>NC_037291.2:12457736-13075621 GCF_000002775.5 Populus trichocarpa | reverse complement strand
AGGATTGTTGAGAGTGTTGGGGAGGGTGTGACAGACCTCAAACCCGGTGACCATGTGCTTCCTGTCTTCACAGGAGAGTGTAAGGAATGCCGACATTGCAAATCAGAAGAGAGTAATATGTGCGATCTTCTTAGGATTAACACTGACAGGGGTGTGATGCTGAATGATGGCAAGTCAAGGTTTTCGATCAGAGGGCAGCCCATTTACCATTTTGTTGGCACCTCAACCTTTAGCGAGTACACTGTGGTTCATGTTGGCTGTGTTGCCAAGATCAATCCTGCTGCCCCTCTTGACAAAGTTTGTGTTCTCAGCTGTGGAATCTCTACAGGTGGGGAGAAATACACGATTTGATAAAAATCATTGAATGGGGCGATTTGTTGCTTTCTTTTAATGGGGATTTCTCTTTTGATTTGTAGGTCTTGGTGCCACCTTGAATGTTGCAAAACCAAAGAAAGGCTCTTCGGTAGCCATTTTCGGACTGGGAGCTGTAGGCCTTGCGGTAAGTTTGTTTATACTGGTAGATTATTGATAATTTTTTCTGTTCAAGCTGCTGGTAGCGCTAATGCAGAACTTGTTCTTGTTGTTTTTTCCTAATCCAGGCTGCTGAAGGGGCTCGGATTGCTGGTGCTTCAAGAATCATTGGTGTCGATTTGAATTCCAATAGATTCGATGAAGGTGAGAGAAGCTATTATGTTGTTCATTGTGGCTGCTGAGCATTTCTCTTAAATTATTGATTGATGCTTTGCTCAGTCTAATAGCTAATATCACAAAACAGATAAATTTAAGTGGACTTGATGTTGATTCTTGGTGTTAATAACTGCTTTCTGATGTTCATTTGTGTTTTTTCAACAGCCAAGAAGTTTGGTGTCACTGAGTTTGTGAACCCAAAAGATCATAACAAGCCTGTTCAAGAGGTAAGTGACAAAGAGAATCGTGTTCTGAGCACTAGCATCGGCGAATCCTTTACGCCTGTCCTAATTTTGATTTACTGTGTTCAGGTGATAGCTGAAATGACCAATGGAGGAGTTGATCGAAGTGTCGAGTGTACTGGAAGTGTCAATGCCATGATTTCTGCATTTGAATGCGTCCATGATGGATGGGGCGTTGCTGTACTTGTTGGTGTGCCGAACAAAGATGATTCTTTCAAAACCCATCCAATGAATGTCCTGAACGAGAGGACTCTCAAGGGCACCTTCTTTGGCAACTACAAACCGCGCTCCGACCTTCCTTCAGTTGTCGAAAAGTACATGAACAAGGTAAATCAGAGTTCCCATTAAACTTATCCAGCCAGCATGCAGTATGCACATATATTTCCATACTTGCACATGTGTAGTCGAATAGAATTATGGCCTCTGTTGTTATTTCTTAGAGGGAACCTAAAGATAAAATCGGTCAAAACATCAACTTAAATGATCATCTTTACATTGTTAACAACTCCAATTCCTTCGTTTTATTTTGATGCAATCTCCTGCACTGTTAACTTCTCTAGTTGTAATGTGACAGGAGCTGGAGCTAGAGAAATTCATCACCCATGAAGTCCCTTTCTCAGAAATCAACAAGGCTTTCGAGTACATGCTTAGTGGAGCTGGCCTGAGGTGTATTATCCGTATGGGTGCATAAAAGAAGACTGGTTTGGTTTGCCTTGGTGTGACAGGAAACAATAAAATTCTTGTTTGAGATTGTTGATTAAAGAAGTTTTCTGTGTTTGAGCATCAGTATGTAATTTCTTTCATTGTTGATGGCAAAAATATATATAAGTGGCCCATTTCTGGCATGTATATATAAATCAAAGAATCACATGTTCTTTTTCTTTCAGTTTGTGTTTTTAATGGTGCTGTGGATAGAAAACTTTGATTTAAATCCTGAAGCCTGGCCAGAATGGCAACTTCACTTGTTGTTCTTGATATAACTATGATCCAATGAAACTGAAGGGAAACTAGCCAGTTCGGACAAAATGCTGTTTGGAACCCGTTACCGAGGGCCCGAAGATAGATCATGGTCTGTACAGAATGAACTCCAATTTTTTTTTTTTTTTTTTGAACTCCAATTTTCGTAAAGGCGCTCAGTGGTGTGGTCGGGGTTCCCTTACAAGTCTTTTTCCGAATTTATATTATAATGTTATTGGATCTACTGTTTTTTATTTAATTTAATCGGGCACACTATTTAATTTAAGTGGACCGTGTGTCCCGAATTCCTTTAAAAAAAGAGTTTTTTACACGACAAAGAGTCGTCAAAAGTCAAACATGGCTGGCTGTCAAGTTTCAATTATCTCTGTGAGCGAAAAAGCTTCATAACATTTCATTAAATTCACCCTATGATTTAAACTTATGGATATGTGAAACCAATTCATCATGTCCGAACATATTTTAATTTGAAACAAAATGTTATTCATTCGTCCAAACATGCGTAATATCTCTTAATCAAAGCATACAAGAAGCTAATTAAGTCATTAATTATATATGTGAAATCATTAGCAATCAATGATGATGGTTATCGTGGTCGCATCTATGGTGATTGTCTCTTCTAGGTGGTTTTTACGACATTAGCATACAAAATCAAAATAAATGACAAACTAATGCAACACCAATTTAATGTCACATTTCAACATGTAATTAATGTAATGTTCCTGAAAAGCAATATTAATTAAATATTATGATTTTAAATTATAACACCAATTTAATTGATCTGAAAAAACATTTAAATTATAATATATATATATATATATATATATCATGTTTTAAAAATATGAGTTATCATATTCAAAATTAATAATAATTTTAATAAATATTACGCTTTTAAAACATAATAAAAATAAAAAAATATTATTTCTTGTATCATTATTCTGCTCTAACTTTTGTAAAAAATCTATATATTGAGGAGTCTAATTGATTCTCGTGAATCATACAAGATGTTGATTTCCCTAGCACTAGCCTCAATTATGATAACGATTGTGAAGTGATAGGCTCCAGAAAGTCTCTCGGAGCTCAATAATTGAATGGTTCGGATTCTCTGCAACCTTGCCAAGTGACAAGGATTCAAGAAATTGACCGCATATGCCGACAGATAGCAGAACTCAAAGAGCCTTGAAAATTGAAATGAGGGTCAGACCAGGACAGTGTTATTTGTTTGCCCGTGAACACTTGCTTTGGCAGGTGGGCAGCAGCCAAGCAAGAGCTCACAAATTCCATGCTACCAGCCAAGCTAGGCCTTAAACAATGAATAAAGCACAGGCTACAGAAACAACTCATTCTGTACAATTATTGAAAATTCTGGCCATCACAAGTCAAACAACCTCTTGTATTCTCAATTATAAAGAGTAATAAAGAAAGCGGCCATCGCCTAAACTTGGTTCAATTCTCAAACACTTCTCCCTCTCCTCCTTTCTCCTCACACAAGAAACTGGGGAAGACTAATATCAAACTTTCATCACTTTCGCTGCTCTCACTCTCTCTAATGCGGTCAAAAATTTTCACGTTCCTTCTTCTCTCCCTGGTTTTCCCTCACTACATGTTTCACCAACCATTAATTTTTGTTAATGGAGACATGAAACTGATCCAGGAAACTTGCAAGAACACCAAGTATTACGACCTTTGTGTCTCATCTCTCAAAACTAATGCCACAAGCACAAAAACTGACACCAAAGGTCTTGCACTTATCATGATTGGTGTTGGAATGGCTAATGCCACGGCCACATCATCTTATTTATCATCTCAATTGCTTAGCACTGCACCAAATGACCCTACCATGAAGAAGGTACTGAGAGAATGTGCAGACAAGTACGGTTATGCTGCTAATGCTCTTCAAGATTCAGTTCAAGATCTGGCCACAGAGTCATATGACTATGCTTATATGCATGTCATGGGAGCCTCGGATTATCCAAATGCTTGCCGTAATGCATTTAGAAGGTACCCTGGACTGGCTTATCCATCCGAGCTTGCACGTAGAGAGGATGGTTTGAAGCATATCTGCGATGTGGTCCTGGGGATGATTGATCATCTTGGTTTGTGATTTGTATCCACTTTTTAATGCAGATCTCTTAGATAATTATTTCTGGTTTTGCTTTGTTTTAGCTTTTACTTCTAGTGCCCATAGTACTGACTTTCCATTATGATCTCAATAATTAATTGATTATGCTCGAATGATCATACATATCAAATCAAGAAAGTTGGTAACTAGAAATGTTGAAAATTCTTATCATCTAAACTTCATATGGCTAGACTGTTCTAAGTGCTAGTACTAATCTTACAAGCAATAATTGCAATGTAAGAACAGTGCACCAAAAATGAAAGAAGTCATTATCATGGGCCATTATTTGTTACAAAGCCTACCTCCACTATAAAAAGAAAAGAAATAGGTCAAAGACATCTTCTCGCCTTTGCAAGGATATATCCAGGGACTCCATTGCATGCATTTTCTTTTCTGGCCAAAGCTAGGGGAAGAAAGCAGAATACCCATAACATTCCGGTGCTTTATAGTGATGATCACCGACTCTTCATGGGTTTTTCAATAATTTTTTCTAGTCCAATAAACAATTAATCCTTAATTTATGACATGCCATTATAGTTAATGCTGCCTATATGGCCTTAATTCAATTATATATACACACACGCGTAATTCTAAAAATGGATGAATATTTGTGAGATTAGATGTGCAAGCATGGACAAATTCGTATCATTGATAAAAAAAAAATCATGTCTTGGTACAAAATACATATATAGTTAATTTTGTGTTTCATGCAAGTCTGTATAATATCTTATTAACAGATATAATCATGCTAATAATATCATATTTAATTTGGCTGGTCAAGCCAGTGATTCATTGATTTGAGATATGGCTAGCGATGGGATAATGAAAAAACTTGTTTTTCTTTACCAAAACAATATCATTTCAAGAATTTTTGCTTTTTAAAAAAATCAGAACTTGAATTTCAGGCAAAGTTTGATTTTCAAATTAAGTTTTATATATAACTATCGTCATACTCAATTATGGTTTCATTTCCAAAATATTCTAAAAAAAATTTAAAAATAAATTGTTTTCAATGCATTTCGGCCATTCGTGCTTTTGTTTTTGTAATTTTCAATTCTTTTTCTCTTGTTAATATATTTTCTTAAAAATTAAATTCAAAGAAAATATAAGTTTTCGATATATTTACGTTTATTTCATATTTTTTAATTACTTTTATTTCTCTTGTTAATATCTTTTTAAAAAAATTAAATTTAAAGAAATATGTTTTCGATACATTTACATCCATTTCATATTTTTTTAATTACTTTTATTACCAAATAGATGTTAATATTGTTTTTTTTTAAATCAAAATACAAAAAAACATGAGAAAAAAAAAAAACAAATAGGAGTAAAGTGGACAAGGGAATAGAGTGCAAAACAAGAAGAATAAGGGATCAAGATAAAATAAAGTTGATTAGGAAACAAGCTAAAGTGTACAACAAGAGTCCAAAATAAAAAGCTATTGTCATGTCGACAAGGGAAGCCCAAGCTACACGACCAGACTGACGGAAAACAAGTATGGACACATTTAGCAGCAATTTTGCTGTTAATTTTTACGTATTGAGCATCTTTCTCACCCAATCACGTGGATTTAAAGCATGATCTGCAGTGGCAGAAGGGTGCGGTGATTTGAATTATAAGAGAGAGGCTGAGATGAACACTGTGACATATAATCATCGAAAGTCAAACTGCAGAAACCAAAAAAGAAAAGTGAAGTGACATCGCACAACATGGCTGCCTGTCAATTATCTCTGTCAACCAAAAGCTTCGTAACATTTCATTAATTTCACACCAGGATTGCGCCTTTCGGGTATCTGAAACCAATATATCTGGTATCTCGGCTGTCGGATATCTGTCAATTATCTCGGCTGAATTTGCAGGTCTGAACAAAATTTGTAAAATAAATCTTACTGTCTGTAGCCATCAATATCAGTGAGCAAAAAGAACCTAACTTAAGATCACATAGGAAGCATATTAACAATACAAGACTTATAACTTGTGATTCTGTGAAATAAGACTTGCACCCTGTGAATATGTAGCCATTAATATTACTGAGAAAAAAATCTAACTTAAAATCACATAGAAAATATACCTCTTGCAGTCTTGCTATATTCACTTTACCGGACTCAAACAATGACAGTATGTGAAACCAAATCGTAAAGTGACAAGGATTCAAGAAATTGATTGCAAACAGATAGCAGAGCTCAAAGAGCGTTGAAATGAGGGTCAGGCCAGAACAGTGTTATTTGTTTACCCGTGAACACTTGCTTTGGCAAGGGGGTAGCAGCCATGGAAGAGCGCTTATAAATTACATGCTACCAGCTAAGCTAGGCCCCATACAGTGAATACAGCAGAAGCTACAAAAACAACTCATTGTGTACAATTATTGAAACACAAAGTCAAGCAGCCTCTTTGACTCTCAATTATTAATTAACATTAATTAAAAAGCTGAAAGTCATCAGCTATTTACACTCTAGACATGGTATCAAAATATTATGGATGGGAATTGTATTTTGACATATTTGTCCTTCTTAACAAAAACGTCAAGAGTTAGAGAACGTTTAGGAACGCGGCTACGGCTGCGTTCCCAAAAAATTTTAATTTTTTTTTTACTAAAATTTAATATGGTTTGTATATTTTGGATCGTTTTGATGTACTGATGTCAAAAATGATTTTTAAAAAATAAAAAAAATTATTGGCATGCATTTTGGCACGAAAAGTTATTTGAAAAGCACCTGCAACCATACTGCCAAACACGCTTTTACTTTCAAGGACAAGGGTATTTTTGTAGTTTCCATGAGATTCACTAGGCATTACCGAATTAACTGAGAGGAAATTGATCTACACCACTTTTTTTTATATAGTATAATGATTTTTTTATCCCTAAAAGCAAAATTATATATATATTGTCTTTCTCAAGTTTAATTGCACATAAAATTATCAAAATTACCCTTTGAAGCAAAAAAAAAAAAAAAAAAAAAAAGAAGAAACCTGTTTTTCAATTTCACCTTTTACCAACCCAATTCTTGGTATATCCTTTTTTTTCATGTATCCTTGGTGCAAAATCATATATATAGTTTTTGTGTTTTATATACTTAACCTTTGATTAATCCAATGATCTGTAAATTTAGGATTTGTTTAGGAGTCTGTTAATAAAAATATTATTTTTCTTTTATCAAAATAATATAATTTCAAGGATTTAAAAAATAATCAAAATCACTCATATGAATTGCTAACTCACAACTTAAGTTTTAGAACAAATTACTTTTATACGAGGTCTTATAATTATAATTAAAAATTATATATGATGTAATATTTAATTAACCGTAATTATTTGAAAAAATTAACATGTAATGATAAAGAATATAAAATCTTATTGTGCTCAAGGATAATTAATAGAAGAAAAAAAATCTTAAATAAAGATATTTTTTCATTTTTAATAGATTATGTATTTCATTTTTTATTTTTTTAAAATGAATCATAAAAAATAACTAAATACCACTCATTAATCTTTCACCACCGTAAAATTTCTCAACAAAGAACCTTTTAGCCACGTGGCAAAACCAAAATGTACCATGGTCTCAAAAAGCAGACCCACCCATTTCCCGCCACTTCAAAACTAAGATCCCGCTAAAAAACCCTTTTTCTCTATCCTTCTCTTCACCCAAAAATATAAACCCTAAAAACATTTCCTTCACTTTCCCTAGAAACAAACAAGAAAACCCACAAGAAATGAAGGGAGGAACAGTGCAAATTAATTGGCACGACACCAAACCAGTCCTAACCCTAGACTTCCACCCATTCTCCGGTCTCCTCGCCACCGGCGGCGCCGATTACGATATCAAGGTACACTATATTTCTCTATTCTTGAGATTTAACTTTAATTTTCCGCCTTCCATTCCTGTTTAATCAGTCAATTAAGTTTATATTTCTGCTGTTAGTGGAACTAAAAGTTTAAGGCTTGTTCGGATCTTTCTTAAAAAATCAAAGACCCATTTCCAGCATTTCAGTGTTTGGTATTTTATTTTCAAAGAATTAGTATATATATATTTTTTTGGCAGCTTTGGGTGATAAATTCAGGCCAAGCACAGAAGAAAATCGCGACGGCAACTTATCTAAATAGCCTTTCATATCATGGTTCAGCTGTCAATGTGCTCCGTTTCTCTCCATCTGGTAAGAACTTGTTGATTGTGATGCTGCTTTTCAGATTTTTGATTTTATGTTTAGCAAGTAATTATTGCAAATTATCTACTTCGTTGTTTCTATTGATGGAGTTTCTTAAATAGAAGTAATTTAATTTGTTTAAGTTTTGCAGGAGAATTGCTTGCCTCAGGTGCTGATGGTATGATTTTAAGTTACAGAGACTATTTTTCTTTCAGGATGAAATTTTACTGGTCATTTATTAGGTGATTCAGCAATGTAGTCTTAAATTCAATTTTATGCGAGCAGGGGGAGAGCTGATTATATGGAAGTTACATTCCACAGAAACTGGTCAAACATGGAAAGTCCTCAAGAACTTCTTGTAAGTGATTTCGTCATATATGATCTTAAACTTCCATGTGTAGCTTAGCCGTGATCTACTAGATTTGGTCTGTTTGTTTTAAATGTGGATATGAGGCTCAAGTTGAGCCTGGCATAGTCATTTCATCCAAATTAATCTTGCGTTGCTGATTGATTGAATTCAGAGAGAAATGTAATGAAAACAGGAAAATGTAATAATATTAATATCATGGAGTTTAAAACTGTAGAAGGAAATAGTGATACTGGTTTGATCTTTTGGCTTTGGTTGATGTCATTTCATTTGTACGAAGTTTTTTATTCTTTTCACCTGCGAAAATGTCCATTTGAAATCTTATAGGATCTTGGTTAGATATTCACTCACTTCTTTGCTCATTAATGATTTTCATTTTTCATGCAGATTTCACCGCAAAGATGTTCTGGACTTGGAGTGGTCTGCAGACTCTGCATATCTGATCTCTGGATCAGTTGACAATTCTTGCATCATATGGGATGTTAACAAAGGCAAGAAGGACCACACAAAACCAAAGTGCATAACAGTTGAAGTGCCTTGGTTGTTGATTTTCTGATTGCCCTTGTCTTGGTTTTAGGTTCTGTACATCAGCTATTGGATGGTCATTTCCATTATGTTCAAGGTGTAGCTTGGGATCCATTGGCCAAGTACATTGCTTCTCTTAGTTCAGATAGAACTTGCAGAATTTATGTGAATAAGCCTCAGACAAAGACAAAAGGTGCCGAGAAGATGAACTATGTTTCTCAGCATGTCATTACAAAGGCAGAACAGCAGATGGTAAATGATTCTGAGTTCAGACAATAAAGTGATTGTGTTGTTGATTATTTGTGCTTTAACATGTTGCAAGCCTTATACTTTTTTTGGGGGTGCAGTCTACGAAAACACATCTTTTTCACGATGAGACGTTACCATCTTTCTTCCGAAGACTAGCCTGGTCACCTGATGGATCCTTTTTACTTGTGCCAGCAGGTATGGACCTAAACAGAAGTCCATTTGAGTTAGAAGCCTGTATGTTTCTTTATTCTTATTTGTAAACGCACATGCACAAATGCTTGTATTGTCTTTACTCATCTCATGAACTAATGCCGGTCTTACTTGCATTTGACAGAATGCTGCTGTTGCTTGTTGCTTGATTAATATCTGTTGACAAAGCACCCTTTGCATTGCAGGTTCTTACAAAATGTCAGCTGCATCAGAAACAGTAAATACTGCTTATGCATTTTCCAGAATGGATCTTTCAAGGCAAGACATGCTTCAATTTATCATTTCTTGTTAATGATGTCTACCTAAGTTTTAAGAAGACTTATTCTTTGTCTTCCGTTCTTTTTATTTCTTTCCTAATATGTGTTATATTTTCTGATATGCAGACCTGCAATAATGCTCCCTGGTGCTAGCAAGCCTGTTGTGGCAGTTCGTTTTTGTCCAGTGGCTTTTAACCTTAGGGGATTAGCCTCAGGTATTTCAAGTCTTATTGATTTTTATTAAATGTGTTGTAGCTCAGCAAAAGGTTATTATTAAGCTGGGTATCTTTATTGACTTGTGCAGCTGGGCTCTTCAAACTTCCCTATCGCCTGATTTTTGCTGTGGCAACTTTAAATTCATTATATATCTATGATACAGAGAGCGTTCCTCCCATAGCAATCTTGGCCGGTCTTCATTATGCAGCCATAACCGACATTGCATGGTAAATTTTAATATGGTTTGAACTCTGAAGAGCCTGCCTTGCAAAAACAGATCATAGTACACATCAATTAAATTTTGATAGAATTAGAGTGGACCGTTTCTGTATGATTTGATGCATATTTTCTTACTGTTTAAGGCTCGGTCAGACTCGCAAGATGAGAGTTTCATTTTTCATCTTAACTTCTAAACAGCCTTTCTTTTTTGTGCTATATGCTCCTGCTGCACCATCTACAATTCTTTTGGATGATACATGTGGGTTGATATTAATATCGCAAATTACTAACTATGTTTGTTGCTAATAGGTCATCTAATGCTCAGTATTTAGCTTTGTCTTCCCGAGATGGATACTGTACTTTAGTAGAATTTGAAACTAATGAACTGGGTTCGCCCATCTCCTCGGCAGGTTTGCTGTTGTTTCTCTTTTATTGCGTTTGCTAGTCCATCAATTTACTCCACAGTTTGGGCCCTTTCTTATGTGTTGTGTTTTAATCTTACATAGACGAGAGGAAAGACGCAGTCCATCAGAACAAGAGCCCTGATACGCAGGAACCAGAGTGCATGATAATTGAAACAACGACAAATAATGGTTGTATAGCAGAAGACAGTGGAAAAACAGTAGTAGCAAAGAATGAAGGAAAGCAGCCATCACCAGTCTCCATAAGTACTCCCATCTCAAATAAGCCAGCCAAGAGGCGAATCACTCCCATGGCAATTGATCCACAGTAACCTAGAAAACTTTTGGTAGTCAAAAAACTATTGTATAGGATGTCTCTCCTCTCTCTCGTTTTCCCAAATGCGGATGTATGATGCAAATTGTTGCGGTGCAAAATGGCCTTCCCCCCCCCATTTTTTTATTGGTGTTTTGTCAGAAGTTTTGGAGGGACACAAACAACAGATTTATGGGAAAATGATGTTAGGCTTTTCTGGGAGCACTTGGTTTCTATTTTAGAAACAAAAACTTAGCACCCCTCCCTTCTCTTTGAGAAGAAAATGAAATCCAAAAAGTTCTCACTGATCACAGATATACGCCTCTGCAGTATTTCAGGCAGCATTGAATGGATTGATTATTCAAGAAAGGAAACTGCTCCATACACTATTAAAATAGGGTTTTTCTTACATTGTAAATAGATGCAAACTTCCCCATCTTCCCCCTCTGATTCTGCTTTCTATACTTTTCTTTCCCTGCAGCCGCCATGAAAAAAAATTCCTTTTATTACAACTTTCGACCTACCAAGGCTGAAGAGGAAGCAGCAGTTGCTTGCAATAAGCCACATCATGTCACCACTCATGAACCTCTAGAATCCATGGAAGATCAAAAAGTGTATCGCTAGCAATGAGATTCTTTTAATATCACACGAGGACATGTTTGAGCATGTTTTTAGATATTGGACACTGGAAATGGCTAACCAAGTCATCTGGGGCCATGCATATGTGAAAAGGGGCAAAGGTTTTAAGAGTGAGGAGGCATATGTGAAGAATGGACCGATTAAAGACACTCATGTACTTGGCTTTATGGATGTGATTCCTAGCTCAATCCAGGAGATGAAATAGGGATTTTCTGGGATAGGAGCTGTCGAACTTTTGGACTAGGTTCAAGAGGTTCTTTCAATAAAGTATCAAAGTCTCAACTTTGGCTTTGATTAAGGTATAAATTTTGGACCAGGATTTTGTCCCCTTGTTCTGTTTTAACAGGGAGGTAATTTTGTTTGATTTTATAGCACTACTCAACAATTAATTGGCATGTTCATGATCATTAAAAAAAAACAAATTTATTTCTTGACGATCTTTTCTTTTATTAGATACCAAAATAGTGAAGGAGAACAAACTCCAATATAACAAAAAAAAAAAAAACTAAAATGGAAGATAAATTTCATGTGTACATAAATATATTTTACTATTCACTGCATAGTGTAATTACTATTTTACTATTCTAAAAAAATTTAATAGCATTGATATTGAAAATGTTTTGGTCTTTTTACAATTCTTATTAGTCATTACTTGATAGATCAAGGTTAAAATTATCTTTTTACTTTTTTAAAACATAGTTGAATTACCCATTTACTTTTAAAATCAAAATTTTTAGAATTCACATCAAAGAGCTTTTTAGTTATTTTATTTTTTTAACAATAAAATGACTTATTACCATTAAAGTCAAAATTTTGAAAGCTTGTGTCCATCGGCTTTTTTATCTTTTAATTATAGTTTTTTTTGTTATTATGAAGTTAATTGAGGACAATTTGATCTTATATTAAACATAAAATAATATTTTAATGAAAAAATTGTTGACGTGTGCGAAGCGCTTGTATCTTTCTAACAACGCGTGTTACGTCTCTCAGTTGTTAAAAACTCTTTTCCATCGTGTCATTGTAATCTTCACGATGTTTCACTTCTATTGGGGTGACGTATGGTAGTGGAAGTAGAACGGTTTGTCGCCGACGACACCTCTCTCTCTCTCTCTCCTCCCCTCGGAAATTATACTGGTCATTCAAGTTTTTAGAGTTGTCCTCTTAGTTATTGATATTTAAACTTTAGTATTTATTCTTTTGATTTCTTTTTTTTTTGTTGGTTTTTTTGTAAAAAAATTTTTTGTTTTTAATTTTATCTTTCAATCTCAATTTGTTATATATTATTTTTTCTAATTTGGTCCTTATTTTTTTTATTTCTAGTTTTTTTTTCTTGACCTTTTTGTACAATTTTTATTTGTTTTTAATTTCATCATTCAATACAAATTTATAATATGTTATTTTTTTTCAATTTGATCCTTATTCTTTTTATTTCTAATTTTTTCCTGTTCTTTTGTAAAAAAATTATTCGTTTTTAATTTCATCATTCAATTCTAATTTTTTTTTTTTTCAATTTCATTAATTTTAACCTCAATTGTAAATTTTTTTTCTATCTTTAAAATACTATTAAGACACCTGAAGATCTTTTTTATGAAAAAAAAAATATTCAACCCCGTAGAGTAGCACGGACCCATGTCTAGTGCCAACTAATGGAGACTCAAAGAGTTCTAAGAGGCCTTGATTCCGTGTAAACAAATCAACCAAATTAAACATTTAATTTATACAAAGAATTAGGACAAATATTAAAATGTGGAACTGAGCTTATTATAACATGAAAAAAAAAATATTTTCCTTTGATAAACCAAAGAAAAGAAATGATTTTAAATAAATTACTGGTTGATAAAAGTACAAAATAAGTTACTTAATTCACTATTACTAGTTTCCTTCAATTATTATGTGAATTAAGGAAGTTTTTCCGAGTATTCAGACGACAGTACTGAATCTCTTGACAGCATGATGCATTGATATATTACGATACACAATAAACCAACTGGCAAATATGAGTTTTACAATGTTTTGCCAGCTTTTTGTTGTGCTTTATATTTCCTCCCATTATTATCTAGGTGAGATTGAATCTCTTGAAAGCATGATGCAGATATACTTTTGGGGTAGAATTTTTAACCTATCTATATCTATATTATTGTAAGAGTCAGCTTAAGAAAATATTCTGGTACTATCCCTGCTTTGATACTGATCCCCATGGTTAGAATGGCTGAAAACATTTATGATAATATTTACCAGAGTGTCCCAATTTGGCATATCTACCTGCATATTACGCTGATAGGATACAGAAGTGGGCTTGAGTCAAATGATAATGCTCATTATGAGCCTGGTATCTTTTGCAGTCACTGTCATGGATCCCCCTTGTTTAAACATCTGTCAAATATACAATATGTTCTTGAAGGTAAAAACAAACTTGCAAAATTGTTTCTCATAAGAGAGGACACATTTTTCCGTAGCTATTATTAAATGCTCGCTATGAGTACAGTATAAATGATGTAAGCCTCAAAGTGCACGGTTGCTGTTTTATGTTTAATTTGATGTTGCATGTCTACCCACTGAAATCAGGATTTTAATTGGGGTTGATATATGAGCACAACTACCACAGGAGCCTGCAGTATTTATGTTAAAGTCTATTTTTTGGAGATTTTATTTCTTCTCTTGTGATGAAATAGTGCTATATATTCTTATTTAATTTCTTTCGTGTAATTTGGATTTCCAATTCCTAATTTGCATGGACATGACAGTACTATTCAACAAGTTAAGTTTTTATTCAAAGAAAACATATCGACAACTTTGGAAATGAATTAAGAAGTTTTACATGTATAATCCCAACAGGACTGTAGAATTTTGTTGTTGACGAGGAGTGTGCGATTATATTGCCACTTATTTCATTTGTTTGTTTTTCAATCAGACCTTGTGCTCGAGATGGTGCTGATTATACTGAGAAGAGGGTGTTGCTATGTCAGAATACAGGGGACGATCGTGAGCCGACTTGATGTGCGAACCTTCAGTTAGCTTTTCGTTTTTCTTAATTTCCTCTACAAGATGCACATCCTCTTCAATGTTTAGTACTGTGATTTTCTCACCATGAGGACCTGGAACAATGGCTTCCTGGACTTTAGTGTGCTCATCGAACTCTAAGATCTCAGTTTTCTGAACTGTTTTCTTCTTTTTCTTCTTAATGAAGCAGCAGAGAGCCACTGAGAGGAATGCAAGAAAGAATAGACCACCGAGTGAGACAAAGACAACAATTATAACAGTCGAATGATGTCCTGGTGTTGGTGGTGGAGGTGGAATAACATGAGGGGGTGGAGGAATGTGATGGGGTGGTGGTGGATGAAATGGATGAGTAGGTGGTGGTGTAATCGGATGATGTGGTGGAGGAGGAACTTTTGGAGAGGGGGGAGTAATGTGTGGTGGAGGAAAATTATGGGGCGGGGACACATTTGGAGGGGATGGAGAACTATGAGGTGGCGCAACTTTTGGAGGGGATGGAGGATTATTATGTGGTGGCGGTAGAGGAAAATACGGGAAGTTGTAGTCATAGTTATTAGTGGGAGCCATTTCAATCTGGGAAAGCTTTGGAAGTTGGATAGATTGTGTTATGCTGCTGTTGAGATGTGAAGAATATGACCTGTTCTCAATGCCTATTTGTACTGCTGACTCTTGAGCAGGGTTTTGAATTGTTTAGTGTTATGCATGCTTCTAAGTTTTGAGTAACTTGACTCTCATGCTAAGTTTTTTTCAAGACTTGTCTTTGATTGCACTAAAAAACACTTCTTGTGTTTTTTTTTCTCTGTTTATTAGAGAGGTTTCCTTTCTACATCTCAATTCTCAGGACAAGGATGTTGATTGGTAATATTGTTCATAGGCTCCGATAATGACACCATCTTCCATAGTCAAGAGGGTCATTTTATCAATTACCTTACCTGCCTGGCTTCATTTTTTAGCAGTTTTTTTTTCCAGAAAATTTATGTGAAGAGCAGAGAAAATTTAACCTGTTCATGTCCTATCATTTCGAATATCTAAATTAATTGTTTTTATAAAGAATTGGCAGGGTGCATTTTTCCTCTTTTTTTCCTTTCAAAATCAAGTATTAATATTTAGTGAATGTTCAAATCAAGCCTTAGATGTTTTTTGTTTTTTTTTTTTTTTGGAAAGTTTCATCTTTTAAAAATTTATGTTGATTTTGCCAAGAATTTGAAAATTTACTCTTCCTTCATTTTTCTATATCTTTTTCCATGCTTCTTCCCTCTTCATTTCTTTTTAATCTTTAAAATGCACTTAAAATATAATAATTTCGAATTAATCTTTTATAAAAAATAATCAAACACACTCACTTTTTGTTTTTTAATTCAAAATTAACAGGCATATGCCATATATAGTACTAAAATCAAAATCATCGTGTTAAATTGCAATCTCAATATGATATTTGCATACAAATTGGTTTGCTGCATAGGTATGATCATCTTCTGACTGGAACGGGATGTTATATCAAACCATGAAGAACAATCCCACCAAGTTTCCTTGATCTCCCGCAACTCGCAAGCATGAACTAAAACAAGAGCAATATGTATGTTACATTAAACACTATATTGCTGTTTTCCTAATTTGGAGCTGTTCCCAGACAATGGGAACAACAATTGTAATGTTTGGTACGTAGTGATTGTCATCATGCTAGTTGATCTCCCCACTGATAGGTTGAACCACTACCTCCTCGGAGGCCATGATCCTGTCGTCTTCTAGGGCTGCCCGTAAAGAATGAGCAGAAGTTCTTATTCTGGAACATAAGAATGTGCCTTGAGCATACATATATGCCTCTTCATAGATTAGTTAGGAATTTAGGATATATACCTTGCCCAACTCCCTGAAGATTTCCACTGTAAAAATAAATTCCTTTACCTTGTGAGGGAAATCATCGTTGTATGAATTTTCATGAAGAACAACCATTAGAAGGAAGCAAAATTCTCACAAACATGATGGGATCAAAATTCTCTATTTCATCCTTTTATTTTTTTCCCCTTTTGTTCAAGTAAACAGTATCATGACCAAGATTTTTACTACTGAGTGGACAAGATCGTTGTACGTTGGAGACCAAATTTCAGCACCTTCTCTAAACAGCAAAAAATGTGGGAAAAGAATGAAGAAATAGGTCTCTTCAATCTGTATTTTCTGTGCAATCTAGTACTCTTTCGTCAAAACACCAGGTGGAAACTCTTTATTGCAACATGATAACTAGTATTGATGGAGAGAAAGCTCACCCCAAATATTTAGCTTGAATCTTCTGGCTTCAGAATTCACACAACAGCTGCTTGTAGGCCTGAGGTAGGGGTTAGATTACCTCCTAACTAGTAAATGTACATTTTTTGATCTGCAACAAGGCAAGACAATCAACTAAGAATGCTGTTTTAAGTTCCCTGCCTTTAACTGCTACGGAAAATTAGCAGACAATAACTAAATGGGAGCTTTTGCGGATTGATCCACTGCTTTTATATCGGAGACTGGGTTTTCATTGTGAGAGAATCAAAAATAAATTCCTTGAAAAATTTCAATTGTGTACTTAAATTTATAATTTATAATTTTTCTTTTTAAATTGACTTTTTCTTTGTCAATGGAGCTTTTATCAGTCGAAAATATACTGTTAAATTTTCTGATTTTGTATATTTTAATCTTCCTCAACCAGTCTTCGACAATTTCTTGGATGTTCCAATATATTTTTCTTATTGATATATTTTTTTCTATTTTTTATTTATTTATTTGTTTATATGGGGGCTCAAAAATAAATAACAACAATGCATATATACATATATGTTGTGTGGTCCCGCACCATGTGATGGGGGGACCAACACATTAATTAAGGAGGCAGCTGGCTGCCTCTTTGATTTAAAATGAAAACTGCCACTGTAGAGGCAGTAGCGAAGAACAAGAGAGCAGAGAAAAACCGAGAGAAAGAAAGAAGAGGAGGCAGCAGAGCAGTCTGTCTTCTTTCTTCGATTTCCAGTTCGTTCACCGTTGGATCGGGCTGAGATTTGGAAAGCAGCTTCTAGACACGTTACTCTTCATTCTGAACGGTTGGATTGAAGATTGGTGGTGTGGAAGCTGGTCGTTTTGATAGAAAACGGGGCTGTCAGTGTTGTGAGCTTTTCTCTAACATTACTCTCTTTAATCTTGTTGTAATCCGAGAATAAGTTGTTCTTGATGATATATTTGTTGTAGCCCTTAGTTGAATCTGAGGAAGAACAATTGTGAACCCATTATTTGTGATAGTGGAAGTTTTTAGGTGGACTCCGGTCCCGTGGTTTTTCCCGCATCGGGTTTTCCACGTAAAAATCTTGGCGTTGATTTGTGTGATTGTTGCATTATATTTGTTCATTGTTTGATTCTGTTTTTACTGCACAAAGAGGGAAAAAGGATTGGGACTTGTGAATTGTGAATTGTATTCCGCTGAATTGATCCGGTTAGTTGTCCCAAGTTTTCCCAACAAAGTGGTATCAGAGCATTTGGTTGTGTAGATTGAATTCTTGTGCAGTTAAAATGGAAAAGGAAGATTCAGGCATGATAAAGCTCACTTCCTCAAATTATTTTCTATGGAAAACAATGATGGAAGATCACTTATATTGCAATGATTTGGCTTTGCCGATTGAATGTAAAGGAATAAAGCCTGATGATATGGATGATGCAAAATGGAATGGACTAAATAGAAAGGCTACCGCTAATGTTAGAAAATGGGTATCTTCTAAGTCCATTAATCACATTTCTCAAGAACATGACTGCTATACAGTGTGGAAGCTGTTGGAAGAAACCTTTGCCAAGGAGAGTGCACAAAACAAGGTTTTTGTAATTAAAGACCTTGTGAATTTGAAGTATAGAGATGGTGAAGATGCTTCAGTGCATATAAATGTATTCCAAGGGTTCTTGAATCAGCTGTCATTGATGAACCTTGAGTTAGCCGATGAAATGCAAGCATTAATCCTATTGAGTTCATTGCCGAATAGTTGGGAGACTTTGGTAGTGTCACTTAGCAATTCTACTCCGAATGGAAAGCTCACTTTGAAAACAGTGAAGGATTGTATCCTCAATGAAGAGAAGAGGAGGAAAGGGACAAGCACTTCCGAGTCTCATGCACTTGTTACAGAAAGTCGAGGGAGAAGTCAAAGCAGGTTCTCTCACGGCAAGCAAGATGGAGAATCCAGCAATAAAAAAGGCAAATGGAAGCCAAGAGGAAGATCTCAATCAAGGAAGGGTTTTAAATGTTATTATTGTGACAAGCCTGGGCATATGCAAAAAGATTGCAGAAAGTATAAAAGAGATAAAAAGGGTAGAGATGAAGACAAGAATGAAGAGAATGGTACAGCTGCAGTTGTATCTGATGGTGATGTTGCCATTGTGTGTGATGATGGCTGTGTTAATCTTGCATGTCAAGATACCACCTGGGTTGCAGATTCAGCAGCTTCTTACCATGTTACACCCCGACATGATTTTTACACATCCTACACTGCTGGTGACTTTGGTCAAGTTAGGATGGGAAATCAAGGGATGGCTAGTGTTGTGGGCATTGGAGATATTTGGTTGGAAACCAATACTGGGTGCAAGTTGCTACTCAAAGATGTTAGGCATGTGCCTGATATGCGCCTACATTTAATCTCTACAGGTACTCTTGATGAAGAAGGCTATCACAGTTACTTTGGAGATGGTAAATGGAAGCTCTCCAGAAATTCCCTAATTGTTGCTAAAGGGAAGAAGATGGGTCTCTACATGTCACAAGCCAAGGTGATCAAAGGGGAGGTGAATGCAATTGAAGATTGCTCTACTGATCTATGGCATAAGCGGCTTGGACATTTGAGTGAGAAAGGCCTTGGCATCCTTGCCAAGAAGAACTACTTTCCATTGAAAGGTATGAACTTGAACACATATACTCATTGTTTAGTTGGTAAACAACATAGAGTTGCATTTCAAAGATCACCTTCACATAGAAGGTCACATGTTCTTGATTTAGTTCATACTGATGTTTGCTCTATGATTGATAAATCTCTTGGAGGTGCATTGTACTTTGTTAGTTTTATTGATGATCACTCCAGGAAGATTTGGGCCACTTGTTTGAAATCCAAAGATCAGGTGCTTGATGTCTTTAAGGATTTCCATGCCAGAGTTGAAAGAGAAATTGGTAGAAAGCTGAAATGTGTTCGAGCAGACAATGGTGGTGAATACAGAGGTCCTTTTGAGAAGTACTGCAGGGAACAGGGTATCAAGTTGGAGAAGACCGTTCCTAAGACTCCACAGCAGAATGGAGTGGCTGAGAGAATGAACAGAACCATTGTTGAAAGAATTAGATGTATGCTCTCTCATGCAAAGCTGCCTAAGTCCTTTTGGGGTGAGGCAATGAAGACTGCAGTTGCCATGATCAACCTTTCTCCATCAGTTCCTCTTGAGTTTGATGTTCCAGATAGAGTTTGGAAAGGAAAGGATGTTTCCTATGCACACTTAAGAGTGTTTGGATGCAGAGCATTTGTACATGTTCCAAGGGATGAAAGGTCTAAGCTTGACAGCAAGACAAAGCAGTGTATTTTCTTGGGATCTGAAGATGATGAGTTTGGCTATAGGTTGTGGGATCCAAAGGAGAAGAAAATTGTAAGAAGCAGAGATGTTATCTTCTTTGAAGATCAAACCATTGAAGACTTTGAACTGAAGGAGAAAACAGAGTCTATAACTTTTATTCCATCTAATTCAAATCCAAGACCTACTTCACAATTACCTTTGATGCCTGCTAATCATGAGGGAGATTTGCAAAATGATGATAATGGTGGTTTTCTTGTTGAGCCATTAGTTGGTGATTCTGAATCAGCTAATGATGATATTGATGTTATTCCTGAACAGGTTATGCAGGAAGCTCCAGATGAGCCACAATTGAGGAGGTCAACCAGACCTCGCCAACCTTCCACCAAATATTCTCCTCATGAGTATGTGCTGGTTACTGACGGGGGAGAGCCAGAATGCTTTGATGAAGCTATGTCACATGAGAAGAAAAGTGAGTGGTTGAAAGCAATGCAAGAAGAGATGAAATCCTTGCATGAAAACCATACTTTTGAGTTAGTGAAGCTTCCTAAAGGTAAGAGAGCACTCAAGAACAAATGGGTGTTCAGGTTGAAAATTGATGAACATTGCTCACAGCCAAGGTACAAGGCAAGATTGGTTGTGAAAGGCTTCGGTCAGAAGAAGGGTATTGATTTTGAAGAAATCTTTTCACCAGTGGTCAAGATGTCTTCAATCTGAGTTGTGCTTGGCTTAGCGGCTAGTTTGAATCTTGAAGTTGAACAACTTGATGTGAAAACTGCCTTTCTCCATGGTGATTTAGATGAGGAAATCTACATGGAACAACCTGAAGGGTTTGAAGCAAAAGGTAAAGAGCAGTTAGTTTGCAAGTTGAAAAAGAGTCTATATGGGTTAAAGCAAGCTCCAAGACAATGGTACAAGAAGTTTGATTCTTTCATGGTTGATCATGGTTATGACAGGACCACTTCTGATCATTGTGTATTTATGAAAAGGTTTCCAGATGGAAACTTTATTATTCTCTTGTTGTATGTGGATGATATGTTGATTGTTGGCCATGATGCTAAGAAGATTCAGATGTTGAAGGAAGAGTTAAGCAAGTCTTTTGCAATGAAAGACTTAGGACCAGCAAAACAGATTCTTGGCATGAAGATCACACGTGACAGGAAGAACGAGAAACTTTGGCTATCTCAGGAGAGATATGTTCAAAAGGTACTTGAGAGATTCAACATGAGCAACTCCAAACCGGTTTGTTCTCCACTTGCAAGCCACTTTAAACTAAGTTCTAAGCAGTGTCCTTCAAGTGATGAAGAAAGAGATGAGATGAAAAAGGTTCCTTATGCATCCGCAGTTGGTAGCTTGATGTATGCCATGGTTTGCACAAGGCCGGATATAGCTCATGCAGTTGGTGTGGTTAGTCGATTCCTTTCCAATCCTGGTAAAGAACACTGGTCAGCAGTGAAATGGATACTCAGGTATCTCAAAGGTACTTCTAGTTTCAGCTTATGTTTTGGTAATGATAAACCTGTGTTGGATGGATACACAGATGCAGATATGGCTGGTGATGTTGATTCTAGAAAGTCCACATCAGGATACTTGATGAAGTTTGCAGGGGGAGCTGTCTCATGGCAATCAAGGTTGCAAAAATGTGTGGCATTATCCACTACAGAGGCTGAATATATTGCTCTTACTTAAGGGGGCAAAGAGTTGTTATGGATGAAGAAGTTCCTACATGAACTTGGCCTAGTTCAAGAGAACTTTGTGTTGCACTGTGATAGTCAAAGTGCAATCCATCTCAGTAAGCATCCTACTTTTCACTCTCGATCAAAGCACATTGAGGTTAGATATCAATGGATTCGAGATGCTATGGAGATGAAGTCATTTGTTGTTGAGAAGATCCATACCGATAACAACGTATCAGACATGATGACCAAACCTCTACCGAGAGAGAAGTTTGAGTTTTGCAGAAGGGAGGCAGGCTTGTCAGAGCCTTCTAAATTAAAGCTTACATGTTGATCGCCAGTATGGCGAATTCCTCACATGGTGCGTGAGGGGGAGATTTGTTGTGTGGTCCCGCACCATGTGATGGGGGGACCACCACATTAATTACACATTAATTAAGGAGGCAGCTGGCTGCCTCTTTGATTTAAAATGAAAACTGCCACTGTAGAGGCAGTAGCGAAGAACAAGAGAGCAGAGAAAAACCAAGAGAAAGAAAGAAGAGGAGGCAGCAGAGCAGTCTGTCTTCTTTCTTCGATTTCCAGTTCGTTCACCGTTGGATCGGGCTGAGATTTGGACAGCAGCTTCTAGACACGTTACTCTTCATTCTGAACGGTTGGATTGAAGATTGGTGGTGTGGAAGCTGGTCGTTTTGACAGAAAACGGGGCTGTCAGTGTTGTGAGCTTTTCTCTAACATTACTCTCTTTAATCTTGTTGTAATCCGAGAATAAGTTGTTCTTGATGATATATTTGTTGTAGCCCTTAGTTGAATCTGAGGAAGAACAATTGTGAACCTATTATTTGTGATAGTGGAAGTTTTTAGGTGGACTCCGGTCCCGTGGTTTTTCCCGCATCGGGTTTTCCACGTAAAAATCTTGGCGTTGATTTGTGTGATTGTTGCATTATATTTGTTCATTGTTTGATTCTGTTTTTACTGCACAAAGAGGGAAAAAGGATTGGGACTTGTGAATTGTGAATTGTATTCCGCTGAATTGATCCGGTTAGTTGTCCCAAGTTTTCCCAACAATATACAAATATTTTACACTGACTATCTTTTATTTTTAATGTTTTAATGCATCCATTTTATCATTTCTATTTTTATAAAAACATCATTCAAATACAACCAATTCATATAAAATATATGAGGAAAAAAATTCATGAGTAATCAAACTAATCTCTTTAAATTATCATGCAACTAGAAAAATATAAAAAAATCAATCACTATTTAAAAAACAAAAGTTAATTTAATTTGTTTAAAAAATGAAAGAGGACATAAATCACTATTTAAATGGAAACAATTAATTAAAAGAAAAAAATAAAAATAAAAAAAATAGGTCAGGTGTTGATGGGATAGGCCCACAAGCCTAGCCTAAATACAGAATCTCAGGCTTGTGTCTATTTTTTAAAAAAAGAAAATATGCAGGAGTTGACGACGCATCATCCGCTCCTACTTTTTTTTAATTAGGCGACAATTCGCCTATAGTGGCAGGCGGCTTGTCGTCTATTGTACCATTTTTCGATCACTTTTAGTAATTAAAGCTTTTGGATCTCAAAAACTCAATTTTGATGTCATTTTTACCTAATAAACCTCAAAAATACCATAAAAATCTTCATAAACCACCTACCAACTTCAGAACACCCTAAAATAACTTAGAAAATTAAAAATCAACTGAATCCAAAAAAATCTAAATGCGCCCTGATTTTTTTTTCCAAGCAAGATAAGGTTAAAAACCATCATTATCCAACTTCTCTCGTTGAATGGAACCATTTGACACCAAGCTTGGTTATTTTGGTTGTCTAAATTATGACAATTGATAATTTTCTCTCTCTTCCACTATTTTTTAGTGATTTTCTCTTGTCTCTTAAATTTAGAGACCGAAAAATAAATAAAATTTAACTTTTGGATCAAAATTAAAATTGTCATAAATTTAGAACTAACCATGTAATTTTTTCATGTTTTACGTTTCGATCCTCTGTTTTTTAGTTTGGGCTTTTTATCACAATCTCAAACTTATTAATATCATCTAATTAGGCCATTAAAGAACTCAATTGAAATATATAATTTTAGAGAAAAAAAAAAGGTGCGAGTGAAGGAGCCGGGAAAAACTCAATTAGTATATCAAATAATGTGTTCATATGTGTAAACATATCCCAAAATATAAAAATACAAAAATAATATGCCCACATACCTTCATTTGCACCCATAAAATTGTTAGATGAGTGTGAACCTGTATGATTATGTGACCACCCCACGTGCATGTTCATTCGTGTGCACACAGACCGATAGAGAGAATAGTATTCAAAAGACGTACATATGTCACTGTTTAGTCTAGGAAGGGCGTCGGCCAAACAAACTTTCCGGCGAGCCCTACAAACTCCAAAAGCTTTATTGTATATTATAGATGGATATATGGCGCTACGCATCTCAAGCTAACCGTTATGATTATTCCACAGACCATATATACGCTTTAGTCAACCATATCCTAACAACCTTTTCCTTCACATGGTACCTAGCTTATGCATACACGCACATTAATTACTACTAGTTCATTAATAATCACGACTGATTAACACGCTAATCACTTCTCACTTTAGCCCTGATCACTTATTACCTCGTGATTAAAGCACAAGGGATTGTCCCCATTATCACCAAGAATGTATCCAAGGCGTGCAGCTCGAGGTTCGAGGGAGGATGAGGTGGTGGTGGTGGTGGTGATAGAATTAAGAGGTTTGTCGTTGTATGGAACTTGCCAATCTCCATTAGTGTTGCATGGTTGGTGCTGATGATTAGGTTGGAGTGAGCGGATTTGCCGTTTCAAGAACTTGACGTAACGGATAGCTTCATCTAGCATTGAAGCAGTGTCCATTTTTCTCCCCCCGGGAACAAGCCGTTGAAGAATTCTGATCTTTTCACTTATCCTTTCTCGTCTGAGACGTGCTGCCACGCTCTGAGGGTCATCGCTAATCCTAACGTTTTTCCTTTTAGGTTTGTGAATCGTGACCGGATCTATGTCCACAGGCTGCATCGCCGCAACTCTATACATCATTTCTTTCATTGCTCCTAGTTCTTCTTCTGGCTCATCCTGAACCGCTTCATCTGTGCTGTTTCCTATTTGGTCATGACTAAGAAAAGTTGGGAGTGATACTTGGTTTGGAGCTGGGATTGGTGTTTGTTGTAGTTGGAGAGGGTAGCTAGGGCAAATTGAGACAAAAGGAAGCCGGTCATGATGAAGAATTTGATCTTCCATGGACACATGAAGATTCCAAGTGTGGTTTGTGAATTCAGTTTGATTGATATTCATGATGGAAGGGTGTGACTTGAAGAGTTTTGTCAACAAAAGAGATGGGCAATGCTATCTAATAGCCTCTTGAATTAGTGATTGCTGACTTGTGTAAATGATGGCAATCATAGCTAGTTATCCTCTCCATAAAATAGACAAAGTGAAGGGTTTAGTACGCAAGTGATGATCAACAACTCTCTCTTTGGTGTCTCTCTAGCTTTGGGGGGGGGGGGGAGATAGAGAGAGAGAGAGAGAGATTTGAAGCAGACTTTTTTTACCAAAGGGGATCTATGATGAAACATGTGGAAAATTATGAATTGAAAAGAGGGGAGGTTTGGGCTGGACTTAGAAGAATGATCAAGGTTTGAGATTTTCTCTCTTAGAACCAAGAATTGCACCTAATGAATGCTAGAAGCCCAGCTTGCTACATTAAATTCCAACTGAAGTCTTGAAATCTTACTTTAAAATTTGTCTTGCCAACCAACACAAGCACTGAAATCCTAGGCTGCTTCTTAAAGGCTTATTTTGGAGATGACATCTTCTCGATCTTTTGTTTCAGTCAATGTAGGAATGAAGCTTGGCTGCTTTTTTGAAAAGTTTCCTCATGATCTTCACATTAGTTTCATCCTTTATAATTAAACACTCATTTAAGATGGTTTCCTGTGCGAGTTCATTAATTAATTCTTGATTAGTTGTTGATGATGATAAGTTAATTAAATGTATTCCATGATCTTCAATTAGTTCTCACAATTTAGGAGAGTTCTTATATATGTAAAAACAAGGAACCAAAATCAGGTGGAATAACACAGAGTGCATGCATTAATTGTCTTATATAATATTTGAAAGAGTGCTGTAGAAATTGAATTTGTGTGTGTGTTCTTGATCATAAAGAAGATGTGAGTGTAATTTAGGGCTGGACTCATTATCAGCTTCGTTTGGAGTGAACAAGTTTACCATGATAAGCTTCTAAGCTCAATACTTTTTATGTATTTCAATTATATTTTCATATTATTTCTCCTCTTCTTTGATTTGCATCTCAGCCCTAAATTACAGTACTGTAAATTACTAGGAGTTTCTGGCTAGCTAGCTGCCAAAATAACTTGGCTTGAAAGCCCTTGAATGTTTTTTAGAATTCTCTTTTCATCATTTCCTATGCTTCTAGTTCATGAGGCACACATCATCAGAGGAGAAGATCAGGAAAAAAAAAAAAAAAAAAAAGAGTTCACATACCAGTAAGAATAAAAAAAACATTATTTTTTTTGTTTTTTATTTGATTTTTTTAAGAATTAATATATGAATTTTTTGTAATCTTTTAAGTTTTATTGATACGCTATCATGTTATTAAATCAAAATTGAAGAAAATTATTTTATAAAAATAAATTATAAGTTTTATTATATGTGTACTTCTTGATAATTAATGAAATCAATGAAGACAAGTGAAAAACATATAAAATATGTATAATATAGTGAAGATTAAAAAACAAAAAATCTTCAAATCCATATCCTAAATATAGAATACATAAGAGTATACATAAAAGGATAAGCTAAACATTTTCTAAGTAATACTTTTATTTATCTCTTATAGTTTATATATAAATGACGTCGTTTCATAAAAAAAAAAAAAAAGTTTATAAATTTTGTGTAAACTTGCGCATGCACATAAAGCAATCATTCTAGGGTTTCCTTGCGTCTTCTCCCAAGAACTCACGATATTGTAACAGAAGAGCCTCCACTATTATTACAGTTTTAAATAGTACAGAGACTAACTGTACAATTATGTGTGTTTGTGACTTGGGTTTGAAGGTAGCATGCTTCTAATGATTTGCATAGTCTGCGTATACTTCCTTGTGAACACACTGAAATGAGTGAGTACTGATGAATCTGTTCTGCTGCTCTCAACTGCTAGTAGAAATGCGAAGTAAAATATTTTTTTATATATTTTTAAAATTTTTAAAAGTGTGGCTACAGTTATTTTTTAAAATATTTTTTCACTTGAAAATACATCAAAATAATATTTTTTTTATTTTTTAAAAATTATTTTTGATATCAGCACATCAAAATGATTAGAAAACATTAAAAAAATATTAATTTAAAGCAAAGAAAAAAATAAAAAATTTTCAAGTTTTAGCTACAGGTTTTTAGCCAAAGTAAAGTTATAATTAATGAGATCCATCTAATAATCTTTACAATTTTAAACTAGTAATTAACTCATCAATTAGCATTAGTATTTTAATTCTTTCAAGAGATATTAAGTTTAAACTGTTTTAGTCGTGGTAATAATAAATTAGTTATCTAACAAGATGATCCATGAGCCAATTAATTGCCAAGTTCAGACAAGAGTACAGCTAATTGCAAGAACAAGGGTAAGTATTATGTACAGAATAGCGAGTAGCTAGTGGCTCTCTCTACTTTATCAGTTGTTGGTATTTAAGGAAGAACATGTTACGAGAAGGATTGATCAGATCTCGCACCCATTTATATTCTTTCTACATCATACAAAAGAGAAGGGAAAAAAAGAAAAGAAAAAGGGGTCATGAAATTCAATGCCACTCCATGGATCCTCATATTCTGGGCTAGCTTTACAGCGACTTGCTTACACAAGGATAAATAAGTTTCCCATTTGGGAAAACGAGAGGGAAAAGTGAACATCCCTCTTGTTGGGTCTTGTTGGCATTATATATATATATATATATATATATATATATATATATATATATATATATATATATAATTAGATAATAATATAAATTATATCTTAGAATCTCACCTAATAGATTAAGCTTTTAAGTTGAATTGATTATTTGATATAATTTCAAAGTCTTATTAATTAAGTAGTTACGAGTTTGAATTTCACTACGCTTATTATAGGTTAAACTTTTAAGTTGAATTGATTATTTGATATAATTTCAAAGTCTTATAATTAACTAAGTAGTTACGAGTTTGAATTTCACCACGCTTATTTTATTTGATAAAAATTAAGCACAAAGTAATATAGATTTATGTAAATTTCAAACTCAAATGGTATATTAAAAAATAAAATAAAACATATTTTAGAGTCTCACCTAATAATTTAAGTTTTTATGTTGAATTGGTTATTTAACATATACACACAAATTGTTTAATTAACTTATAAGGAAGATTACATTAGTTTAATTTGCCAAATAATTTATAGTAAAGGATTCGTTTATTTTGCATAAAACATTTTACAAAAAATATAATTTTTTTATTTTTTTATGTTTATTTTCTATAAAATATTTTACAATCAATATTTAAACTTAGTTTACTTATTAAGAAAATATTTTTAAATCATAAACTTTTATAAAATATTTTACACAAAGTAATTCATTCATAATATTATGTAACTATTTCAATTATCACAATTATAACCTTATTATCATTACCTCCTTCTCCACCACCACTATTATTTCGTTAATGGCATTGTCGTCGCCACCACCATCACTACTTTACAATCATTATCTCCTCCATAACCACTACCATCACCTCTATAATCACCACTGCTTCACCTCCATCTTAACCATCATAACTACTCTATCATTATACTACTTCATCACTATAACCACTGCTACACAACTATAAAACATCGTCATCATTATTTTATTATCATTGTATTTTTTAAATTATTACTTGTCAAAATGTAAAAAAATAAATTATATAAGATGTTCTCCGAAACAAATGTTTTTTTATATTTTTTTCATTCATAATATATTTTACACAAAAACGAACGCACACTATAAGGTATGCACAAGTATACATTAATACTTCATTTAGGATGTAATACTCTTAGAAAGAGATGTTTAGACTCTAAATTTGAGTGAAATAGGATCTCTCACTTATTTAATGTGAAGAAATAAAAAAAAACAAAAAAAAGTCTTAAAGTGAAATTAAATTTCCCGATAGCTTTGGTTCTACTCCAAGAGTCCAGTGAAGTTCGTAACACTACATTTTGTCCATTAGCTAAAAGTATTAAGCTAAATGATTTCTCAAGTTACTAGGAGTAGGCATACCACATATATCAAGGATTCGATAACGATTATCCAGTTTCAAGCCTCTTTATATTAAACCCAAAAAAGAAAACAATTAGAATTTTTAATAAATGCTGATACTAAAATGAAAATATTGCTCAAGATCTTGTTTTCTGGTTTTTTTGTTTTTGTTGTAGCAGATCGGTTTGTTTTTTTTTCTCTCTATTTCTCTAAGTTTTTTTTTATTTGTTATGTCCTGTATTTTGTTTCGGTTATTAATTTTATAATTTTTTTAATATAATATCCTCGATGATTATCCCAAAAAGTTTTTGCTCAAGACGCTTTTTAAACACAATGGCTCTTTTAAATTCAAAGATAAAGTGATCACTTTACTTTAGTAGGAACTTAGCATGCTTTTTTTCATCAATCTAGTAGTTTAGATTCTCTAGGCAATTGAATGGGGTGATCCAATTCATGTAATTCTTAACCTAGACAAGCTCAACGTATATATATCCTCCATGATTAAATAGAGAAATGGGGAAGTGATGACGAACTAGCTAGGCATTTCAGCAATGTTGTACTATATGGTTGCTGGCACTTTTGGCCATGTAACATCTCTAATTAAAGAGAGAGGGCACAAAGATAGAACAAACACTAATGTACTGCTTCGTATCAAACCCTATGAGAAAGCCATTGTAACCTCGCACATGCATTAAGATGGAGATTTTAAAGCTTGGCATATGGGACCATTTCTATAGTGTTGCTGATGCTGATGAGAGCAGCTTTCGTTGCCCTAAAATTGTTGTGTTTCAAGTGGGAAAACTGCTAGTGAAACGCATTGAATGGTCATGGAAGCAACAAAAGCTTTTGGGGCAAGAATTCTTTTTTTTCTCCCCTCACATTTGTGTCAATATTTTTTGAAAATATATAGAGTAGTCATACGGATATGTTGTTACCATATGTATGATATGTTTGGTAGGTTGTATATTGCTTTCTGTTCTTGTTCTTTAATTTCCTTGTAGTACTTTGTTTTCTTTAAATTTTCTTTTAGATTTGATGAGTGAATTATTTGTTGTTGGACTACATATATAAATTGAATAGAGATTTTCTACCTTTAATCTCTCTCAAAATTAAGTCGAATCTCGTTTCACTACAACATTTAACAGTTTTACTAACGGAATTTTTCCGTCGGCATAAGACACATATTCCGTCAGTAATTAATTTACCAATAAAATTTCGTCGGTATATCCCTCGGTAATAAAAATTTTTTATTACCAATGGATTTACTGAGGGATATACCGACGGAAATTCCATCGGTAATTATTTAAAAACATTTTAAAAAAATTCATCATTTTCTCGGTATTTCTGTCGGTATATCCCTTTTTTTTTGCTTTGTTTTAATTTTTTTCCCACTATAATTCCCTCGGTATATACCGAGAGAATATTTTCGTCAGTAAAATCTCTCGAAAATTTACTGACGGAAATATTTCCTCGATATTTCCGTTTGTATTTATCGATTTTCTGCTAGTATTTTAAGTTAAAATATCAAATACTAATCTGTATCATATAACTTAGCTAGGATCCATCATTTTCTCATTTTTTTCATTGAATTATGTATGAGATAAGCACCCCTTTTTTTTATGTAAAATTATTCACGCAAGTTATGAAGGTCATACAAGTTGTAGACATGACATAAGGCACTCCTCTATTTGGGAGAGCTGGTTCAGTGAAAGATAGCAGATGACATGATGGTTGATGAGTTATTGGAACTTGTAATTAAAGCTTCACAAAACTTCTAATAAGTCATGTGTTGAAACTATAAAATAATATCAAATTGATAAAGAAACATATATAGTTCAACAATGCCATATTTTCATTTATGTTATAATTACGTTTTTTATATATAGATTAAGAGTTGTTTGGGGTGAGTTGGAAGATTGTTAAGAACAGTGACTTTGAGCCTTTCGCTTATGATCCATTGAAAACAAACAACCTCTTTTATACAGAGGAAACAATGGAGTCCCAAACCCTAACAAATAAAAACAGTAAGGGGTGAATAAAAAAACAAAAACACCGATTAAATCGAGAAAATAAAAAAAATTAAAAAAACCGAACCGTGAAAAAAAACCGATTAGACCGATTAAAATTTTGAAAAAACAGATCGGTTTGGTTTGGTTTTGGTTTTATAAGCCTGAAACTGAAAAACCGAACCAAACCCAAACCAGAAAAAAACCGAGTCAAATAAAAAAAAAACCGAGCCAAACCGGAAAAAAACAGAGCCAAAACCGAGCCAAACCAGTTTGAACCGGTTTTTTCCTAAAAAATCGAACCGAACAGAAACCGGTCGGTTTGAACCGGTTTCGGTTTTTTTAAAATAAAAATTCAATTTGGTTATTTTTTTATATAAAAACTGAACCGAACCGAAAATAATCACTTCTAAAAACAGTGTTAAAACCCTAGTTGTGACAACGAGACCTTGCAAGAAGAGAGAGATCCTCGTGGAAAACCTCTATCTACCTAGATAATGTGCCCTTTTGGTCTGATATATAATAGTGTTAGCACAGAAACTTGGATTAGTACTCTTTTATCTTTTTGGTGAGAAATAATACGGATTAGGGCTTTCTATAATTTCAACTGATGTGCCAAGCCTGAATTAGATCCTTTAGAGCTGTAACTGGCTAACTGCTGCAAGCATCAAGTTCTATCAAACTTTCTAGGACCAACAAAACAAATTCATGTCTAGGTTTTTCTTTCACGTACGGAAGCCTATTTATCAAATTAATATCATCTTTACCTCAAGGTTTAGATCTATAAAACTAAAAAAATGAAGTATATTTTTTTAACAATAGAAAGAATTCTTTTAAGGCCAAAAACTTGCTATTCTAGAAAATCAAGGATTTGTTTTTATATAATAATAATCGATTGATTTATTAATGAAACAACTATTCAGATAATAATCAAGAAAAACATAAAAAATTTATAAAAAAATTAAAAGAAAAAAAATTAGAAACAAGTCCCAATTGCAATATATCATTAACATCAGAATCCGAACTTCATTATTCTTTATACGTTTTCTGCTTATATTTATTCAGAGATGAATACTTTCAGTATTAAAGATGAATTTAATTAGTTATTGTATATGAAAAATCAAGGATTTTAAAACAAGTTCTGTTAATAATACAATTGTGTTTCACCTGTAAAAACTTTTCACTTGTTTTAGGAAATAAGATATTTTCCTTTTAGAATAAATTGTTGAAAAAAAATATATCATTTGTATAAACTATGATAAAAGGGTTTCGAGCACTTCAATATAATATCGTACGTAGGTCAGACTTCCACTAAAAAGCAAGATATATAAATATTATAATATTATAGAGAAAATTGCATGTAGTGAGAAGACTACCAGAAAATTGATAAATACAAACGAAAATACCGAGGGAATATTTCTGTCGGTAAATTTCCGAGGGATTTTACCGACGGAAATATTCCCTCGGTATATACCGAGGAAATTACCGTGGGAAAAAAAATTAAAACAAAGCAAAAAAAAAATGATGACGTGTCATTTTTACCGACGGAATTACCAACGGAATTTGTTCTGTCGGTAATGCCGTCGGTAAATTTGTTGGTAAATTGTGAACACTGTTCATAATGTTAATTACAAAGGGAATCACCGACGGAAAATTCCGTCGGTATTTTCCAGAGAGTAAATCACCGACGGATTGAAAAGTCGTCGGTGTTATTTGGCGGTTTTCTGAAAAAATTCAATTAATTTAAATATTACAGACGGAATCACCGACGGATTGAAAAATCGTCGGTAATTTTTTGGCGGTTTCTGAAAAAAAATTACGAAATTGAAAATTTAAATTAAATATTACCGATGGAATTACCGACGGAATAATTAAAAAATATTAATATTTAATTATCCGTCGGTAAATCCGTCGGTAAAGAGTTCCAATAAAAAGCATGAATGCCCTTATTTCACAAGAGACATACCCGTTTCTTCTACTTCTTCTTCTTCTTCTTGTTCTTCTACTTCTTCTTCTTCTTCTTCACTATATGTAAAAAACATCATTAAGGTATGTCTTCTTCTTCTTCTTCTTCTTCACTTTATGTAAAAAACATCATTTCTTATCTATTTCTTTCTCTTCTTTTCTCTCCTCATCTCCTTCTCTTTTCCTCCATGCTTTGGTATGTCTTCTTCTTCTTTCTTCTTTTATCCTCTTAGTTTTTTTTTTAATTAATATGCTAATGAAATTTTTTTTCTCTCCTTAGCTTCACTTGCAACTACATTAAGGTAAGATTTTTCTTTTTTCTTCTTTTTTCATGATTTTTTTCACTATATATTTTTTTTATTTTATTTTTAATTGTTTTTGTTCTTAATAATTGTATAAATGTTGTTGTGAGATTTTTTTTTCATATGAGATCAATTTTTAGTAGATTTATTTATAGGATTTTTAAATTTTTAGCAATTGCAACTTCATTTTTTTCATATGAATTAATTTTTTAGTTGAATTTATTTTTTTATTTTATTTATTTGTTGCAAATTTGTTTGAATTGATTTTCTTATTCTTTTTTCCAAGCATTTTGAGTATATATTATACAGTGTTAATTTATGTTAATTTAATTATTTTATAATTTTATAAAATGAATTTTTTTTAAATGTTTTTCAATAATTACCGACGGAATTTCCGTCGGTAAATCCGTCGGTAATTTCGTTGGTAATAAAAAAATTATTACCGACGCGTTTGTTCCGTCAGTAAATCCGTCGGTAATTATATTACCAACGGATTTACCGACGGACAAAACATTACCGACGAACGATTCACCGACGGATCATTTCCGTCTTTGATTCCGTCGGTAATATAATTACCGATAGAATATGTGTCTTACACCGACGGAAAAATTCCGTCGGTAAAACTGTTAAATCTTGTAGTTAACTTAAACATATGATCATATGATCTCCTCACCTCAGTTCAATGATTCTCATAAAATGATTCTCAAACGAGTTCCAACATCTCCATGGAAAGGTTTTGGATTTGAGCTGCAGGAAATGAGAATAACGTATGGCACTCAAAAATTACAAAAAGATCGGCCTCTACTTTGACTGTGAATTTTAACTGTGGAGTGATAATTTTTGTCTTGAGTTTGTTGGATGGCTTAATGATCCGAAAAAGATATTTAAGAAAATTATAGGGTCATTTTAAAAAAAAAAATCAAATGATAATATCAAAAAAAAAATTAAACTAAAAAAGAATATTAATCATTATTAATTTTTCAAACTCGTAACTCGCGTCATCATACGTACCACAAATATTATACATGAAAAACTATGAAGTTTAATCTCTAAACAATAAAACCTTTATTGACAAGCATTGCACCACTAGAAAAAAAAAACTTTGTTAAGAGATAATTCAAGGAGGAGGAGAATGAGCTTTTGGTAAGGTTTAACGTTGCATGCTAAGAAAAAAAAAATATCCACCAACAATAAATCACCCCATCTTGGTCATCATGTGTTGCACCATTATAAAGAGAAATGATGGCTCATCCAACAACATGGAAAAGGAGCAATCTTGGTTATTGGGAGGCATCACACGTGCCAACCAAAATACACAGATGTTTTTTATATGCCGGCAAGTATACCACAAGTGTCAACAACTTTTTATATTAAAAAAATAATTTAGCAAACTTAAAAGAGAAAAGTGTCGATCTTGGAATTCACAAAGAAACCTATATGAAAAGACCAAAATATCTCTCTATGTTTTAATTTTTTTATTTTAAGGTTAAAGTTATTATTTTATTATATTTTAAAATAAAATAATCATAATAGCACTTTTAGCTAACTTTAAATTTTACGATATAAAGAGTAATTGGATTATTTTAGTGCACTCAAAGATAATTATACCCCCATGGAAATCTTAAATAATTAATGCTTCATCTAAAAAAAACTAAAATATCCTCGCCAATTTTTTTGGCCTACAGCTTTAGCTTTATATATATATATATATATATATATATATATATATATATATATATATATATATATATATATATATATATATATCTGCAGCAGCCCAAGCCCAGTGATTCACCAGACAAGACCATATTAAAAGGTCCAACAATAATTGTCTGTTTTATGTCCAGACAGGACCCAAGTGGCAGTTCTTCTTCAGCTCTCACCGAAAACCCCCAACGTTAAACCCTACTAAGAGCTCATTCTCCCTTCAAACCTCTCTTCAGCCAGCCAGCCAGCCCGCCCCCGTGCATTCTTTCTTTCTCTGCTAAAAAAAATCAATCTTTTCTGGGTTTCTGTTATTTTGCACTGAAAATTAATTAATATCAGCAATAACCATGAAAAACAAGAATCCAAGGAAGATGGGAGGCCCCCCAGGAAAAAACAAGAGGGGCAGCAGCAAATTCTCTATGAATAGAGATCCCTTTTTCAGCAGCAGCAAAAGACGCAAGAAGGATGAAGATGAGGTTATCGAATCCGAGGAGGAGGAGTTGGACGGAGGAATGCTTAATGGTGGAGGAGAATCAGGGGAGGAGGAGGAGGAGGAGGAGGAGGAATTAGAACCGGAGGAGACGGCGGAAGAGAAGAGGCAGCGGATTGCGAAAGAGTTGGTGGAGAATCTTAGAAAGAGAGAGAAGGAGCTTGAGGATGAGGAGGATGAAGAGGGGGAGAGAGTGTTTGAGAAGGAAGGTGAGAGGGATTCTTTTGTGGCTAAAAAATTGATGCAGCAACAGCTTGAGGATAGTGGTCGTTTGAGGAGAGCCATTGCTTCTAGGTACAATTTTTTTCTTTTGTATATGCAGTTTTTCATTTGCAATTTATGAATTTTAAGAATTAAACAATTCTGGGTTTTTTATTTACTATACTATTTCTATGTTATTATTTGTATCGTTTGTTTTGATTTTGCGGCCAAATGGAATCCTCGAGCCAGTTTTCAAGCAGCCACACATTTTTTTGGTATTTGAAAAGAGTTATCTTGTAGCATTTCGATGATCTGTTTCTTAATTTGCAATTTTTTTAACTTTGCACAAACCTCTCCAACTGTATACTTTTTCTATTATTGATTGATTGTTTTACTTAACTTGCTAAAGCTTAATTGGGATTTTTCTAGAGTGCCACTTAGATGATGTGGGCTAATCAAATTTAATGGTTGCGTTGAGAGTTTTTTTGAAAGCCAATGTACACTTTTTTTCTGTTAATGTCTTAAAGCAGGGGACTTTAAAAGACATCTTTATATGTATTATATATTGTGATGGCATGCATGTGTTTTTTGTTTAGAATGCTTACATTCATGAGTACCTAGGGTTCAAAAGCCAGAGAGTGTCGATGGATTTGAGATCCTAGTGAAGCATCGGCAATCTGTTACTGCTATATGCCTTTCTGATGATGACTCAAAGGGCTTTTCTGCTTCCAAAGATGGCACGATTTTGCATTGGGATGTAGACAGTGGAAAAGCTGAAAGATACCAATGGCCTAATGAGGAAATACTAAGATCCCATGGGTCCAAGAATCCAGAAGGACGAGCAACTAAGCATAGCAGGAATGTTTTGGCGTTGTCTGTTAGCACTGATGGTCGGTATTTGGCAAGTGGAGGCTTGGATCGACATGTTCATTTGTGGGACACCCGTACACGAGAACATATTCAGGTAGATATAAATTTTTTTTTCTCTTTCTTATTAGATGCCATTCTTACAGAAAAATGAAAGGGCATTTCGGCTGTGTGCTATATTAGCAAGATTTAAGAAATTTATATCACTAGCATATTGAGTCATTTCCGATCAAATTTTGTGTTTGCCAAAGCAGTCTTGTATATCTCCAAACTCATCACGCCACCACTCTTTTGAAGTCTAGGGACCGTAATGGCAACTTATAAACCATTTTCCATCGTGCCTTGAATGTTTACCTCTTTTTACTAATTCAACTACCACAACAGTATTGTTTTGTTATCTACGTGACCACCTCCTGGCAATGTACTAATCATTTTGTTTTCATGTTGAATTCTATAAACTGATTGTTTAGCACGAAACAATTGGTCAGTTATCCATACTTCTTCAAGGAAAATGTACCCAACACATCATTGTTCCATTCCATGGAATCACACAATTCTAAATCTATTGTTAGGCATCAGAATATCACCAGCAAAGTAAAGCATTAAATGAACACTATAAACTAATTATTGTTGATACTGCTTGTGTCGGTGTTTATTTAACCATACTTCATTTGCGTATTCTCTAGTTCTATGAAAAACATTATAGATTAAAATATTTTCAACCAGACATCCAGAGCTCTTAAATATTATCAAGTGAATGATCATGGCCCGTTGGTTTTTTTTTCTTTCAGCCTTCTGTATGATTTTTACTGTAGTAAGCTAAAGAACATGAAATATGCGGACCATAAATCAAATGGCAGTACTTGAATGAATTTTTCATATACCTGTTAAGCAGTTCATCATTTAATTTTGGTAGAAGAATGAATAATTTAATACTTGATATGAGATAGAATTTAATCAATATTTTTACCTTTGGTAGTGTAGGAGCATTGTCACTTTGGAAACAAAAAAAAGTTAAATCCCAATTCTTCTCAATCTGAGAAAAAGTTCACACGCAAACACCCCAAAAATCATCCATCTTGAGGAACATCAAGAAAATGTTTCGTTCAGATAAATCTTCAAAGCCATATACATATGCATGCATGCATGATTGACTTTGATTAGATATGCACCATAGAGTGGATTTTGATTTCATAAAAGCATCTCTTTTCACCTGTGTGCTTATCTTCTGAATGCATTATAAATTGCTGAGCTTTCTGCTGTCTCTCACTTGCTATTTTCCGTTATTATGTATTTTACAGGCCTTCCCAGGTCATAAAGGTCCTGTCTCATGTTTGACTTTTAGGCAAGGGAGTTCAGAACTTTTTTCTGGTTCATTTGATCGATCAATCAAGATATGGAATGTAGAAGATAGAGCTTACATGAACACATTGTTTGGTCACCAAAGTGAAGTGTTAGCAATCGATTGTTTGTGGCAAGAACGAGTGCTGGCTGTTGGGCGTGATCGGAGCATGCAATTGTTTAAGGTATATAAAATAATGTTTTGACATTCACTTGACCCGTATTAAAGAAGGCTTTACTAGTTGCACAAAGCTAAGTTTATGTCTGAAAATTAATTTGCAAGGACTCTCTCTTTTGAAGTTATGGCACACCTATTCAAATTCTCCAATTTCATTTTACTAAATTTATGAGATGGCATGAATTTTTGTATATGCTCTTGTTTCATGTATTTTTTCAATTGTACTTACCTTTTTCATTTTCTGTGAATAGGTCCATGATGAGTCAAGGCTGATATTTCGTTCTTCGACATCATCTTTGGAGTGTTGCTGTTTTATTGACAACAGCGAATTTCTATCTGGATCAGATGATGGAAATATTGCACTTTGGGGCGTACAAAAGAAGAAGCCTGTGTACATTGTTAAGAATGCTCATGCTTTGTCGACTGATGTCAATAATGGTGAACTGAAGGATAGAGGAAGAAATTACAATGGTCATATTGGTAAATAAATGAAACTCCTAGCTGTCCTTTTGCTGTTTCTTTGGGGAAAATAGAATATGAATGTCGATTTGAAATATTATTTGGTGTCACTACCTGATTTCTTAGGTTGCATTGTGTTTGGTGGATGAACACCTAACCTGTGCTAATTAAATCTTGCTGTTTGTCTATCTGCTTAGAATTTTCAGATTGATTTGTCCTCTACTGACCTGGAAACTATTGTTGTTATGCAGCATCTTCCTGGGTAAGTTCAGTTGGTGTATGTAGAGGCAGTGACCTTGCTGCCTCTGGAGCTGGGAATGGCTCTGTCCACTTATGGGCTATTGAAGGTGCTGGCAAAGGCATTCGGCCCTTGTATGATCTTCCATTGGTGAGTGTGCCCTGCACTATGCAACTGAATAACATCTTTGATTACTCTTTGGTTATGTTAGTAATGACATGGAAATACGCTGAATTAACTGAGATAAATGTTAGTAATCATCTCTCATGATTGGAACTGCTGTTTAGCTTGTGATTGGAAGAGATTGATAAAGATACTAAAAGATTTATGCCTCGTTTTTTAATGTTTATCAAATGGAATTATTGGATTTGTATTTGTTCACCTTCTACCCGCCAGCATTGCTTTCCCCTTTTTCTGTTCTCTGCTCTCCTCTCCTCTCCAGTTACAAATGTACTGTGCAATTCATTGCTTACCAACCTATTGTGTAATGCAGATTGGATTTGTAAATTCCCTGGCTTTTGCAAAATCTGGAAAATTCCTTGTCGCTGGGGTTGGACAGGTAATTTGTTTGCATTCGGAGAAGGAAAATAGACTAAAGATCGTTCTTTTTTTTAGAATTTTTTTTTTACCATGTTTATGATGTTTGATTATACAATCTTGTAACGTTTCAAGTTACTTTTGCTTCAGGAACCTCGCCTAGGAAGATGGGGACACAATTCTGCCGCTCGAAACGGAGTTGCAATTCAGCGGTTGAAGCTTTTGTAGGGTAGAAAAAGGATTTGATCCATTTCCGTAATGATTATTTGAGAAAGTGAATGAATATTCCGGTTCTTGTAACTCAATTTTGTTCAAATTTAATGGTTCATACCCTGCAAGTGAATTCTCTCCTTTAAATTTTCTCGGATGATATTTTCATTTTGAAGGAAATGAGGCAATACGAGCAATGATTTTGCAAACAATTGTTATATACAATACCTGTTTGAAGTGCTTCTGTTAAATAGCTTGAATTTATTTTGCAGAAATAACTTGTCTGAAAAATATTCTGACAAGAAAAGAAATTTCCAAGAAATTGAGTTAGTTTTCAGTAGTTTTCTACGTAGATAACAATAAAAAGAAAATTATTTTCTGATTTTTGGTGTTGAAAAAGGTCCATCCTTGTTGTAATTAATGGTGCTTCTCAAGGTTCCCTGCCTGGCTTATTAATGGGAGTTGTTTTTCCTAGTTTTGAGCTCATTTTCCTTTGGTTATAATCAACTACTCCATTGTCTCCTCGGTGCGTGGTCTTTTTCAAACTCTTCATTGATTTGCTTGTAGAATTTTGTTTTTCAAAAAAAAAAAATATCCTTGTGATACAAGAAGAGGAAATATTTAATTATTAACAATTCCCATGATTCATACTCTTAATCGAGCAAAATGGAAAAATATTCTACAGAAGAATTTCCTTTTTTTTCCTCTAACTTTACCTTACTAATTTATACTGCATTAAACCAGTGTAATTAGCATTTCGATTTTTATATCTCACTAATTTATACTTACGGCAGGGGATTAGCAAAATTCAAGTGATCAATGAACTTGTGCAGGGAAGTGAGATCGCAAAATTTGGGTCCCTCCTTCATTAATCCACGGTAATTAAAGAAAAAAAAAAGGTAAAATTATATACACACTTCATGTCAAGAAATATGGTAAAATTTTCAGATGAAGGAAAACTATTTATATCAAGAAGTACGGGATACTGATTTGCGTAACTTCACAAATACATTTTCGTTCTTGAAAAAGAACAAAAGCAAAAACACCATACTGGTCCAATCCACTTCATTCTTAGGGTTTCTCTTTGGTTTAATACACTGTTATAAATATTTTTATAGAAAATAACACTCTAAGGCTCCATTTATAAATGCATTGTTTAAAATACCCTCTTGAATTTAATTTTTTGTTTCCTCGTCTGTTCTAGGCTTCGCTACCTTGATACGGGGCCATTGACTGCTAACTTTTCAATAGAAATCTGTCTTAAATTAGATTTGTGGGGCATGCTTTCAAATTATTAATTTTTTTTTTATTACATGAATCTCTAGCCAAAAACAAAGAATAAAGATTTTGCAGGAACGAAAAAAAAAACCAAAACCGGTCAGTTTTCAGAATTCCTAGTAGAGGTTTTTAAGATTTGCTCTTTCCCGCCGTGTGTTATGCAGATTACGAAATGAACCTTAATCGAAATATGGAATCCCGATCAAAACTGCAAACCTTTTTTCAGGAAAAACGATGCGGAGCGAATTCTGAATGTGCAGTAGTAATATGGATGGAAGGAAGAGGTTAGGCACACAAATAAATAGCAACAAGAACTTGATGTCATTGCTGTGAAGCCAAACTTGACAAGGTGAAGTGTCAAAACACAGTGCAGATGATGAGCATGCTAAAAGCCAAGATTTTAGGACAATTTGCTATGAATAAAAAAGCTCATGCAATTCCTGTCAGGTAACAACAGTGCACCGTACTCAGATAACGGCATAAAATGCCCTGGATCAGGTGGCATCTTAGAATCTGCAGTTAAATCCACATGGTAAACTTCCATGTATGAGGCATTTTAAAATTCCAAACAGAAAGATATTCTGCATGTAAGAGTTAAAGGTTTAGCTAACCTTGATTTCAACTAGTAGTAAAAAACAGGTTAAGAAGAATATTTCATTCTAGAAGCTGCCTTACCATAGTAGAATCATACGCACAAAATAAACAGCTTGCTATATGACAGCAAAAAATGAATAGAAAACATCAGCTGTTCTTTCATTTGTCCTTCTGAAATTTCTCCACATATGCCTGCAACAAGATCAGTGAATAAATAAATACAATAACAAAATCACGAAGACAGTCTGCAAAAAATATAGTAAAATGAAACAGCTTTTTGCCCCACCAGCATCATAAATTTGCACCACGAGGTCTGAGAAGCACTAGGAGAATTCAGGTAAGAAAAGAGCTCTGATTTTGTAATCAAATTCACATCCCTTTCAAAATCAAATACAACGCGAATAAGCACACCAGCACTCACCTGTACAAGTTTGGTCAGCTTTGGTTTTGAAACCAACAGGTATTGTTCAATTTTTTCTTGCGTTGTAGGAATACTTGCACTCTGCATAGTTCCAGTAACTTTGTCAACCACTTTCTTAACTATGTTCTTGTAAGCGTCTTTGCTCATTTGACCTTCCTTCCATGCAGGTTTCAGTAGATCCTTAACGAACTCCACCAGCGCAAACTTAAATGCACGACTTCCCTTTGCATCCTTATTTTTCTTGCTCTCATCAGCTTTGCCATCACCATCACTGTTCTCCAAGGGACCATTCTCTTGTGCACCCTTATCCTGCTCTTGTACTTTATTGCTTTCCTCAGACCCCACTCCATTGTTTTCCTTGTTAACTTCAGAACTCACACCTGGACCCGGCTGATTTAACTGGGAGCTCTTATCAATGAACTCTTGCTCAGAGTGAAACTTGTTAAAATCACCACCAATCAGTCCAGCAGAAAGGGATGACGGGGACAAGTTTTTGGATAGTAATTCTAGTTTCTGATCTGGAGGATTAGTATTGACATGATGCTTCCCAGGCTCCACGCTGTCACATATAGGATCATATTGCTTCCGGGGCTGAATGGTCACCATAGAATCTGGTTTGACAGTGCCCTCTGAGTTGGCAAAGGTGTCATTATGCGAATTACGAGCAGCATAAAGTTGCGGAAGCTGCTGTCCATTCGCAAGGAACTGGGCCAGAGAGACAGAAAGGCTGGTAAGCTGAGTCAAATGTTCATTACTAGCCATGTTTTGAGCCATTGGAATTCCCAAATTCACAAGTGGTGCATTTACATTCCCAATATCGGGAATGTTGATCATTTTTCTGTCCTGAACCAGTGTCTGATTTTGAGGAGCCGTCATTGTCCCTCCTCTTGGAGGGTTGGTCAAGATTGCTTCTTGAATATGTCCAACAGCATTCAAGTTTGGAATAGGTGAAGCAATTGAACTCAGGCCATTTTTATTGAAGCTTTGTGTTGCGAGAGCATTCGTAGAAATGTCAATGTAAGAACCGGCAGTTTTTCCAGTCACACCATCATCATGTGGCAAAGCACTACCACCAATCTCCTTTAAATTGTATCCCTGTTGAATGGAAGATGTTTCATTTGAAATTGGTGGCATGATTGCAGCGGTATCACGTGCCCGGCCTGAACCATCCTGAAGTTCACAGCTGGATAAAGAAGCATGCTCTCCTTTGTTGATATGGTTGGAAGGTTGCAGTCTGTAGTTCCAATCAGGAGACATTTCCATATCACCAAGCCAATTCTCAGGAGCTCTCTGTTCAGATACGTTAGAGTTATCACCAGCATTTTCTGTCTTCAATGGGAGGGCTTCCTTTTTGTCGATCTCAACCACTTCATTTGTTGGAGGATTATTGTGTGTCTTGTTCTCGACCAAATTATGGCCCCATCCATCCTCCATACACCGTACAGAGAGCCTCAATTCAGGTGCATCCAATTTTTCATTTTTATTTTCACTCAATTTTGCTGCATCTGAAGTATGACTCTCACTCCATTTTGGATCATTCCATGATTTTTCCACATCATCTGAGTTTTGGCTTGGTGGCCACCTACCATCTCGTGATCTTTTGTCAGGACTTGGTGTCTGATCATTATGAGAAAACCTGCAATATTTTCCATTCCGGCAATTACCTGCAGCAAAAAATTTGCAGGGAATATCAGCTGCTCTGCGGGTTTCACGCTCAGCACGTCTCTCTGGAGATGCATATCTATGCCTTCGGTCATTATCTCTTTCTCTAATACCATCATTTGCGGACCCCCTACTAGATGGATCAGAAGCACCATGATGAGCATACCTGCAGGATTCACCCCTTCTACAGCTTCCTTTTAGAAACTCATTACAGCAATCAGCAGATCTTCCACTCCCCATTGGGTACTGCTTAGAATCATGGGAGATAGGATATTTTGAAGCTGAAGCTTTCCTGGGTCTTCTTTCCCAGTCATCCTCACACGTCTGAGTATCTTGGTGAAGAAACGGGCAATGACTGCCTCTCCTGCATCTCCCAGCAACAAAATCCTTACATAATTGAGCTGATACACTTGATATGCTTCTAGTTCTTTCATGCCCAAAGCCATGGACTGGGCTCCGGCTCCGGCTCCGGCTCCGGCTCTGGCTCCTGCTTTTGCAAACAAATCAGGGACAGGACAAGACAAACAATGCCAACCAGCTTAATCAACTTTGACAGTAAAAAACCAAGGAGACCAATAGAAATGTTGTGTGCAGAGTTGATTGAGGTAAAGCAGTTTCTAACAGGTAACGAACTCGTTACATATTGTGAAGAGCACCTGGTACATGAAAAGCATGAAACAGAAACACCAAAACACATAAACTAACAAGAAAATTTGCAGTAACTAGAAGAAATCCAAATTTTCAAGCAGCCAGTATAGCATTGCATGTCCAGTAAAAGAGTCTACAGAACTTAAAGTATGTGATTCTTGACTCTTTCGTGATATAGAAGTTATTTGAAGACTATCATTACTATTGCATAATATGCAGGTTCCATTGCGGCTAGGCACCAGATAGATATAGCAAGAGTTGACTGAAAAACAGGACAATGACAAGAATGCAAATAGCTGTATCAGAAAGGGTGCTGAGCAGATAATCAAACCTTCTTGTTCTTTTATATTCATTCTTGGGAGAGTTTCGAAAACTTTTCTGTCTCCATTCATCGAGACCAGGAGACATTCTAGTTCCATAACTCTCATCTTCATAAGTGGCTTTCAAAGTTCTGCTACGGTCTTCATCAATATTATCATCCCTGCGAGAGCTTCTTCTTCCAGGCAACGGTTCCATTGCTGACCACTTGGAGCGAGTGCCACCAGCAGCTTCAGGTGGGAGCCAATCACGTCGTGATTCTTTGTCACGAAAAGATATTCCTGCTTTCCCAGGCCAAGTATTGTCTTCCACATCTTCAAATGACATTCGAGGCCCTTCTTTCAAATCCCATTTTGAACTGCGTTTTCGGCCACTCCCACTCATTCTGACAGAAGTAGCACCACCTTCTTTCATTCAACTGGAGTATCTGGGAGCAGGGAAAACCACAGGTCCATAAATCTTGATGATATTGAATATATCCTTGTCTATTTACTTTCTCTTCTTTTTTTTTCTCAAGTTGCATGAAAATATCCAATCACTAGCAGGATCCATATTTCAAATTGTAGATGTAGCTAACAAAAACTAATAATATCATGCTATAAAAGTTAACAACCTGACCAATGAACAGAGAAGGAGCATATTAATTTAAACAGGATTCATGTTTTATATAATTGAGATGTGGCTAACATATTGAATAATTCCATGCTATCGAAACATTAATAGAATAGATATAGTCGTAAAAAGCAAATAGAATAGCTATAGTCGTAAAAAGCACATAGCTTAACCCTCATCCCCTGCCCTTCTTTTTAAATACACAAAATCAGAGGAGAATGCAATAATTGACCTCACTTCCAGCAAGTAAAATTAAACAAATCTCACATAACTTAACCAAAAGCAGATAGGAAGCTCATCAGTAAATAAAAAGGAGAGGAATATGACAACTCCTTAATCCATATCTTATTGATTCAGCAAACTACAAGAACTTAAAAGAGAAAACAACGATGATGATGATGATGATGATGATGATAAAAAAAAAACAAACAAACCAACCTCCCATATCTTATCTGATCTCTAAAATCATATTATTAGCTTCAAAATTCAAATTTCCTAATTACTTAGTGGATCCCAAACATATTCCAATAACTCCCAAAACATTCGATCATAACATACCCTAGTTCCCTAATTCAATTGAGATCAACATTTCTATTGAATAGTTTGCTAGTTTGATTGAAACCTGGTTTTATTAAGTTCAAGTGAAAAATCTATTGGATTTTTTTTGTTTTTGGACTAACTGGACAAACTAAACGCTCCTCAAAAATAAAAGAAAAATAACATAAACTAAACACCCCACAGATAAAAGAAAAGGAATATAAAGCGAGTGAATCCTAACAAGATTTTCCATTTCACATGCAGGTTCAAAAATCAATACTCCCAACACGTCAAGAAAGTAGTCTCAATCAAATATATTTCCTTTTGAACCCAAACACAAACAAATTACAAGAATATTATAAACAGAGCAAAAAAAGAAGAGTGGGTGGCATTAATAAAATAGCAAACCCACCCATTACACACATAAATAAACAACGAAAGAAGTTCCTTTAATTAATGCCACTCAACATTCTATACAGCTTCCACTAATTCATATACATCCACAGAGTTAGAACAATCTAACCAACAGCATTGAAAATCATTTAAGAATTTGCTAAAAAACAGTCACTACCTTGCTCAAATAAGAATGGGATCAAGCAACATGTGCACTATTTTATTTTTTTGGAGGGGAGTTGAGTTTGTTTGGGCCTTAGCATGCAGGTTTGAAATGGGTGCTCACCCCTGCATTTGCAAACATAAGATGGACTCCACTTGAATGCAACCAGGCCATATCCCATGAAGGAGAGGATATGCATCCCAAATTACATCCCACAGGATTTTGATAGGATAGATATTTCTTACTGTCAAAACATCATCCTTTCGATTTGTCATTTGTTCAAAGATTGGCTAAATCTCATAAGTGATATAGACAACTATGATCGCGCAATTTTAATCAGCTTTACAATAGCGCTCTAGAGTCATCAGAAATATGATTCATAGATTTCCTCTATTAAAAAAAAAGATCTTATAAAGCTGTAACAAGATAACATTGCATGGACTGAACATGTCAGTTTATATATAAAATAGGAAGTTCAGGAACATAAAAGCATGAGCCATTTTTCTGAAACAACAAATAATTGATGATCGAAACATCTCATATCATCACATAATGTATAGAGAGAGAGAAAAGAAAGAAAAAACCTCCTGTTTGCCATGTGGCAAATCACCTACAAACAAACAGCTTTATATATAGAAATATCATGTCGTGTAAATTGCAAGCTCTTTACACCTTTACAGCTAATAAAAATATGACATTGATGTTGCACTCAACATTTGCCACAATCAAATGTGGCCTTGCTGATGATCAGTGATGGATCACTAACCATCAATTTAGCACAGTAGCTTGCATATGGATAACAAGGTTACAACTTTAATTCCCTTAATCCTTCTGCACGACACAACATCAATGGACATCGGACCTCAAGACATCAAAGATTATTACTTTTGTAGATGGATTCTTTGACGAACTCTTGAACTATGATGAAAATTTACAATGCTATCTCAAACCCTTTTGAATGGTCTCCAATCAAACAAATCGACCAAGATCCATTAATTTTTGCTAAAATTCAATGTTGCACTTGTGGAAGGATTGAAATCCATTACAAAACTAATTGCATCAGTTACTTTTGAACAATTTGGAAATCCCTCCACGCATTGACCTCGTGAGTTACTGCATAAACATTATATCTGATATTAGCAATCAGGTAAATGTTTTCTATGGAGATACATAGAACTAGAGCACATATGGGTATGATACCCTAGTAGCGGTCTGCTAGTGTGTACGCAGTTAGCCTAGAAAAAAGGATAGAACCTAAAGACTGAAGGAAAAGGATGTATCATCTGATTTTAGTACCTAACTATACTGAATATAGCACTGATGTCATAATAGGTACACTAAGCACGCACCAGATGTTAATTAGATGCATATTTAACACAACAATCAAATCCTGTAAATCATTCAACAATCATATCAGATGATTCATTGTGCAAAAATTAGAATAGAAAGCAAAGTTGAACAATAGATATATGAATTACATTAAATTATTGGCTGTGACTAATAAAACATGAAAATCACAGAATAAATTCACGAATGAAGCACTCTTCCCAATTCATTGCAGAGAGAAAAAGCATTGCTAAGTCATTATTAAAGTTTAATCGCCATGCAGCATCCCTAAAGTTTGACTATACAATTATCTAAACTAATTTAAGAACTTGGAAGAAAAAAATTTCTAAAGAAATAGATTCTAGCAGTTGTTTACTCAAGTGTTGAAAATTTATTTCTTACATACATCTGTACAAATGAATCCTAAACAACCTTATACACTAACTTCCACATCAATACTCCATAAAACAAAAACCACTGTTCTCTATCATCGATACAAACCTATTTACTTGAAATTGAAAATCCTATCAAGTCCCAATCTACACTTAAAACCCAAAATTTTCCTTACTAAAAATTTTGAGCCCCAGGCAAAGAAAACCCCTCAGAAGCATGCTTAGTCCGTAAACAAGTAAAACATTTGCTTTTCAAATCTATAAAATCAGAATCCAAAAACCAATTAAAGTTTACAGTAAATGAAAAGTTTTAAGCTTTTCCAAAGAGAGACTCAAAAAAATCAAGCTTTTGCATAGAAAGACTAAAAAATATCAAAACCCATGAGCTAGAAACAACCCCAAAAATGTAATCAATGAAATAAACAGAGAAAACCCAAATTAAAGCATCAGAATGGCAATAAACCCTAAACGAACCCTAATCATTAGGTTCATAAACTTCTCTACAATATCAGCTCAAAATCAAAACTTAAGAAAAAACCACTAAGAAGAATTAACACAAAACCCTAAAAAACTAGAAAACAGAAGCATATAAAGAGAGAAACTTCATAAAAGATAGAAGAAGAGAGTACTTACATGGAAATTAAAGAGAGAAAACCATGCAGGAGAGGCTAAGAGAGAGTGCGAAAACTGGAATGATTCGACAACTGAATGGAGTGAGCGAAGGAGTAAAGAGTGTGATTTTACTTTGCCATTAAATTAGCAGAAAGGGAGAGGCAAACAAGCGAAGACTTGCGAGTTCTACTTCTAAATACCAAGAGAGAGAGTATCTTTTGCTAGATTTTTCTTTTCTTTTTCTTTTTCTTTTTTGGTTCTTAGTAGGACCCACTTGCTTGCTAAGCCCTACTATGTTTCATGATATTTAATTTTTTAAGTTTCCTAGTTTTCTTTTTTATTTTTTTATTAAATATAAATTAGGGCAAAACTCAAAAATGCCCTTCAACTATATAGATAGTTGAAACTTTGCACCCAAACTATTTTTTATATTAATTTTACCCTCAAATTCTTAGAAATTCTTAATTAAGGATGTCGTTATTTTTTAAATTTTTTCATCTAAATTGTATTTAAAAATTTTCGTTTTGTGAAAAACTTAACGCTTTTCATTTAGAAATTCTTAACTATGAAATTATCAGGTGAAATTGATATAAAAAATACTTTGGATTTTCAATTCATATTACTCAAATAATTTGGGAGTACGTTCAAGGTTTGTCTATAAAATTATATCTTAAAAATTAATTTTGGCTTACCAACGGTTAATGACTGAATGTTGTTCTGGAGTTTAATAGAGATTATTTATTAAAATATTTTTTTATTTTTAAATGTATTAAAATAATATTTTTTATTATTTTTTAAAATTTATTTTTGATATTAGCATATTAAAATTAAAAAAATTAAAAAAAATCAAAATTTTTCAAAAATATAGGTGGATTGCAATATTAAATATCATCTGAATGCCTATAAATCACTCAATATAAAAAAAAATGTTACACATGAATATATTTGTTAGAATAAAAATTTTTCATTTTAACTAATTTTTCCGGTTTTTTTTTTGTTTGGTTCGGTTTTAGGTTTATAAAACCAAAAGCGAACCTCACCGGTCGGTTTTTTTAAAATTTTAATTAGTTTAATTAATTTTTTTTTATGATTCGGTTTTTTCGGTTATTTTTTTCTGATTTTCTCAATTTTTTTGGTTTTTCAGTTTTTTATCACCCCTAATTTCAATTTAGAGTTGTAAGTTTAGAATTTTAATTAAACCTTTCCTAAAAGTATAATTTAGATTATAATTGGTATTCTTGTTTTTTTTTTTTTAGTCAAGTATCTAGCTCGTTGATTAATATATTTATGAAAGGATTTTCTCACACTCCCTCTAAATATATGAAAAAATGAAAACAATAATCAATATGAAAAATTAATTTTAACTAGTGGACTGCATATGAACATGAAAAAATGGTATACACCAAAAATACTAGAATTCCAAACTCCATTGATATTTGTTTGAAGTCAAGTATTAGATTTAAAATATTCACTCATGAAGAAGGTTGGAAAAAGAAAAATTCTAAATTCTGTTTTTCAAATGGGGTTAGGCAAATTTTGAATTTAAAAAAATATTATTGTTTTAATTGCTAATATAAAAAATAATTTTTTTAAAATAAAAAAATATTAATTTAAAAACTATCTTATTCTCCAAAGCAAACAAGAAATTTCATTGATGGAGGCCACAGGCCCAATTGAGTGGCATGGGGCCTAGGCTTGTTACAGCTTGGAGCAAAACAGAAGCCCAATAGACTACACCTGTTTGCAAAAGGCTAGTTCAAGATTACAGAGTGAACCCGACCCATTGATCATGAACTTCTCCACCGTTGTGACTCTGTAGCTAAATTGTAAAGAGCATGCGTTCAGCCACCCCCCTTATTCACTATTTTTTTAAATAAAAAAAACTAAATGAGCTTAGTTTTTTTTTTTTTTTAGCCATAGCTCGAAACACAAAAAACTATAAATTGAAACAATATAAATATGATTTTATCATTTCCAAAAAAAAATTGATTAAGCATGGAATTGGGTGAGGAAATGTCTCTTTTTATGATATACATTCGTCATTGCAAAATTGAATGGTAAAAAAGGATCCGGACATGTTTTTCTTGTTACAGAGAAATGATTATTTTGCCATAAAAAGCAAAAAAAAAAATCTTTGGATGAGGGGCTCTTTTACCTTTTTATTAAAAAATGAACAGCTGAGTTACAGCCATACCTTGAATGAGAAATAAATATACATGCATAGAGGGGCTTTTTCGTCTTTTTCTTTTTTAAACAGTACAATAGCGAAATTAACCTTGCAATTTTTAAAAAAAAAAGCTATTTGCGAGGGTATTTTGATCTTTTTTTACTAGTTTTGTTGTTATTTTAAGGTTTTGTTAGGGGCGGCTTGGTAATGTTAAGTTTTTAGATATTATTAAAAAACAAAGTTGTTGACGTAGCACGCCATGGCCTTCGCGCCATTCAAGTGCCGCATGAGGGATCGTGGGGTGGCCAAAGTCCTGCTTCCATCATGGCGTTGGGAGCAGCGCATTGTCCTCTTTCCAGAGTTGTGGTGCTTCTTTCGGAAGATATTCGGTTGGGCTGCGGTGAAGGTTTTTTTTTCTTCTATCTTCTCCCTCTCATTTTCTAGAAAAACACACCTGAATTTAAAAAAGAAACAATTGTGTCCTCTGGTTTGTAATCTTATCGTTTTGGTCCTTCTTATTTTAATTACTGTTTATTTAGCTTTTGATACCGAAGTTTAGATTTTTTTTAATTTCATCCCTAGGCATTTTATTCTATTTGATTTTTTATTCGATTTGGTCCCTCTACTTTTAATTGCTCTATTTCCATGCTTTATATTTTTCTTGATTATTATTTTTTGCAATTTCATCCCTTTAAATTTTATAGCATTTGTTTTTTAATTCATTTTTTGTCCACATTCTTTTGATTTATATATTCTTATCCTTTTCCTGATTTATCTTTTTTTATTTATTCTGTCCCTCAACATTTAACTTCACTTGGATTTTTATACAGTTTTGGTCCTTATTCTTTCAAATTTCAATAACCATTTTTTTTTATCATTTTCTTAGTTTTTTATGTTTTCCAATTTGGTTACTAATTATTTTCTTTCATTTTTTTATATCATGATTGGGTTTTAAATTGTTTTACGTTTAGATATTTTACTTTGTTATTTGTTCGTGGTTACCTTCCAACATGGAAGTTTTTTTGTTTATTGAAAATTGATTATTTTTTTCAAATTCGTTATTATACCTTTAGCTTCATTCTTTTTTGCGATTTTTTTTTTATTGAGTTATCACGATCTTATATCCTAGGTAATAGGTTAATTAAGTTAATCATAGTTGTCTCGATGTTTTCCCCTCAATTCTTTTTATGAAATTGATTTTTTTTAACAATTTCATACATTTGCATTAAATTATCAGCTCTTAAAGTTTGTGATGTTTTCACTTTTCTTTATAATGGGTTATCCCGAATGCGAGTTAATCAAGCTAACCCGGGTTAGTTTTTATTTTCTTACTCAATGTTTTTTTATTTAACTTTGGTCTTTTTTGCTAGGTTCTTTTTTTGGAAGTCTACTTTTTTTTTTATCTTAATCTCATGTCACGAGTGGTGGGTCAGTTGAATTAACCTTGATTGACTCGGTTTTTTTTCCTCAATTTCTTATGACTTTTTTTTTCAATTTCATTGTCTTGCATTAAAATATTTTCCCTTAAGTTTTGTCATTTTTTTGCTTCTCTTTCTATTTTGTTATTTCGAGAGTGGGTTGGTCAAGCTAATCTGGTTCGGCTTGCATTTTCATTCACAATGTTTTTTTTATTTAACTTGGGCCATTTTTGTTTGGCTCTTTTTTTAAAGTCTATTTTTTTCTATCTCGATCTCATATCACGTGTGGTGGGTTAGTCGAGTGAACCCTGGTTGACTTAGATTTTTTCCCTTGATTTTCTTATAACTTTTTTTTTTATTTTCATCATTTTGCCTTAAATTATTTGCCTTTGAACTTTGTTTTTTTTTTTTTTCACTCTTCTTACTATTTAGTTATTTCGAGAGCAGGTTGATAAAGTTAACTCGGATTAGCTCGGCGTTTTTTTGAAGTTTTTTATTGAACTTTGGTTTTTTTACTAGGTCATCATTTTAAAATTCTTTTTTTTAATCCCGATATCTTATAGTTGGTTGTTGGTTCATCAAGTTACCTCAAGTTGATTCAGAGTTTTTTTTTTCACTGTTGTATTTTTTAAAGTTTTTTTTTGTTTTTATTTTTAACATTAAGATATTAGGCCTTGAACTTTACACATTTTTTTTTTTACAAGTTCTTTCAGTTTCATATCCCAAACCGTGTTTGAGTTAATTTAACCTAGATTATCCTAAATTATCATTGCTTGAATATACTTTTTTTAATATTGAAAAAAGTTGGGCACGGCTCCCGTAATAGTATTGGCCACCTATCCAGTATACCTCTCAACAAAGACAAATGCTTGAAATATTATTATAGTATATACCTAAAATAGCATTCCTTTAAAAATGCTGGCAAAACTTTTAATTATTTCTCAGTAAAATTTAATTTTGTTGTATTGTTGGTGCCTCCACTCCAATCAAGGGGGAGGTCGTGAATTTGAAAGTGAAACAATGTTCTTGGTCCAATTTATGATGGGATAATATTGAACTTGCAAGTTAGATCTGTGAACCTCTAAAGAAAAGAATTTTTTGGACGATTTAGATTTAAATTTTTATTTTTTGCAAGTTAGATCAACCTATGATGTTTTGCTTATCACTGGATCGTTGTTCCCATACTACGCTTTTAGCCATATCATTTTTTTTAACATGAAAACAAAATAGGTGTTGCCGTAGAGAAAAACTTAAATTGTGACTAGATTAACTTGATAAATTTAAAGATAACTTGAATGATAATAAAAAAAAAACTCGCAAAATCAAGCATCAACAAAATAACATGATATTTATTTGAGACCGCGATAACTTGATAGGAAGCAAAACAAACAAATTATGAAGACTAATTAAAAATAAATTAAATGTTGAAGAATAAAATCGAATGATGAAATTGAAAAAAAACCAAAGTACTCAAAGAAATTTGATTCCTTCTTTTTTGTCCAAAAGAAAAGAAATTTGATTTGTTCTTTGATTTGAATGGAGTTCGAGTCAAATTTAGATAGTTGTTTATAAGTGTGGTGACAATTGTTTTTTAAAGTGATTTTCACTCGGAAATGTATCAAAATATTTTTTTTATTTTTAAAAAATTATTTTTTACATCGGCACATCAAAATGATAAAAAAATATAAAGAAATTAATTTTAAATAAAAAAATCAAAATTCAATGCAACACAATTTTTAACACAATTCCAAGCAGCTTCCTAAGCTCCGTGGCATGATATGTAAGAGATATTGTCCACCTATTTTCAAATATTAAGCATTAACTTTATAAAACAAATTCAAATCTTTATGTAATATTTTTTTCATGGTATTTTTTATGCAACTTTGATTTACTGAGAAAATATATGTGCACAATTTTATAACAGTTTCTTATGAGTAATAATAAGTTTTTTTACATCAATAATTAATATATTTGTGCTTAAAACTAACTCAATTGTAAACAATAAGTTGTTTTTATAAGATTATCAAATGTTATATATAGATATTTTGAGCTTTCCATAAGCATTGTTCTTGTACTCCTACACACTCCCATCCCACAATATCGATTTAGCTCTCACAGTAGGAAAAAACATTGAATGTTAAATTAATTAGAACAATCATTTCTATTAATAACTAATTTAAAAATATACAGCAAAAAAATTATTACTAATGTCACTGCATAACTTGTTTCATTAATCTAAACAAAATATAATTAACAAAAGATAATGGAATCTCTCTAATTCCATGATAACTACCTTATTTTCACTATGAGAAAGCGAAAAATAGACTCACTCGCTTTCTCCCATACCTTTCATTGAAAACTCATAAATCTAATTCTGAGAAATGTAGTTCACTGGTGAGGTTCTAAATTTGTTATCTAGAAGTTACTAGTTCGAGTCTCACAAACTTCAAGGTTACTAGAGGCTTACATGGTCGTTAATTTCAGGATTCGTAAAATTAATCGAGGTGCGCATAAGCTGGTCCGGACACTCATGTTAATAAAAAAAACCTCATAAATATGGTCCATACATAAATTTGATTTTGGATCTATCATCCAAGCGAACCAATTTATTAAAGCTTGATTAAGGCATACTACCAAAATGCCTTAAAGATGATTAACAATTAATAATATTCTTATTAATTAACTTAATCCAAGTGAAGTTTTTAGCTAAATCGTATTAAATACTAATTTAATCAAATCTAATTGAGAATCGAGATAATAAACTCTAATAAAATTACAAATAAATAAAATGAAATGAATTTGGATTGGTATCTCTTGGTATCTAGATCAGTTCCCACAACTACAATCCTAACTACCTTTCTAGATGCTTTCAAAAATCCAGAACCCTAATCTCCTATCCATAGACAAAGCCAAGAAAACAAGGACCGTGAGCCATATAGAGAGGCCACCAAACGCTTCTAGAAGCTCTACTTCCACACGTGATTTTCCTTCGGGACAAAAGATTCATGCACGTTAGATGGTCCATTAATTCCAATCATATTTTTAAAATCCGGGTTGACCAGAGACTTAAGTGATCCTGTAACCAAGCCGATATTAAAAATAAATAAAGAAAGTAAAAATACAATGTGAATGTAGGTTGACCCGGCAAAATTCGGTTAAAAACTCGGTTACAATTCATTGACTATTTTTTTAAACTAAAGCGACGTCGTTTTGATTTATAAAAAAATTTAGGGTTGACCCGATCAAAACTCAGTGACCCGATCAAAACTTGTGACCCGGGTCTTAGACCAGGTCGACCACCGGGCCGAGTTTAAAAACTCTGATTCCAATCACGTACACCACCACCGTTGGATTAAAATCAAGCGGCTCAAGATCACCGGAATCTCCTAACTATAGGTCTTCGGCTTCTAGAAACTCTGGCAAGTGCAAACTAGATTTCATTAGCTATGGAGTGACGCAAGATTGTGGTGACGTAATAGAAACCCATGAAGTCCGAATAAAATTATAAAAGTTGCCATTTTTTGTGTCGGCTCCAAGTAAAACTTTTTTGAGCCGCTTTGGTTGATTATACCAGCCGGTCAATGGCTCCACACACCAAGCAAGGCAAGATTGTCGACAAAAGTAGGGAAAAAAAAAAACTTTGAAAAGCTTTCAGGTTTGTATTTTTTTCAAAGTAAGAGAAATTTGATTTGTGCTAAGATTTGAATTGAATTTAGGAGATATTTGGTGTGAGTATAACCAGACAATCTATATATGCTAGAAATATTTGTGTTTTTTTTCTCTTTAATATCCTTAATTTTTATTTTTTTTATACGGACTAGGATGTCCTTACTTTTATTGATAATAATACAGTTATCATAACACTTCCAACTCTTATTTTTAAATGTAATTAATGTATTATATATTTGTGTCAAGTGCATAATTATATAGAAAAAAATATCATGTTGACAAATTGATTTTAAATGTAAATAGTATATTATACATGTGTTTATGTGCGTAATTATTTAGAAAAAAATATAATTAAACAATTTAAATTATTCTTGTAGCAGCACATCATTACTGATAATTGAGTTTATATATTAAAACCTTATCAATGTTAGTTATAACCAAATCATCAACCATAATATTAAACTTGATTTGGTGGGCAACCTATAAATTTCACAACCTAGAATCAAAATTAGATTAAGTTTCAAGTTAAATAAAAATATATATTAAAATGATAAAACTCGGTTGACCTAACTAATTTTTTCGTGATTTAATTAATCTAATTATATTTAATCAAATTAATATCAAATATTTTTTTAAAAAAATATTATTATTTTTATAAAAATAATTAACTTGAATTCATGTAATAATCCACACATAGTTTTTAAACCCGACCCGGAGGTCGACCGGTATAATGATCGAGTCACAGGTCAGATGGGCTGACCCGGGTCAATAAAAAAAAATTCTAAGCATACGCTGTTGAGTGTGAATCAAATTAACTCTTTAACACAAAATCCCAACCAATAAAAAAAAAATCTTCTTGACCTGTTGGCACCATTTACCAAGGACATTGATTCTAAGCATACGCAACTGAGTGTAAACCAAGTGCTTCAAAAGACTAATCTTCTTGTCAGAATCATATTGCTGGGTAGCTTTGGATTTATCCACCAAATCTTTCAAAGAAAGAAACGAATCCTCGACAGCTCGACTTACGAGAGTCGAGAATTTCATAGTTTGTTGCCCTAACTCAGCTATTCTAAGTCTTCAAGAGTTAGGGCTTTATTTTTATTTTGGTTTATTGCTGGATTTGCATATTACTATTACTGTTATGAAGGCATAATAGAAGAAGCTAGGGTTTTTGGAGACAGAAACAGAAGAATAGTTTTTGTTTTCTTTTACTTTTATGTTCTGTGTTATTTTTTAAGTTTCAGAAGGAGAGAGAGATGGGGACTTACTCGATATGGTTTGCATGTGGCTTAAATTTCTTTGCAACTGATATGGTTATGAACTTTGAAGAGAGACAGAGATTAGGTTTTCTGTGAATTGTAATTCTGTCTTCCGATAAATTAATAGTAAAAAGCTAAAGCTAAAAACGATGTAGTTTAACTTATATACAAACAATCGGGTCTCAGTCGTGTTTACCCGAGTCGACCCGCCGGGTTGACTTTTCTGACCAATTTTTTTATCAACTCGGTTCGATTCTAATCCAATATCAGCTAGATTTCAAGTCAACCGGCCGCATCAGGCTTTAAAACTATATATCCACGAGTTAGCTATAGAAGTAACTAATCTAATTTTTTTAGTAAGTTCATGGATCAGACAACTATAATATAATCAATAGGGTCAAAGACAGCTAGACAAGCCATGGCTCAAGCTTGACCAATAATGCCAGCTGCCAAGTAATAAATACCACTCTCTCTCTCCGCTTCCCTGAATTCTTATATATAACCTTTTTTCTCCTCTCCGTTTCACACACTAATTCAATTTCTCTGAAAATTTCAATATCCCGTTCTGCCCCTAAAGCCTATCTCAATGAATGCAACAACACTATTCACCGTCTCCCCACTCCTTTCATCGCTGGCGAACCGCCGGGGAGTCTCAATTAAAGCCGCCGTGTCAACATTAGCGGCCGAGTCTTTCCGAGTTGACCCAGGGAGGAAGTCGCTGAGTCTGTACGAGATTCTTCAAGTTAAGAGAACGGCGTCGTTAACGGAGATTAAGGGTGCGTTTAGGAGTCTAGCCAAGGTTTATCATCCTGATGTGAGCGGTAGTGATGGTGGAGAGCAATTGGACGGTCTGGATTTTGTTGAGATATGTAATGCCTATGAAACGCTGTCGGATCCCGCTGCTCGTGCTATGTATGATTTGTCGTTGGGTTACAGTAGTAGCAGGAAGAGACCGGTTAGGTTTTCCGGTGGGTATTCTCTGAACCGGCGGTGGGAAACTGATCAGTGCTGGTAAAATGGCGACGTTTTAGGAAAGTTTTTTTTTTTTGTAGTATTTTGAGCTTCTTTACAGAAGCATGCCACGTGATGTTGCAATTTGCAGAGATAAATATTTTTAATTTTGAATCTAGCATATGCAATATCAAAACAAAATCAAAGCTTTGATTGATGCAGAATTTTATTCATGAAATCAAGGCAGATTTCTAGATGCCTTCTAGTTTATTTATTTTTTAAAAATCGATGTCTTCTTGATTAATCCTAAATCATCCGATTAAAGTAATGTTAAGCTTCCATGAGTGCTATTACATTTATCGGGAAATAATAATAATAATAATTATGAACAACCCACAAACGAGAGATACAATAATAGTTGTGTAATTTTATTCAATTTTAAATTTTTTTATTAGATGCATTTGCGTCTATTCGGTAAAAAAAGAAGAAGAAGATATTATTTGCATTGGACAACATTATTCATCGCTCATTTTATGTATCAAATAAATAGATTTTGTTGGATTTCATACATATTTAATATTTGATCTTTTTTAATAAATCAATTATGTAAAATTATAATTTTACTCTTTCAACTAATTCAAGGATTTGTATGATTATATTAGAAAGTGCTCGGGATTGAGCTGAAATGAGTTGTGTTTGAGAGGTTTATTTGAGATGATTTTTTTTTAATTGAATTTTTTTAATATTTTGTATTGATTGAGAATTAAATTTTATAATTTATTTTAATATATTTTTTATAAAATTATCACTAGACTCGTAATCTAAATCATGAATGTGATAGGTTAACGCAGATCCAATATATTAGAGTTTTAATATTAAAAAATATTATCAAATATATCATTATTTTAATATGTAAAAAAAATGTTGTCTAGTGTATATTAAATTTTGAGTTCATAATTATTATTTTTATTAGAAAACATATTAGCAATGTTTGCATATTTTTTTTTGTTTTAATTAAAATTGATCTGACTCATAACATAGCGAAAATATAATTTAGTTTAATATATTACTAGATATGTGACTTGCGCTTTTCCGCGGGCCAGTAATGTAAAAAAACGATGCTCGGGTGCTGCTAATGTGTTTTAAAGAAGAAGAAAAACAAATCTACATTCACTCAATTATATGATTGAAAAAACAATGACATTAAATAAACATAATCTTAAAAGAAAATGTGACAACAATAACTATTAAGGAAAAAAAATGCTTGTTAAAAGAAAAAAAAATCATAATTCTGAATTTCAAGATAACTCAATGTTAAAAATAAATAAATAAAATAAAACATGTTAAATCAACTTAAGCTAGTATGCTAAATTTACGTCCTGAATTATGAGATCAAACTAATTTTATAAAAACCAAATTGAAAAAAAAACTATAATCAATCCCTAACAATTAAAATATTAAAAGCTAAAATAAAAAAAAATAATTTTATTATTTTAATCTATAATGATATGTGGTTAGATTTAGATTTTTTTTTTAAATTATAAAAACCAAGATAGTAATCAAGTGACGTGTCCCTCTCCCGAGGACAGCATTCTAGATGCATTCTAACCTCGTAAACCCTGATCCTCTCTATCCACATCCCCAAGGGAGACAGCCAGACAAAAAAAAAGCCCCAAATATCTTTCTCCTTTTGTTAATGGGACCTCAATCAACAGTGACTCACAACTCGAAAGAATTCACAGCCTCACAAGTGAGGCCTCCAAATGCTTCTAGAAGCTAATCGCTAAGCTCATTACTGACGTCACAAGAATTATCTATCACTTTCCTTCTCGACAAGCTCCGTGGTAATTAATAGCCTATTTATTTTTATTTGTTTTAAAAGTATTTTTTAAAAAATTATTTTTTTAATTTTTTTTTATATTATCACATCATATTTTAATATAATAATATTAAAAAATACTCTGAAAAATAATAATTATCACGCTTCCAAACTTTACAATGGATGGTCCATTTCTAATCATTTCCTCTACCGTTGGATTTTGTTGGCAAACAAAATCCAACGGCTCAAGATCACAAGTGAGTCTCAACTATAGATCTCTGGCTTCTAGAAACCCTGCCACGTGAAAGGACATAAATGACCATGTCATGTCATGTTATGAGATTATCACAATAATTTGTTTTTGTGTTTAAAAAATAATTTTTAAATAAATTTATTTATTTTTTTTAAAATTTTTTTTGATGTTTTCAGATCGTAAACTGATATTAAAAATAAAATTTAAAAAATAAAAAATTATTTTAAATATTTTTAAATAAAAAATATTTTAAAAAATAATTATCACCACAATATCAAACGAGCTCTAAATAAACTTTAAACCCTAGATAACTCAATATATATTTAATATTATAGTAGCTTTTATTTTTTAAAATGTTTTTTGCGTAGAAAAAATAAATCAATATTTTTTATATGCTTTTCACTGATCTATACTAATATTAAAAATAAAAAATAACTTAAAAATATATTTTTAATTTTTTTTAAAAACATCATATATCATATGTCTAAACACACACTCAATATCCTTTTTAATTAGCATAGTTTTAGTTTCAATCATTTTAAACATCAATTTATTCAATTTTAAGTGATTTGATGAATTGATTTATTTTTTCTTTGGTATGATCAAATCTAATAAGAATCAGGTTAATTTTAATGATTTTAAAAAAATTAAAATAATATTATTTTAAATAAAATAATTGATGCAAATTAATCCGATAATGTATGAATTAAGATGATAATCTAATGATCCAAACCATCAATCAAATCATAAATTCATCCAGTGCACAATTTGTCCTGAAGCTTAGCATAAACTTAACAAAACACAATATCAAACGAGCTCTAAATAAACTTTAAACCCTAGATAACTCAATATATATTTAATATTATAGTAGCTTTTATTTTTTAAAATGTTTTTTGCGTAGAAAAAATAAATCAATATTTTTTATATGCTTTTCACTGATCTATACTAATATTAAAAATAAAAAATAACTTAAAAATATATTTTTAATTTTTTTTAAAAACATCATATATCATATGTCTAAACACACACTCAATATCCTTTTTAATTAGCATAGTTTTAGTTTCAATCATTTTAAACATCAATTTATTCAATTTTAAGTGATTTGATGAATTGATTTATTTTTTCTTTGGTATGATCAAATCTAATAAGAATCAGGTTAATTTTAATGATTTTAAAAAAATTAAAATAATATTATTTTAAATAAAATAATTGATGCAAATTAATCCGATAATGTATGAATTAAGATGATAATCTAATGATCCAAACCATCAATCAAATCATAAATTCATCCAGTGCACAATTTGTCCTGAAGCTTAGCATAAACTTCACAAAACACAAACCCTCAAAGGAAAAAAAAGGAAAGCTAAACAGATCAGAACTGAGATTATATTCTTGCTGGAATTATGCAGTTGCCAAGTATCAGTCTCTACGTACAAGAAGAAAGGAGGTTCAGTCATTCCAGTAAGGTTAAGCTGCATCTGCTGCGAATGCAAAACAAAGAAAAAGACGAACATGTTCATTCAAAGAGAGGAGGAGAAGGCAGCGTATTTGAATGCAGGATCAGGTGGTGAAGATGGGAATCTAACATCCAACACCATTTTCATAGAAAAAAGGACGATCTCCAGACATCAATTGCCTAGAGGTCTTAGCCAGTAGAATCAGTTCAAGAGATGTGTAAGACATTAAGACCAAGCACAGTGCGAAGCTTATATGATTGAGGAGAAAACATTTAATCACATGGAGTTTTCTGGGACAGCAGAGTTGTATCACCTTATATGTAAGGAGATACTTCACAAAAAGTTTTTATCATAACTAATCCTTTGAACTCATCCATGGAGCCATGACTGTTCATTATCTGTACCTGAAACTTTCACAGGCCTTGAATATGGGTGTTGGAGACTCCTGGGTAGAATAAAACCTAGAATACGAACATCGTTCATCGAAACTAAGACACTAGCATGGTCTCCACAGCTAAACCAAATCATGGTTAGAGGTGTCAGGATTCTTAATTTAGTTCAAAATTACCAATCGATTGCACTGATTAACAGAGTCTGCGCCTGTAATTAAGTAACTAAGCTCTTCGAGCAGCTAAGTTAGGGCATGTCAAGACTCAGCACCATAGAACATTGCGACAGCCTAAAACGATAACGAAGGTAAGTTAAAGGATATACCTGGTACTCACAATCATAACATGGAGTGAAAACTAAAATAAGAATGAATTATTCTGCAAAAATAATATAAATTATATATTAGAATTTTAATTTGCAGTTTAAGCTTTTCATATAATTATTTGATATGATATAAGTTTTTAATAACCAAATAATTACAAGATTTACTTTCATGAAATTTTAATTTTTCATTCCAATAAAAATTAGATAACTAAACACAAAATAAAAGCGGGTTTATACAAGTTTTAATATTATTATTTTTTTATTTGAGAGGATATTATTTTAAAAAATAATATAAATCAAGATGATTTTTTAATAATAAATAAGAAAATATCTTTACGAGTTTAACACTTATTATTTTTGTGTTAGTATCATCAGAAAAATAATAGAAATATTTTCAATATAGCAACGTCATTTATTTAGATGTTTTTTCATATGAATTTTTTTTTAAATAATCGCTACTATAATACCAAACACGCTTTATAACCCTGATGTAATGTGGAAACAACCAGGAATAGGAAGTATAAAAGATGGCAGGTGCCCAAAATATTATTTAAAGGACTGAAACGACAAGTACCAGAAACTTTGAGGACCATTCAAGAAATTCGCCAAGTTCCCAGTGATGTCGAGCCCAATCTATACAATCTAATAAATCCATCCCATGGCCCGAAAGATAGTGATTTGCAAAGCTGAACAAATCAACCAATAACAGCCATCCACATCAGAACAAATTCAAAAACCATAACGATCAGAATCTCTCTTTTACTTGCTTTACACTTCGACTTCTCCATAACGTTCAACTTTACTGTTTCCCCTAACACAGCTCCAAGATTCAAAACGCACACTCCATCCATTTCTTCAGCTTAGGTTCTTGAAAAGCCTGCCTTGTGTAGCAGACATCTCCAGATTATTCAGAACACACCCCGCGTGGGAGGAGGAGGAAGAAGAAGCTAGCAAAGATGTGTTGCGGGACAAAGGTGTGCATGATGTGCACTTGTGTGATATTGGCGGTGATCTTGATAGGGTTATTGTTTGGTTTTGGGATTTACAAAAATGGGTTTCATAAGTTGAAGGATGCAATTCATGAATGTGATTCTAATGGTTCACTTTGTGGAACTGGAAGGCCGTTCTTGGGTGTTGCAGCTCCTCCCGCTCCCTTGTAGGAGTCTTGTGTTCTTTTCCTTGCAGCAATTCTTTTAGGGTTTCGATTTTTTCATAGGCACTTGCATTAGTTTTCCAAGTGATTCATATCATAATAATGTTTGTTTCTTGCTATTTAATTCTTAATTCTAGTCATTGTTGAATGGAACGATGCCTTATGGTTCTCAGATCTGTTTCATTGAATTTAACCCTTCTGATTTTGCAATTGAAAAAAATTACTGCCCAGCTGAATTTACAATGTTAGTATTGAAGATTGGTGACTTCCCACTCATTACTGTAAAAATAATAATGAGTTGATTTGTAAAACCATAAAATCTTGTGATTTTACAGGGTTCTATATATAAATCAAACTAAAAGCTCGAAAACCAATAAAATTAAATTTAATTCATGCAAAATCAATAAAATCAGATCAAATTTACAAGTTTTTAAAAAGTATAAGATAAATGATTTTCTTGGTTTTATATGAATTACCAGCCAGCCAACTGGTTACCTTGTTATCTTTCTGTATATTTTAAGGTGTTTGAGTGTTATATGTTATTTGCTACTTCGATAGAATTATTAATATATAATTAGCCAAAAAAATTTACTAAGTACAAAAAGACCAAGGCTCCGACTTTTTAGCATATGAGAAAATTTGGCTTTCATCAATAGCATCATCCATGGTCAGCAATGCATAATTTCACTGATAGACCACGTAGGTCACCTCTATGTTTCTTCCTCTAATAATGCTCTCTTCTAATCATTTGTATATATAAGGTCATTATCCGCAACTGTATAATGCTGAGGTGGAGAATGAGAAACCTCACATCTAGCATGAATTTAGCAACAAAATTGATTTTTGATGTACAGTTGGGTTTAAATGTTACTAAATGGAGATGGCAAAAAAAGCACAGCGAAGTGACCAAGGATAAAAGTTTCCCTAGGTATATCCATTTGATCTATCTCCACTGCGCGCTGATCTCTTCTGCAATTCGGCATCATAATGTTGCATGGCTGCCTCGAGAGCCTGCACAAATGGCCTGGTCTGTGAATTCCAGCCAAAACAAAGGATGCAAATGCAAAAAACCAATTGAGAATGTTTTGCTGGTGACTTGCGATTTTGGGAGTTGGCGAAACAGAAGAAAATTAGGGCATTCGTTAAGTTTTGCAAACAGAAGTTGAAATTCCAATATCGCGTTAACATTTCCGCCAAAAGAAGCATACCAAAGGCCAAAACAGATAATTAACAGCTAAAATTTCAATGCATCAAAGCACCAAATCCTTGACTTAAATCGAGACATGGAAAGAAGTGTTGACCTGTTGCATTGGTCGAAGAAGTAGAGTGACCTGATGTCGAAGATCTGACTGCACAGATTCCTTCAGCTCCTGAGATTGAAGAAGAAAAGACATAAGAAAGAAGCACTTTAAAAGATTCGTGCACAACCCGTAGAATAGTATGCTGGAGAAATGAAAATTACAGGTCGCATGTATCCCGCGAGAGCCAAGGACATGTTTTAAAAATAAAAATAATGGGATGCAGAGCACCTATATCTGAGCCAAGAGCTCCATGCAAAACCATGGACAAATATATGCTTGGTAAAAACTTTAGCAAAAGGTAATGGACACCCAACACCCATACTATGTACTTCGTTCATGTGAACCTTAATCAGATGCAAAATGTTTAACAAAGAAATTATACCATGCTAGACATGAGACATCTACACAAAGATGCCCATGAATTTCTGTCACGAAGAACAAACAAGATAAACACGAGATACAAATAGCTCCATTGAAGGATGAAGTTGGTCTACTACTAGCAGCATACACTGATAGTTAGCAGTTATCCTTCATACATTGCACTGATGGTCAAATCACAGTGACACCGTGTGCAAGGTGCCAGAAAGATGCACTTTGAGACTTACGAGAAGTTTGGATGGGGGAGTAATAAGTTACGGTGTGCATGAATTTAAGATAGCTTAAGGGTATGCTTGCGACTCATGCAGTGTGGGTGATAAAATTGTGTTGTCACATAAAAGAAGAAAGCTGAATGGGGGAATAAAATATTACACAATAAGCTTATTGCCAAATTCACCTGTAGCTGTGAATCAATTTTTGACATTGCATCCTTCAATCTGCTTACCTGCAAATATTCAATGAACACAGATAGATAGAAAGATAGATAGATAGATAGATAGATAGAGAGAGAGAGAGAGAGTGGAACGATCAGATGGTGGTGCAATAAAAGAAATTCCTCTTCAAAGCAATATTTACTTTGGCCTTTGGGCTCCTGGGAACACTATTCCCAATCAACCTCATGGCAAGAGGAAATCTTGGTTCATGGATTCATTATTCAGCTATAGTTATATAGTCGTTAAAGTTGTCCTTGCCAAAAGCCTAGAAGAGTCTGTTTCAATACCCTGCTCAATCCTGACACTGATCGTATGTTGCATTTTGTAGGTTCAAATATCATGCAACATTCTCATTGAAATTCTGAATCCAGAAATCAAAAGGAACAACCTCACTCAGACAAAAGAATCACAACATTTACCTTAGTATAAAGATAAGTAGTAGTGATTGGATATGATGACCAATAATGCTTCAATAACTCCTGAAGAGACGTCCAGTGCTGAAGGCAAGTTTCCACATGAACATAAGAAACGAAACCAAAATCTTGCAATAAAACCAATAAGGTTAACAAAATAAAAACTAATAAACTAGCATTAACAGCAATATCGTACCATGGATGATCCAGTGCAAAGAATTCATTTTTTTTGTGAAGGCAGAACAATATAAATTACAAACACTCACATATAGCAGCTCCTCTTTAATTGTATTTGGCAATGTGTCCAAAACACTTAGCCCATGATTCTTCCCAGTATCATATTTGGTGCTTGAGATATTGTGGGTCAAGACTGAAAGAACCTGCATCATAGTCACATGACATACACAACATCATTAACGACAATATGCATGTTTTCTGGTAAGATTTAGCAAATAAACAGCAGATAATTTAAAATATAAAATATATTACCTTTACTGCAACTTCTGGTTTAATTATGGGATCGACCAATCCAGTGGTTTTTATGAGGGAAATGGAGTCCCTCAAAGAAGCATATGATTCTTCTGCACTCAGGATGCGTTTTACTGGATCAGTTCCAATACTGGTATCTCTTGAATTTTTAAGAGCAGTAGCTTGTTGAGAATCAAAGTAGTCCCTTGGATCCTGGATTCAAAAACATAAAATCACATAATCTGAATCACAAAATTCTACTGCAGACACATGATGACGAGAAGACAATCAAACCTTGATAGAAAGTGGTGCCAAAGGAAGATCACTTGATGCCTGAAGATCATCAATTTCCATCATTTTTGAAATCCTACTTAATCTGTCCTGGTTTGCATTCATATAAGTTTCTTCATTTGAAGCATTCTGTCCTGGCAACAGAAAAAACAAGGATGTTTTCGTACATGACCAACTAGAAGGGGAATAAAGGGAAGCCAACACAAACCATACTAACCCTGTTTTGACTGTTTAAGTGCCTCTGCTACAGTCTGAGTGTCTTTTAATTGTTCCTCATCTACAAGATAACAAATCTTAATTTCACAAGAGTATCTAGTTGTAAATTTCAAGGGACACAAACAGCAAACTGAACAAGAAACAGACACAAAATGATATTCATTGCATGCTTAAAGCACTTGGAAGCAAAATCAGATCGATGGAAAACTCTTACCTATAGGTGTTCCTTGAAGAACAACAGCGGCATGCCTGTTTAGCTCCTGTGACAGAGTTCTTATATATAGTTCATGCTGTGATTCAGTTATTTCCTTGCTACCATCACGGACAATCCCATGATCCTGTATTTTGTAAAGTGCAACCAAGGTTAGAGAAGATAGATATAAAAGCTTACTGACTGATTCAGACAATCAACCAAGAGAAGAAACTGGGATTTTCCACCAAAAAAGCATACCAGAAAGTAGCATAACTACTAGATTTAATTCAAATCCATAAGGATGTTAAGAAGGGAAGAAAAAGAAATCCCATTATGCTTTTTTATTTATTTATTGAGACATTCCATTTTCATAATAATCTATCGACCTATCTGTCACTTTTTTTTATTATAGAAAATTAGTATAAGATAATCAGAAAATACAAACTCTAGTCTTGTTTCTTAGTTGGAGTTTAAAATATAAGCTTACCATTTGAATTGAATAATTCATGAGGGAATAAGAACTTTCCAGAATATATTGTCTTAAAATGAAGGTAGGTGTTATCCAACTTACTGGAAGATGTGTATAATCATCCCCTTCATCAGCTTCCATGTTTAGAGTTGGATCAACACATCTGATCTGGAACAAAAAGTATCGAGCAACTCAATATTTCTCAATTCAGAATATAAAGACATAAAGATGCAAAAAAAAATGTCAGTATTTAGAAACAAATATATTAAATAATCAACCAAGAATGAATACCTTCCGCCGAGTTTCGCTAGCCAAAATATCATCAGGTTTCAGGAAAAGAGCAAGCTCCTCATCTTCAGCAGCTTCTGCTGCAGCAGCAGCTGCAGCATTAGCATTTTTTGCATGCTGGAGGTATTCTGCTCTACAATATTTGCTCCAGAAATCCCTTTCTGACATCTGGAACACAGGGAAGGAAAAAAAAAAACACACCAGAAAAGTTCAGAAAAGCAAAAATCTGAACAGTACATTGACTTTGGATAATTATTTAATGATAAAGTATTACGGCCTTGTCATGAAAAACACCCTTGAAAATTTTAAAAGTAGTTCCAATGCTCTCATTACCTTTTTGGGAACTAAATCCAAGTATGCTCGGTGTACTGCTGGTTTCTCTGCAAAAACCTGAGACACAATTTAATCATTAAATAAATGGATGAACAACAAAGTTATGAAATAGGTGGAAGAACATGGGAGTGGGTATACTCTACTAGGTAGGCTGTAGAATGTGATTTAGCATGAAGAATACCTTTTGGACCGCTAGTGAAAGTTTAATTAGCTAACAACTTTGTACTATCCTTGTTTTACATTTCCTAGAATTGTAAGTATTGAATAATCATGAGATATCTTACCTCACGAACAATCTCAGGAGTCAAAGTAAATGTAACTTTGTTTGTCTGGAATTCCAAGAAATAAACAAATGTAAGCTTTCCACGTCCAAAAGGCCACAAAAAAAGTATATGAAAACAGATAAAATCTCCACAGCAAAGACAAACAGGTAAGAATTCATGCACCAGCACATGCTCGCTCTCTCTCTCTCTCTCTCTCTCTCTCTCACACACACACACACACACACACACACAAACACAGAGAGGGGTGGGGAGGGAAGAAGGGAGCTGTATAGTACTCGACCGTCTGTTGATGGCTTGGTGTCTGAAAGCACGAAACTTTTAAGGCCTGTCCGTTGTTTTGACTTTTTGCTGAAGTTCCCACCAAGCAACTTCTGCAATTCGATTTAAGGAGGAACGCAATTAAATATTCCTTAATAATGCCTTTTACAACCAGAATGACAGCTTCAAGGCTGATGGTTTCCATCAGAGAAAACATTAAGATTTAAACTGATAAAAACAGCAAGTTCAAATACTAATGAAAAACAACATCATGAAAGCAAGATAATCACACATACATGTTCAAACAACACTAACCTTCCTAGTTGCCCAAAATTCAGCTTCTGTCAAGATACCATCACTCACAAACCGCTTATGAAGGTTCTGCAACTCACTGAATGATAAATTTTGGTGGTCAAATGAATCAAGGAGATAAGAAAATCAGCTCACAAAAAAAAAAAAAAAAACTGATGCATTTAGCATAAAAAAATCTAGTTATGATGATAATAAATCAAAGTACAGTAGCTAATATAGTGTGTTAACAATTCAAATAGGACAATCACCATGGAATGGATGAAATAGATATGGATTAAAAAAAAAAAAAATCTTAGTGTGCTATCTCATTAAGGGAAAAATTCGGTTATGTCCTCCACCTTTTCACAAGTCTTCAGAAAATATAAAAGCATTGGTTTCTGAACACATTTCCCATCATCTTTCCATGCTCTGTTCAAATTTCTGTCAGACGCTCTTAAACTCTAAACTACTCATTTTATGTTCTTAGTACAGATTACACTACTTTGCCAAATAAAAAGGATCAACAGTAGTTAGCTAAAATTTGATGGCAAGCACTGCAAATACCATGAAAGGTATAAAATTTGATAGCTAAAATTTTATGTTCTTACACTACATCCATGCTCTGTTCAAATTTGCCTCAGACGCTCTTAAACTCCAAACTCCTCATTTTATGTTCTTAGTACAGATTACACTACTTCGCCAAGTAGAAAGGACCAACAGTGTAGTTAGCTAAAATTTGATGGCAAGCACTGCAAGTACCATGAAAGGCATAAGTCTTATTCTTTAAATACAAGTAGTTAGACAAGTTCCTTGATCCTTGGTAAGTCATCAAATCTTTGTTAGCAACTTATTTTTTTATACAGCTAATTTTGTCTTTCTCTGATTGCTTTGAAGGCATAGAATAGCTAGTGTGAGTGAATATCTATGAACTTGAGGCTAAGTTTTCTTTCAAACAATTCTTTTCAAAAGATATGTTTTCCCTCCTTAATTACTGATTAATTAAAAGAATGCAGATCTTGCAATATAGACAAGTACAATCTCCCTTTGTAAAGGCCACATAGCTGTGTATGAGCATGTACCACCATATGTACACTCTTTTACCATTATACATATTTCAAGGAGAAAATTAAAGAGATTCACGTTATTATAAAAGAAGCTGGCTTGATTACCAAGTAGTCACCAAAAGGATTCGTGCTATAATTGCTCTATATCACGAGTTTGAATAAATAAATTTACCTATTTTCTTGCAGCATATTCATCCGCAAAAGCAATTCTTCTGTGCTAGGTTGTTCAGAAGGAACTTCTGAAGTGTCTATAGGCTTTGGTGTCTCTCCAGTCTTCGAAAGGGCTTTGCCTATTTACAAGGCACCAAAACCATAGCTTCAGAAGAAGCCCACACAGGATTGACATATTATTATGATTATCGGTAGTCTAAACACCAAGCAACAAAAAGTTTACAAAAATTGTAAGAAAGCTGAAAACTCTGACAAGTTCCATTGAACAGAGAGCAAAAAGAAGGCAAGGGCTTAGATAAACTTATTATGATGTCCCAGAGTTAGCACTAATAGAAGGCTATCCTTTAAATTCATCAAGAAAGTGACATTGGGGTTCCTCATCAATCAATCATTAGGATGAACAGAGAGATACAAGTCTTCTCTTTCTCACATGAACTCGACAGTGCAGGCATATAAAAAAAGATTCAAGTTATTGCAACACTATGCATAGAAACTGGACAATATTATAAGCTTACAGAAAAAAATACACAACAAATAAACAACATTAAGAATGTACTCCGTGTCAATAAGGAGGTGACAAGCTGAAATATAAACCTCTTAGGACAGATTTGGAATTCTGTCATGGGAGAGAAATGATTATATTTCGGTGTGATTAGTAAAAAATAAGAGATCCTCCACATTAGCAATTGATTGCGTTGTTTCCAGCAATTTCTATAATCTAATACAAGATTCCATGAAAGACAAGGGATGATTCTTCTCCCCTAAACCCTTCTTTTTACTCTACCTAACAGAAATCTAAAATACTTAACATGATACAACTTTGTATGCGTGTTTTTAACTTGCATCTAAAAACCCCCTCTCCATGCATTCAATTCCATAACAACCAAACCTGCTACAACCAATAGAATCAAACAACTCTTACACCAAACTCCATAAGCATATAGCTTCAAGGGTGTAGCAGAAGACAATTGACAATTTGACAGCTTCTTTACAAAGAACACCATTTCACCAAGAATTTTACCTCTACTGTGAAGGTTATCAATATGAACTTATCTGAAGCAGCCTCAAAAGGGAAAAAACAGCCTCTGGGAGGGATTTAACTTTTCAAATAGCTGTAAAAGGAAAACCTGGCAATCTCTATTGAGATTAACTCTTAGTCAAGACCTTGTAAATGACTTCACGGTAAACTTGACACTTAAGATGGTCACCACTCTCCATCTTCACACACCCTCCTCTGCTGCTATAGTTTTAATGCTATAATCCACTTGAAAAAATATCACAGAAAGTTTCAAATATCAAGCTCCCTCACAAGCAACATTAAAAAATATTGCTTCAGAAACATCCAAGCATGAGCTCAGTAAGGGGGGAAATGGTCCTTATGAAGGGAATTGCCACACCAAATATCACAGGAAAACATGATCCCCCTTTTCCACATGCAAAATCCATGTAGGAGAACTCTTCCTCTGCTCCACAAAACAATATCTCCTTGATGACCATAGAAACCCACCACGTTGATCTAGTTCCATATTTGACAGTTTACAAACCATCTTTAAACACCACAAACCATTCTTCAATCACTATTTACCTCAATTATGTATCTTCAAAATCACTTATGAAAAAGGCTTCGTTGAAAACAATGGCAATTTGATAACTAATCCCCCAAACTTCAGAGGGACTCATGGCAAGATTGAGCATTCATCCATTGTAGCCAATAAAGTCAACAACATTACTTTGCCCGAACTATGTAATCACCATAGTGTTTACTACTGCAAATACCATTAACTTTTTCAATCCATTAATTGCATTATCATTGCAGATTAAAAGGTAACCAAACAATCAAAATAGAACTGCAGTCACTTGCTATTACATTATAGTTCTGGTTATAATATACCAAGCACTTGTATCATTACAAGACGCTAACAAATCCATAATAAATCATAATCTCTGATCAATAGTAAATGCATCAAAGAGAAACTAGAAATCAGCATCATCTCTACACTTGAGAATCGAGACTTACCTACACACTCTTTGCAAACGTGGAGATCATCATAACTTTCAAACTCAAATATGTAACTCACACCCTACAACACCAAAAAAAAAAAAAAAACCATTTAGTACAAAATCAACAAGAAGAAAAAGAAAAAAAAGAAGAAAAAACTAACAATCAGAAACAATTCTATAATATCCAACACGGGTACCTGACTCGAAGTGAGATTAAGCATTGGTGCTTTATTTGATCCCTCCTTAGTGTACTTATGATCTACACATTCAATGTACATAAAAGAAACATAACCCGTTACACCCAAAACAAACTTGATACAAAAAATCCCATTAAAACAAACAAAAAAGGGAACAAAAAGATAACAGGTTCTTTACTTTTAACGAATCTAAACTCCATATTAAGCTTTGTAGCTGAATTAGGACTATTAGGTTTGAACATCAACCTCTCCAAAGTCTGCACCAAAACCAAAAAAAATAATCAATGCAATCAAGTTCCAAAATTTGATGATAAAATCGAAAACCCAGAAAGGAAAAGTAGTGAAAAGTACCAGGTATAATCGACCAGGAGTGCCAGGGTCTTTCACTGAACTCTTAAACTTGACTCGTTTTGACACTTGCCCGCTTGCCATATTCACTTCGATATTGCAATTCAATCCGATGAAAATAATATGTGATCAATGGAGGATTTGTGACCGGAGAGGTTCAACGGATCGGCGGGAATGGTTGGTCGGAGATGCGGTGACAGGTGTGGTGGTAGTGTTCAATGGAGGAAGTAGGAGTTGAAAGGGATAGGATGTGTGTGTGATCGGCTATAGGGACTATAGCTAAGCTAATTTTAGCTACGGAGCCCAAATTGTAAAAATGGGTGTCAATTTGCCTAACAATACAAGCACAGAGGTTCCTTCAAGACTCTGCCAAATACGGGTAGGTTACATTCTAAGGCCCCTCAAGTTGTATATTTAGATCTTTTTAGTCCTTTTACGGAAGCTTTGGGCATATCAATCCTCATACGCTTCCTTGTGGTAGCACGTGATCCCTTCATGACTCCATCCATCTTACTTGCATGCATACATGTGAGCTACGATGGTCAAGTCCAATCCATATTGGGTATCTAAAATACTTAATTTATTGGGCTATAAATCCATTGACACAGTGGATTTATGACAAGGCTAAGGCTTCATTTGGGGCCTCTTAGCTTCTGTCACCGTCACCATCATCTATATATATATATATATATATATATATATATATTAAAAATATAATAATAATTATTTTTATTTAAGTAATTAAATATCAGTATATATTTAATTACTGATATTTAGCCTCTTACATAAAATTACATTAAAATAATATATTTTTATTTTTTAAAATTTATTTTTAACATCAGTATATCAAAGCTAATCTATAGACTAAACAAACACTAATTGTATTATAAACCATTATCTATTATATGTTCATGAACAAAGGTGAATTTTTTTTAATTAATGTGGGTGTCCGGGTTAGTTTGTGTGCATTTCGACTAATCTCATGAGTTCTAAAATTAATGATTATATAAGTTTTTAGTTATAATGAGAGAACTCGAATCGAATCCGTGTGATGATCGGATAATATCAAATGCAAAAATTGATCTGATTGGACATGGCTTTTCTTCTAAACAAGCAGGAAAAAAGTGTTCCAAATAAGATAGAACGATTCATACAATAGCCATCATGGTCAAGTAATGTCCAAATCTTCAGCTTGGTAAGAAGTAAAAACAACTCCATGCATTTTCAACCCTCGAAGCACACACAATATATGAGTGGCTTAACCATCATCCCTGCCCTGCGCAACCGCCTACTGGACCGTGGCCCCCTGCGCAACCGCAGCGCCTGGTGTTTTTGTTGGCAGACTATGATGCTTCAACTTCAATCCAAAGGAAGGGAGGGTTGAACCCAGGGTTTAGAGCCAGCTGCATGCATTTTCAGCTATAAAGAGGGATGATTTCCTGTTTTTCTTGAATCCCTTAGAAATCTAACTCTATTCGTATAGCTTAGATACATTCTGCAGAACATCAAAAAAAAATATCAACTTGAAAAGTTGAAAGTAGAAGACGAAGATATGTATAACAAAAGGGTGAAGTTTTCTTAAGTAGTTGAAGGGTGAAGTTTTCTTAAGTAGCCATCAATACAGAGTTGTTTGAAACTGTCTACCGAAGGGGGAGATTAATCTTTTGCACATTGAAGGAATATATATCTCTAATAAAAAAGAAAATGAAAACATCAAACCCTGATAACTATGGAGATATTGTATTAATTATCAAAGAAAGAGGCCAAAAGGCCATTCTCATAATCAATTTTGTTACAAGGATCGAGCAGCAACAGCCTACAGCATAAACAACCATGGCATGCTGCATTTCAAGACTTCATGATCATGATCATGATCATGATCATGTACTGAATTACCAAATCATCTCTTACACAATGCAGGTGCGTTTGCAAATCATGGAAAAAAACTCCCATGGATCCTGATTATTTCAGGCATCACCCTCTCGACAAGAAAACCCAGAAACCTTTTTATTTCTATATGCAGCAGAAAAAACTTTACTGGGTTGAACCTCAAGGAACCAGTTTGCATGCTGTTTCATGTGGACTAGGGTTTTATACAAAGACTAAGAAATTTAATGTTCTTACGTTTTTACATGTAGAAAGATTGTAGAAACATTTGTGGCTGTTCACGTATGGCTCATTTTTGTTTTGATATTTTTCTCCTGGATCATTTCAATTCTGAAACTTAAAAGGTTAGGTTATACAAATTTATATTATCTTGTACGAGATTTGAACTTATAAAAATTCAGTTTTTCAGACTATATATGATGATACCAGGAGAATTTAAACATTATCTTGTTTTAATCTTGATTCAAGAATTTAAATTATTAAATAAGATTTCAAAACCTAATTTATATTATTTTCAGAGATAACTTATAGTTTTAAAATATATTATTGCATGATCATGAAACAAAAAGCTTAACAAAGATGAAAATTCCCTCGGATGGATCGACATTTAATCCAATTGTTTATAATCCAAGCTTATCTTCAGTCAAGGATTTGGAATGAAGACAGATTATGATTTCATCCTTTTCAGCTGTGTTTCATGCTTGCAATTTATACATTTGATTATTAGTTTAATGTTTTGAAAATTGAGAGAGCTTTTAATTAATTTTAAAAGTATAACTATTATTAAATACATTCAAATTTGTTCTCTGTTATTTATATAAACATATTATCTATTTCATATATATATATATATAATCAATTCCTTCAATAAGCTTGAACCCTGTGTTGGGTTTTGAAATGGAAAGGAAGAAGAAGTAACGAGGAAGGTGCCTGGATGTCTGAGAATATAATAATAGTTATTTTTTAAAATATTTTATTTTAAAAATGTATTAAAATATTTTTTTTTAATTTTTAGAAATTATATATCAACATATTAATTCAAAAACATTAAAAAAAATTAATTTTAAAAAAACTTGAAATATACGCGTTTAGTTTTGCTTCCTGGTTGTCAACATGGTCCAGATAAGATTTCTGGCCCAAGTCCATTGAGCCCACCCAATAGGATAACCTTTTATTTTCTCTTATTAAAACAAGGGCCCAATACCGTAACCCGGGCAAATTGGCAAAAGATTAAAAAAAAACAAAATAAAAATAAAAATAAAAATACACACGCACACAAGAAGCATCCAATAGAATTTTGACGTTACAACTACGCTATGTATTTTGCCCGATATCTTAGGCAACCAATAAAAAAGAAAAAACTCAAAATTCTCCTTTTACAAATGTCAAAATCCATTTCATAAGAAAATAAAATTGTTTTTAATGGCTCTGGCGACAGAATGATTTCTTTTTTATTCAAGAAAGAAAAAATATTAAATAAAATCATAATTAGTTATATTACTTCATCTCATAAAAACATAAAATCTGTTTTAAAAATGTTCATAAATCTTATGTTTTTATGGAGGAAAAAAAAAAACAGAAGAGAGTGTGATTCTGAATATTCCAGACCAAACCACCTCTGAAAACCACCTTTGAGTGGAGGATTTGCCACCGCAACAATGAGATCCTCGTTCTTGCACCAATTGCTTCCATTATTAATAAAGCAAACCCCACCCAATAGCTTCCATATTGATCCACTTTCGTCTTCCATCACCACGCCACCCCGTGACAGACTTACTGTAACCTCTCTCTCTCTCTCTCTCTCACAAAAAGTTCATAGGCAGTGGACAAATCAACCCGTGAACTCTTTGATCCCGTGAACCCTAAAAGAAACCAAAACCTGTTAATTGGATAGAATCACAAAAGTTCAATCTTTGATCACTCCACTCCACTCCACTCCACACATTAAATTCCAAAATCCCCATCACTATAAATACTTACCATGACAACATCATCAACAACACATTCAAGAAAACCAAGAAACTTTCTTTACATTTCCATGGCTTCACTGCTCTCTTTCTCTCTCTTTTCTCTCTTTCTTTTCCTCTCCCTCTCCTCCTCCTCCACCACCACTTTAAAGACAAACAGCCACCACCCCACGAAACAAAAACAAAAACCCAGACCAAATGTACCACCCTCATCTGCCTCAACCACCCCACCTGAGATTCTCCAAGCTTGTAAAGCCACTAGATTTCAAGACACTTGTGTCTCTTCATTGTCTAACCCTAATGTTCCTCGAAATCCAACCCCCCTTCAAATCATCCAATCAGCAATCTCTGTTTCCAACACAAACCTTAAAACTGCCCAATCAATGGTCAAGTCTATCCTAGACTCGTCCACAGGGAATATTAACCGCACAACAGCCGCGAAAAACTGCGTGGAAGCGTTAATCAATTCACAATACCGCATAACAAGATCAACGGATGATGCTTTGCCACGTGGAAGAGTCAAGGACGCTAGGGCTTGGATGGGGGCTGCCTTGCTGTACCAATACGATTGTTCCAACGCATTGAAGTATGCTAATGACACGTCTCTCACTAGGCAGACGATGTCGTTTTTGGACACCCTGATGGCTTTCTCTAGTAATGCATTGAGCATGATTGTCTCATACGATGCCTTTGGTAACGATACCAAGTCATGGGGCCCACCAAAAACCGAACGTGACGGGGTCTGGGAGCTCGGGTCGGGTGGGGATTTTGGTTCGGGGTTCAGGGGTGGGTTTCCGTCTGAATTAACAGCGGATGTGACGGTGTGCAAGGACACGAGTAATGGCGGGTGTTATAAAACGGTGCAGGAGGCGGTGAATACGGCACCGGATAATGAGTGGGGACATAGATACGTGATCCACATAAAGGAGGGAGTTTACAATGAGATAGTTAGAGTGCCGTTAGAGAAAAAAAATGTGGTGTTTTTAGGTGACGGGATGGGTAAAACAGTAATTACCGGGTCATTAGCTGTGGGCCAGCCTGGGATTTCCACCTACAACACAGCAACAGTTGGTAAGTTCATTTTTTAACTCCTGTTGTTTTCAAGTAATTCTTTGCATTTGTTGGATGCTGACTCATCATGCCAAGTGTGATGACACTTGGCATGCTGAATCAGCATTCACTTGCAGTAACAATCTTTTTGTTGCCTTCATGTATATTGGCCTGACATGAGAAAGAATTACGACCGTAACTATGTTCGTGGTATGTTTTAAGAGCATGTTTACGTAGAAAATACGTCGAATTGATTTTATTTTATATATATTTTTTATTTTTATATGATAATGACAAAAATAAAAAAAAAATATTTTAATGTATTTGTAAAAAAAAAAAAAAAAACTTAAAAAGCAATCAATGGGTTGATATAGCAGGAGAGGTGTGGCACAGGACTAAAAGTAGCCAAAGACCATTATTGTGATCATTATTTGGCTCGGCTGATCGGTTGATATTTGAGATTCAAGGTGGAGAAAGTAGGCAGCCTTGTATTTATTTCTAAATTGTGGACCAATTTGATCATTCACTCTCATAAAGGTAAGCAAGAATGAAGAGTTTTTTCTTATGAGCTGTCGCGATTTTAGCAGAAGTGTTGAGGATCTGAATTTATAATATGGCAGGAGACAGGAGTGCTAACCTTCCATAACCAAAACCTATCCTTCTTTCTCGTGAGTCAAATTATCACACAGGGTGCGGTGCTTTCACATTTGCTCCAATCTTCTTTATATAGCAGCACCCTTCAAGAGCAAAAGCTTTGAATCACCATACCACCATCATGGTAGAACCATCCTCACCAACAGGCTCAACAAAACCACTCAACAACTTTGGCCATAGACCACCATTTTCAAGCTCAAAATCCAAATGCTTTGTTATCATCATTGCTATTGTCCTTCTGTTATCCCTTGTTTCTCTCATTCTCTTCTTTACCCTTTCTTCAAAGACCAACAAAGAACACCGATATTCACCGCAAACACAACTCTTTCCATCTATACCAGCTCCTATAACAACAAGACAAACTCAGACTGATATCCATTTAGCCTGCAATGCGACGCAACATCCTCAAACATGCGAATCCTCTTTAGGAGAAGCCAATGTTGTCCCTCCTAACCCAACCCCACTTCAAGTCATCCAATCTGCGATCTTTGTCTCCTCTCAAAACCTCACAACTGCAAAGTCAATCCTAAACTCTCTCCTAGCATCAACTACCAACCCAAACATCACCACTGCTGCGAAAATTTGTTTAGAGGTACTGGGATATTCGCAGTACCGGATTTCATCAGCCAACCAGAGCTTGACACGTGGAGAGATCAAGAATGCTCGCGCTTGGATGAGTGCGGGTCTTTCTTATCAAAATGATTGCTATGGAGGTCTGATTTACAACGCTGGTAATAGTACCTCAAAGCCGGTCAATGAAACATTGTTGTTCTTGGAGTCTTTGGTTGGTTTAACTAGCAATGCGTTAAGCATGACGGTGTCTTATGATTTGTTTGGAAATGAAACGGAATCGTGGAGACCTCCCCAAACCGAAAGGGACGGGTTCTGGGAGGATTCCGTGCTTGATAGTGTACGGGGGTTTTTCAGAGGTGGATTTCCATCAAAGTTAAAAGCAGATGCCACGGTGTGTAAGGATGAGAGTAAAGATAACGGATGCTACAAAACGGTGCAGGAGGCTGTTAATGCGGCACCAGATAACGCCATGGACCGGAGGTTTGTGATACATATCAAGGAAGGGGTTTACGAGGAGATTGTTAGGGTTCCGTTTGAGAAGAAAAATGTGGTCTTTTTGGGTGATGGGATGGGCAAGAGTGTCATTACCGGGTCGTTGAGTGTCGGTCAGATTGGAGTAACTACTTATGAGTCAGCTACAGTAGGTAAGTTTATCTTGTTTTAACTGTGTTTATAGTTTGTGAAATGGTGGGGGTGGTGAAAGGGATAAAAATGGATGAGTGGATCCTAAGAGCGCCGACAGTGTTTTGTAGTAGAAGCTTCTCGCAACTCTCTAATTTGTGGCTGTAGTCTTGGGGGAAATCATTGCTTTAATTGCATTGGACAGTATTTGAATTAAGAGCAGTATATTATCTAGTGTTTGATTGGTAATATTTGGTAATAGAGGTTAACTTAGTAGTTAATTATCAAGAATAAGTTGATATTTGAGCCAAGATGACCTTTTGTAATATCCTATCACATGGCCGGCATCCCATAAGGTGACGTTGCTTTAATTCCTGTGGGAAACTAGGAAAGTAATGTGAAGCTTGAATAGCAAAGCACATGGGTTGCCTACCATTCTTGAGGCTACTGTCCTGGAAAACCATGTGTCGGGGAGTTTAGGTTCTGATAGCAATCATTCTGATCCCAAATGAAAATAAAAATTCCAACGGTGCTAGTTCATTAGATTATGGTTTTGCCATCTTGTAATTAGGTTTTTGCTGGCTATGATAAATCATATCTTGGTAGCAACTGCTACTTGTCCAATTTCTGGAGAAGTATAATGAGTGAAATTTGAAGTTCTTGGCATCTTCAACCATGAGCAAAGAACTTTGCTGATGTGTTTGTGATATAATTTTGAAATAATTTTTCTAAAATGGAAAATGATAGCTTTTGGGATGAATTTCTCACCCTATTTTGTCATTGTTTTGATATGTTCTATTACTTGTTGTAGGAGTTCTTGGTGATGGATTTATGGCCAGTGGTCTAACAATCCAGAACACAGCAGGAGCCCCCACCCACCAAGCAGTAGCTTTCAGGTCGGATAGTGATTTGTCCATTATAGAGAACTGTGAATTTCTGGGCAATCAAGACACTTTATATGCTCATTCACTCCGCCAATTTTACAAATCATGCCACATCGAGGGGAATGTGGACTTCATTTTCGGAAACTCAGCTGCAATTTTTCAAGATTGCCAGATATTAATCCGTCCAAGGCAAGAAAAGCCAGAAAAAGGCGAAAACAATGCCGTCACCGCACATGGCAGGACAGACCCTGCCCAGTCAACAGGTTTCGTCTTTCAAAATTGTTTGATCAATGGAACTGAGGAATACATGGCACTTTATAGAAGCAAGCCTAGCGTGCACAAGAATTTCTTGGGAAGGCCATGGAAGGAATTCTCGAGGACTGTTTTTATACACTGTAACCTGGAAGCTCTTCTAACACCACAAGGGTGGATGCCATGGAGTGGAGATTTTGCACTTAAAACACTTTATTATGGAGAATTTGAGAATTCTGGACCAGGATCTGACTCGTCTCAGAGAGTAACATGGAGTAGTCAAATTCCTGCAGAGCATGTAGCTACATATTCAGTACAGCATTTCATTCAAGGAGATGAGTGGATTCCAACATCTTCTTGATTGTTTAGTCGCAATAATAATGCCGTCTGCCTAGTATGTTAGCAGAACTTGTCGAATTAGATACAAGTTGGTGGGGGGATGAATCCCTTTGTAATTACAAAACTTGTGAAATGAGTGACAAAATTCCCCAAATATAAGGTGGTTACTTTATCAGTAACTTATCTAAACAGCAGTTGTATGCAGAAATTGATTGTCCTCAGGTTAATTCCTCTTTTGTTTGTAAGCGACATATATGTTTTTCTTTTCTTTTCAGATAAATATGACCCCTGGAAAATGGATGCAAAGATAATTATGAATTTTTGTCATCTAACGTACTCAGTGTTCTTGATTGATTTGTAGAATCAGATGTATATCAACCTATTCTGTCAATGTTTCTGATTAATCATCAACTTTGATGCTTAATGTAGAAATGGGCTCTAGAATCTCCGTTGTAATAGTTCACTGGATGGCCAAGATCCATCAATGATCAGTCATGAAAAAGAGTGAAAGCGAGAGTGTCATCAGAAACCTTATCTGATGATTGTAATGGTACCACTCTACTTTTCTATTTGCTTGCAGGGTAAAGGTTGCTGTGCAGTTAAGGAAACTGAATGGAGTTGCTTGATTTGATTATGTTGGGGTCACTTTGACACAAGGGCGAGAAAAAAGAAAGAAACAAATGTAATAAATTGATTAAATCAAGAAAATAAAAAATAAAAAATAAAAAAAACTGAATCATGAAAAAAAACTAATTAAATCGATTAGAATATTTTAAAACATATTCGGCTCGATTTCATAAGTTTGAAACCGAAAAACCTCAACCGAATCGAACCAGTTTAGTTAAAAATAAACCGAACCGAAAAACCAAACCAAACTAAAACCCATCAAAAAGTCTAAGAAAGCCAAAAAAAATATAGTTTTTAGTTTTTAATATAAAATAACCGAACCGAACTGAATCTAGTTGGTTGGAACCGGTTTTGGTTTTATTTTTTTATTTTACAAAATTTTAATTTAGTTGTTTTTATAAATAAAAATCAGACCAAACCGAAAATAATTACCTACTTTGACCTCAGCTTTGCAAATTGTAGATGCATTAAGAACAGGTATTTGGTTTGGAAAAATTAAAGTTTCTTCTCCTTTTCGCGATACTATCCCTGCCGTGTACTCTTTAGAGACCAGCCATGATCAGTTGGAAAAAACTGATAGAACACAAACTGAGGTGGCCTCGGTGATTAGGTACGGACCAATCCCGTTTCATGGAAAGAAAAATTACAGAGATGAGGGGTAAACTAACCTGGCCAGTTTTTTCTACAAGATGCTTTCATGTGAGGCTAGTTGAGCAGGAGTCAAGACCACTTTTGTCTTTTGCTATTGTTGTCCTAATCAAGGAACAGTTTTTTTCTGCATGCCATTTTCAGATCACATGAGCAAACAGCGTACGCGTGGTTCTAAGTGGAGGTGGTTAAACCCGTGTTTCAGTTGCTATCTCATGATGCCGAAAGGTCGGTCATCGGTTTCTTAATTGTGATGTAAGAACAAATTGTCCGCATATGTCCCACTGCTCTTTATATTTTATGTCAATATTTCTGCTATGTAGCATATGCGAGTAGAATTACTTGCCTAAGCTTTAGGATTTGGTAAGTGCGATAACTACGTCATGCTTGAAGTTGGTCTGCGCATGCTTTCCACTTTGTGCCTTATCTTCCCCTTAGAGGAAATGGTCTAATCGGTGTCTACTCTACTCTCCATAACTGAAACCCATTGTTACAGTCAACTCTGGCATCCACTTGTTTGGTCATGCTTTTATCTTCCCACTTCCACACCTCTTTCCTTTAACTAGTATATTTCTTTTTCTTCACTCACCCATTTGTAGGTCTGGTTCCCATTCGCATTCTATACTTACACGAATCAACACCACATGTGAAAATCAACACCCTCTAGTCAATCTGTGCTGTAATGGGTCTTAGCTGTGTCTATGGATCCTGTGGGGAGCATCAAATTGTCCCATGCTATTGTCAGCCTAAATTGCCGCCCCACTACTTTGATGGACTTTTTAATAGATTTCACATATACTTTTAGGTCACATATGGCATGCGGCCTCCTTTGTCTCAATTACTTTTACACCATAGGCTGCAGACATGTGAATCTAATAGTCTAGAAGACGTGGAGAGAAAAAATAAAAATAGTGAGAGGCTTTACTCCAGCAGTCTTTGCAATGGCCTCTAATGGAGGGATCAATAGTTGCAACGTAGATGTTTACTAGGATTCACGCCTGCGCTTCACTGCGGAATACAAACAGATATATTTACAATGTTCCCTGTTTATGATTGCCATGTATTTGGGCTAATCTCTGCACGAACACTTACTAAGCCATAGAATCACTTAGAAGCAAGGAGTAGTCATTGCAAGTCTGGTTTCTGTAAATAAAACATGATGGGTCATGGAAACATGGACAAAATTATACTAGTGTAAAGCTCAAAAACCAAATAACTCTCTCAAATCTGTATATAACTCGGCTGAAGAAACATCAAAGGGGTATTCTATCTCGAAACAGAGAGCGGTCTAGAAAATTTATGCTTCGAAAAGGGGAAAAAACAAAGAATCACATCATCCGTATTCTGTTTCATTTGACTAAAGAGGCATATCAATATGGCGAGCCTAATGGGAATCAATAACTCACAAGCCAGGAAGAGATGCTGTGCTGGTAGCTGGTGGCGATGGGTTAAAGAATTCATCATTAGTCCAATTCGACTCGCCCCAGTGTTTTAACATACTCTTCCAATTGCATACATTGTCAACACATTTCTTTAAGCGGCGGTCCTGAACTTTGATTTTCCAATGACCATCCGTGTAGTTTGCCTTCTCAGCTTCTCTACGATCAAATTCTAGTTGTGCCTTTTGCTTTGATTTCAAGGAACAAAACTGATGCAACTGCTCAGGCATTGCATCATGGACTCTCCACCACTTCTCATGAGCAATATCACTTGCAAACTCTTGAAATATGTCAACATTCCAGTTGCAATCGTAGTCTCGGAAGCACAGCCATGGCTTTACGCCAAGATAGTGAAGAACATAGAGTATAGGAGGCTCAGCTCCAAAAAGGCGAGTTTTCTTTTGTTTAACCTCTTCCTCATCACCAATCCAGAAATGTTTCAAGAAGTTCATGTGTTTTGGAATACGATGCCACCATGTAAAGACCTCATTCAAGTAGCCTTGATCTCCACCATTATAGGACTCGATCTCATTAATATGTTCCATCAAAAGATTGAATGTGCAATTTGAAGGCTCAATGACCATTACACCTGAGTTAAAAAGACTAGCGTTGTTCCCTGTTGCAGAAATTTCTGGCATGCCAAATAAGAAATCAATGTTCCTAAGTATAAGCAAATCAGCGTCGATGAAAATGATCTTGTCATAATCTGTCAGCTGCCATAACCGGAACTTGCTATAATTCCATTCATTGTATGCATCTTTCTCAGCTTTTGGGTTCCTTATTCTTTGGATTGTCCTGATTTTCCATCCAGCTGCCTCAAGTCCACTTCTGTGGTAAACACTGATAGTTTCGTCAACAAGTATTACGAGGTCTCTATTTGAGCCTGACAAGCGGATGCTTTGTGCTGCAGCAATGGCTCCACAGACATAAACATGAGCAGAATGGAGAATTGTTGCATATGCTTCTCGCTGTGGATTCCCTGAATAGGCCCGTGCTGCTTTAAAAAAGTTTTGGGATTCTGTCTATCACAAGTCTATTACATTTAAATGGAAAAAAATCTTGTTGAATTTGGATATAACTGACCTTTATCTCTGAGAGGAAGTGCAAGTTCACAAGAGCCAACTGGGAGATGGAGTTTTTGTCTCAAAACATTCACATCTGGCTTGTATAGCCAAACATTCCCTTCTCGTACAACAAGTTCCTTGCAAGTGAAGAAGTTCGGTATTGGAAAACGCCTAGTGATAAAAAGCATATGGACAGGATAAAACCCCTTGGCAGAGGCTGCAAGACTTGCTGCTGCTAGCTGCAAGTGCAACCGAGCGACATCTCTAGACCAATTCCACTCATTTCTGCAAGGAAGCTTCACAGCAATGAGGTCAAGTCGTTTTCTAGGAGTGTCAGGTTTCGGTAGCGATGGGCAAACAGGAACTTCCTTTTCTTGCTCCTCATCAATCCATTCTGGATATAGCGAATCCCAGGTCATGTTCTTGTCAGCATAGTCTAGTTGAATATTGACAAGTGTAGCATCAGGCGTAAGTTGATTCCAATGATAGACTTCACTGTCATTGAAGTTTAGAAGACCAATTCCCTGATAGTCATTCTGTTCACCCAGCTTCTCAATGACTTTCATCACATCGTCCCAGTTCACATCTAAATCTGAAACATATCTAGGATCTGATCCTCCCCAAATCCATCTGTTCACAAAATTTTGTCTGCGTCAAATAACAAAACTTCAGATTCTTATAGATCTGATTCAGGTTATTTTCATTTCCAAATGACTTTTCTTGTTGCCACTGGGGCATCTGCATATTTGGCCAGCTATGTTGAAATAACAGATATCAGAAAAGTTTTTCCAAGATCAACCATGTTGGAGAATTTAAGAAACAGATTTTCCCTCAATCCCTTCAAAACATTGGTGCATGGGATCAGACTAGAGCACGCCTCTACAAAGGATATCTAGTTCAGGCATAAAAATCAGAAAGATTTTTTTTTTTTTTTTTACCATTGTAACTATTTTACCAGAAATGTAGTAAGACCCAGCACCAACTGCCCTGCATAAGGTAATTATTTGGACCACAATCACAACAGCTGAATGAAAATCTGAGAGTCCAAAAGCAGGTGAAAAGGCATGAAATGTACCTTGAACCTGAGTGAGATAGTTGATCCACATCTGGAGAATATAAGAGTGATACAATAGTGCCACCGATAATGACCACAAGGATAAATTTGATTAGTGGAAACTTGCAACAAGAACTTCTATCTTGGATGGGGATGTTGAAGGGTTTTTCAACACCTTTAACCTTACTTCTTGTTAACCTTCTTTTGTATAAATCTTCACTGTTTGAGTAGAAATTTGCAAACAAAAAACACGATCAGGAAAAAAGATAAAGAAAACAGAATAAGTAACAGAAAACCGGCATGAGAGTACCAATGAACAGGAAAAAATGATCTGATTGTCCATGGAAATGCTCTAAATGCAGCTGGAAACTACATATCTATCTGTAGAATGAATAATTAACTTTTCCTTATCGGTAGGTCATCCGTATTTTCTTTATTAGCTACGGAACAATCTCATTTACTACGGCAAAGTTTCCCTTGCATTTGTCAGCCTATAAGAAACATTCTGTAAGAATCACACAGAATTTTCATGGCAATTTTTCTTGTTGATTGATTCCCTTTTACTATACAGTCACATAAATATAGAGACACCACTGCAAGGCCTAATCTCACCATTTACTAAAGCATGCTATAGTTATACAACACATTTTCCTTCTGGGAATTCTCTATTCCAAGTGACTTGCATTGAAAGAATATAATCAAGTTTCATACATAGTTGGATTAGGACAGAAGCAATGTCTTTAACCACTACTTTGATTCAGCAGATAAGAAGTTCAAATCAACTATCAGTTTGTCACATCAGTGAAAAAGAAGTATCTCCCAGCATTGATAGTGTTTTGGAATTGAGCTTGAGATGCCTGGAAATTCGAGAAAATAAAAAACTAGGGCTGGAGTACTTACTGGTTGATTCAAAAGCTAGTTCATGTGAAGTAATTAAACTAATCACATTACGAAGTCCATTGCATTGACCAATTACAGCAGTAAAAACCCATTGAATCCATAAATATTTCTATTCTGGTATGATTGATTATGTAACCAAATCAGAGTGCAAATGCACGTACAATATATTGCAGTAATGGAGCAAATCAAGAACAACGCATTTTCCACCAACGCAAACCAGAACAAGATAAAGATATTTGAAAAAAAAATATGTGACAAATGATGCATGCTAAATTGATGTAACTAGGCTGTGAAAATGAAAAGAAAAGGAAGAAAAAAAAGTAAATTTAAGTAGCATGAAACCAAAGAAATTAGCTGGAACTTACAAAGATGCAGATAATCTATGCCTAGCTTCAACAGAACCCGGTGAGCCACCCATTGCTCAACTTAATGACTCCAAGTTCTTAGCAACAAGGGTTGCACCATGTGATTTTTAATGAATAAGAAATCCTGCAAGAATCATGAAGGGATCATTAAGCTTCAAGAAGCAATTACCAGGCACAGAACAAGAAGTCTTAAAAGAAAGAAAAGAAGAACATGTTCACGAAGTTCCCTATTAGCGAGGGACGGGGATTGGTGAAGCAAACCTTAGGCTATGATGATTATAGTTTTTAGCCTTTTTAGAAATAGAAAGATGGTGAGAGTGGCACAAGGAAAGGCAGGTTGAGACTTGAGAGCATATGCGAGGTAGCATAAGTAGTCAATATAGACAGAGTTAACGTCCATTTGAATCTTCCTTTGTCCACTTAATAAAATTTCATTTTCAAGTTTTTGTTGTCACCAAATTTATTTATTTTTATATAATCTCTCATTCTTTTCTCTATTTTTTCTTTTCTTACAAAACACTAAGAAACTAGAGTTCTGATTAGTGTTTTGCCTGGGGAAAAAACAATAATATTACAAAAGATCAAAGAAGATATTTCTATCATCTTGGAAGTAGTTGCTAGATTAGGTTAATGAAAACAAATTGGTTTGGTTAATGATAGATATGGAAGGGATTGAAGGTGATCAAATGTCCCATCTCATTTTTCATCACAAGAAAAATAAAAGTCCTATCTTACTTAATTTAAAAAATAAATAATTATATAAATGTCCCATCTCACTTGCTAAAATGGGGGAACATTACTGGTGCTTCTTCAGTGATTATCATAAAAGTAGCACCCTCACTAACAGAAGAAAAATTGATTGTTAACCCAATTTTCCACATCCCTCTGTTCTCCTCTCATCCTTTGTAAAATCATGAACTAATTTCCTAAATGTTAATCAATTTGATTAAACATTTTGCAATGATATGCACAAATGATTAACGTCACAAAAAAAGCCTTTTAACTCCCATTTCCAACCCTTTTCTATCCTTTATATTTAAGCAAAGAAATTCAGCACTAAATAAACCCATTTTTTAAGTGACAATGGAATGTTGCAAAAAAGGGCTAATAAGGCATGATTATAGAATAATCATGCTATTATAGCAAGCAATATTCACTTCAAAGTTTCAACTGGGACTTGCCCAATCAGGAACTGACACCTTTGTACTACCTTGACAACACACTTGTCTGTTGAACAAGAAGGTGGGACTTCTTTGTAGGATAGAATCCTTGCACCTATCGCTACGTATCTCTCTGTTACTCCATCCCTTCCATGCATTACCTATATAGTTTTGGCAGATAAATACTTGTATGTACCGAAATTGGAATGGATTGATGTCTCTGTCTGTGTTCGTATAATTGTATTTGAAGCCAAGCAACCGAACAATTGGTAGACTCGGATTTTTTCTTTATACCTTCCATGGAAATGGGCGTGCCCTTGACCAATGCTCTACTCTATTTCATCGTATGGTCTTTGCACCAATTTGACAATCTATGGAAAAGAAAATGAGACCTAATTAATCCCTTTGGTTTTGGGGCACTAGTTATCTTGGGAAATTGCCAACGTCCTCGTAGTCTACTGACATTTTGTGAGTTGTAACCTATTTCAGTGACCGTATACTGCAAGCTCTCTCAACTTCGATTCATCTCCAAACAGAGTTGAGAACAAAAATTATGCGCGAAGTCAAAAAGAACGAGCCAATCTTTTTGTAAGGTCGTTGTTACCTTTATATTAGGGGCTTCCCACCAATACAAAATGCTTGTGAATCATGATTAAAGACTGAAAACGGCTTCTTGTGGAGTGGCAACCTTTACAATGACCTTCGGTCCTTCACTAAAGTACAATGGCAAAACTTTTGGAATGTGGTGCTTAAATTAACTTTTGATTGCTAAGGGTTAGATAACTTTAATAGAAAACACTTAAAAATGATTGGTCAGTTTTGTACTTCGCGCACAGCTTTTTCCTCATCCTCATTTACTGTTTTCTTGAATTGCAAAACCTTCTCTCGCTTTTAATTCAATTTTCTTCATGTGGGTGCGTAGGACGGTTGCAGATTTGGCTATTCTTGGGAAAGTTTACATGCTAAGCATGCCTATAAGCTGTTGCTGGTCAAAACTCAGAGCCAGTAAAAATGAAAATACTTGAGCTAGATCTACAAGGTCAGAGCATAGTTCAATTGAATCAAAGTATCCAACTCTAAATTCTTGAACGATGATATTATTCTGATTCATATTGGGACCTTCTACAATTAACCCTTCAATTTGTACAGCAAAAACCACCCTTCTGCAATAGCAAGAAAAGAACAATCATTCTGATCCATATTGGGACCTTTTTTTTTTTTTAATCTATGCTCTCACAAAAATAGGGGCAACAACTGGTGGGGCATAATGGTGCTGCATTCATATTATGCAGGTATCAAGCTTTTAAATGCACAGCATGAGGAAGTACTGCATGCAAACAGATTAGCGGAAGCACAATGCTGCAACCAGAGAATAATGATTTCTGTATCATATCTCAGGATCAGAGCTCTTTTCTTCTTTAGGGGGTGCAAACTGCCTGGTAAGCCGTGATCTTGTCCAGGGATCCATAGGAGCTCTCTGTGGTGGTTGAGGGGTTGGCGGTTTGGACTGTCTAAGCTCATTTTCTCTATCGATAAACCTGTCCATATAAAAAATATATAAGAATAAACTACCAGGCTACCCTCAACAAACTTCAGAAAAAAAACATCAATTAATGAAACTGTTCAAAAAAACACCAGATGTTGGCTTGGGAAACATTGCTTACTTCACTACGTCAAAGATTACAACAACAGCTTTTGTGAACCCCCTTTGAAAGATTTGAAAAGGAAAGGCATCACCCTCAATATACTTCAAAATTAAGTTATTCTCATGCAAGATGTAATCTCAAGCATGCATTTGGCCATTCATTGTATCCGAGAAATGCTTATTAATTATTTATACCAGTTGGTGGGTGCTATCTCTGACCCCTTTTTATGGAAAAAATATCCTTCGACAAAGAGACATAAAACCTTCTAGCAAGGATAATTTAATGATCAAATGAGTTGAAAAATTCAAATTTCATTTTTCCTATAATAGCATAGCATGAACATCAACTCACGAGTCCACAAAGACTTAAAATTTACTGGTGATCTAAACACCTCCCAGAGTCCTTTCACACATTTATAAGGTGACACAACAAAACTTCAGCTTTGGGAACAGACAATCTAATATTTGGTTCTGATGCTGTAATTTTAATTATTTATTTAGATAATGCAAAAATTTACTGATGGTGCAAATAAACTGAATTACAGAATGGAGAGAAAAGGCATCCTCTGCAAGGGAAAATATAAAACCAAGGCAATTAGAGATAAAAAGCCCTCCAATTCCCTTTGATTTTTGGATAGAGAAACAGCAGGCAGGCCAACTAGCAATACTCCGTAAGGATGTCAACAAGACAATCCAGTCCTTGCTGTTGTTCAAAATTTTAATGCTATTAACATTGATCTTGCTTCCAGAACTAGCATCAATACGTTTCCTTTTGATATTATCATTATCATTAGCTTTTGTATTTTGAGTTTAATTCAAGTAATAGAATTCTTATAGCAAATCAATTCTGCATGTGCTGCAGAGATGAAGGCAATAGTTGTCAGACTATTGAGTAAGATGAGATTGACAGCATTTATAATGTAATCTATCTTTCATGGGGAATAAAGTTCACAAACCACAAATAGGCAATTATATTATGTTTCCTTCATGTGATTATATGCATTTAGAAAGCAACTTTCTTTTATCTCAGTAACGTCTTGGTTTCATATGGAAGATGCTACTTTCAAAAATCAGATCATTTATTCAATGTTGAGATTCTTCACAATAAATAAAGCTCAGTGGAAACAGAAACAAGGTGTTGTAATTTCACATGTGAGTGTTGTGTTTCAGACTACCATCACTTGTGTTGGCATCATTACCAAAAAAGATCGACTAATATTCATAAAAGAAAGATCAATACAATCACTTTCGTCATAGTTCATCCAATTTGAAAGTGCATCGGCTGTGCAATAATGAGTGGCAAGAGAAGTGACAAGTCTGTAAGTGATAATAACAAACAATTTAGAATAGACAACAAAAAGTCTTACTCAATGTAGGCCATTGGTGCAGCATCACCAACTCTTATGCGAGTTCGAAGCATCCTTGTGTAACCACCTGCTCTGTCCCTGAAACATCAAAACATTCCATAAGCCCTTCTATTAAAGTATACTTATAGAAGAAATAATAGCACGTAAAATTTACTTGTAACGGTAAGCCAATTCAGAAAATAGCTTGTGAATGACATCATCCCCTCTAACAAATGCAGCGGCACGCCTTGAGGCACAAAGGGAACCCTGTAATTTTGATGAAACAGAATAAGGTAATGATGAAAGGGGGCATGTGATCAAAGAGATAAGTTTTAAAATAGATATAGCTCATTCCCTTCTGCAAGAAATGATTCCTTTCAAAAAGTTCTTTATACTAATCTACAAATCAATTTGCCTGTTCCAATCACAACATCTTCAGTACAATCTACATATTCATGTAACTTGAGGACAAGCAATGACAACAAGACACTGAGTGCAAATTGCCTGTTATAATGCAAACAATTAGCAATGTCAGCAATAATGTTGATCATTCTAGCCCTTTTGCATGCTCAATCAACACTAACCATAAAACATTCTGATTTATATAACTAAATTGTTACACACCTCTTTCCCAAGCTGTACCATATTATCAGCAAGACGTCGAATCTCTTTCGCCTGCAGAATCATAAAAAAAAGAATAAAATAAAATCATATCACCATCATTACCGGACAAATTCTTTCATCGCCCTCAATTCGTATCATTCACTACCAAAAATCCATTGAAAGAAACAAAATTTTCACACAATTCAACAAAATCAGCTAAACCCAGAAATTTGAATATCATTACTCAATGTTTCAATCAAATACCTTATAAATCAAATAAAAATGAAAAACAAAACCCAAAACTTTTCCACCTCAAATCAACAAAATAACAATCAAAATTAAATATTTCTTGCCAATATACCATATGGGTATATAAACCCTACAAAAACCCTGTAAATGTAGAGTAAAAAAATCCTACCTTTGCAACAGTGGTTTCAATCCTTTCGTGTTTAATCAACTGGGACACCATAGTTCTGAAAATAGAAAACAATAATCATAAGAAAATCGAACTAAATTAAAGTTTTTTATTAATTAAAAAAAAACTAGAACCAAATTTTAAAAAAGGGAAGAAATGAAGAACCTGAGCATGGACATACGGTGACCAGTGGGTCGATTTAGCTTTCTGAATTTAGTCATTTTCTAGTGAGAGAAAGTGGTAAAATCTCAGTTTTAGAGAGAGGAAAGATAAACCCTAACCGGAGGTCCTAAGACTGCACTGGTAATGCAAGCTGCAGTGAAGAAGGCAAAGTTTCACTGTTTAAGTATGGATGGGCTTTCAGTTTGGGCTTCAACTTGTCCAAAATTGATTTTTTCAAGTTTCAATGAAGTTGGGCTGGGCCAGAATTTCTGTCTTTTTTTTAAAGTAAAATTCAATTTTGTTATACGAATAATGCAAATATAAGCCGAATTCGTTTTATCAATCACCATTATTTTTGTTTATTTTTGTGCTAAGGTGCAGGTTAAATTAATTTTTTTAAATAATAAAATATTCAAGTTTTTTTAATAGCATAAAAAAATTAAATTATATAAAAATAAATTTGAAATGACATGGTCGACTTAGCAAGTTTAAAAATAAACCAAGGGGATAATAGATAAAAATATAGTTTAAATCAAAAAATTCAAGATATTTTTTTAAAAATATTGAAATAACAACATATTAAATTAATTTGGATCAATTCGGCTTAACCTGCTTTTTAGGTCATGAGACCCTAATAACCCTATAGAAAGCAAATTTTTTTTTATTAAACCATATTCTCAATCAACCCAATATTAAGGAATGAAATTAAAAACAAAATTACACTAAAAAAAATAAGTTAATCCGGGTTAACCTATCAAACATGGATCATAACACTTAGATAACTCTTTAGAAAGCAAACCGAAAAAAAATTATGAATCTCAACTCCCAAACAACTTTATGTTAAAGGATGAAATAAAAAAAATCACCAGAGTCAATTGACCAAACCGTGACCCAAGTCATGAGACTAAGATAACTTTACAAAATGCAAACTGAAACAAATTATAAAATTTAATTTCTAATCAATCAAATATCATTGAAAGATTAAATTGAAAAAAAAATCAATTAAAAAAAACTTGAGTAAACTAGCTTAACTTGTTACCCGGGTAATAAAAGCGTGATAATTTAATAGAAAAAAATAAAAAATAATTATGAAACTCAATTACCAATCAACCCAATGTAAAATGATTAAATTAAAAAACAATTCAAATAAAAAATGATAAAAAATGACTCAAGTAAACTAAAGTTAACCTGCAAAACCTAGGTCAGGAGACCCTGATAATTTCATAGAAAGTAAATTGAAAAAAATTATAAAGTTAAATTCCTAATAAATCCAATTTAAAAAAAAAATGTCTTATTAAAAAAAAATCTCAAGTCAACCTGGCTAACTAGCGAAACTTGCGATATAAGTTATGAGATTATAATAACCCCATAAAAAACAAATTAAGAAATAATTACGAAGTTAAATTTCTAATTAACTCAATTTTAAAGAATAAGGTTGAGAAAAATAGTTAAAATAATAACTCAGGTCAACGTGGCTAACTTGCAAAACTCAAGACTTGAGTCATGAAACTAAGATAAATCTATAGAAAATAAATTAAAATAAATTATAAAATTCAATACCTAGTATATTAAATGTTGGAGGATAAAATTTAAAAAAATAAAGAAACCCTCAAATTGTTTTTTTGAGAACCATAGTAAAATAAGACTTACTATTTCATTTTTCATTTCTAGGCTTTTTTTTAGTACATGTTAATTTTTCTCTTCTCAATCCATCTTCAATTTTTCTAATTATACTCAAAACAAAATCAATTTAAGCTAAAAAGTAAAAACTTAGACTACTAAATGAGAAATTAAAAATAAATTTATATTAATTCTTTAACATTAATTGTCTATGTATTTAAACTCAGGTTAAAGAAATTTTTAATCGCTATTACATATACTTTGTTAAGAAGTAGAACTTGACATACTTATAATCGAAAACTAATGTTCTATTGATGTAATTAATCATCATTATTATGGTGAGGAATATAAACATTTTTATGGTGAAGGGAAATATAGCTATTCAATTCGATTCTAATTTGTCTGGTTGATCTTAAGAATATGTGATCTAGAATTTGATATGGGTTAGATTTTAATTTGAATTATAAAAGATTTTGATTTGATAAAATTTAATTAACCTAGTTAAATCAGATTGAATTAACACAAATAATATTAAAAAAAAAACAAAATAATCTATTGTAATCATTATTAATTATGGCAATGAAAAAGAAGGTTCTTTTTTTCTTGCGGACGATGAGAAAAGAAGTTAGCTTTATCTCCTTGTAAACTATGATCTTCAGTCACAAATTGAATACCTAGAAATTTGCAGAACACCAAAAGGTGTTCATGCATATAGTTGTCTAGCTCTCAAATATATATAAACAAACTTGCCAAAAATATCAACATTTGAAAATTTTAATTATAGCTATAATTAACAAAAGAAAAAAATGATGAAATCTGAATGATAGTTGGTGCTGATGATCATGTTCACAAGTATTCACAGGGCATATGATAGCGGCAAAGAGGACACATGTGACTGGTCTGCAACCACCTAACAATGCAATCCGAGTGATAGACATGCGAGCACGGCATCCGAATTGCTTCACTCCCTGCGTCAATCTCTTCCATACAAACAGTGCAGTCTCTCGCTGACGCCGAGGCGTCCAAAACCACCCTTTCCAATGCATCAATAGAGGACTTGGTGGCCGGGATTGGCTTTGCCCTAACCTCCATTGACTCCCTCTCAGCTCTGGCAATATCATCTTCTTCATTACGAAGTCTAGCTTCTTGATAGACTGTCATCCTTATTGAGACAATCATGAATACGCCGTTACAAGTATCAATGCCATGCGCCTTGGTTGCAATTTCGAATAGTATCTGTGATATCTTGATTCCAGGGATGCCCATGTCGGTCAAGATCTCTTTGAAATCATTAATGTGATGAATCGGTGAATCTCCAACCGGAAAGTGAATAGTTTTTCGGCTTATGGCCTCGGGTCTTCTATCTATTGCAAAGAATGACTCTCCATGAAGAGAGTAGATCTCTCGCTTGTAAAGCAAGAAGTTCACAGGGAACGTTGCTGGTACCTTTTGAAGTGGTTGGTCACTATTGACGTGTTGTGAGTTTCTATTTGTTTTGGGTTTTAATCTGACAATATAGTCGTAAAGGATGGGAGTCTCCATGGTTGAGTTGGGAGAGAAAGAAGGGCAGTAGGGTTTGTGACAAACGAAGAAGGTAATTAAGACGGTGAGTCTAGCAGCTAGGGTTTGTGGAAATATATGACTCTTTGTTTGTGGATTTATAGGCATAGAATATCGGTTGACAAATGTTTTCTTGGTTAGAAAAGGATTCCTGATTCCTTAAGGATTTCTCAAAGGTCGGCTAGCTGAATTGATGAGGTTAGTTCCTGGTGACAAGCTAGTTGTCTCAATGCAATCTTTAATGCTCGGGACATTAACCACTTGGGTTTTTAAACTGATAATAAAGAATATTTTATAATTACCTTTAATTATCACAGTAATTAACAATTATATTTAAATTAGCGATTTGAAATACCATGATTAAACCCATTAATTAGCACGGTGCACCGCGTTAACAGACGCAAAAGCATCACTTGAGACATGTATGAGAGATATGATCTTCTAAGGTCCACTGCATGGGCTGTTTGAATATTAAAACATTGGATGCTTAGTAAAAAAAACCATGTCAAACTAAGAGAATCACAAGAAAAGTATCACAAATTTTACAGAAGCCGGCGCCGGCCCCCTTGTGAGAACTACAACAACAGTTAATTTAGGATTTACTTCTTGGTTTCATCATTAACAATGGAACATTGTAGTATAAATAGAAGTGCTGGACATGAGAGTCCGCAACCCACAAAACAGAAAAGTATAAACTGAATATCCACTAGAGAGGAAGGAAAACACATATTCCTTAAAATGGCCCAGGGAAACCGCATATCAGCCTTTGTTTTGAGCTCAATCTTGGTGCTCTCCTTTCTCCTCATTATCTCCATGGCTGAAAGTCGCATTCTTGGCAGTAAGTACTTTAGATAGCATTAAATATTAACTTATGTTTTCATGAAATATATTGACTTCATTTTCTTTCAAATGTTAAACAATGTCTGATGAGCAGCTGCTGGTTTCTTCGCCAAAAGTACCCCAGAATGTGATGAAGTGGTTGGAGCAGCAAGTGGAGACACTTGTTTTACCATTGCACAGTCCTTTAATTTGACAGCTGCATCCTTTGATGCTATCAACCCCAATCTCAACTGCACTGCTCTCTTTGTAGGACAGTGGCTCTGCGTTGCCGGGTCGGTCTAAGTTGCCGAGTTATTGGTTACTCCATTTAGTTCAAAAGAAGCACTGCCTTTACCCCCAAGGGCTGATTGTTTGCTTCGCTTTCGATTATCACTTAGCCTTTTTTTTTTCTTGTGATTCCAAGAGGATGTTGAGATAAGAAAGATTCTCATGAATGTATGAGAATCTGCATTCACATGAATAAGAATAAAATGCTATCCATTTCATTTTTCTGGAAAAAAGTAAACCAGACATTAGATATGAAGGCCGGATCGAACTGCATCAATTTTGAATTATATTGTATCTGTCAATTTTCAAGATCCCGTGTTCGATATATCTTGTTTCAACATAACTAAGTCTAAGCAAGACCCTCGATGCGCACAGAAATTATGAAATGATATAGAAATGTGAAGCATGCTGTTCAGCTTGGAAACTGTTCTTAAGTCCTTCACCCACCACCATACTCTTTGCATGCATATTGTCATTTTCTCAACATGCAGGAGATGATAACAGCAATAAGACAAATCTGATTCCAGAAAGCTTTTAGTTATCTATACTTGTTTTTTCGCATGTCTGATATCAAAAGACAACTACATTTTGTACCAATCTGATTTAAAGCATAGTGAAAAGGAAAAGAGAAAAGGAAATGAAACTGTGTCAATTAATTTGAAGTGCAACGTAATTGCTCAATAACTTTTGTGAATCTTGCACAACAAACTACAATGGGACAGACAAGAAAAGGGACTAATTAACCTTATGAGAAGTCCTTCTCCATCTTTTCAATTGTTCAAAGAACTTCAGAGATCTGCTTTTTAATAAGCTTTTCTGAGTGGATCTCTGTAAGGAAATTGGGATCAGTTCTGACTACTTACTCTGCTTTCTGGTTTTCATCAGAGACAGAAAATAAATCAGGAAAAAGTCCTTGGCGATTTGCCAAAATTAATTATGAATGTTGTCCCAAAATGTTCAGATTTCAGCAAAATATGATTTTGCTAGATTTCTTGCGGAAGCCTTTCTTCCTAGGACCGGTAATCAAATTATGCACAGACCAAATAAATCAATTTAAGCATTCGGAGGTGAAACCTGCTCAGAAAAAGAAACTGCCTGTTCCACATCATGTGTTGATTTGATAAGAATTCTGTCATCCCGAATTGACCAACCGAGATAGATACAATCACAGAACCAGCATAGGATATAGCAAAAACAAGAATTGATCAGATGAAGCAATCCAAGAACTAGTAAAGTAATGTTTCTTGATTTGATTTCTAATATTTAAATTCAGGCTAACTTGAAATGCTCGTTAAGATCATCATAATAACGATTTTGAAGCATTTCCAGGTTCAATTTCACAGGCTCCCTGGAATAATAAAGCACAATCGTTGTTGATATATAGCAGAGAGAACTTAAGGTTTCATAACAGCATGCACATTTGTTCTACAACACACCTTTTCAACTGCATGGTAAAGTGGTGCTCTAACATTCCTCAGAAATGCCCCATCACCTCCACGATATTAAGGCATCACATTTTGGACAGAGGCAATGCTGGCAGTGAAAGACAACAGGTCTTGGAGCACGCGTGCCATCTGAACATGTACGAAAAGAATCTTTAAAGACTTTGGAGATAACAAAAGTAATGCACACTCAGAAGAACCAGTGAATAAGAGAGTCAAGTAACACAATCCCGATTGCTTACATGGTGAAAAATATAGCGTATGCATTCTGGCATGAACTGAACATTAGCTGCTTTACCCCAGATGAGAAGATGCATACCAAAGTAAAGTATCATTCTCTGCTTCACCCCAGCTGAGAAGACAATGCACTTATCTCAAAATTCTCCTTAACCACACAGCATGACAAACACAGGAAGCTGCTGCCACATATTCAGCCTCACATGTAGAAAGAGTCTTGCAGGGAAGTCCCCATAAGTCATATCCTCACAATTGGTGAAATAGAAGTAACGTGGATAAGTTTAGCAGGATTCTCAACCAAATTATAGCTCCGATAGCTATACGACAGTTTCATCAGTTGTCTACGTGTTCTTCACCAGAATCTTATAAACTCAGGCATTTGCTCCAATCATCTCAATCCCCTGAATTTAAAGCATACCATTTAATGGTATTCCATGTTGCAATAGATACCTTATGTAATGTGAATGTTTGATGTTAAGCTTGGAAGATGTTCACAGTCCTCACCTATCAGCATATTTGAAATGTGAAGAGCTCGGTATTAATCAGAATCAAGAAATCAAAAAAACTAATCTAGCTATGATTTTATAACCTTTTTCGTATTTTTAGAGCAGAAACAACTAAGTTTTGATGACTGAATTAAAGCATAATTGCTCTACTGCACCTTCTCACTTTCATGGAAAAATGATGTTCCTTTAGAACTCCCCATCACCCTCACCGTAAGGTTTCAAGTTTTCGGCAAAAGCAATGTGGCAGTTCCTGACAGCAGACCATGGAGTTCACTGGGCATCTGACATAAATGACTAAATGAGGGTATTCGAATGAGACTCTTAAGTTAACTGAACATGCAATGGATAATGAAAATCGGTGAATTAGAGAGTGAACTAATAGAAACATTGTGAAAATATAGCGCAGACATTCCGGCATCAAGCAAACATTAGCTCCTACACCCCAGATAAGCAGATACAGACCTATGTACAGTATCCTTCTGCAGAAGTTTCTGATGGCCATTTTGTGAACTATAGGTACAGCGCACTCAGATTTTTACAAAACAATCTCTATCTCATACTTAAGAAGCTTTAATTAGATAATGTTCTCAACAAAAGAGAAGTCCACTGACTCCGTGTAAACAATGTTCTCGTCCCAAGAGTTTGCCCCATGCTTTATAATTCTCGGAGGAGCTTGTTCATATCTGCATCAACAGCTCCTTCAACGAGCTGCAAAAAAACCAGCTGGAATTAGCAGGAATTAAGGTACGCTTATATGTGTTCAGGGAAAGGGAAAACACAATGAAGAAATGAAAATTGATTGGCAAGTTTGACAAGTTGTTGAAAAGATTTATACATAAGCACCACCAAATATGCATGAACACACTCTCCACACAGCAAGCATCTTTATGCACACATGTCTCAAATGCTGTGACTGTCATCAGGTTGGATGATGAGAAAACTACAGTGAAATTCAATATCCCAAAACGAGAAAGACAAGTTTTAAAATGAAACAAACAGTGCTCACCCTCTCAAGAATCTCGTCGTTAACACTCGATGCTGCCGAACTTCTGTAGCAAAAGTTCGAACCCAAAACCTTTTAAGAGGAAGGAGACTGGAATGCCATTAGAGCCATAAGCTCAGTGGCATCTAGTCGTCAAAATTAATAATACTTAACTAAAATATCCTTGTTCCCTAAGCTATACTCGGACCCTGCCTAGGGTAAAGGCCTGAGACTGATTTAGCTTTAGCCATGACACAAGCTCCTTCCAGAGCAACTCACAAAGTTTTTTTTTAAACCAAGTCTGTGCACAAACTTTGGGCCAAACCCTTGAATGCAACCGTTTTGTACCTTTGTCAAACCCTAAAGCTTGGGCTGGCCTAACCTAAAAAGTGGCAATCATTCACTCACATTGAGCAAGTTTAAATAAAAAAAGAAGTAGGAGGAGACTATTTTATAATACAAAGTTCTCTTAATTAGAAAAGAAGCAAAATGTTGGTCTAGTGGGGCATTATGCATTGAAGGAAGGAGGAAAACAAAGGGAAAATAACAAGTAAAAACAAAGGGATAAAAGGGAAGCAAGCAACCCTACTGTGCTGTGACATGAAATCCTGTGCTTGTTGTTTTCTTAATAATTCTCATCGTGGTAAGATGATACCTACCTCAATACTGGGTTTTTTTTAAAAAAAAAAACACTCTTAACTTAATATTGAGACTGCCATTGATCGAGCATGCATGTAGCCAGATGAACACATCAACTTTAAAAGAACACCCATCTCTTTATTAATTAGTGCGGGTCCTTCGATATCTCAATTATCAGAAGGTAGTTAAAAGAAGATCATCTAATTTAAAGAAAAGAAAAAATGACAAGGACGTTGTTGCAATGTATATATCGAGAGCTTTCCAATTTTGTTGTGCTAATCACGAGAGAGATTATTATATTTAAGGGTTTGGATTCATTATTTAGTGTTTGTTCATGATTGCAGCCGGGTTAAAATTAAAAAAATATATTTAAATTTAATTTTTTTTATATTTTTAAATTTTTTTAATATATTTATGTTAAAAATAATTTATTTAATAAAAAATAACCCTTACTATATATTTTTTAGTGTTTTCCTTGACACACATAATTATCATTTTTCTAGAAGTTTGGGGATGATTTTAGGAGGTAATTAACCTATAATTATGTAATTTAGGGAAAAGTTAGTTAGTTAATGATGTTTCTTTATAAAGTAGGGTTATAAACTACTATATCCTATAATAATTCAAACAAATATCTTATAAAGTTTATCAAGTTTTGTGGAATATTCTCAACTTCAATCATATCTTTATGGGAAGGTTGTTTAATTCATAAAAAAGAAAAAAAATAATAATCATTGATTAGTCTCTAACTCTTTATAATTCTAACATGGGCATATAAGACAACATATCCAGATGTATGAGCTATTTTAAGTCTTGAAGATCAAATATTTGCAGCATCTTGTTTATTAAAATATTAGGAGCATGCATGTGCCAGCATCTTGCTTCTTCTTTTTTTATGATAATCAAGCAATATTATTGAAGAAAGCTAGCCATTAATGTGGCTAAGATAAAGAAAAAACTAGAGTTCGAAGTAAATTAGTAGTTTTTGAGAATTGGATCATTTGCGAATTAATTTCATCTACACTTCTTAATTAGCAGATCATTATTTCTGTAACCAAGATTTTCTTCACAGAGAATTAAAGAAAAACATGATTCCCAGTTCGGCTATATTTGGTTAAAGATTAGGTGATTCCTGCTTAACCAAAAGCTCCAAACAATGACATATGAAAGGAGGTTCCATGCTTTCCTCTAGAATCCATCATCTATCAATGTTGGCCATTGAACCGGAAGCTGATCCATAGTCTTCAGAACGCGCCATGAGACCCCCCACCATGTTAGGAACTTTGTCCATAGTTTCCAAGCAAATAGCCCTGAAGGAGAAGATAATCTACTAACTCTATCTTTGATGCACAGAACGGACATGAAGCTTGCTCCAATGAAAGAAGGTGCCAGTTGAGAAGAAAATCTCTTGTGCATAGACGATTTTGTACTGACAACCATTAAACAAACCCTGTATTTTCGACGGTGCTACTCCATTCTAAATGTTTGAAGTGAAAGGCATATGTCAATCTGGGTACTGCAAGATTTTACTGTAAATTTTTCATTCCTATCAATATTCCAGATTCTAACATCTTCTTTCTCCTGTACTAGTTGGACACCATTCAACCGCGATTGTAAATAATTAATCTGCTCCCACTCACAAGCTCTCATATTTCTTCATCAAATTAAGTTCCAAATCCAGGTTCCATGAGTCCATTCACCCATATATCAGATATCCTTGCAGTTGGTTTAATGAATAGCTTATATAGTCTAGGAAATTATACCTTTAAAGGGGTGTCTCTCAACCAAGTGTCTGTCCAAAATGTTAGATTTTTCTTATTCCCTATGACATAGCTTGAGCATCTTCTTAAGGCCTCAGAAATATCATCTCCAGGATTGATCACAGACATGATTCATTGCCAAATTTCGGATATATAGAGGTTTGAAGAAGGTTGGAAGGCCGTTTTCGAAAGATGGTTGCTACTTCTTACAAATAAAATCCTTCCACCTAGCCTTACTTAATTTCAGAGCTAAGCCTCCAAAGCCATTTGAATAATAGCATGGCTTTATGTTTTTACTAACAGTGATCATATCCTCAAACCACCTTTATCCTTTCCACCACTACAACTTAGCATCTTGCTTATTATTTTTTATTTCTCAAGGTCAAAATCACATGTTCATTAGCAAATTTTCATCTCCATAGGAGTAGCATTTACTTTGGATGTAACTATGCCATCTTATCAAGGAATTCGAATCCAATCACTGCAGATTCTCAGCAACTTTATCTATACTCAGAAGCCCTAACATGTGTTCTTCGGATGTGGATGGAAAAAACTGGATTCAAGCTCCAAAAGAAAAGGAGGTGGGGGCAAAGTGGCAGAAAAGGAAATGTGCTAGCTCATTTGATATATATGAATAGTTGTTTATGAATAACTTAGAAAGCTGGATTTAATATTAATATAAACAAATTAGTGCGAAGATATATACCACCAAACTAAAAAAACTTCTCTCAAAATTATGCTAGCCACGGCACTGTTTTACTCTTAAAACTAAAATAAATTAAGCTCTATATTAAATTATGCTTGCTAAAGCTTACGTGGTGGATTTTGTTTTGACATGAATCTAATTTGAAGAAATTATTATATAGTTTAATAATATATTAAAGGGTGTTTCTTTATACGTGGCTGCATGTTAGAGATCAAATCTAGAGGAGGTATGTTTAATCTTGTAAGAGCCTAGGATAATTGAGGTTTTACTCTCTCACTTGGACCCACAAAGTGCGCTTTCCGGGAAGTAAGGTTTTCTCGAATTCAAAAAAAAAAAAAAACTTACTCAAATATATCCAATGACACTTTAAAAAAAATTAAAAATCTAAAGCCTAATATAATGGCAGCAGCCACAATAGTTAAAAAAAAAAAAATTCTTGAAGGATCTAATAAGAAAAGAGAAATTATGAAGGAAACTTAGGAAAGAGTTCTTCCAATTGACCGTTTACCTATGAAAAGTATTTGGTTATAATATTAAGATAATGAAGATAGAAGTAACATGTGTTTTTATATATTCTATTTTGAAATAAAAAATTCATTACAAAATTACCCCAAAAAAATATATTTATTTTATAACCCTATTTATTTATGTCACTTTAAGAAAACACGTTCTGGTCTTTTATATATCTATTTTTTTATTTTAAAATATTAATTAAATACAACCTTAGACGGCATTACAGTATCATTTTATGTTTTACCCAAAAGGCAATAACTTTTTTTTTAGCACAAAAAAAATGTTAGGCATTGCTAAACATATTCTTTAATATATAAAAAAATATTTAAACCATATAAAAGTTAACCTAATATAACTTAATTGATTTGATGTGTTCAAATGTAACTTGAAAGACTGGAAAAGATGACAATAAAAATAAACATTTGTAAAATCAAACACCAACAAAATGATAAAATGTTTATCTGAAACTGAGATAACTCCATAAGAAACACGACAAAACTAATCATGAAGACCAATCTAAAATAAATCAAGCATTGAATGATAAAATTGAGAAAACAAAGTTAACAAAAAAAAATTAAAAACAAAAAGTCAAATGATAAAATTGAATAAAAAACTAAAATACCCAAAAAAAATCTCAAACACGCAGCACTAGATGGCCCAACACGCTTGACCTTAATAAGGAAAGCACAAGCATGCGAGTCTGTTAGCTTAGGCGCAAGTCTAGGCTTTGAATTTTTTTTCTTTTCTTTGTTTACCTTAATTTTTATAATAAAAAAAATTGAATAGATAACAGGTCACTTGCTTAAAAAAATAAAAAATAAAAAATAAAATTCTCAAGAAGTTGAAGGGACTTTAAATAAAATAAATTTTTTTTTATCAATTTTGAAACGGTCATGTTCTCTCTACTTGTTTTTTACTTCGGTTCCTATCTTTCAATTTTTTATTTTTCTTGATTAACAAATGAAAAGCTATTGACGTTCAATTTGATTAGAGAGAGATGAAATTGCCTAAAAAAAGGATTGATGACTAAGAAAATAACATAGTACGAGTCCACGGGTGATCTGTGAAAGGCATTGTACAATTTTCTATAGTAATTAACGTTAGATAAATACCAATTCAACAGCAGTTCCTCCAATAGCTAGACATCACTGTTTTGACTCCCTCTTCTTCTTCTTCTTTCTGATGAAATTCTATTTTGACTTTTTCTTCCACGCTAGCCACCTCTGTCCTATACGCCGAGACCAGGTCAAGTAGGTCCCGAGTCTCGACACACGGTCCTAACATGTGCTTCAAATTCTCAGCATTCTCTCTTTGGACCTCAGTCTCCAATCAGGTCGTTCTCAGCTTGTAGAACAAAGAAGGTTAGCCATGTGTGTATCCATCCCTATCATCATCAAATATAATTATATACAACAAGTTTATACCAATAAATTAACATTATATTTACATTATATTTAAAAGCATAGCAAGTTAATATATATATATATATAGGGTTAATGTATTTACATTATATTTAAAAATCAAATATGTTATTTTTAATATATTTTTCTAGAATTTTAATATACTGATATTAAAATCGTAATACAAAAACGTAACGAGTGTTTATATTATTATATTTTTTTTTTGTTAAAACACACTTTTGTTGTTACATTTATATTTTGAAACACATTGTTATAACAATTATGTATCTTTCACTCAACCAAGAATATTGCACACTTTTTTTATATATAACCCGGGGTGTCCGGGCTAGCTTACACGCACCACGACTAATCCCTGAACCCACTGAACACCCTGCAAGCCTAGCAGGCATGTAAATCATCGCAGGGATGACAGAAGTGCATATAGAGAGTCGAACCTGAATGCTGAGAAAGGAAACAAGTCTCTGTTATGATCACTAGGCCGCGACCTTAAAAAAAAAGAATATTGCACACTTTCGTTTATAATTATATAATTAAGGAGAGTTGCCTGTGTAGTATATATAAATATTAGTCTGTCATGAAATAAAAACATAAAGAAATATGAGATGAATCAAAATAAAAATAGTAGTGTTTGTCAAGGAGACGCCAACCATTAATTAAAGAGGGTTCTACTCGACTGTCTAGTGCATATCGATTGAGACGTCCTATATGATTATATATGAACGTGTTCATTGCATGGAGACACTAAGCTCAGCAATTCTCATGACTGAACTTGTAGAGTGCTCTGTTTGCTATCTTCTCCGAATTCCCATGAAACAAGTCCCACTACAGAAGGAGGGCGATTGATTAATCAATTGCTGATGATCAAAACACACGCACACACACGCACGCATTTTTTATATATGTGGCCTTATGGGTGCCCTAATCTAAAGGGTTTTGAATTCTTTTATTGATGCGTCCATTCAGGGTACGTGTCAGCTACTCCTTTTTCAGAAAGCTTCTGGTTATTTTCCCTGGACAAAAAGAATAGAGAATACTAAGATGAAATGTATTTAGTTATAGAGACTATTTTTTAAATAATTTTAGTTAATTTTTATATATTTAAAACAAGAGATAAAGAAAGGGCAATATCTCTAGAGATAATATTTATTATTTTTATTTTTAAAATATCTTTATAAAAAACTTTCAATTTCAAATTTGTTCAACTAAGACATGTAAGTATGAAAATAATTATTATTATAACTCTGAGGGGTGTAGCTCAACTTATCAGGCTCTAGGTTTGCTTCCTAGATGTCACCAGTTCGAGTCTCACAAACCTCAGGGCCATTGGAGGCTTAAATGGTCGTTAACTTTAGGGGTCGTAGGATTAGTCGAGGTGCGTGCAAACTGGCTCGAACACCCACGTTAATAAAAAAAATAATTATTATTATTATCATAATTTTAAAACTCAATTCGGGAGTTGATCCGAGGCAAACCCAAGTCACTAGACAAGGCTCGGGTCACGGGTTGGGTTGATCCGAGTCAATATAAGAATAAAAATGATTATTATCATAGTTTTAAAACTTGATTTGGGAGTTAACCCGGAACAAGGCCTATGTCACTTATCAGAAGGATCAACTCGGGTTGACCTAGATCAATATAAAGATAAAAGTTGTTATTATCATAATTTTAAAACCCTACTCGGGGGTCGACTAGGACAAGGCCTAGGTTACATGTTGGGAGGGTCAACACGGGTTGACTCAAGTCAATGTATGGATAAAAATGATTATTATTATAGTTTTAAAACCCGACTCAAGAGTTGACCCGATATAAGGTTTGAGTCATGTGTTGGAAAGGTCAACCCGACTGACCCAAATTTTTTTAGAAAAAATAATCAAAGCAACATTGTTTTGACCAATTTTTTTTTAAAAAAAATCAACGGGTTTTTTATCCTTATTTATCTCGGGTTAACTTTATTTTTGAGTGGGTCAGGTCAAGCAATCATTCCTCTATTTTTTTTTAAACTCGAACTAATCCAAGTCAACCTGTCAAGTCAGTCATCATTTTATAACTAGAGTTATTATAATATTATTAATTTCAACACTAAACATAAATTAAAGTAAAAATAAAATAAAACTTATTTTTTAAACATATAAGTTTGAAAACAATATATATTATAGGTAAAATAGATTTTTTAAATTTTATTTTGTCTTGTCCACCATAACCAAATAAAATATAAAAATAATTATTTTATCTTGTATATCACCATCAAATATAATTTTATCTTAATTTTTTTCCATCTTATTTTTTTTATTTTTATGTTTATTATTTCAAGATAATAATCTAACCCTAGTTGACACGTTTTTCAAGAAAACGTTCAACTAGTCGTGATGTTTAAGGCGGCCAGCCAAAAAACAAAGGCAGCAATCTGCGTTGTTCTTTCCAAGAAATTATTTAGGAGCCTCGTCCCGTCACAAAAAGATAGCAAATGTAATTTAGTCATTTGGCCCCAAATTAAAGCATAAACCAACAAAATAGGTATATGTGAATTAAGCTACGTGGAATTAGTATATTTGACATTTGTAGAGTCTAATAATCATAAAATCATTTTCAAAGATGAAGTGAGAATTGAAAAATATTATTTAAGAGAGCTTTTTCTATCCGAAAATCTTGTGTGTCAATTTCTTTCTATAGATTTTATTATATTCAAATAAAAGCTCATATTATAATTTTTAATTTAAAAAATGTATTGTATTAAAAAAAAAGATATCGAATATTGAAAAATAAACTTCAAAGTCTCTTAAATCGTTCAAAATTTATTATAGTGAATATCTTGATAATATATGATATACGTACACCCTTATTGTCTTTCAATATGCTTTATTTTTCTTATTATTAATATATGCTTCAATTATCTAATAAAATTGATTTTTTATTTTCTAATTCTATTATATTCTTTCCCCTTTTTGTTTTCAATTTTAATCAACAAAGAACTCTATAAACAATTAATTGAGAATTTTAATTCTTTCAATATATATATATATATATTTCTCTTCATCACTATTAGATAAAAACTTCTTATTTATTCGGAATCGGACGGTCAAAACATCATGGAGGCAAGCAACTATATGGAGAGATGTGTTAATTAATACATTCAGCAACATCCCACATGGATCCACGGTCCATTAACGATGAAGCATAAAAATATCAAGATATTTTTTTTGTAGATCTGTAAATTTTCCTTCTAGAGTGCCCCACATTGAATATGTTCATGCACCACCCTTCGAGGATCCGAGAGCTGAAAGAAGCTAGTTTAGCCGTCGGATATACTCACATTAAAGATTTTATTTTGCGGAGAGGTTTTAGCGAGTGATGATGGCTGTAAATCGTCACTATAACTATTGATGGCGTTTATTGCCATTGGTAAAATATTATTTTAATATAAGAGCAAACAAGCATGGCCGGTTCGACGGTAAGAGCCGGTTTAATAAAATTAAAATTATTCCAAGTATGAAATTAAAATTTTTTGAAATCCCACTTGCCAGATATATATATATAAATTAATAATAAAATATTTCTTGAGAATTTTAAAAAATCTCATACCATCACGTTGATCTTAAGCCGCCTTCATTGAGAGTAATAATTAGAGATGTATCAGGATTCAGGTCTATCGTGACGTGGTTGTCTAGCCACTTGTATATCCATGAACATATTTATTTGATCCACGTATATATTAATTTAAAAGATAAATAAAAGTCATAAAATTAAAATGTGTTCACACCTGTTTATTTTTACATTTTAAAAATACTTTTGAAAAAAATTAATTTTTATTTATTTATTTATTTTAAATTAATATTTTTTGTGTTTTCAAATCATTTTGATGTACTGGTATCAAAAATAATTTTTAAAAAATAAAAACATATTATTTTAATATATTTTCAAATAAAAAATACTTTAAAAAATAACAATAATCACACTTCTAAACACGTTAGAAATATATTTCTGATAATATCCTCGAGAATTATGGTGGTTTCATTTTCTTTCTCATTTGGAGTGGGGGCATCATCAGTTATGATTCTTGTACCTACTATGAGAATATATATTGTTTGTTTATTTATTTATTTATTTATATATTCATTATATATTCCTATAAAAAACTTAAATTTTTGGTAGAAAGGATAGAAAATTAATGGCTGGAAATAGGTTTCTGCCACAAAATTCTTGGGATGGTAGGGGCTGAAACAGTAAATGAATTTATAAATTGATTATAAAAATGTAAAAGAGGAGTGGGTGAGGTGAGGGTGACTAATTCAATGCCTAGCAAAATTCATTGTGGTGCTTCAGTATGGGAAACCAAGTCAAAACGCACAAGAAAAGGTGTGGGTAGAGGTCAAAACGCACTGCCTGTTTCTTTAACGGGTCAACCCCATCGTTATTTTGTTCCCCCCCCCCCTTTTTTTTTTTAATTATCTGCTAAGTAGTGATAATTGAATGAGTCTCTCACTCTAGACACTTGCATTTTTCTATGATCCTCTCTAAGTGGAGATGCGAATGAATATAAAATAAAATAACGATTTTTTTTATTTTTTTATTTAGTTTAACGTGGGTGTCCGGACTAGCTTGCTCGCATCTCGACTAATCCCACGGGCCCTGAAGTTAACGACCATATAAGCCTCCAGTGGCCATCATATGAGCAACCACAGGGCTCGAACCTGAGACCACAGAGAAAACAAACCTCTTGGTCCCAAGCTCTTACCACTGGACCACCACCTAGATGGTTAAAATAAAATCCCTATTAATTTGACCACATGTTGTACTAGTTTACAATTCACTAATAGTATCTGTTTAATAATATAATAGTAGTTATTTTTTGAAATAATTAATGTATGAAAATACATTGAGATGATATTTTTTTATTTTTTAAAATTTATTTTTGATATTAGTATATTAAAACGATTTAAAAATATTAAAAAAATAATTTAAAGCAAAAACAAATCCAAATTTTTACAGAAAAAAAGCTTTATAATCGAAAAAATAAACCGGCCTTGAATAGTTTCCCAATAAGTGGTGGGGAAAAATTAAAAATTGTCATTTATGGTAGAGACACAAGAAGGTATTAATTATGGCTTTTTTTCTTACCTGGTTAAATAAATAAAATATTTTAACAACGCATTTTTTGGGGTAATTAATGAAGGGGTCTAGACTCTAGACCCAAAAAGGAATTAAATTACAAGCAATAAAGATGAAGAATTATGACCTAATTAATACCATGTTGGTATCATAAGTCATTTATTCTGGTACTGTTTTAGTACAATTTTGTCTGAAGAAACAATCTCAAAGAATTTTGGATTTTGTAATGGAGGTGACAGTACTCTTCTAACGTTATAATAATTAAAAAAAACTTAAATTATTAAAGTTTAAATTAATTTGCTCTACAAAAGCAAGCTATTAAAAGAGTTTTAATTTTGAACTTTTATATAATTATGATTTTCTTAATAATTATCCCTAATTCTTTTATCCTTAATTATGAAACAATATAACATTCTTGAAACTAATTAAGGGGATTATTTTGATTTAAGAATGTGAGGGCCAAAATATAAAAACATACGATAAGATAAATAAGACGGGTGGAAGAGCAGGCTTTTTAATTAATTAGTTTATAAAAAAGACAAGTTTTTATAATGATATAAAAGAACCAATTCAACTTAAAAGCTATTAGGTAAAGTTATAAGATATAATTTATATTATTCTCTAACACACCTCCTCAAATGAAAACTCGGGCCAACATTACTTTATGCTTAATTTTTATCAAATAAATGGAGATGATGAGATTCAAACTTGAGACCACTTGGTCATCAAAGCTCTGATATCATATCAAAAAACCAATTTAATACAAAAGTTTAAGCTGCTAGATAATATCTCAGGATATGATTTATATTATTCTCTGCACTCGAATCATTGTTCTATTTTATACAAATATATAATTTAATTTATCCAACATTAATTCTTGAGTAATTAATTGGTGATGTCTAATATCTTGAACAAATATACAATATTATTAATAATTCTTTAAGATCCTAAATTAAATATTTAAATTAATATAGCCAAGTGTATAGCTAGGATCTAAACAAACGAAGATATATTCAAGAAATATGCTTTAGGATTGAAACTTGACTCCAAGACGAAGAGCCCGTTTGGCTACGCGTTAGAAGTTGTGTTTTTTTAAAAATGCAGGAAACAAACGTTTGGTTAACAAAAAAAAACTGTTTACTGTGCAAGGTCCCATAGTCAAATCGCGTGAAGAACGCAGGAAGATGAAAAGCATAAAAATGCTGCTTTCGGGAAATTCAACCATGATACACTGTTCACTGAACAGTGTATCATGCCACCTCCACTGTTCACTGAACAGTGGAGTATGTGAACAGCGCAAGAATTGCACTGTTAACGTGAATTTTTTTTTTCAGTGTGTTAATTTTTTTAACATTTTTTTTTAAAAAACACTAGTATAAAGTAAATTAAATTCACTCGCACTGTAATATCAATTTTATACCTGATAATATTTTATCTACGCTCAAAAAATTATGAAAACTGTAGTTTTTATCGGATGAATTTTGTATGTAATGAAATTATAAATAGTTTAATGGAATAATAAAAAGTATTTTTTATTTCATGATGTAATAGGAGTAATTAATTTTACAATATTTAAATTTAAAACCATTAATATTAATATATATTTTTAAATTATTTTATAACCTCAATTTTAAAAGCATTCTTAACTAAACACATTAAACTACTTTTTCTTCAACCTTAATTTCAAACAGAGTTTTAATCAAACATCTATTTTTTCAAACCAACCTCAACTAAAAGTACTTTTTATAAAATAATTTTTTTAAAATTATAACCATAACAGTTACCACAATACCAAACACATTAAAAAAGACGAGGACTTCAATTCACGCAAGAATCACATGCTTGATAGAGTTAGTTTAAATCCAATGAATCCAATGATTAATTGCTCCATTTTCTGCCCGTAATCAGTTCATAGAGATCAAACAAAGTCAATAAATTCCGCAGAGTGCCAAAATTAAAATCCATCAGCAGCCATTGCTAAAATAAATCCATCAGCAGCCATTGCTCACATCATATATTTGATGGCGGTGAACCCTCGAGTGCCCCACTGCCTAACTTATAGAAAGGAAATGATAAATGTGTATCAAGTACATATTTTCAATACAAAATGTGGAGTATAAGAGTGTACACTGTTTTTTTTTTTTACCCGGTGAGCCAAGTTCTGTTCAAGATTTGCGGCTGTCCCTTTTAATAAGTACGTTTCTTAGAGATCGAACTTGTATTCTCATCCTTAGAGGGATATAGTATTGTCTTAATCGCTAGACCAATACTTTGTTAGTATACATTGTTATAATTACTCTGAATTGTTGCTTGAAAATACATAAAATTAATTTATGTATTTTCAAACAACAATTACTCTGAATCTCAATTAACAACAAACATAAGCTAATTAACCATGTACGTTATATACCATTCATTCTTTTTGGTCTAGCTGTGATCTAGCCCATTGCCAACTAGTAAAACAAAAGAAAAAAAAAACCTTTTTTCTACGGTGAAAAGTAATTAAATTTCATATATTTATTTACAAAACTCTAGGCATCATTAACTAAAAATAAATAGATAATAAAATGCCTCATTAACCATGAATATTATATAACCCTTCTTCTTCATGGTGTAGCACGCGGTGATGTAACTTGTTGCCCAATACCGACTAGTAAGCAAACACATCAAAGAAATTAATTTGTAGTAGTCAACAAACTTCTGATTTCACTTGTTTGAATTTATGCTCTAAAAATTGAACTCATCAACTTTTTAAGTGAATTCCTTGTTGCAACTTTGTTCTATCTCACCGCTATCAAAGGAATGGAAGATGGTAAGATCACAAACATGCAAGAACTTGGCGTTCGGATAGTTTTTATGGAGTAATGTTTTTTAGGATTAATAGCATGATCCGTACGTCTATTTATTTATTTATTTTTCTTTGTTGTTATGTTTATTTATCAGATCCTTCTATGTTTGACCAATGTGATTGTACGTACATAATCTTCAAGATTTGAACTTGGAAATGGGTTTGCCCCTGCTGATCGGTCGCCAAGAGGGCAAGAATTGAGATTGGAGCCATGTAATGGTAAAGTGAAAAGAGGGGTTTGCGAATCGTAATTACATTGATCATTCATCATGCTTATGTTGATAATAATCGTAATCCCACCACCCGTTTCCATATAATTTGTTTTTTGTTTTTGTTTTGATAATTTCTAGTGGATTTAGTCTTAGGAAGGTAATAAGTTCGGTGGTGCAATTCTTTATCTCTAATTCTAATATCTTTCTAATATGTTTAAAGAGATAAATCACTAAATTCACTAGGCGAGCCATGTGTCTCTACTGATAGTTTATCCCTCCTTTTTAGAGGACTGGTCATTCGCTCTCTAAACTGATTGCATGCCCTCTTCTTGAAAGACCATGATTTACTTCTCACCAACTACAAAGATAAAATATACATATATATTAAGATTTGCTCTCTCTGTGGTCTCAAGTTCGAGCTCTGTGGTTGCTCATATGATGGCCACTGGAGGCTTACATGGTCGTTAACTTCAGGACCCGTGGGATTAGTCGATGTGCACACAAGCTGGCCCGGACACCCACGTTAAACTAATATATATATTAAATGTTCATATGGTCTCCTACCATAATGGAGCTCATATATAGAATGACTTTACACATACCCATATCAAGGCCATGGTCCTTGTGATTTCATCTTTACCGCTCTATATAAAATTACTAACTTTACCCCCATAGAAATTAGTATGACTTATAGCTATATAAATGTGCATGAGCCATCAAGTAAACGAGTCCAAGAGAAGAGCTCAGACTCTCTTCTCCAACTTTTAATCAACTCTTGTATCTTCGCTGAAAATACAACACAGTCTTAAAAGTTTTTCTCCTTTTATATTTGTGCTAATAACTAAAGTACTAGAGGGTTTTCTAAGCTCAACATATGATTTGTTTTGCAGGTGTTTGTGAAATTCAAGCCTAGCAGCCTCCATTTCCTAGTCCATCCATTAGACTTGGAATAACTTGATATTTTAGAGTTTTCTTCAAACCTTATTAAGGATCATTTTTAAGTTCAACTTGTCTACATAATAATGGTGGAAGACAAAGAAGTTTTAATGAGAAAGCTAGGGTTTAGAGAGTTTGGTGTTCTTACGTGTAGAGGATCAACATATGAGTTACATCTCAAATGATTTATTGAAGGCATTACTAGAAACTCATGGTATGTTTAAAAGTATTTCTGCTTTAATTTTTAAATATTTTTTGTTTAAAAAATATCAAATTGATAATTTTTTAGTGCTAAATTTCTCATGATTTTAATGTACTCATGTTAAAAATAAAAAAAAATCTAAAAAAGTTTATTTTAATATATTTCCATGTAAATTATTATTTTAAAAAACACTTTTTATAACAATCCCAAACAAACATTTAATTTTGTTGTTAGATGAGGAGAAGGGAGAGAAAGTCAAGTTTGAGGGGTTTTTTTTTAGCCAATTTAATTTTGAAAATTTGAAGTATAAGAAGAGATAATTTTTTCTGATTTTTATTTTTATTTTTTCCATGGATCACTTTCGCAATTCTCCTGTCACTTGTTGTCGGAAAACTAGATGAAATCCCATCGGAGGAGCCACATTATCGATAGTAGAGGGACTCGATAAAGAAAGAGACTATAAAGATTACATGGATGAATCATGCAATTAATATGTAATTTTTATGTATAAATTGCACGGGAAATTATTATAAATTTCCAAATAGGCATAGGTTTAGTGCATTTTCTTTATGCATAGACAATTTGTATTATTTTTACAGAGTGAAATCCAATTTGCTAATTCTCTTTCAAATCCAATCATTGAAAAGTGACTGATAATGTTAATGATGAAAAAAATAAATTTCTTACCTTAGTCTTAAAGTATTAAAATATATAGCCTTAATACTCAAGTAAAAACATTATTTATTTATATATATAAAGAAATAAAAGGGATATATATGGTTAATTTCATTTTGTAAATTTAAAAAATATCAATCAAAATTACAATAATTTTCAGAGAATAACCCTATAACTTTATCCCCTTTTCTTTTGGTATCATTTTGTTAAGCTAAGGTTATCGATGATATCTAATGATGATTAATTGAGGTACAATATGCAAACTGTCCTTGTCTTTTCTTTTTAAATAACAATAACACTTAGATTGTGAAAAAAAATTAAAAAAAATTACAATATTTTTTTTTATTCAAGTATGAGGTTCGCCGATTCTTATATAATATAAATAGGTTATGGCTATTTAATCAATAAGGTCTAATAACATAGTTAATTTCACATGATGACATATCTAATAAAAGATATTATTGTCTAGCCTATTTGAGAGTATAGTTGCGGTTGTTTTGTAAAGTGTTTTTTGTGTTGAAATGTATTAAAATGATATTTTTTATTTTTTAAAAATTATTTTTAAGATCAGCACATCAAAACGATCCAAAACACATAAAAAATTAAGTTTTAGTAAAAAAAATTTAAATTTTTAAAGAACATGATTCGCACTCTATTTTCGAATGGAATCTTTAATGAGATTTTGTTAGAAATCACAACCTATAATATTTTTATAAACCAAATCATTTTTCAACATGTTAGTAATTTAATTTGGATATTTTAATTAAAAAAATTAATTAATATCTAAAATAATATTTTTTTTAAAAAAACTTAGTACAATCATCAAAATCATCAACGTAGATTCTCTTGTCTCAGCAACACACCCAAATAAATACAATGCACCTTTTTTTTTAATTTTTGAAGAAAATAATAATGCAAAAGCCACACGTAAAAGCCCCACTCCCTGTCCCTCTCTCACTCCTGTCTGAAAGCTAAAGAAAATTAAAAATTAATTTTAAAGTTGCCACGTCATCACTCCTTTTCTTTATCTCAACCACCGCCTGCCGTCTCTTCGTTCTCCTTGGTTGTTCCTCACTGTAGTCTCTGGACCCCACACCCCCCCTCGTCTCTTTCTCTCTCTAAAACCCATTTATTTATTTTTTAACTTATGAACAACAAAATTTGGACCGTTTTACGGCCACATTCGATTTTTTTTTTATATGTAAGAAATGGGATAAAAATATTTTTAAGTTAGCTAAATTTATTTAATTTCTTTTTTCTATTGATTCCATTTTTAGGTTTTGCTCTTTGGCATAAAAAGTGAATGAGAATTTTAACTTTTTAACCTTAATTTAATGTGGTTAAGAAACTACTCATTTAATTAATTTAATTAATTCAAGCTTACTCTATCACAGAAATTTAGATTAAAACTTGTTTTAAACCATACATCCCAAGAAAAAATTTAATTAGCTATGTTTGTTTGGTTAATGGTACATACTATAATTTTATTTTTGTCTCATTAAATTATTATTTTTTTAATTTTAAGGCATCTTTAATGGGAGAGCAAAATGAAGAACTAAAAGTGGAAAATTAATTTTTTAGTTTTTTCTTCCAAATAAATAGTTAAATAAAAAGTTAAAATGATTTAAAAAAAAACAATTCCATCATATCTATCAAAAAAACAAAAATATTAAAATAAATTACTTAAGGATTTGTTTTTTCATCTCCACAACTTCTCTTAATGTTTTTTTTTCTAAAAAAACTAAAAATATTAATATTAAATATATTAAAATATAAATAGATTTTTAAAATAATTTTTTTTCATTCTGAGTGTACATAAAAAAAATTATATCTACACTATTTTAAAAAACTATATCAATAATTTAATTTTTTTAAATAATTTTTTCATTAAAAATTATTGTTTATAACTTTTTAAATTCACATTTTAAAACTACAATCATAACCATAAAAAGCTCATAAAATACAAAGTATACTTTCTTCCGCTGAAAAGTTGAAAAAAATATAATTTTCTTTCTCTAAAAAAGACACAAAAAAAAAAAGTCTCCTTTTTTTCTACTCTTAGCGTTTCCTCCTTCTTTCCCTTAATATAAATCTCCACTCAACACACCCATTCCATTCTTTTCTTTCTTCGAAGTCTACCCTTTTCACACAAACAAATCATATCTTGATCTCTATTCTGGCTCACAAGTCGATAAAGTTTGCATCTTTACAATCTTACAAGGCGAAAAAATGCCTGCTTGGTGGAGTAAAAGGAGCAGCAAGAGCAAAGAAGGGAGCAATCAAGAGAACTCACATGGAAAAAATGATAAAAAGATCTGTAGCATCACAGAAAACAAGAGGAAAAGTAGTCTTGATGAGGCGGCTTTGAGAAAGAATTCACCACGTGGCAGCAAGGAATTTGCTGGCAGTGGTGGATCATCCGGGTTTTCGGGTTTTGAGTCGGATGCAGCTGAAAAAAGAGGGCTTCCTTTGCCTGAACCATGTGTGAGTGATCTTGGTGCTGGTGGTGGGATTGGAGGTGCTGCTGGTGGAGTCGGGTTTGGACCCGGGTCGGGTTCTGTTTCAAGTGTTAGCTCTTCTGGGTCATCTGGTGTTGAAGATCATGATAATAATCAGGGTAGTAGTAGTCTGTTTGGTGGTTACAGGTTAGTGTTTCTATAGAAATTCTGGGTTCTTGGTCTTGGTTTTCATGTTTTGGTGGGATTTAGAATTCTGGGTTGAATTCTGATTTATGAAATGGAGTTGTTTGATTGGTGAATTTGATTGATTATTTTTAGATGTGAAGAAGAGGCTTGAACTATTCTTAGGTGGGTTTTTTTTTTGAGTAGTGAAAAGAAAAAAGAGAGAAAAAGGCATTTTTTTAAATCTTCTCTGAAAATTTGTGTCAGAGTTGGGGTTTGTTGTCTGAGGCTGCTGTGTCTTCTGTTTTCTCAGCTTTTTTTTTTAATTTCTGAAACTTGCTGTTTCCAAATACCTTGTCCTTAAATCCCCTGTGCTCTCTCTCTTTCCTAATTTTTCCTGTCAGAGTTTGATTGCTTTGGATGGGAGTTACTTTCTCTTTCCAATCAAATGTTCCTGATTTGGATCTTTTTTACCTTATTGGACAGTCCAAGGTTTATGGGACTTAGTTCTTAACCGTTTTGGTTTTCATTTGGACTTCAAATTAGGGGTGAATGTTTTTAATAAGATTTTAAATATAAAATGAAGCTTATACTAATTAAGGATGTCTTCTATATTGTAAAAATAGAAGCTTTGTTGTTTTTTTTGGTTTAATTGCTAGTTTTAAGCAATGGAGTTTCTGCTCCATTTGCAATATCTAGAGATGAGGGTTTCTTGTTTGTTATAATCAGCTAGCTGATTTTGAAATCTAGATGGTTAAGATTACAAGAATGGATTCAGTATGGTTCTCAAGTGCATCTGCCAACTGTAATCCAGGTTATCTGTTGATCATAGAGGACATGGTGGGGGTTCAAGAAGTCCTGTTCCTGGGTCGAGAAGTCCTGTTCCAGGGTCGAGAACAACAAGCAGGCCTACTTCACCTCTCCATCCGCTGCTGGGTGGTATGAGCTTAGACTCCTTGACTGGGAGGCTGGAAGATGCGAAGAGCCAATGGCATCCACTGCCTCTTCCACCAGGTTCTCCCACAAGCCCGCCTTCGTTACCGGGCACAAGAACCACTGGAGCAACAGACAACTCTACCTTGTCAAAATGGAAGAAAGGAAAGCTTCTAGGAAGGGGAACCTTTGGACATGTTTACCTCGGATTTAACAGGTAATATCATTGTTTCTTGTAGAGTATTTAGCCTAACTGCAAATTTTAAGTCTTGATGACATACTACTTGAAGATGATTTAAGCACAATTTACCATCAGCGCTTGAAGACTGTTTATATGTTGTTCCTCATGCATTTCATGGCTTTCTCTTCTAAATATTGTTTTGCTACTTAAACAGCCGGAGTGGACAGATGTGCGCAATAAAAGAAGTCAAGGTTATTTCAGATGATTCAACATCAAAAGAATGTCTCAAGCAACTAAAACAGGTAAATTTGTTTATGGCATCAAATTCAGCTAACAGTAAAATTAAAATTTATTCCTTGAATACTAAAGTTTCTACAAATGTATTTCTACTGTCCTTTAGATGTTTTGGCAATTGATGGCATGTTTCTAACTACTGCTCCTTGTCAACAGGAGATAGATTTGCTTAGTCAGCTATCACATGCAAACATTGTTCGTTACTATGGAAGTGAACTGGTATGAGTTATTTTTTAACATGAAAATCTAATGCTTTCACACATAATTGAGAGATTATTGGAATCCATTTCTTGACATGTAATTTCTATTCTGTTCAGTCTCACTGATTGGTTGTGTACATATTGGACCTTAATTTTGTGATCTCTTTGGTTTTTCATTTTCCTAGAGTGAAGAAACACTTTCAGTTTATTTAGAGTATGTATCTGGTGGCTCAATTCACAAGTTACTTCAAGAGTATGGTGCCTTTACAGAGCCGGTTATTCAAAATTATACCAGGCAGATTCTCTCTGGGCTTGCATATTTGCATGGAAGAAATACAGTTCACAGGTATGTGTTAACGGTAATTATGGTTACTAGGTCACATCTGAAATCACATTTTTTTTCAGCCTTTCATTGGTTTTATGAAATTTTTTGTTTTTGGCAGGGATATCAAAGGAGCAAACATATTAGTGGATCCTAATGGTGAAATCAAGTTGGTTGACTTTGGCATGGCTAAACATGTATGTATCATCTGCAATTGATAAAGTTTAATATTAATTGTTTTTCAAGCTAATATCAGACTTCACTTAATTTCAAAGTCATTCGAACTATTTAGTCGTGGGAGTAATTAAATAAGACCATAAGCGTGTATATGATTTTGCAGATGTTTCTCTCTTTCGCAAGGACTTTGTCTTGTGTGCACCTTCAAAGAACAAATAGTTTTTTAGGAATCAAGTTTCTTTTCCTTTTCATCAATATGATTGTATGTGTGAAGTATGTTATTGCACATTTAACAAGTTGGCAAATCCAGAAAAAAGCTTTTGGCTGATGAAATAGGAGAATAATGAATATCAATTTTTAAACTTGCCTTGTTCTTCATCAGAGATAAAAGATCACAAGTTTTTTATTCTTTTCCATCCCATTTTTGGATGATAATCAGAAGTGTTTTGTGATTCTGTATTAGATTATGACATGCTCTTCAATGCTTTCATTCAAGGGAAGTCCTTACTGGATGGCACCTGAGGTAGCCTCTCTCTCTCTCTAGAAAAAATACCTTTCCTTTACTCAATTTTTCTTTCGGCCCCTTTTCAGCTTTTCTTTCTTCTTTTTCTTTCTTCTAATTAGTGTCTGTTGTTTTCTATGGATACTCTCATCTCAGGTGGTGATGAATACAAATGGCTACAGTCTTGCAGTAGATGTATGGAGTCTGGGATGTACAATTCTTGAAATGGCAACATCAAAACCACCATGGAGCCAGTACGAAGGGGTGCGCTTCTTAAAATTTAGAACTTAATTAGCAGAAATATTGTGTCATGGTTGTTGTTCTGTCATACCCAGCTTTGAAGTGCTCATTATCAAGACTGTTGTATTATGTTGAATTTAACAGGTTGCTGCAATCTTTAAAATTGGGAACAGCAAAGATATGCCAGATATTCCTGATTATATTTCCAATGATGCAAAAAGTTTCATAAAGCTATGCCTGCAACGAGATCCATTAGCACGCCCTACGGCCTCACAGTTGTTGGACCACCCTTTCATTCGGGACCAATCGACAACAAGAGTTGCGAACATCAACATTACTAGGGATGCCTTTCCCAGAACTTTTGATGGAAGCCGCACACCGGTATGCCCCTTGCATACTTAGTAAACTAATATTTTAGATAGGGATTGCCCCTCCCAAATGGCAAGATAAGAGTTAAATTTTTGTTGAATATATTAAAAATGGATATTTGCATAACATGATTATTAGAAGGAATTTGTTTCATGCTTGTGGAATACATGGTAAAGCAGTGTTTATCTAGTAAAACGTGTCCGTACCAGGCTATTTAATTTCCTTTACTTAAAGCTTATGTGCTGTATGAGAAATGCAGTCCAGCAAAATTTTTGTTGGACAAACACAATTTAAGATTGAATTTATCACATTTACTACTAGTATTATTCTCAAGCTTTGTTTTGCATGCACATACATGCCTTTATCTTCCACTAAACTATTCGTCTGTATGTGTGTGTGAAAGGAGCTTATAATTATAAAGTTTGGTTGCTGCTATATCCTCTAGAATTTTAGTGTTTTGTGCTCGTAATCTCTTTTATTTTTCATCTTCAACTTGTACATCAGCTAATTGCTTAATTATTTTATTGGCTGAGCAGCCAGCCTTAGAGCTTCACTCCAACCGAACAAATGCCAATTCTTGTGATGGAGATTTTGCAATGAAGCCGGTGGTTAATAATATAAGAGCACTGAAGAATCCAAGGTAAACGACATACTGCCATTCATATATATATCTGCACTCATACTTTATAATTATTTTAAGTTTTCAACTAACTTTAAATTTGTTGTATGCAGGGATGATGGCAGAATGATCACATCTATGCCTGTATCTCCTTGTTCTAGCCCACTGCGACAACATGGGCCTGCACACAGGAGTAGTTATCTTTCTCCTCCTCACCCTGCCTTTGCCATGATGGGACAAAGCAGTTACAATTTAAGTGACTTCTCATTATATCCAATAAGACAAGGTCCATACACCCACGACCTTTTCTTCGATACCCCTCCGTTGAAATTTCAAACACCGGGTACATCACCGAGAACAAGACCCATCTGAAAGAGTGTAAATATCAACACAAATAGTCGATCTCCCCAGAATGAGGTATCGACCAGAACAACACGGGTGTAACATCTCTGGTTCCTTGATCTTTTGAAGAATCCGGCCATAAATTTTCCCTTTCGTCAGAGTGAAGTTAGTGAACTCCTCTATAAACTTCTAAAGAGGGTGCTGGGCGTGATCAGCGGAGAAGAAACTGAATTTTGATGCGTAGGGGGAGAGACGCAGAATTTCTTGATACCTAGACAACTCTTCTTTCATTATTGTAAATGGCAGATGTCAGTTTGTTTGTAACATTCTTGTTGTAATTTAGTCTGTTCTATAAGATCACTGCTTATACCAACTCTTTTAGCTAGATAATGAAAAGCATGTGGTTCAAGCTCCCCCCCAATCAGGCCGCCTCCATTGTTATTCACTGTTTCTCCTAGCTCCCATTTTCTCTTCTTACCAAATCTAGGGTGAACATGAGGTTTTATTTGAATGATGTTGATGCACCATCTATTGGCCTGTGGCGGGATCGTTAGGGGCAACCATGTCTAGCAACTGTCTCAACCTGTGTATGTGGGCTATAAATGGTCTAGAAGGATAGACAGTGACGGTAGAGGTTGCCTGTAGCACTCGGAGTTTGCAAGATAGATTGAAGTGCTACTCTATCAATGCTTCGAGAAATTCTTTTTCGATGATGTCATGAAAACTCGTTAAAAGTTATTGATGATTGAGAGTGTTCTAGTAACTCCAATGATAAATTTGATGTGACCAGGTGAAGTTGGCCACTGGGGGAGGTTTTTGACTAACGATGCCAAACGTGCAATGCTGGGAGAGTGATCTCATATCTTGCCGTTCCCTTCTCAATTGTATCTCTGATTTATCTGAATTATATACCCGTAGAGATACCTCCGAGTAAACGGTGCACAGCAGTCTATTTAAGCCATGAAACATCGACTGGGTGCCTTTCTTCCAACCCTATTATTTCACAAATGATAAGAACGTACCCAGACCACCATTAATATTCCGAGATCAAATCTTCTTGGGGGAGAGCTCATTTGCATCCAGCCTAGTCGTCTTTCAGATTCTGAGCTAAACCCACCCGCCGTCTCCACCATTGTCCAGACAAAAGTTGGGTTTTCAGTACTAAAAGGGAGAGCTAAAGTTGGAGGCATCGGACAAGGGCCTCTTTAAGGTGATATTATCCAAAAATCCAGACGAGTCTCCATCTCCTATTATGATACCAGATCCAAAAATCCATTTGTCTGTTTTGCCGACCTTCCATGAATGTGAAAGATGTTGCTCGTTTCTCGATCGACAAGGCTATTTGCTAGTTTAATACAAAGCGATAGCGATAGGGATTTAATTAATGCTTCCAATTCTATTTTGGTTTTGGTTTTAATTATAAAATAATAGTTACCAGTGAAAAAATATCATTTTCTTTGAAATCCATCATATAGAATTTAATTATTTTTTAAAATGTTTTTCGTAAACAAATATATTAAAATAATATTTTTTTATTTTTAAAAAATATTTTTAACATTAATACATCAAAGTATTTAAAAATATAAAAAATAATTTTAAAAAAAAAATTAATTTTTTTAAAATCTTTTCAAACACTAACTTAAATTAAAAGTAATAAAATATTAATTTAGTAAAATATAATAGTCGTAATTGAATTAGATAAGTGTTAATTTTGTTTAATAAAAATAATTAATTCAAGTTTACTCAACTATTTATCTTTCAATAGTTATGACGGCATTTCTCGGACTTCTTTCATTTAACTACAGTGATTGATGGCAGTGAAACTCATTGGGTGTTTTCGGACTCTAGCACGGTAAAAAATAAAATTCGGTAAACTAAGAAAATAGAGAAAATAATTTACAATAATAATAATAATAATAATTATGAAAACACACTGAAATTTTAATGATAATTTTACTAGTATTATTAAAAATATCTTGATAAATATTTTTAATAATACCAAGAAAGATAATTAACGATAAGTGAAATGGATCATCCATGTTTTTTAAAAATGCTGAAATTTATTTGTTTTTGAATTATTTATGTGTTCTACAGTAATTATTGTTAGTTGTTTTTTTAATATAATTGGATTTATTTGGTTGAAATATTTCTCTAACGAGAAGTTTCTTATTTATTTTTTATTTTTTTATTCATGATTTTCTAAATTATGTTATTATTTTAATTATTCTTTAAACAGTGTTATATTACCAATTTTGTTTTTACCATGCTATAAAAAAACAAAAACTCAAACTCATGTTCTCTATCCTTTGTTTTCTGTTCTTCTTTCTGCAGATCAACTCGAGTTAGCTTATAACCCAAATCTTGAGTCGAGTCATAGACCTCGATCGCTTTTTTATGCTCAAGTGCTTAGTTGACTTTTTTTATTAGCCATCGGATTTTGTTTTTTATTTTTTTAGTTTCTTTTCAAGTTTATATAGATTAAATAAATAGTCAGGTTGATATTTTTCAAATTTAAATTATAATATCAAGTATAATGATAATAATAATAAAAAAAAATTACATTCTAAATGTTATTGTATTTATATTCCAAAAACTTTTAGGTCCAAGCCGCAGTTATGGTGTAACTTGGGAAAAATAGAAGTTGAGAAATACAGGTAATGGGACGTGGGAGGATATTCATGAGTTGGGCCGAGCAATGCTTGCTTTATAAAGAGAGAAAAAGGACACCTACTAGGCGAGAAACTTGGGTCGGTGGGCTTGAAAGAAGAACCCAGGCCTTAGCCGAGGCCCGCGTCCTCTTATTCTTCTTCTTCTTGACAATGGCTTATATTATTTATCTTATTCATTTATTTGACTTCTTTTTTAGAGGAATTTCATTTTTCTCACACTTTTTAAAGATAAGAAATGTATAAATTGTAAATAAATGGAATATTCGTGAGAAAAAATTCTTCGGAAAAAATCATGAGAAGTTCCTAGTATAATGCTTCCTTGTATAAATGAGATAACACCAAAATAGTTTATTGGAATTAATTTGTATATGCGTAAATTACTTGATTGATAAAATAATTACTAATAATTTCTTTGATATAGATTATTATAAATAGTTTTTTGATAAAAAAGAATTAATTTTATTATAGAAAAAAACTAGCTATTTGATTATGCTTCGCTATGAGTTGGATAATCATTTTGACCAAAAAATGAATATGCATAATTTTTCAATGTGTTTTTTTTAAATCATAATAATAAATTGAAAAGTCTATTTATGTATTTAATTAAATAAATAAAGAACCATCTATGTTAATAAATACAATAAATAAAAAATGTTAACACGTCTATTCATCTAGCCTCGTTGTGTAGAATAATTTTTTTTTAACACAAAAGAATAAATATGTAGGTATTATTAACGTATTTTTTGATATCAAGTAAAAAAATATAATTATGAATAAAAAAACCGATACTTAGATATAATAAACTAAAGTGAAGATTATATACGTTAATAAAAATATGTAATATTTCAAGTTAATTTTTATTGTACTAGAAAAATAGAATAATATTGCAATTGCTAAGTGAAATATTATTTTCTTTTAGTTTTTATATAATAATTTTTTTTTAAAAAAGTTATAGAGAGAAAAAAGAAAAACTATAAAAATAAATTACAAAAGAATAAAGATAAGAACAAAAATAATTATACAAATAAGCCTAGTGTAAAGTGATAAATGTTTCAAGTGTAAAAAATATAAAAAATTTTTTTTCCCAAAAAATAAATAGAAATAAAAAAATAAAATAAAATTATATAAAAAAATAATAACAAATAAATTAAATGTAAAATAATAAATATATCAAGTATAAAAAAGATTCTAAATAATTTTTTTTCTAAACACGAAACACAAAAAAATTTACAAATTTGTTATGCTATAGTTTCCGCAACAGTAAGAAATTAGAAAACTTTATAATTATGCCATTTGAACATCAAAAAATCGTTGCAGGTATAATGATAACGATAAAAAAATATATGTTAGTTACTTAAAATTAAAATAAATTATTGCAAATTAAGGCGGGTGGACAGACATCCGACCTCACCATTTGCTCTTCCTTTCAGAGGAAGCTTTTAGAGGGAAAAAGTCCAAACTATCCCCTTTAAATTTCCCTCCATTTCCCTTCACTTTCTCTCCACCCAAACAACAAAAAACATGCCAATAGAACTGCCAAGAGGACTACCGTTCTCTGTAGACACATGGAGTCCAAATTCTAAGAGAAAGAGACACCATTTCTTAACACATGCCCATAAAGACCACACCTCTGGGATTTTAACACACTCTTGTTACCCAATTTACGCAACCCATCTCACGAAATTACTTGTTCTTCAAAATTACCCTCAGGTATGTGTTTTTTGTAGGTTCTTAGAACTACCCATTTGAGTTTTTTGGTCCAATTTTGAGTTTCTTGTTTTGATTTTGATTTTTTTTTAATGTGTATTCGTAGCTTGAGGGTTCATTATTTGTCGGCATTGAAGTGGGAGAGTCAGTGGTTTTTAATGACCCAGATGGAGAATTCAAAGTCACGGCTTTTGATGCCAATCACTGTCCTGGTATTTTTTTTTTTTAATATTATGATGATGATTATTTGGTTTGTTTTATTATTGATTTTTAACTGCTCATTGGTTTTGGCTATGTGGGTTTGGTGAATGTTTGTTTCTGTTAGGATATATTATTTGATTGGTATTTGTGATGGTTCATTATTTGATTGTACTGTTCCAGGATTGCTGCTAGTATTTTTTTTAATCATTTGATTTAAGAACGGGTTTGGTTTGGGTTTGGTTTAGGTTTGGGTTTAATTTATGCCAGCTGTGGTTTTTTGCGGGCAGAATTGAACACAAAAAAGCAGTGCAGCTTTTTGGAAAATGATGCATTATATTTGAAATAAATAGTATGTGTTGAGATTCCTTAGTTTTGAAATACTTCCTACTTGAAGCAAGTTCCAATAAGCAACTAGGAAGGATAAGCTTAGTAGCACATAGGTGAGGGAACTTACTGACAAAATCTCCCTAGCCTTGGAGTTTTCAGAAGTTGTATTACGCATGTCTGTTTACCTATTGGCTGTTTCTAGAATTGTATTATGCATGTCTGATTATGAAATTTCAGATCTTTATTGGCTTTTTCTTTCAACTCCACTTCCTTTTTTTTTTTGCTACTTTATTATTGTTTTGTGTGTCCTAGGAGAATTGGTATTGCTTGATGTATCTTTTATATGTGTGCATGACCTAAAATGATTCTTAGAGAGCTCTATTGAATGATGATATATATCTGGCATGGATTTGTGAACTTCAGGAGCTGTAATGTTCTTGTTTGAAGGCAATTTTGGTAACATCCTGCACACAGGAGATTGCAGGCTTACCCCAGAGGGTGTAAGATGTTTACCAGAGAAGTATATCAGCAAGAAAGGGAAAGAACCTAGGTGCCAACTTGATTATGTTTTCTTAGATTGCACATTTGGAAAATTCACTCAGAAACTTCCTAGTAAGCATTCAGCAATCCAACAGGTACTCTGATTTGCCCCCTTTCATCTCAAGTTTCTTTTGAATCTTGATGGCTCTTGTTGTGTCCGACTGAATACTCCTTAATGACTTTCCTCTGTGTTCCCATAGTGATGGCATGTCTTCTTCTTGTCTGTGTTTGTCCCCTGTTCTGTGTTAGCATAGTAGCATTTTTGTCCAAAGAATATAGCTTTGCTTATGTTTTCATTTTCAAATTAATTACTCTATGTTTGATTTTCTTGCCTCTTTCTTATAACTTGGATAAATGTGTTCCTCTTCACAATGCAACCACTTTGATGCTCTTTCTCTCTCTCCCTCTTTTCACTGGTTACTTGTTGCTTTAATTTTTGTGATATGTTAAGCCCTTCTTTTATGCTGGAATATGTTAGCAAGTTGTATAATGATTGATCTTGCATGTTCATGAGCCAGGTTCTTAATTGCATATGGAAGCACCCTGCTGCAACTGTTGTGTATCTGACCTGTGATCTTCTTGGTCAAGAGGATGTTTTGGCTGCTGTGTCTGAAACATTTGGTTCCAAGATATTTGTTGATGAGGTTGCCAACACAGAAAGTTTCCGAGCTTTGACACTTACAGTTCCTGAAATTCTCACTCAAGATCCATCTTCCCGTTTCCATATGTTTGATGGATTTCCCAAGTTATACGAACGAGCAGCTAAAAAGATTGCTGAGGCCCAGGCTAATCTTCAACCTGAGCCCCTCATTATCCGTCCTTCAGCACAATGGTATGCATGTGAGGAAGGATATTCTGAAACAGAAAGTCAAAGAAAACTGAGATTCAACGAAGCAGTTAGGGACCCAAATGGTGTTTGGCATGTCTGTTATTCTATGCATTCCTCCAGGGGAGAATTGGAGTGGGCTTTGCAACTTCTTGTTCCTAAATGGGTCGTGTCAACAACCCCCAGTTGCTTGGCTATGGAGCTCGATTATGTTAAGAAGCATTGCTCTGGCACTAAACTAACTTTAGATGACCGTTTGTGGAAGCTTTTGGACATTAATGTTGAAGCATCATCAGAAACAGAAGTAACAGCCAGAGTCCTGGATTATCCTTCTGTGGTTGAACAGCCCATTCAAATTTCTGCACAATCTCAATCATCACCAGTTAAAGTAACTTCTAGACGACTTTTGAGTTTGTCTCCTCCAAGCAAAAGGCCGGAAGTGACTTTGTTTGGTAGAGCGAGACTTGGCATCCCAGATTCTGGTTTCCCTGCTGAGGAGAAAATTGAATCTATCAAAGATTCTTCACAAGTAGTTGCTCATAAAATGGATCAAGATGTCTCATTTGAAAATGAAGTCGAAGTGAAATGTGAGAATATATTGGAGAGTAAGCTGGATACTGAATTGAAATGTGAGAATAAATTGGACACCACAAAACAATGCGGTGAGTCAGTCAAGAAAGAAGTTTTAAAGTTTTCTGTTCGTTCCCCCATTGGATCCTCACAGAATTTTAGTGAGACCTTGAGAAAGTTATACCGGTCAATGAATGTGCCTGTGCCTCGACCTCTTCCCTCCCTGTCTGAACTTATGAACTCCAAGAAAGGAACCAAGAGGAGATTTGAGTCTTAATGTTCATTATTGTTCAGAAAACACCAATACAATTCGCTCTTCTTTCAACATTATTTTTTTAGGTCCTTTGCCTTCAGACCAGCAATGCATCGTATATGCAAGAACAGTGGAGATGAAACCATAATACTCAATATCTGTAAAGTTGTTGCTGGTGGTACCAAACCTATTAGTTCAATTATTTATTATGCCTTAAAGGTAAAAAATGTATTCACAGTATCAATGGGCTTCTGAATTGTTGCCAATATGATGCATTGCCTGGGATACTGACTGACCCTTGCATCACTGTGTATCCCCTCTGTGATATCTTTTAGTGTTGAAAATAAATAAAAAAGTTACGAACCAAAGGTTTTCTAATTATATTTTTGTTATTCTGTTGTTAAAAATACATTGAGCAACCAAAAGACAGAGGATTGAGTGTGGTGTAAAAAAATAATGGAAAAAACAACTTCCCCACTAAAATGTATGAAAGCGGGACGACTCTATTGTGGGAAATTCGGCACAGGCCACAAAAATCATGGAATATGAGGCAAATTAGTCCATCACCACCACCATGCTCATCATGACCAAAGCGCAGAGTAAAGGATTCGGTGTTGAAGATTTGTGGAAATCTCCAACATAGAATGAATCACAAGGGAACAACAATGATAAAATAGATACTTGATTTTCCAGTGTAATTATATAGCCTCATTCAGCTCTGTGTATTACTCAACTTGCAAGTAATGAGGGAGAGGTGTAAAATATCTCAATATCCTTTATAATCCATTCATGTAACGAAACCAACGGGAGACTAGATGACTTAGGCAACGAGCATGAGAGCTTTCAGTTCAACAAATCCAGGATTATTAGTTGGGTTTTGATTGAACTATTTACTGATATTCCATGTGCTCTGTTTTTGTCTCTCACTTCTTTGAATTTCAATCTTTAATTTTTACTCTCCTTTTTTTAGTACACTGTGATGCATTTGTTTAAGCTTTCTTAAATGATGCTGAATAATTTAAATGATTGAGTGCTGTAAATCAAATGCAGGCTGCAAAAGGATGTTACTTGAAGCCAAGGGATTTTTTTGGAAAGGAAGAAGAGGCTTCTTGGACCTTCAAGAGAAATATTTTCTGTCTCGTAGCTTTGTAGCTATATTAGATTTTCAAGTTGTGGTCAAGGTTTCAACGGCCGAAATTTGTGAACTTAACAAATTCAATTATTTGTGCTATGCTCTTATATATTTCATATTCTAATGAAATGTTTTTGATCATTCTGTTCTTGTCACATGTGAGATGACGGCGGCGGCGGCCACCTAAATGCATAGAAGTTCCAAAAACAAAAACTCAAGCCTTCTGTGCATGGCAATTTTTTTTAAACACCTTTCGTGATGAAGTTAGAAGTTATCTGAAATGGAATTATTTATATAGAAGTTGCAAATGAACCTCCTTTTATGGTGGAGTTTTTACTGGGGAATGAAGCTCTCCACTGAAAATTAATAACTCAGTGGCAAAAGGTACATTTTGCCACAAAAGCATTGGTGGCGCGGTTTCAGTGGCGACGGAGATCTTTGTCACTAATGGATTCAGTGGCGAAATTCGATTCTCTAGACCAACTGTTTTGCTGTAAAAGTGCTCTATTAGCCAGTTCAAAATTATGTTTATTCGTGTGTTATCGATATTCAAACTTTTCGGTTCCTAATATTAGTGATTGAAAAACCCTGATTTTCCAAATTATTGACATTTAAACCTTTCAATTCAGACTTTCTTTTATTTGAGCAGTTTTCTCTAATGTAGCTGTTGATGCAGTTATGAACAAGCTTTCTAAGAATAATAAGACATGGTGCAAAGTGTTATGACAGAAACACAGATGAAGGTGTGCTGGCAGCCGGACTTCTTCTCATAGGTTCATGTGCATACGTACGAACTCCATATCCTGTTGGCTAGAAATGTCAGCCTTTCCTACGACGGAGATGGCGATCGAGGCAAACCTGAGAAAGCTTTAACACCACTTTCCCTAGTAGTTCAAAAGGTCTTTATGCCGTATTCCAAAGATGCAGGTCATCATCAAACTTCCATTCCCATCTCTTTCTTTTCTTTTCTCGGTTTTTTTTCCCTTTTCATAACTCAGAATACATTGATAAAAAGCACCAAGCTTGCAAAAAATACAGGAAGGTGAACCATGGAGGCCAGATTGGAATATAAAAAAACATATGACGTGGAGCACGTTGAGGATGCGTTGATAGACAATGCAAAGTCTGTAAAGCAATTTGAACGTGTCTAATGTAGACTGCAGAGTTTGATAAAAGTAAAATTAACTTCGTATCTAAGTTGTTGTTGTTGGATTGAACTCAAATTTAGTTAGGATGTTCTACTCTTGCTGAAACTAACTGAGGCCTAGAAAGCCTTGAAATTAGACCAAAATTATAATATTGTTTTGACATTTTATTTGATTTTGCTTTGATAACCTATTTTTTTTTTAAGTATTATTATGCTGCTTTTTACAGTAGCGTTAAAACAGTTTCGATAAACTATTTTTGATGATAGGGTGGTGTCTACATAGAAACAACGGTAAATCTTCAATGGACTTTTTTTTTTTTATCTTTCCGAGTATATATTTAATTATTGTCAAATATTTTTTTATTTGCTTTATTTATACTTTTTTTTTAAATTACATTGTTAAATTAACAGAATTTATTAAATTTAGTCAATTTAATAATTTAATTTAAGTAAATTGCTTCTTTAAAAGCATTATTATTATTATTATTATTATTATTACATTAGGAGAAATATGACTTGACTCGCTGTATAGCTGAAAACACCTATCTATGCTAAAACAAAAAGCTTACCCTAAAATACAAATTGCGCAGCTCCTTTAGACAAATCAACAACACGAAAGAGGGAAAAACAAGAATTAGATATCATCTAACCATTGGATAATCTTGACAGGCGCATCTAACCACCAAGGAGAGATCATTGCATCTGCTGAAACTATACTCAATCAAACTTCTAGTCTTAATTTCTTCTCTTTAATCAGCAAGTTGTCCTTCAATTATCAGAGGAAGCTAGTCAAAAGAATACATGGAAAATCCTCACCCTAAGAGGGGTGCATTTATGATGATCTGAATGAATATTTCTCATCACTTCGGATAAAATATCATGAGTTCAACATGAAGCGCAGAGTTTTTATTTTTTTCTCTCTCTTCAATTGGTTGGTAATCAGTTCTAGTTTATACAATTCAGCTCACCTTTTCGTTTCTCATTGCTGTGTCTTAGCTTACTTTCCTGTTCACAAAAGCACCGAACAATTTCTGATTGCCGACATCCTTATTAATCCCTTTTGATTTAGGAAATCTGTAGTCCTTTTTTACACAGGACAGCATAAACCGACTGTTTAGTATATATACGTATGCATAGTAAGTCTTCTACAGTAACAATCTCATCCTCTGTTTCTAGCTAGTTTTTCTTTTTCACAAACCCTGCCATCTGGTTTTTTTTTCTTCTGAACTCAATCATGTCAGGTCCTAGAGAACATTACGAGTTTCATGTTGAGTTGAAACCCTTTCAGCAGGAACTCACGAAGTTCCCTCTACTCTTCTTGCTCGGTGAGCTCCAGTACTTCACACACATTACTGAAGGTCAGAGGGTATTCAGAAGAGCAAGAGAGCCGATAATAATCAGAAAACTTGCTCGGATTCCAGTTAGCGATTCACTGTTTGATCACATTCAAGATTTCAAAGACATATTGACAGAGATGGACATCCCTGAAATCGAACAATCAAAGATACTGGACAAAATTGCATCAAAAGCTAATGGCATGGATACATATTGTGGTGCCTTCATGTCTGTTAGGATAGTGAAAGTTATATTCCGACCTGATCAGAGTGCTGTTAATAATGAAGAAAAGGATGTTGCAAAAGCTGAGGGGAAGTCAATGGACAACTGAAGGTACACCGATCCCTGGCCACCAAGTCGTATGTTGATGAATTGGAAAGAGTTTTTTCCGGTGGTTCAGGGTCAGCGATAAACTGCACCCAGAAGATATTGCATTGTTCGGTGGTTGCAGACTAGACACTTGCGGTCCATCATATACCTTGTGAATTCTGATGGGTACTATAGCTGTTCTTAGTATTATGATTGAGGGTCTTGTGAATTCTGATCTTGAGTAGTAAGTAGCTTTTCTTTTTCAATTTTACTTTTAGATGCTTTTATAGGATGCGGTGGGATTGAATTATTCATCATGTTTTAGATTTTAGATGGAAAATTTTACGTGCTTAAGAGTAACAATTTAGTTTTAAATAAAACTTTAATTTTAGTGGTATTTGTTCTCTCTTTTGTCAAATATATAGGTGTAGAAATTCTAAAAATTCCACGGAGGAAAGAGAGAGGCTTTAATTAGATTGTTGACATGAGCTGCGGCATACATTGATGATAAAAGTTAGGGTTCTTAATTCTTGAATTTACAGCTCTAACACCATGGAGGAATAAAAAAATCTCTGATATTTTATAAAAAATCTACATAATAATAAAATAATTACTTCAACTATTTATTTAGAAATTTTAAAAATCGACCGAACTAATTAAGAATACAAAGTAAAGTAGAAAAGAATAATTAAAATCCAAAATTAACTAAGAAAGATAACTAAAATAGAAAAAATAATATTTTCTTATACCTAATTTTGAGAGATCCAATGGTCTGATGACCAACAAAGTGAGTTTTATAAAAACGCGGTTGAATCTTCTGACTAAATTTAAGCCCGATCTAATAATCTGATCATCTAATATATTCGAGTTTTTTCATGAATTTCTTTTCACTTGGTCTTATCTATCTTATCTATAAACATGTTTGCAATCCGCATCAGATGTGCATGAGACCTAATACTCGTCTCTTATCCACAGGCACTCTCCCCAGCTTTTTTGTTTTTCATTACATTCTTTTGTATTTGTTGTTAAGAAAAAAAGAGCTTATCGAAGGATATGCAGTCTTCGTTTCTATATTACTTTGAACTAAGATAATGTCAAAGAACTAAGATAATGTGTCCACAGCTTGCTTAGAATAAATAAATCATTGCAATATTTATTATCAAATGAATGATGTAAGCTAGTTAAACTAATGGCCTTGATTTGGAAGCATACAATAGAAGTTTTTGATGGTGATGAGCAAGGTATAGTGATCCGCAGGAATCCATTTCCATGCATCATAAAAGAAGATGGGATTCTGCTTCAGTAGCCTAGATCTCACAATCTCTCGTAATTCAGCTTCTCGGACTGCAAGCAAAAAAGAGAGTTGATTAGTTAATTATGATAATCTAAATAACTCCGGGATATGCAGCTTCAGAATTCATGTCACAATCTTCTAGAGGACGGATAGGGAATCAAACTGGGGAAGGCGCTCGTGGTAAACAGCTTCTGCTGTTAAAAGGGTTCGTAGTCAAAAGGATTGAACTGAGATTATGTCTCAACATTTGCAGGATGAGCACTGTATACTTTTAGCAGCAGCACAAAACTTAAGAGTGGAACTCCTTAGAAAGGGGAATGGGGTCACGAAGCTAAACAATGAAAATGATCTAAGCAGGGCTTAAGCTTTTTCATGGGACGGTTGGTGATGTGGATGCCAGATTCTGACGTGAAACTAATATCAGACTATGCTGACGAGGTTGCTCAGAAAGGCTTCTAAATAAAAGTCAGCTCAACCAAATTAATCACAATGATGCAGTTAGATTTTTGAGCTTGGATTGAGGTATATGCCAATCCAAGACCAATTAACAAGGTCAAGAACCACCACCAACTAATTTCAGACTAGCCAAGTTTAAGAATACCTTGATAAGCATGTCTGTTGGAAGCCAAGCCGGAGCAGTGGGGACTCCAACCCATGAAACCTGTAAGAAGAATTGAGTTTTGTTGTTAAAATTTCTATTGGAGGCTCAATCCAAATTCACATGCATCATTCTAGCATCTTGGTTCAGAACTTTTCCAGTTTGTAAAAACTGCAGAATATTGTTTCAGCCATACATCTGCAGGTATATGTTTTATTTCTTATATCGAACAGGAAAAAAAAACATAGATATATAGGATTGAAACAACTGGAACAATAAATCTAAACAACTGAACCTCAAATAAGAATAATGGAACTGTTGCTTATAAAGGGCACATTCAAATGATTTTTCATATTTTTCATTTTAGAAAGCAAAAACTAAAAGAAACAATGCATGCCAATTATGGCCGGAACTTGGCCTACATTGTGACCTTTCTTGTATCTTCATCGGAGAAAGACTAATGACATTTTTATATGTGAATCAAGATCATCTAATGACTTGAAGAAGAATAGGCATTAAATAAAGAAAAGTACTTACAAGAGCATACTCTCCAGTCTCAAATATCCGTAAATCCAAGACCTAAAAGAGAAACGTACAGTGAGTCAGAAATGTAGAGTTGGAGCACGATCATCCACTGTTAGGATCCGAATTTCAATCTTGCATGATATCTTTTCGTTGATAGGAAGGACAGAAAAATCACCTCACCACGGTCTTCATAAATGTAGTCCAAGCCCTTGTAGTAAGGTGGATGCCCAACAGATAGATACTGCAACAGAGAAAAAAAAAGATATTTTTTAAGCATTTTTCAGAACACTAATGCCAAGTGAAAGAAGTGAAAGGGTTATAGACAAGAGGGAAAGAAAAGGATGCAAATAGAAGTACAAGTACCAATAACTTTTCATTTGGTGTTCAAGATGAATACAAGCCCATATGAATCTTTATGCAGGTTTCACGCCTACATCTGAGTGTAAAACCATTCCTAGTTTCCCTAAAATTACTAAACTCGCATTTCTTTTAGTCCCAAAAGCATGGTTATAGACGTTAACAGCTGCCTATAACTTGTGCTTCTTTGAAGTACTTAATGATTTTTGAGAGAATTATGATCTTGGTTATCCATAGAATGTGAATCACCTAATCAACAGCTAAACCAATATTTCGTTGATAATTACCCACAATTAAGATGTCCAAAATGGTATAAGAATAAAACGGAGAAGTCATGGTAAATGGAGACAAAACTTTGTCCGCATCACATTTCTGAAAACCTTGAAAAGATAACTCTGTTCAGCCCAAAGAAAGCCACAAAAGGAGAAGAAAATCTTTTCAGAGTAGTAGTGATTTCTGTATCTAATCTCCAAGAACATAGTAATTTAAAAACCTTAAGGAAACAAAACGATCCAAGACAAGAAAAGAAGAAAAATATGAAACCAAAACTTACATTTACGCTATTGAGGTACTTCTCTTTATCCACTCTCACAATCTGTCCTTTCTTCACTGCCACAAAAAAAAAAAAAAAAAGTGGATAAGAACCTTTTCTCTATTCTTAAAACTGTCTGATCTTTTTCAGAGTGAAGCTTAAGAACCCACTTGAATAAATAGGTTTCTTGGACTTGGGAGCAGCGGTTGAAGTTGAAGGTTGTGCATTAGTGGAGGGTTCTTCAGTTTTGGTAGCCTTTTCTTTTTCTGGCTCAGTGGATTTTACAGCTCTAATGGATGGAATATGAAGATGGTTTCTTCTTAAAGTCTGTGGCAATAGAGAGAAGCAAGGAAAGGAGCTTTTTAGTAGAGTTGCAGAGAAAGTAGCCATAGCAGAAAGAAAGGGACAGAGACAAAAACAGAGTTTTGTTTCAGTTTTAAAAGAAGGCAAATGTTAAGAGAGATTGGATAAGAGATGCTGTCCCCTTTTTTTTATTTTTAACGGCCAAATATTAAAGATCACGTAGGAATAAGGATGGGAATGTGCAGATAGCAAGCGGGTCCTCGTTTTACCCGCCCAATAAAAATTCATTATATATATATATATATATATATATATATATATATATATATATATATATATATATATAGTTTTTTATTATGGATATCCATTTTATACACGGCTAATATTATTCTTTAAAAAATAACATGTATGGATCTAATTGCACAAACTATATAATATATGAAGTCATTTTTTTCTAAGAGCTTTGAGGATCAAATACTTATAAATAAAGGGTTAAATTGAAAAATATTAATTTTTAGGACCAAAATAATTTTTATAAAAATTATAAGGACTGAAATGCGATTTTTTTATGAATCATTTCGTAGCGGGCATTGAATGAGTTTAGAAAGTAACTCTCTAATTGGTATGAATTATTTTGTAGGTTTGTTCTAAATTCATCTATGATGGAATTTGATAATGGTAGTGGTTTTATTACAAGGGTGATAAGTAACATGGTTACGAGGAGGATGATTGGCCTGGTCAAGCAATATAAAAGGATATATTTTCTTCAGACGAGGCAGAACCCCCACCTAGCAAACAATTTCAGTCGTTCCTCCACTCTTTTACTGCCATATTACTCTATGTTGATTGGCTTCAAGCAATCCAGGGCAGATTCCTCACTCTTCACTAAGGTTCAAGATAATTCTTTTACTGCCATATTACTCTGTTGATTACATGGTTATCATAGGAAATAATGAAGAAGCTATCAAGGATCTTAAGAGGTTTCTGAGCACTTGTTTTAAGATCAAAGATCTTGGACCATTTAAGTGTTTTCTTGGTGTAGAGGTTGCTCGATCCGAGGCTGGTATTGCTATTAATCAGCAAAAGTATGCTTTAGATATACCGGAAGAAATTGGTCTACTTGGAGCTAAGCCTGTCAAATTTCCAATGGAGCAAAATGTGAAACTAACTCCCTCGGATGGTGAACTTCTCAAGGATCCAGCTCAATGTCGCAGGTTAGTGGGCAAACTAATTTACCTCATCATCACCAGACCAGACATCATGTACTCTGTCTCCACACTTAGAAGACCGCACCTTGATGTTGCACACCGTCTTCTACGATACCTAAAAGGAGCTCCACGTCAAGGACGATTCTTTCCTTCACATAGACAATTGAACTTAGTCGGGTATTGTGATGCAGATTGGGCTGGATGCCCAATAAAGAGACGATCAGTCACTGGATACTACATATTTCTTGGCCAAACACTTGTGTCCTGGAAAAGCAAGAAGCAATCAACGATATCAAGATCTTCAACAGAAGCTTAGTGTATGTCAATGGCAGCCGTTACTTGTGAGCTCACTTGGCTGAGATACTTGCTGAAAGATTTGGGTGTTGATCATCACAGGCCAACACAGTTGTTTTATGACAACCAAGCAGCCTTGCACATTGCAACAAACTCAGTCTATCACGAGCGAACTAAGCATATTGAGTTAGACTATTACACAGTTCATGAACACATTCAAAATGGGGAAACTGAAACAACATATGTACAAACAGAGAAACAAGTTGCAGATATATTTACAAAACCTTTGGGGCAAGCTGACTTCCATCATCATATAGGGAAGTTAGGAATCCTTGACATTTATATGCCAACCTGAGGGGGAATGTTAAAGGAAGCAAAATCTATCACCAATAAGGCAAGATATGTTGTGCAAACATTCTGCAGAAGATCAAGGGAAATATTCTATCAATGTTCAGTAGCATATCAGGTTGGCTTGGTCAAAGGCGTTAAGAACTCCTTAAATGCATCTGAGGAGACCCATCGATTGGAAGAACTTGAATTTGCAGATGGTGCTTTATGCATGGAAAATGGGAAGGTTGTCAAGCAGTCAAAGCAAGAAAATCATCTTCCATCAACCAAATTAATTCTTAAGGATATTTCTTTGAATTCCTTTGGTTCCTCATAGTTATCTTGTTTATGATCTCAAACCCTACATATCTAGATTATACCAATTTCCCCAGTTCTCTAATCCCGTTTCTCATGAAGCACCAAGCATGGTAATAAGCAATCCTAAAACAAGTTCCAATCATCAAGCCCACATGTCTATATTCGTTCTCTTGTGAGTCTAGACACGATTCAATATTACTGCACTGCATTGCCGTATGTCTTGCAGGACTGCAATGGGAACTAGTTGCCCTTCGGCTTATAGTGTCAAAATGCTCTGAACTGTAGTGCAGTCCTGCCTGCAAAATGTGAGTTACAGTGCGACACCAATGGTGCCTGGATAGTGTACGAGGGGAGGTGGATTCTTTCAAAAAATAGCTATGCCTCCACTAGAGATGAAGATTATTCCCTACAGTCTAGATTATATGAATAAGCTAAGAGCCAAACTCGTGTTGAGACTTTCTTGTTTCTTTAACCTATTCATGCTAAAATGCTTCCCCATTGAGCATGGTGGAACTTGGATGAGTCAGCAAAACAGAGTAGAGTTGATCCTAACAACATAGTGGTGATGCCCACCATGAATGAAGAATCCCCCAATCTTGGATTCTCGAGAAAAGTACATTCCAATTTACAAACATATGACCCATCCACCCATTCATGCACCACTATTAAAATGGTCCTTTTGGAAAAGTTTGGCCATTGCTAATCCACTCCACAATGAAGATGGAAATATATCTAACTGGGGTCCTTGTATGAAATGTTCGTTGAAAATCAACATAAAATACTAGGATTTGTTGATGTTTTTTTTCAGCCACTATTACGAGAGCAGAGATGCTAATTTTACCTATCTTTGTGGAAATTTGTCTTTTATTTATACAAAAAATTTTTAAGGTGGTTTTTTAATATTGTGGTTTAATTATATTATTAAAAAATAATTAAAAAATATTTTTCATCATTCTTAAATAAGCGATGAAGGAGGTGAAGGTTGAAGTGAATAAAATTAGCAAAAATGTCATCGATCCAAGTAGACTAAAGAGTAAATTCACATAGGAACCATATCAATGTCTGAAATTAGACATGGCAATAATTGCATAACAAATATTATATATTGCGACTGCATATTTTTGTTTTTTAAATTATCAAAAGTCAAAGTTTTCGCGACATTTAACCAAGGTATAAGTTATCCGGGCATGGCAACATCTAGACGGCAGTTTGAGACTCTACCAGGAGTTCAGGACCACCACCATCTCTCATTTTGTTTTTGGATAATGCCCTAACAATTGCTATAATGCGCCAGAAAGGACAGCCCATGTTAGCAGCTAGCACACCAACCTTTTCAAATCAAAAAACTGAAACGCAACATGGTACTTAACAGACAACATAGAGGGAATAAAAAAATGAGAAAAAAAGGAAAAACATGAAAAAGTCTCGGTCCTGAAATCTAGCATATAAGAAGCACCTTTGTTTTTGAGTCTGCTCTTATCATCCATCTTTGGAAAACTCGTGTGTGTATCTTCAGCTTTCCAAATTCTCTTTTCAGTTTCAAGAACCCGTTTCCTTGCCTTTTCTAGTTCTAATCTCAAAAGGGTCCTCTAGATGCTTTTAGGCTTTAACTGGTGTTTTCTGATTCAAAAGTTTGTTTCTTTGTGGGTTTTATGGAGCTGCTAAAGTTCTAGCTTTAATGGGTACAAGGTGATCCCTTTACTTTCCTTCTTTTTGGGTTTATTATTGCATTTTGTTTTGATAGTTCTTTTAATTTGGATAAAAAGAGTAATGGTGGATAATGAAGAGTTACTCTGATCATTTTCTCATACATTTTTTTTTGCATTTGAGGCTATAGTTTTGTTTTAAGTTCAGTTTGTTTGCCCAGAAACTGATGGGAAATGCATGATGTTAGAATATATTGATTGGCACACCTATACTGGCTCTTAACAATCTTGAAAGTTTTCGTTCTTTTTCTTGCCCTCCTTGTACGTAACTAGAGGATTAAATTCAAGTAGGTAGCTTGAAGTATGGCAAAATTAGAGGTTGAGTATTCTAACTTGAATCTGACAATTGAAATCACATGTGCTAAACTTGGCTATTTTTCATGTATACTGGATCCTGTTGTGCATTAGCTGATCAGGCAGTGCTTTCTAGAGTTATGTTGTTAATGTTGACGGTGATATGTGAATACAGCAGAAACTCAATTGTTTCAAGGCTTTTGTTGTGATGTAGCTTACTTGATCTTAACTGTTAACTTTCTATGGACTAGTGCATTTTGCACAACTGAGACAATTCATTTCTTTTTGCTCTCCCCTTTTCTGAAGAGAAGAAATTAGATTTAGCAAAAGGTTCAATGGGAGGCTAGAAATATGTTGACAACCTGTGGAGGGCTATTCATTCTTTGTTTAATTTTTGTATTCCTTCTAACCTCCCTTGAGTTGTTGAGCCTGATTGTATAAAGAACTGAACTTTCCACGCTAGAACTCTGGAATCTCAATAGACAATACCAACATCGTTCCTTAATGATTTTGAGTTGCTATGTTCTGTTCCTTTCTTACAATGCCTATCATGTACCAATCATTTTTTAATTTGTGGTTTCCAACTTTTTTTTTCCTTGGATGAACCTATGGTTTCCAACTTCAGGGAAATGGAATTAATGCTGTGTCTATGTTGAAGGTTAATTTCTTTGGATTCTCCTGATTCTCTTTATGAAAGGAGTCTGATAGATGATACAGATAAGGTTAACCAAAGTGAGGAAAGAGTCCTGAAACTTCACGAGTTGAACGGAGTGGTAGACCGGTCCTCAAGTCCTTTAAAAAGAGAAGTAGTTAACAGGTATGCTTCTGTGATTATTTTAGTTTTTTCTGTTCAAATTTATTCCTTGACACTGCATGTTTAGTGATCAGTTGAGATAATGTACTTTGGATAATGAGAGTTCATGCTAGTTTTCTGCCTGTATAATTCCTGTGTGTGTGTGTGTTTTGTTATCCAGGCATCATTGAATGGGCAGGATTTAATTAAATGTGCTAGATAATCAAGAGCAGATGGTCTTGTATTGTTGTTTGTTTAAATGCAGACTGAATCCATGGTTCAATACTAGAGTGTTACCTTTGTTGAGAGTGCACACTGAAGCTTGGAAATTTTCCAATTAATTATGAAAAAGGTGCTTTGAATGCTTGACACATGGTTTATTTGCATTCTTTTATTGCTAACTTTGAATGGGGTGGGATTTGTTTTTCCATTTATTCTCTCTCTCTCTCCATTTTTCTTTGGAAAGGGAAAGTGGAACAGCGTTGTGTGTTAAGGAACTGAAAACTTTCTCTATACTGTCATAGAAACTCTGGGTATTGGATGTGTCACTGGAGTTCTATAAATCAAGATGATGCCAACGTAATTAGATAAGCAAATCATGCAGTGAAAGGTGCAGAGGTTGTAGTGGAGGTTCTATTTTGCTCTAAGAACTGCAATGGAAATGGAGCAGGCCTACTGGACATTTATTCTTAAATATTCTCAATAAATGGTTGAAGTGGCCAATATTGATAAAGTGTAATGATTCTTGCTGTATTAAATGACTGAGGCTCATAAACAAGACTGTATATCTTGCACTGAGATCCTCTTAATATTTTCAAGGGGAGAAAGAATATGATGTTTGCATGAAAACATAATTCATTGACACTATTGTGAAATGCTCAAATGCCATAAATTTGCTCTTGTCTTTTCTCCTTTCCCCTTTTCTCTTGTTTAGTTGAGTGTAGCCAACAAGACTTATCTTCATGCAGGTTATCTTATTCTTTCTCAATGAAGTCTCTTGAGAATGATGAAATTGATTTGGAAGATGGCAAGTTGGAAAAGGATAAAGATAGACCAATACGTAGTAAAGGTGTAGTTAGAATACAGAATGAAGCCTTATTATCTGGCTTTGCATATTGCATTTCCTCCTGCAGCATGATACTGGTCAACAAATATGTGCTTTCCAGCTATGATTTTAATGCTGGGATATCTTTGATGCTTTACCAGGTAATTTTTCGTAGCTGTGTATTATTCAACCTGTCATTTTTTTGTGTTTGAATATTTGTTGGATTTTTACCTGCTGCGATTAGTTTGAAATGAGGCTGATATTTATAAGTTCTAAAAGCTCATGAAACTTTGTTCTGTGGATGCAGAATTTCATCTCGGTGATTATTGTGTCAACGTTGAGTTTGCTGGGTGTAATATCAACAGAACCACTCACTTGGAGATTGATTAAGGTCTGGTTACCTGTGAATTTTATATTTGTCGGGATGCTTGTTACAAGCATGTTTAGGTATGGCATCTTTTCTGCTTTATGGTCTTTCTGTGCATATCATTTTAATAAAAAAGAAATTTTGAACATTTAGATTCTAGGTGGTCTTTGCTAACTCACCATCTTATGATATATTTGTTTTCTGCGTCCTATCTCATTTGAAATGCAAATATATCTAGCAAGACTTGAAGTAAGATTCACTTAGAACTAGACTCAGTATCAAGCTCGTGATACAAGCTGATTCTTTTGCATAAAGTAGAGAGAAATCTTCATTTTCATATATTGACCTTTTGGTTTGCTGTCTTATATTTCATATACCTGCAGTGTATAAAGCTTACAGGTAGTTCTTTCTAAGTTTTGCATGATATAACATACAGCATGACTAGGTTACCATCCATTTTTCAGTGGATGAATGTAACATTTTTGATATGGAAATTTCTGGGAAACGAAGTGCTGAAGTAAAACATGTTACTAAGAAGAACATAAACAGTAAAGAGGCTCTTGCATATGTTCACACCTTTCATTAACTGTAACTTTTGCTTAACCTCTGATGGTGGTAAAAGGGTTAGCGTAGTGTAGGTTCAGGGTTATGGCTTTCATCTCTCTGCAGATTGTAAATTCCCTGAAAGGTATATTGGAATAAAGAAAGAACTATATGCTTATCTCCATCGATATCATATGCTTAAACTCCACGGGTATCTTTCAAAATTTTAGGCTGAGATTTTTACTAGGGTGTGCTCATGGAATACCAAAACTGCAGATTGTCGTCTTCTTTTTCTCTCTCTCTTATAACAAATAGCAATTCCCATTGATGTTGGAGATTGCTTTGAATCTTTGGCCAAAGTCCTGTTAGTTTAGAAGCTGATCTTTTCCCATGATTACTTCTTGATCCTAGAATGCACTACATATATAATCAAAGAGATCTTGTAACACCCCAAAATTTGCATTTACTATAATTGATGATTACTTTAGTATAATGTAAGATTAGAGAAAATTAGGGGACAAAAGTTAAAGAACTAAAGAAAAGAAGGTTCAAAATCCATTTACCAACTTAACTAGAAGTAGGATAGATTTACAACGACCAAGTTGGTGAAGTAGGACAACGACCAAGTTGGTGAAGTATGACAATTTTACATAGTCATATTGGTGAAGTAGGACAAGTTTTGGCATGTCATGCTTGTGAGGTGTCAAAAGGAAGGTATAGATGTGCTCTCCTTCAAAATTCTCAGTAGTAACTACATCTTTTTCTTCCATTTCTTGAACCTAAGAGAGAGCAAAACTCCATCCTACAAACTAACACTACCAAACCTTTTATTCTAAGAACAAATGTGAAGTATTAGAGCTTAAATGAATAGAATTGTTAGAAAGAAAACCAAAGATAGATTGTGAAGTTAGAAAAGAAAGAAAAGACAAGAAAAGAAAAAAAGAGATAAAGTAAAGGAAAAAGGGTTAAAGCTTAAGGTGAGTGATTAAATTAATAAGTATGCATAAATCCTATTGAATTAGATGTTTTTATGTATGGAGAGTTTCTTTAAATGCTCGCTGAATTTTCAGAATATACATAAATAACCTAAGTTTGATTGAAAACTTCATATGATAGTTGCTAAATAAGAGTGATTGTGAAAGATTGAACTATGATGTGTTCTTTTAAAGTGAAAGATATGTTTGAGCCCAAATATTGTGTTGATATAATTGCACATGATATGTGAAAAGAGGAAAGCTTGCTTTACATGAAATTGTGGCCACCTATATGCTACATATGCTACCATTGAGGTAGCATATGGATATAAGATATGGACATTCAATTGTCATACATGTTAACTTGTGCAAATATTATGTTAATATGATGTTGGGCCTATATGTTGAAAACTTGAGGAGTTTCCATGCTTATTTCTTTAATCATTCACTGGGTTATCTCATTAGTAGTTGATAAACTATTTTTAGAGAATCGAAGTGAAATTGAAAGAGGGCTTGGGTGATAGGCCACCAATTGAAGTATCTTTGGAATCCTTGATTGAAGTGTACTTAAGTAGTGCTATTGTATCTTTCATAGGTTAGTTTTTGTGTGTGGGTCATTACACATGTAAATGCATATGTAACATATCTTGTATTGACACTTTTAATGTGTAGTTGTTAAATAGATCAACTATGTACAAAGATGTTGAATATATGTGAATGAACAAGACATGACAACAAGATGTTATACAAGTTTGTTTAATGGACAGCACCGTGTATGCTTATAAATACATGTTTGGTTGGTAAATTTAATTTATTAGGTAACAATAAGAAGCAATCAGAGAGGTTGGTTTAATTGGCTAACTAAAAGTACAATTCTAAAGTAAATATGACAAAGGACATTAGCTAAGATGAGTTATCATAGTAATTAGGAGATGTGTGTGACTGATCTGGGATTCTATAATTGCATGCTGGTTCTGTATTTGAAAGTAGTTAATTGTGGCGTTTCCTTTGGTTGCATGCTTGTTACAGAATGTGATATATAGGTGAGAGGATGCCTAATCATCAGTAAATTTGCATCTGACAACTGAAAAGAGTCAAAACAGGATACTTCTTTCTCTTTATACTTGCATTTCATTGTCAGTAAAGTATCTGATTTCTTGAATGGCACTTGTACTTTGAGTGTTTTGGTTTCAGGCCCCCTATAATCTAAACTATAAAAATCTATTTTTTTAATGCAGACACCAGAAAACAGTAGAAAATAATTTATCTCGAGGGGAAATTCAAGAGTGTACTTTTCTAGTGTCTGGAGGGAACAATTTGGACACTTGTCACAATATTTTATGAATCTGGCATCTAGATTCAGTGGTACATATACAATAACCTGGATTTAAACTCACAGTTGCGTGCATGTGATGTAACCTTCTAGAAACCAAGAAATTTTAGGTTTCCATAGTTATTAAGACACTACATGCTCCCCCACCCCACTGCTTTCTACTCTTGTGAGAGTGCTGCCAATCATGAGATCTAAATTTTTGGATTACTTGTGTTTAGGTGTTTGAATTTTTAAATTATAATTAGCAGCTATGTTTACATTACTGATTACATCAATTCTTGCTGTTTCGTGCTTTCTGCAGTTTGAAATACATCAATGTTGCCATGGTCACAATCCTGAAGAATGTTACTAATGTCATAACTGCGGTTGGTGAAATGTATTTATTCCAGAAGGACCATGACAGTAGAGTATGGGCTGCTCTGTTTTTAATGGTATGTTCATTTGTTACAGTAATGGTGTTGGAATTTAGTTTAAGAAGTATTACATCGCACCTAGAATAATACAGTTAGCTAGGTAATGTAGCTTTGGTATTGACTTGGTGGTTTCATCAATAGCATCTTCCTGTATTAAACTACTCCTATTATTGTATACCACCAAAATGGGAACAAGCTATCACATTTGGATTGGTAGTGGAATGCTGACTTTAAAAGAACCATTGGTCTCATGTTACTGTGCTGACAAGTTTAAAAAAAGGTTTTCTTTTTGCCTTGTGCAGATTATTTCGGCCATTTCTGGTGGGATTACTGATCTTTCTTTCCATGCTGTTGGCTATGCATGGCAGATCATAAACTGTTTCCTAACAGCATCTTATTCGGTAGACTACATGAATTATAGGTTTTGCTTTTTGTACATTTGTTTTCATTATTTTTGTGTGTTAATTTGTTAAAATTGTTTTATTATATATTATCTGGTTTTAAATACTCAAATTTCATTTTGCACACTCAACTGCCCATTCTCTTGCAAGAAATCATATGTAGCTTTGCCAATTTGTGCAATCTTGAAACTTAGACATTCACAACAATTGGTATGATCATTCTAAATAATCAAATTGTCATGGTTGACCACTTGAGGTGCTTGTGCTTGAGAAACAAATCCCAAGTGCTATTATGAACAACCAAGCTTCAAAAAAGGTATCTTTGGAGGCCAGTTAATCATGTCTAAGAGTAAATTTAAGGTTTTAAAATCTTGTCTTAAGGATTTAGGGTAGTTAGGAGTAGGAAAGGAATTCAGTGCATTAAATTGTTTCAAGATTCACCTTTTATTCTAGAGAAAATGGGTTTAAATAATTAGTTTTGGCAAGGGTTCACATAAATTGCTGTTCTGGATTTATGAATCTTAGAGGCCAAATATTTCAAGTGTCTACCAGCTTTTAATGGAAAGCTGAGGACGATTTGGGATGGACAAGATTTTTGCCTCTTATTTCCTTGCTCGCCCCACCCCCCCCCCCCCCCCCCCACATCCAAGGGTTGTCTTTTTTTCTCCCTTTTTGCATGTGAGTTCAAACCTTCTTGTTGATGGAAGTGGCAGAAAGTTTAATCTCCAAGTCTTTTTGACCTTGGATATGCATTCCATTTGTAGTGCTCAGTTTACTCCCATGTTATATTACTCCTAATTGCAAAAGGCAGGTAGGTTTCGTTGGAAAGTTGCAATGTAATGAATATAAATGATGGGTATGGATGCTCTATATTTTCTTTGAGCTTGAATAAGAGTGACTTGTTTTGGAAATGCTAGTATTTCTAGAGATGCGAATGAAACAGTGTATTTGATAAAGAAATAATCAATAAGAGAGTAACCAAATTCAATTCTCTCTTCTCTTGATAGTAATATACATAAAGTAAAAGGTTAACGTATTGACCTCATTACTTGCTATATTACCCACCATGCATATTTTATGACTAAATACGTAAGGTTGCAGTCTGGTAGTTAAAACTTCCTACCTATAACCATCAAGACTTTGGCTGATAGAAATTGACTTGTTAGTTGCAAGCTTGAAAAGATGACTAGATACGCCTAGTTCTTGTATTTTTCATTTGAGAAATTTGATTCTTAGAAAAAAGTTGGTTTATGCATTTAATATGTTTATGTTTTAACAGTTGTCTCAGTTAACATGCTGTGTTTCATTTTAATTCTAAACTGCAGCTGATAGATTTTCTATTTCTTTTATTTTGTTGCTGCAGTTGACTCTACGCAGGGTCATGGATACAGCTAAGCATGTCACGAAATCTGGAAACTTGAATGAGTTTTCAATGGTTATGCTAAACAATACTCTTTCTTTGCCTCTGGGGCTTATTCTTATTTTTGTTTTCAATGAAGTTGACTATCTGTCCAGAACGTGAGATTCTCTTCTCCATTTCCATTTCCCCTTTACTGCTGGTTTTATGTTTGTGAATGGTACCCTGTCTACTGTATACACTGACAATGAATATGAATGTTTAGTCTCTACATGATCAGGATGTTCATAGGGCTTACTTAGCTATTTCAACTTTGAATCACCCTGAGATCACTTTCTTCCCTGCTTCCAATGCTTATTTGATAAGTTTATTGGTTTGTTTATTGTTTCCCTTTTCTGGTCGTCTTGTCATAATTGCTATATAAGATTGCTTTTCGAGAACTTGCATTCAACTTTTTGTCAACTTGAAGATACCACGTATCGACTTTACAGCAATTTTTTCCTCTCAAACTTAGTTAAACATTAAAATTTTTGTTCAATTGAATCTGTATATTCTTTCAATGGATTATAGAAAGTATGTCTGCTTAAATGTCCTAAATCCTCTTCGCAGACCACTTTTGAGGTTGCCTACCTTTTGGTTTGTTGTGACTCTTAGTGGATTTTTGGGTCTGGCAATCAGCTTCACTTCTATGTGGTTTCTTCATCAAACAGGGGCTACCACATACAGGTCAGGATTAAAATAAAAGATAGTCAATTATTGAAAGATGTATTCTAGGCACTTCTCATCCATGATTTTCAATTTGCAGTCTTGTGGGATCGCTGAACAAGATTCCCCTGTCTGTTGCTGGCATCTTCTTGTTCCACGTGCCCACCAGTTTGCAAAACTCAGCAAGCATTTTATTTGGTAACATTTCTTCGTTTAGCAGAAATGCACAAGCATTCGAGCATGCACACACGACACACCTACCGAAGGTGTATATGTGCAGGCATTCTTGAACAACATGAGCTAACAAAGATAATTACTTTTGCAGGTCTTCTGGCAGGAGTATTTTTTGCTAGAGCCAAAATGCGCGAGAGATCTCAGAGCTGACTCTCCCGCCTTGTAGTAACTGTTTGTAGACATGATTGAGACATGCAATCGAGTGAATCACATCTGACCTCTTGCACACATCATAGACTGGGGAATTGGTCGAGTAGTTCCCTTGATGAAGAAAACATTGCAGCACATCTTTTTTGTTGTATTTCAGAAGCCTCCATCTGTAGTTTTCCGGGCATCCTTTGGCCCGGGTATTTGCTTTTTTGTTAGAGATTCTTTTATCTGCTTGTAGCATATGTTCCAGGTTTTTGTTTTTTTAAATAAGGTCCATGTAAGTTGATGAAAAAAAATTGAAGAATTTGTCTGCTGCCCAATTTCCTGTATTTTGATTTCTTGTTTAATCCAACGATCAACAATCCAAAAAATACCATGGAGGGCCCTAATCAAAATTTAAATAAAAAATAATGCAAACAAAAAAATGCACAAAGAAAGGATTTACATTGAATTAGTTATAAATTATGTTAATTAAGTATGAAATATATCAATTGAGTTGGTGAATTACGTTATTTATGCAAAAAATTAATGAATTTAGATTGTTATTGATTATGATATGGTTTAGAGTTTTGTTGAATAAACTTTTGTTGAAATTATGTACCTTGAATTAATTTGTTATATTAATAAATTAGATTTGAGTTTTGTTATGTTGTTTGATATAGAATCTTGTAGTATTAGAATATTGTGCTGTTATAATGGTACTATTATCAATACTCACAGTGATATTGAAATAATAAGTTTCTAATGACTAGATTATATGTCTCTTAACAAACTAACTATATAGATTTATATGTGATTGAATTGAGTGAAATGTGTTTGAAATTAAAGTTGATATTATTTGGAGGATTCAAACTAAGACACATTCAACTCGTTATCAGGGTACCCATTGTTAGTGACGATATATGAATTGAGGTAATGTTGAGGTTGACCACTAAAATTGGGTTGTAGATTTTAGGGCTTTATTTGGGTTATAGATTTTAGAGTTTTATTTGAATAACAGATTTAAATAAGAAAACTCCTTTAGTATGGAGTTCACTCGACTGCTAAGTTACATTCAAATGAGCACACAAGCATCACAATCACTTGATCCCTCTAGTTTAGGTAGTGTTGCAAGAAACCTAATATCAGCATTATAAATTATTGATATGGAAGCTCGATTGTGTATGACACATGCTTTATATTGATATGAAGAATTCAAACCAAATAATGATGAAGATGATCATCATGTTGATATAGTTAAGGAAGATGAGTTAGTTAAGTTATTAAGTCAATTTATTGGATCTCTTGTTCTTGAATTTAAGGATGTGAGTGGATATACTCAAATAATATGCAATGATTATGCTTTGAGTCATAGAGATTTAGTCTTATCTAGTGATGAATTTGAGGTCAAGTAAAAACTCAAAGTCAAGTATAAATATATTACTACAATTAATTAGTGGTATATCAATAATTCATTAGAGTATAAGGTGCAGTGTTCAACCAAAACTTATATGCAATGACAATGTATTTATGAACCAGTAGTATTTATATGGGGGTATCGATAAAGATTTTATTTATTTAAAATATCAAAATTAAAAGGGCCACACACCTGTCGAAACCTATTGGTTTTGTAAAGTCATTGTCAGATTGACCTATATTTTTTTGTTATTATTAGTAACACTTTGTCAGTAATTTCAACACTAGGTTCGAAAATATTATTTTGAAAAATATGTTAAATAGGATGTGCCAAGAACTTTCAAAACATGAATTTGACATTTTATATAATGATACAATGTTAAAAAATAATATAAATTATATCTTAAAACCTCACCATTTAAGCTATTAAATTAAATTGAATATTCTTTGATAGGCAACGAGTTGAAATGCTAGGTGAACAACCCAACTCAAATTTTTTGGACTTAAGTTATATATTAATCTCAAGTCGCTGAAATTGCATGTGATTTGCCTATTTTTCTAAATAAGTTTTGAACTGTGTTATTTCTCCCCTTTTGTACTATGCTACTATGAGAAGAAGAAGAAGAAGAAGAAGAAAAAAACTCTTTTTCACGCAGAAACTTATAAATAGTAGCTCACCTTCTCGGCTGCACTAACAATGAAGCATTCACATGACAGATCGAAAGTCACATATACATATTCTGATGGGTCCAAACCAGATTTTAAATTTGGATATCTTCAATGGAGTTCCAATTATTGTGCACCTAAAAATTTTATCTTCTAGAAAACCTTCATCAAGGAAGAAAAAGTAATACTCTTTTTTGAAGATTATGAACTTTATAGATCATGATATGGTTTATCTCTAAACTTATCATGTTCCCTCTAATCAATTATTCAACAAGACAATAATAGCTTCGTTTTGTCAATATTTTGGTCTAGCTCACTATTAAGAAAAATAAGTCATTATTGGGGTTTTAATTTATCAGCTAGCTAACCATGCATGTTAGGTTTAAAGGATTGTAGAAGCATATATGTCAGCTATCTCGGTTCTTCTCTCTCTCTCTCTGTTTTTCAATTACAAAGAAGAAGTTCGACTTCAAAATCTTTTAATAGAAAGGAAGATATTAATGGCAATTGAACTATAATTTATTTGCTCGATTTCTCTGTGTTCACCATGACTCTTATATCAATAACTTGGTATTTCTTGTGATTGATCTGGAAATTCTTTTTCGATCTATTGCAAAAACTCAAATCTGGTTTTGTTGTTCGGTTAAGTTGAGGAAAGATGGCAATATTTTGTTTAACTCAAATCTGGTTCAAGTTGGAAGTTTACTTGGCAATTCATCTTGGTGTGTGGCACCAAATCTGCATCTTTTAGTTGCTATTTTGTTATTTTGGAATCAAATTTGCTTCTCTTAGCTGCTATTTGTATTTTTGGTTTCTTGGGTTGGTCATCATTTCATTTCTTAGACCTGCTAATCGTGAGCTGTAAGCAGTTTTTCTATGTTTTATATGTCTCCTCCGCCAGATCTTGGCGTATTCTAATGCAATATTATACTTCTCAAAAAAAAAAATATATTGCAAAAACATATATATTCTTTGCTATTAACGAGTTATCACAAGTATTTGAGCTACCTTTAGTAGTAATAATGCAGGTATTTTTCTGCGAGGACACTTGAAATATGCACACTAAGCTATTACATTATTATTATGCAGTACTTTATATCGTGTTCTAGAAACCATGATAGAGCAAAAGGTGAAGGGTTTTCTTCTTCTTTTCCCCACCTTTTTCTTGGTTCATAATTAATCCCTTTGGGCTTCGAAAATGAAAGGTATTCATCTCCACTGAAACCTGTCATCTTATATCCTTAATATAATGAGAGAGAAAAAATAATGCCATTTTTAGGAAGGATCACTTTTGTTTATACCATATAGTGGGTGTTCTTCTTCTTGAAGGAAAAAGAAAAAGAAAAAGAAAAGGAAAAAGAAAAAAGGAATTTAAGCAAGAAACTTGTCTTATAATTTGCTTTTGCTTCTATCAAATCTTAGAATTCACCATCATAGATCAGAAGAATATGAAATAAACCTTCTTTTTGGTTGACAAAGGTAAGCCAAACTTTCTCACGAATCAAACATTTTCTTCATCTTCGTGATTTACTTGATAATTATATATCATTGGGCTAAATTATGCAACAAAACTAATCACATATACTATCAATTTTCATATAGAGGAGGTTTATCCATGCTTCATGACTCAATGCTTTCCTTCCTTAATGTCCATGCATTTGAATGTGTTACTAACCCTAACCAAAACCATCCTCCGGTGTTCATATTATGGTGTGCTTAGAAAGAGACAGAAACTAATTAATAAGCCTTTAGTGATGGAATTAAAAATCATAGCAACTTTTAGGTGGTAATAATGGCTCAATTATTGTGAAGTTGCATATCCTTCTCTGCTCCCCAACTCCGATTTTTTATTGTGTTTGTGTTTGTGACAAACCCACCCGAGGCGTTTTGTTAATTTTCTATGCAATCATGTTGGGTTCTTGTCGTGTTTATATTCTTTAACGCAATTGAATATCATCCGTATCTTAATCTCATTGGCATGCCCTCCACTATTTATTCTTCTCTTCTGTTTAATCACGCCTTTCACTGTCCATGAAAGCTCTTTCAAGTGACAAGAAGCAAAGTGGAGACACATGCTTAAGATTTCCACATAAAAATTAAGTTCGTGACATATATAGTTCATTGATTAATCTTCTTAATAAATTAAAGATGAGTTTGTGATACCCTTTGAGCATTCCTTGAGCCTTTCTACCATACTCCTCGTAACATTAGTGGTATATAGAAAGTGTTTAGAAGTGTGATAGTGGTTATTTTTTAAAATGTTTTTTGCTCGGAAATGCATCAAAATAATATTTTTTTATTTTAAAAAAATTATTTTTAACATCAATAAATCAAAATGATCTGAAAAAACTAAAAAATATTACTTTAAATAAAAAAATTAATTTTTTTCTAAACTTTTTTTAAAATACAAAAATAAACAGATATAATGATGTGCCAAGGTTACATCAAACTTTGAACGCAGCATGTAAATTAAAGTAGGATCACTGAATCATGTCTAGAGATTTCTACCCAACAAAGTTTTTTTTTTTTGAAAAAAAAATTCTTTTTTCTAATGAAGATGGCAATGGCATGAATCGATACCTAGCACCTAGGGTTGGGTGAGCACACTATGAAATGTTGAATACCATTCTACAACGTAATTGTAAGAGAAAATCATATATACCATTTAGTGATGCAACCATTCACATGTGATACATGTTAATCTTGATATATAAAGCTTGAAAGCAATGGAGGATCACCAAATCTTGAGCTGAAACTTCAATTTTGCTAGGAGCCAATAGTTGTTAATTATTAGTATACCTAATTAAAAGCATACTATATAAATTAAGCGTAAATATGTGATTTTATAAGAGATTTATATATCCCCTTGATTATAAACCTCGATAATTACTTGGATTCAAATCTTGGATGATTTTGTGCAGTAGAACTCTGCCAAAAGAATGAGCTCAGCCGCCACGATATAGAGTTAATATACCTATTATAAACAATCCTGTTCTTTTAAACTAAACTTCCACTCAGGTGATGTCAATGCTGGTTAGTTTCATCTTTAATTTAATTAATGCCTTGTGATACAGCAATAAAAGAAGTGTACCTTTCTATGAGATAAGCCATTCACCAAAAAGAATGTGTATTAAATTGGCCTGTTGCATGCACACACTACTTTAACCGATTTTTGATTATGTATATGAGAGAAGAAAGCATAAAAACCTGGACAGCTGTTTGATAATCTACAGCACTAACAGGGATTGGAAGTTCTTGGTTCTACTTTTGAATTAATTGTGGGTACTTAGAGATGGCTATGATCGAGAGACAATGTTTGTTGGTATATGAAATTATATATACATGACTACTTCATTTTGTATTAGTGTTTGGTGTACAAATTGAGTTAAAACAAGCATCGGTTTGTCCTTCCCATGCTTGATTTTACGTTTAATATCAAGAAATTATTTCAATTTAAAATTTTAAAATATTAAATGAGATTTCAAGATATGATTTATATTATTTTCTAATATATTTTCTCAAATAAAAATTTAAATTTTATATTTGTAACTTGCACAAGTCCACATTATCTTGTGTTTAATTTTATTTATTGGAATAAAGGTGATGAGATCCAAACTCATGACTGTTTGATTATCAATGATATGAAATAATATGTTAAAAAATCATCTCAATTTAAAAATTTAAATTATTATATGAAACCCTAAGATATAATTTATATTATTCTTTACAATCCAATATCTCCCAAAACAATAATCTGTATTCACAAATCTATTTTTTCATCCAGCTCCATTTACATACCCGACACATAACAACCAAGTTACATTTGCATACATATTATCTAAACATATTTTTCATAAAAATTATATAGAGAGAAATTAGTTGCTGAGATCTATAGGCCCAAAAGTTGAAGTCTGAGTACAATTTGATGGAACATCTTCTGGAATTGTCAGTGAAATTTGTACAAAAATACAAAAGCCACCCACTCCACCTCTCAACACTTGAAATAAAAGTCTATGGTTTAATATAAATCCAGCTCATGATTCATGCTTAGTTCCTCTAATGTCCATCACTCGTAGCTTAAAACACAATGTGACTCAAGGCTAGCTTCGCATGGTTTCTTTCTGTCTCTCACAAGTTGTTTGTGCTGCCTAGTCGCTGTTTCGAGTCTTTGTTCTCATCACCTTCACTTCACACACGGACCTTGACCTGAGATATTGCATGACAGTGGGATCTAAAAGCAATAGTCAATAGAGACTGCAATTATTATGCGTATGCTGTAGAAGAATGGTTGTAGCTGTGGTAGAGCAAGCTTTCTTCGAACCATGCATGTCCTGCCTGCACCAGTACGCGTGGACAAACTGGGGAAATTGCTGACATGATTTTTAGGTCAAGAGGTCAGGTCATTAACTCAGCTGCATCAATGGTTGGTTTTGGTGGTATCTTCCTGCATAAATCAATCCACATTAGGTATTTAAGTGCTCCACTATCAGCCTACGAGTCTCCAATTTGTTGAGCATAAAATGAAACCAACTGGGTCCACTACTCATGCACTTTTGTCCAAACATGGTCTGAGACTTCACTCAAGTTTTAAAAATTTGGACCTTCTAATGGCAAGTTAGATAAAGAGAGCTTCTTGTAGTGGCAAAGCCTTGAGCACTCACCCACCAAACTTGACTTTCTAATTTTCTTTTCTAAAGTATATTGAAATTAAAAAATTGTATTCAATTGATGTTTTTAAACTTTTTTTTTATGATATATATATATATATATATATATATATATATATTAAAACTATCTAAAAATATATATTTTAATCTATAAATATATTTTGAAAAGCATTTTCAAACTCGACTCTACACATCTAATTAATAACAGTAGTGATATACTATATTTGATTAAGAGTTCAGCATTAGACCTAATAAAATCTCTTGGATTGTGAACTTTATAACCATGAGAAGATGAAATCTCGAAGAAAATTCTCTTCGGTCCTGAATTTGAATAAACTAGGTGGGATTCACTTTGTGAAAAGGCTATGCCTACGAGGATGGCTGGTTGCTTTGGGTTTATATGAAATGAAATAAAGGCAAAAGGGATTACTTTTTACTAACCTGGGTTGAAAGATCACTGGTTGTAGTGTTTAATCATCCTTTTGTTATTTTAATCATCACCTATATATCTTTTATGTTATAATTCTTTCATGGGTTTTTTATCCTTTTTTTTTCCTTTAATTAAAAAAAAAAGGCTCATATTATAAAATTAAACTTGGTCATTCTACATAGACAGTGATTATATATATATATAATACATTTCTCTGCCCACTTCTGAAGCCTCCACTCAGCTCCAGGAGCTAATAACAATGGGACACAAGAATGCCTGCGGCTGACTGTGTCTTTTCCCAGGAAGCAGACTTACAAAGTTGGTGTACATATACTATATATGATTAATATGTATAATGTATGTAGCTCAAAGTGATACACTGACCATAGAGGCATAAAATTTCTATTCTGTTTATATCAATTGGCAAGGAAAAAAACACAAAAGAGAATAATTAATGTGTGGGATAATTACAAAAACTATTTTATAGTTTGATCTGAATTTTACTCTACCTCCGTACTTTTATAAATTACACTTTCCATCCTGAATCAAACAAAATATTCAAATAAAATAAATTATTGAGGATGTATACTGTTATTGAACATATAAACTATAAGATAAAAAATGTAATTTTTTAAAGTATAGAGAGAAAGTACAATTTAGATTAAACTATAGAAGGGTTTTTGAAATTATCCATTAATAATTTAAAACTTGATCGGACTAGCTTAATTACACAAAGAAAGGAAATCAACAAAATCTTTATACATATTTTTAAAACAATGTTATGTTTTTCTTCCATTAGTTACTTGGTTCTTTCAGTTCAGTATTCCACTAGTAACGATAAAGCAGAAACAATCCAAACAGTTGCACATCAAATAGAAAATGGTGAAGGAATCTCACACAAAAGAGGGGAATCTGTAAAAACAAATACTAGAAAAAAGAACCATTTTCTCTCACCACAAAGACATATAAAATACCTCAGTCTCCATTTTTACAACACCAATCGCCCCTTAACAACCACAATAAATACCATACATAACAGTGTTACCCCTCAACCATTGTTGATGAGACTTTCAAACACCACCAATTGTTTCCCTCTCCCTCTCAGTTCAACTCGCTAGCCACTAATCAGTCATCATCATTGACAACTGATACCTTTTCTTCTTTATTGTTGTTAATACCTCCTCTCTTAATTTTTTTACCAAAATCAGCCCCTTTAACTGATGCCTCAACATTACTTCTCCACCGTAGATCTACTCTCATGGCAACCATCTCTCTCCAGCAACGTCATGCCCAGTAGCTCCACACTATGAGCCACCATATCCTCAGCAAGCTTAAGTAGCTCCTCCATCAGCACTCATAGCCTCTCTCTCTACCATTAGTCAACTTTTCTCTACATCAACTTCACATACAACAACTCCTCCACATCTTAACCAACGTTGCTTTAGCTCCTCCTCACATAGAAAATAGACAAGGAAACACATCCTCCACTATGGTAAAAACCAGTAAAGAAAGGGAGATAAAAGTAAGAAAGAGGAGGAGAGAGAAAGTCAAAACTTGAGGTGTCTAAATCTCCTGCCTCGAGTAGCATTGAGTGTCACCACTAGTTTATGAGCGAATAGGACATAGAGGAGCACCAGATCCACCAACCCACTTCCTTCAAGCAGCAACGATAGCGGCGGCGGCGGCGTGTAGATACATGTGTTGCCATTGTTCCAGCAAACTTTCGAACTTGATTTTAGTGGATTCTAAACACACCAAACACCTTGAAAGTTCGATTCATAACCTTAAATAATTTTGTGGACAAATTGCTATAATGTTGTGATATTTAGGATCAAATCTCTCTGGATTTCTAACTTCAGCTCCTTTGTGGCACATGAGTTGTGAATGAGCTTGCTTTCTTCTTATATCTTTTTAAGTCAAGATCTTTTAGACCAATTTCTTGATCTATCAAACTAGAATTTGTTCATCATAGCAAACCCGTCATGGTAGGCTGATATAATTTAGAAACACCATCAAATCATAAAACTCACAAACAAAAAATGATGCAACTTACCTCAAGTAACACGTACTAGGGGTGCTAATATCTTTCATTTACGCAACCAGTCTCTTGCCTAGAATCTCTAAAGACTAGTTAGGTTTTCTAGTAACCATAACACTAGACGGTGACTCCTTATCCAAACAAAGACCTCTCAACTCGCTCGGGAAAGGTTGACGTGATGTCGTGCTCTCGCAAGGGGGTACGACACCTTGTTATCTTGTGCAAAAAATATCAAACTAACAAGTGGTGCAAGTGGAAACTTTTCGTAGTAATATTGTTGAACATGTAGCTTTTTGTTAAAAATTAATATAAATTATTTTCAGTGTTTTATTCAATAATTAAATTTTTTTAGTTAAAATGATTTTTTAATATATTATTATATTATTGATTTGCAAACAACCACAAATTCAATACTCATCACCCTTTACTAAATAAAAATTAAACAATATTAGAAAATAATATAAAATCTCTTTTAAAGTCTCTTTCAATATGTTAAGTTTAAGTTTTTTAATTGAGATAATTGTTTTGATTTTTTTTTTCCGAAAACATGAGCCCTTGCTATTTTGAACAATCAAGAGCATAATAACACAACTTTAATTGATAAGCATCATTATTAAGAGAAACAATTATTTGAGTTCTGGTAATTATTAGTCCATTCTATGTTCTATAATGTAATTTGCTGTAATAACAAGTGAAATCATTATCAATCCTTGACCAAAAAGAGCACAACAATATATTGTCCCCTTTTACGGTTTTTGAGTTACACGAGTAAAAGGAGATCCAGTACTGACCAATTCCTTGCCTTGTTCCCACTATCAAATCCTGATTCCAGGAATGATAATTCTATCTTATTTTGCTCAAAATGTCTCCATAGGGATGGAATGAAGGTGCCATTAGACTACAAGTGCCACTGCTGCCAACACAAAGCTACATCACTAAATAACAAAGATTGCTACTGAAGTATCCTGAGTTAGCCTGGACAGCAAAGATTATGCGTCTAAAACTAATAGCACAGACGGATTAGTTGATCACATATGAATGACAACTCTGCAATAATCCACACGTGAGTTACCTTTGCCATGAGTACGTATATGCTAGTAAAAAATGAAGAGGTTGATCATGAGATGAAGGGAAAAGACAGGAGATAATTAATCGAGAAAATTCACTTCGCTTGCTGCACTAAATATGTGTTGCGAAAGCTAGCTAGGTGGTCAAATTCATGATTCGATGCCCTCTGTGGTCGCCATACATATATGTATATATCAACTTTTCCTAAAAGTAGAAAAGAGATACTGCAAAGTTAAGGAGCAGAAGACCCACTAATTTCTTCTCAAAACAAAACACCTCTCAGTGTCAATCCAAAAACAAAACTCCAAAAGAAACATACAGTAACCCATCACTCCAATTATTTCAAACCCCACACACACCCTTTCTTTCTACACATCCCATGACTCAATCCAAATAAATCCCTCCCTTCCCTCTCGTTCGTTCCCCAGAGCAAGAAGTACTGCTAGCTACCAACCAAAACATTAAAAACATGCCAGCCTCTCAAGCACTACTTGTCTTGGTGGTGGTAATGTTATTACAGCTTGCAATAAGCACCACCACCACCAAAACCTCCACCAACACCTCTACCGCTACCACTCATCATGACAACATTTCCAAAGCCAAAACCAAAACCACTTTATACCCTGATTTTCAACTCTTGAACGTGAAACAAGCATTAACAGAAACAAAAACTAGGCCCATAAAACCATCCCAGTATCAAGAACTATTCAAGACCAATCCAAATGATAGCGAAAGTGGGGGAAAGCAGAAACTAAAACTTGTCCACAGAGACAAGGTATCTTTCAGCAACAAGTTACATAACCATAGCCACGTTTTTCATGCACGCATGCATAGAGACGTGAAGAGGGTGGCTAGCCTTATACACCGCCTTTCAAGTGGCAGCGCCGCCAAGTATGAGGTAGAAGATTTTGGGTCAGATGTGGTGTCAGGCATGAACCAAGGTAGTGGAGAATATTTTGTTAGGATAGGACTTGGTAGTCCGCCGAGAAGTCAATACATGGTTATTGATTCGGGCAGTGATATTGTTTGGGTTCAATGTAAACCCTGCACCCAATGTTATCATCAAACCGACCCGCTATTTGACCCGGCAGACTCAGCATCATTTATGGGGGTGTCTTGTAGCTCGGCAGTTTGTGACCGGGTGGAGAATGCGGGTTGTAATTCGGGTCGGTGTCGCTACGAGGTATCATATGGTGATGGATCGTATACAAAAGGGACTCTTGCCCTCGAAACACTTACATTTGGACGAACCGTGGTTCGAAATGTGGCTATCGGATGCGGGCATAGTAATCGGGGCATGTTTGTTGGTGCTGCCGGCTTATTGGGACTTGGAGGTGGATCCATGTCATTTATGGGTCAATTGAGTGGTCAGACCGGGAATGCATTTAGTTATTGTTTAGTGAGCAGGGGGACTAATACAAATGGATTTTTGGAATTCGGGTCTGAAGCAATGCCCGTGGGAGCTGCATGGATCCCTTTGGTTCGAAACCCGCGGGCACCGAGCTTTTACTATATCAGACTTTTGGGTCTCGGAGTTGGAGACACGAGGGTGCCTGTATCTGAAGATGTATTCCAATTAAATGAACTGGGAAGTGGAGGTGTTGTTATGGACACTGGGACGGCTGTGACTCGGTTCCCTACGGTGGCTTACGAAGCGTTTCGTAATGCCTTTATTGAGCAAACCCAAAACCTCCCCCGGGCTTCTGGAGTATCCATATTTGATACTTGTTATAACCTATTCGGGTTTCTGTCAGTTCGGGTACCGACTGTTTCATTTTACTTCTCAGGCGGGCCAATCCTAACCATTCCAGCAAATAACTTCTTAATTCCAGTGGATGATGCAGGAACCTTTTGTTTTGCATTTGCTCCTTCCCCATCAGGGCTTTCCATCCTCGGAAACATTCAACAAGAAGGGATTCAAATTTCTGTTGACGAAGCTAATGAATTCGTAGGCTTTGGCCCGAATATTTGCTGAGTAGGAATTTTGCTAGTCTTTAATTATAGTTACGAAGATATTTATTATGTGTAAGAAGTATTATAGTATACACATAGTTAAGAAGGGGTATGTGTTAATATCCTGTGATGTTTGTCCTAGTATTGAAGTGTTATTATATATAGTATATGGAACTAGAGCTGTGCTTTTCTCCTTGTGAAGAAGTGTGCACAGATCAATGTAATTAATGGTTGATAAAGATTATGCAAAAGAGGTGATTATGATTAAACAAAAGATCAGAGTTTAATAGTCAAAACATTCCCAGCTGAAATTCTCCAATGGTCAAAAGCATGATCACCAGAAAAGATAATTTGCATGGGTATTAGGCCACCCATGGTAGGATCCAAGAGGCTCCTTTTACACCCATGTTAGCGTACCAGACGCAATTCAGTCTCCAATAGTGGGTGGAACTGACCCCAAACACTGATTTTTGCTCATTGCCTACCACCTTTATTTCCCGTCTTCATAGTACAGAGAGATTCCTCTCCCTTTCTCATCCACAAGTCTATGGCAGTACTGTTAAAATCATGAGGGAAGGGAGCCACCACCAAGGTGGGCATGTGAACGCATCACTAGCTAGGAGAGCTTTGGTCTGCCTGGTGTAACCTAAGTTGGAGTGCATTCAAGCAATGACTTTTACAAAGGTGTTGGCTTTTTCCTTCTTTTGATATGTTTGGGAGCATAACAATTGCTTTAGTCCCTTTTCATGTCAGATTAAGGATCAGAACAACTCAATCTGACTACATCCCATTTCCCATTTCCCATTTCTGATTCAACTAACAGATGGTAGCTAGATCGATGACATTTTATGAGTGCTAAATACTATTGCTTTCTCTGATAACCCTCCTAGGGCTTTGCAAGCACTTTAGAGGCCCACAAAAGTGAGGGTTTGTTGTGGTGAAATTGGTGAAAGTGAAAAGGAATCAATAAAAGCAATCTAAGATTTGCACAGAAATTAGGATCGTTGAGGATATACTTCAAGTTTCTTTCTGGACTTTTGGCGAAAACCTTCACCTTATTGCCAGAACATTGCGTGACCGAGTGTGGCTCAACTTGTCAGTACATGTCTCGACTAAGATTTTGCCTTTTCCTTCAATGTATATCTGTACAGTACTCTTCAGAACATTTTGCAAACATCAATCCCTCAATTTCTGATGCTATGCAGTCCAACTTGCAACCATTCTTATGATTCATGCTAAACTTGGGAAACATAAAATTACCGAGGAATCATGATGAATCCTGAAGGTCAAATTCCACCACTATCGTACATTCTGCAACTCACAGATCGATGCAGTGGTTATGGGAACAAGCAAAAGCCAAAGTGAACATGCATCAACCAATCTGATTATCCATTTAAATTATTACACCAAACAGCTTCACAGGTCAAAGAATCAAGAAACAAGAAGGCAGCAAGGCTAAGAAAGGATCCAAGAAAAAACAGTTCATCCTTAAATACAAATCCCAATTTTAACTATTATAATCAATCATTATTTCATTCTCTTATTAGATAGATTTCAATTTTTTTAATAAATTAACGAGGAAAAAAAAAAGAAGCTTTCAGTTCATTACTATTTTGCAAGTGATGGGTTTTTTTTTTCAAAAAAATAAATGAAGCTTAAAAGGGACAAACAAAAGCAAGTGCACAAAGGTTAAATAGGTTAGATAGATAAAATTCCATCCAATTAGCTTGCTTTTCTGCCATTCCCATGGGACCGATATTCATCCAAAGTAGATAGAAAATATTCTTAGTCATCTTACAAGACAACCTTTCTTAGTCCTCCATCTCCCTTCAACTAAACTAGAATATCTAAAGATGTTTGAACTAACTAGAAAATCTATGAACTTTGATCACATTGTAAATTTTCTTTTAGTCAATTAATTTATATATATTTTTTAATGATACTAACTAAATCTTAATAATATTATTCCTCAATTAATTACTAAAAAAAGAAAAGTTGGCCATGATGATCATGTTCAAGGTCAAGCCAGTACTCTTCATCCACTTTTTCCAACCTTCAACCAACCATTAATTATTAAATTGTAAGGATTTTTCTCTTCTTTTTTAAGCTCCGATTCATATTCAACGATGCAAGAAACGCAGGCACTGGTTAATTTCCTATATGTCCTTAACTGTTCACGCATCATCTTGCACAGAAACAAAGAAAATCCGCCGTCCCCCCTGTGAGTCAGTGTTTACAGTAAGTGGCAGGTTCGTAAATATAAACGGAATATTGGACTTTCTATAGTATAAAATGCCGAAGCAAACGACGCCATTTTGATTTCAATTTCAGAACGATGGACATCCTCACTCATCACAACAAACGAAGTGTCGTTTTGGACCTCGTAACAAAATTGATTACAATTTCAGGGCATGACGTTCATCAAAATTTCCAATGGAATCCTTGTACCTTATTTTTTTTGCCTTGCTTTTTAAATTTTAAAAAATGATCAACCAGATTTTATTTTTCAAAAAATCGATATCTTCATATATGTATATGAAAGGATCGTGACATAGTTTCGATAATAATATAGTATAAGTTTCAATAATAATATAAAAAAATATACAAGTGTTATAGATATTAGACTAGATAGGTGTTTTGAGTTATATTGTAAGCCGGGTCAAATTTTTTATAATATGAAAGTATATTGTTTAGGCGACACCAATATTTCTTTTTTTAAAAAAGAAAAATCTAATATCTGAGTTAATTATTAACTTAAGTGAGTTCAATAAACTTAATTAATTTGATAATATAATTAAATAACTTTAAAAATATAGTTATAAAAACTTACTCGATAGTTAGTTTAATAGAGAATGGATGGAGAGTTATTTTGTTTGACATGAAATAGGTTTAGGATACAATTGATAAAATTAAAATATTTAAGACTTAATTGAGACTGGAGTCATACGTTTGGGACCAAACCGTGCATTTAATTTATTGAACAAAATTCTGGCTCTAAGAAGCGACGGCGTATTTGCTCTATCTGGTCCCATTTTTCCTCGTTACGAATCAACGAGGAGAGAGCTAAGAACCGTGCTGTCGTTTAAATCCTTCACGATCACGACGTCGTTTCTGCTTCAATGGAAGCCTCAGAAACTAACACCGCCACCACATCGACCGCTAATCCAAACCCTAACAACACTAACTGAATACTATCGTCAACACCAGTGTGGTCAACAATCGATGGACCACTAGGTCTAATAGAAGACGAATCGTTAACCTACGCACGTAGATTTTACAAATTCGGATTCGCATTCTTGCCTGGGCTTTGGGCCGTCAGTTGCTTCTACTTCTGGCCTGTTCTCTTCGATTCTCGCACTTTCCCTCGCATTCGTCCTTGTAGGTAAAAAAAATTCCAAATCTCGCAACATTGTAAATGATTTGGATTGTTTCACTTGAAATTTGTATGCCGAGATCGAATTGATTACTTCTTTGCAAGCTTCCATTTTGTTGGTTAGTTTAATGAATAGTTGCTGTCTTTCTTGGATAACAGAGTGTAAACATTGCCTATATTATGTATGAGTAGTGTGTGTTTTGAACGAGTGAGGTATGTGGCTCAAGTGGTATTGTTCTGCCTTCCTTGCAACGTTTAGGGAAAACAGTGTTCCTTACTGAGTCATTTTCTCTTGATATTGTTTCACTTTGTTAGTTTTTTTTCATATTGCAAAAAAAGGGGATTGTGTTATCTTATTTGGGGCTGGTTGACGTTAGGGGAACCTCTGGCAAGAAAAAAAAATTGTTAGGTGAAAAGAATGCCATCAAACTCATCTGTTATGTAGCAATGATCTATAATGTAGTTAATGCTCTCATGAACTTACCATTGAAGCATGAACTTAACTTCTTTCTGTTGAGGTTGGTTTTGGCTGTTGATTATGTTCTTAGATCAGCTAGCAGTTGGGTTCACAGTATTTACAACTCTTCTTCTTTCGTGGGCCTAACATTTTCCATTGGAGGGGAGCAACTCTTTGGCCTTGGCTAGGATAAACTACGAATGTACAATGCTGCTGATAGATTAGGCTTGACAGGTTGGATTTAGTCATATGCTCCTGCATGACAGTCTCAATGTTCTTCCTTACCCTTTCGACTGCGGGGCGTGTAGAAAAACAAGTCAATGAGACCTTTTCAAATCCAGCAGCAGACTCCTGAAACAAAGGAGATAAAGATAACAAGTTTTCAATTTCGAATGTATATCATGTACAGGCTAACTACTAGGATGTTTGTTGCATTTCTGCTCTACCTCTGTCAAACTGAAAGTCTTTTTAAAGACATCTTGAATGCATACAAAATAGTTGCAGAAGAACAAACAAAAGACTCTTTAAACTTTCTCTCCAGTCTCTTTGAGTTTCTATATGACACTATTCAGCTATCATTTAGTTCCTTTTCTTTTTCTTTCCTATATTAGCATTGTTGTCGGGTTTTGAACACATTCTGTCATTGGAGCAACTTAAATTGCTATGTCTTTTTCAGCCACACTGTCTGTGTTGAAGTATTTATCCCCCGAAGTAAATGAAAGAAGATTTATGGTGAGCCTCATATCCTATGCTTGTTTTTTAGAATAAGGTATATGTTTAGTTTCGACTTCCCTTGTTATGTTTTTTCCTACAAGAAGCATCTGGATTGTTTATGTCTGCAATTTTTGAAGTCCCTAGCCCTTACACTGCGATGGCAGTAATTACTTGGATAATAACTTAAGCTGTCATTAGTTGTCTGGTTCGGAGTTGTTGATTGGTTTGATTGATTCAAGAAAGCTACAGAGATTCTTGATTTGCATGCTGTTTAATTCATAGTCCCATAAAACACAGGTATTAAGCATAATAAGGTTTAAGCTAGTTGCTCAACTAAAAGCCTACCATCACCATGGTTCTGTCTTAAAACTCTGAACCTATATCACATATAGCTCTACCATGAATATCGTGGAGGTCTTTGGACAGTTAAATTTCAAGATGCCCTTGAAGATAATGGGCATGTAAGGTCTTTAGGATGTCCAGCCTTCATTAGTCAATGGGCCTCGTGTTACTAAAGATGGCATATATGCCAGTTGGGTACTCAAGATTCGGAACTTAATATTATCCATATTTATATTCGAATCCAAAACGATTAGATAAATCCAATTCATTACATGGCATTGGCAGGTATGGATTTTAAATATTTGAAGCTGATCTTATCAAATTTTTGGTTAAAATAGTTACCAAGTTTTGCAAAAATAACTCCTAATCTGAATGCATACTTTAAATAAATCTAATAAGAAAATCATTTTGCAAATTATATAATCAATTTGATTAATTTCAATCGAAATTGCCCAACAAAATTCATAAAACTGTTCAATTTGATTGATTTTAGGTTATTTTTACTGATATTCCGAATAATTCAATTAATTTTCTCACCCCTGCTTTAGCTTCAGCAGATCGATGAAGCACCACCAAGATAGCCCATATGAATCGATCTCACTGCCTTCAGTATCCATCATGCTAGCAACAACAAAACCTTTCTCTTCATTCAATATCCTCACATGTTCAGTTACTCTTTTATGCCACTCACGCGTCCTATATATGACACATGATAATTTGTGCAACATTCATGCCATCAAAGAACCTCCAATTCCTCAAATCCACAAGTCGCCGGTCGAATGAGCACACCTGTGATATGGATCATGGATGTATCCATATACATATATCAAGTTTCGGGTCAGATAGAATAATATTTATTATTTATAACATTGGTGGTTTTTTGGGGTTTTATTATCCAAATTTGATCTAAACAATAACTATTTATAGAATATTTAATTTATTTGGGTCGGTTTGGATGATCCATCATGCATCAAGCATTGATGTAATTGTCATCCTAACGATGACAAATGGATGGGGAAGTGTTCATAAGAGACGAAACCTCCCATTGATATGGTGAACGACTTTCATAGGTGTTCTTCTATGTTGTTAAACACTAAGCTTGCATGTCTTCCCTTCAGAGTTGGGATTCATAAATTCAGACTCCCCATTTGGGATGTATTCTACTTATCAGTTTGCAAGAAAAGGGAAGGGGAGTTAGCTAGCTAGCCACCAAATCCCCGTCACCAGATTCTGGCAAAACCTTGAAGACGGGAAGCAGCACTACCAGCAGCCACCAACGTTTTTAAGCATCAAAACACAAACCCCATAAGCAATGAACATATGAATTCTCACGATTCCTTGTGACTTATTCTTCAATGTAGAAGCAGGAGTACGGAGGCCACCTCATCCTTGGGATATCTTGTCTAATACTCTTGTTACAGCCCGATCAAGTCTCATATTTAAAATAGCATGTTTTGTGCTGTTAAAATCAAAGGAATGCAATTTGAGAGGTGTAGTTTAACTGGTCAGGTTTTGGATTTACTTTTTAAAAATTATTAGTTTGAGTTTTACAAATCTCATGGTTACTGGAGGCTTACATGGTTATAACTTCAGGACCCCTGAAATTAGTCGAGGTGCGCGCAAACTGGTCCGAACACCCATGTTAATCAAAAAAAAATTTGAAGTAATGCAATTGCATTTTAGCCCTTCAACTTTACTGGTTTTCTAAGCTGGATTGAAAATGCAGTTTATTTCAAAACGAATGATGCAAGGTTACTGTTAAGTTAACTTCTTGGACTTGGAAACAAGAGTTTTTACAACGGGAATAACTAATTGTGGACATGAGTTATAAAGAAGTGAGAAAAAGTAAGAGTAGCTCTGCTGTCATTTTCTATTTAGAGCCGAAGTATGTGTCTTAATGACTTGAGGTACAATGAAACAATTGTGCAAGTTAATTTGTTACCAAATGTGAATAAACAAATTGAAAGAGACAGCCCCAGAAGACCCACCTACTGTACTTTGGGGTCGCTATCTTACGTAGTATTTTAGCAGGGATTAAATAGGGTTAGTTTTAGCTAGAAAGCATGTAGAGACTCAGAGAAATTGACATCAAACCTATCTTCCCTGTGTTAGCTCTTTTTTTTTTTAATCATTATCTTATGTTGGATCCCACTTCATAAAGTTAGGGTTTTTTCATGAAGCTATCAGTTTTCTAATCATAGCATATACGGTACTTGTGGTGGTGTGGGACAACTGAGGATTTTAAGCAACATCAGGATGAAACATCACCGGATTCCGATGGGTTCGTAGGGATGATGGTTAATTCATCCAGATATATATTACTAACATCCTGTGCTTGATTAAGTTTTTCTCTACAAATTTGCCATATTTTTTTCCACATTTTGTTGGTGATCAGCAATGTTTTCAAGTATTCATGCAAAATATTTTATTTCCAATATTGTCAATGCTTGACACCTTCTCATGAAGAATATATATATATATATATATATATTAAGACCGATTGTAGAGTTAACTTTGAAAATCTAGCTACTTTATCTCCTGGGTTCTATGCGAAATTGGCTTTCGGTTGAAACAAACCAAATTTATGAACTTAAAAGTCCAAAATGGTGACTGGCTAAGACCATTCCATTTGAAACTTGCGATTCTTTTGCTTTGAAAAACAATTATGAATTTTAGGTCTTAACCCAAACGTGAATTTTAATTTAACAAAAAAATTAATTCTGGGGAAAGTGATTTGACATTGAATCTAAAACTTATCTAAAACTCAATTAAAGAGGGATTTTAGTCTTGATATGCAAAAACTGGTCGAGAATACCCTAATGGAGAGATTTGAGAGGAAAAAGAGGGGAGGGAATTGCCATTATGTGTAACCTAAACATGGAAGATCGCCTTCAAATTCTAAAAAGACTCTACATAGTTTTATGGGGCCGTAAGAAGGTATGACCTTTGGTTGACATCACTTGGAGAAAATTATATATGTTTGAATAAAGCCAAGTAGAATATATATTCTATTGAGGCCGGAATTCCATGTAACAAATTGCATCCTGCAAGATGGATAGAAGAATCCTAGGAAAGAGATTGGTTTGCATGGAAGCTTGAGAAAGGGACCACAAATTGTAATAATAGGATTTTGTAGGAGGGTAAGCAGTGATGGTTCATCAATATTTAGGTCAAAATTAATGTTTTTTCTGAGGTGCGTTGTAGTGCTTGTGAATGTCACAAGCAGTGTGGTTGGGAAAAGATGGGTTAGCTTGAAATGTTGAAGAACAGTAAGAGAAATGGGAAGGTGTGTTGCTTGATTGGTCATTTTTTCAGTGTGGTAGGCTAAGGTACCTGATGATTTTCACAAGAAGACCAATTAATAGGCAGATGGGATTTGTTTGTTGCTTCAATGCCTTGCTTCATCGAGAGAAGGCAGAATTGAGAGTTTAATTACGCACTTAATTATGCACAACTCTCTAATTTTCCTGGTTTAAAAGAGATATTGGGTCCCATTAATATTTAAGGAGAATGTTTGTTAAAATCCCACTTGTTTAAGCTCGTAATTCCCTGTTAATTTATCATTAGGAGATTAAAATTAATTTCAAATCAGAAGCCATTTTTTAGTAATTGAAATAGTAATTAGTACTGATTTTGCATATTTGTGAATTCTTCATATTAAAATGGACCTAGCTAGGTCTAATAGGACATCAATAACTTAGAAAATACAAGAATTTTAATGAGTGAAAAAAATTGTAAATATAAATTCTAAATTCATAATTTTATTTTTTAAAATTTAAATATATAGTAGCTACCTCGTTAAGAGTTTACAAGACCTTTAAATAGACTAGGAAAACCTAACTCTACTAGAAAACAACCTAAAATTCAAAAATATTAAGGAAATTAAAATAAAATCCAAAATAAAAATAATAAATCCGAGAAATTCAATAATTTGATAAGTGACCTCTCACAGAAAACTGATTGTAGAACTACTTGAAAAAATTTAACCTCGATCTAACAATCGGATCTTCTGTTATTTAAGTTTTAAGTTGATAACTTAGTTTGGCATGACCAAGTCTTATTTTAAGCCTAAACATATCTTACTTGTCCATAAAAATATCTATTAAGTCATTATATAATCTACTTGGATCCGCATCTGACAATATAAATTCTCACTTAAATACTTAGAACCTCTAATTTATACAACTTCAATTGCATCACTAGATGTGCTTCAATTTATGCTTCTCTTTTTGGTTTACACTTAATTAATATATAATACAGTATTAAACACAAAATATAATGCCAAGAAATGAAGACATCAAAACATAGAATCAAATTACAAACCATTTTTTAAATTTAATCGAGAGATGGATGGAACAATTTTTTGTATAAACCCTAGACCGTTTCATTGCAATTAAGCAGCTAACTACTAAGAGAAAACACAACCATGATCCATTGTGACACCGAAAGATATATATAGAGGTGCATGAAAGCTAGCATTTTGAAGGTAAGAACCCTCTGTGCATATAGTTATCTAAAAATCAAATTAATGATGTGCAAGGACAGTGTATTTGGAACACTACAGAAAAAGAAAAAGAAGTCTTTTTATGTAACAGCTTGAGCTTCATATATAATTTAGACATGGAATTTCCATGGTTTCTTGTATGGTGTCATCCGATGACTTGTGTAGGAAGCAAGACTTGTACAAGGGATTCAGATAGAGTGAGTAAATTAATGAAAGATCATTCTGTTACTAATTAAGATACAATCAACAATTTCAATATATATTTTGTATAGCTGGTAAGCATTTCACTGAGAAAAAGCTTCCATTTCAAGTAATCAAGGCATAAAGTTTTGCTTTTAATACCGAGAGGAACGTGCCCTATAGCTAGATGTGATGCCCTATGGCTTTCTCAGATCATCATATTAATCGGAATGGATTTGTTTTCGTAAACATGGATCAATTACCTCATCTACTATTTCCTAATTTTGTGTGTAAACACATGCATACTCCCATTTGATTTTTCAACCAATTTATAATTGATTATTATACATGATTACTTGCTAGAGTATACAATACTATATTTCTTGTCAATTTTTTGGTATACAAGTTACCAATCAATATCGTGCTTGCCTAATTAAACTTGTTGAGATTTAATTTCATGTTTCTTCCTTCAACTCCCAACTTTAGGGTACAAATCATGCTCTCCTAGCTTTAATACTCTAGCTAGGTATATATCCTGATCATGCGCCAGTCTTTTGTACAGTGAAAATAAATCCCTTTTCAACCAGGTTTAATCATGACAATCCACACGTTCAAGTAGAAGTTTTAAACTAACCAAAGATCGCTTGTACGTAGATGCACTTACCAGCCTTTTTAGGAGGTGTTCGCCAATGAATCTTATATTTGGAATCCAGAAAATAGTGCTACACAGTGCAATCTGATTCGAATTGTTTAATCATGATGGAGTTGAAAGAGAGAAATAGTTCTGCAGATGATGATCCCTCACCTCTTACTCATTCAAATAAAAACTCCTGTAGGTTAAAAACTGTTCAAGAACGCATGCATGTTTGTGTACATGGGGCCTTGAAAGGGCTGCTTATTATAGTAAAATGGAGAGGATGAAGAATATATCAAATTATCACGGTCGTCCACTTGATATATGTGAAGATCAGGCATCAATTAATTAGTAATCCACTAAGGCTAGCTATATATATAATATGTGAAGACTTCCCTTATTTATAACCTGAGAGAAACAACAACAAAGTCTCAGTCAGATGACCTTTCTATAATTGTGAGGAATTAAAATAGCATAGTGGATATTATTTCACGTTAAGGATTTATATTTTATATATCAGTTTATGAAAAGAGACGCGAAGAAAACTGAAAGAACCGTGAAGCAGCTTTCAGTGAAGGCACATGCATGAAATGTAAAGGCACACAGGAGCAAGAATTAAGCAAGCAAAGAGTTAACTTATAATTTCAAGATTAGGTTCAACAGGGTTTTCATGAATCACCCAAATCCCACCATACAGAGCAAGATTGACCAATAATTCAATAATATTTTTAGACTAGAGAAAAAGTAAGAGAAAACAGCTACCTAGCAAGCTAGCTAGGCAGCCCTGGATGAGCACTTAATAAATTCTTAAGAAGAATATCTAGGTAATGTGATGTGGACAAATTAATGGCAATATGGTGACTGTAATGATAATAAAACCGAGAAGCGAGAGAGAGAGAGGAAGAGGAAGAGAATTTAGTTAAGAGGAGAAGAGATCAATTTCATGGGGTATAAAATCCCAGTCAGTTAAGAAATCACTTTATCCATCTTTTTTGCTTGCACCAACAACATTTTAATAAACATGGACTTGCTTTCTCCTTTTGACCTTTCATCTACATGGATGTGAGCAAAATGTAAGACATGCTACCTTGCACTCTTCCCCTCCTCTTACCTCTTTATCATTAATATTTGCCACATAAAAGCATATTCTATATACTCTTTTCTTTTTTTCTTTTCTTTATATAATAGATACACTCCTGAACACGATTCACAGATAAATTAAAAAATATAAGTGGTAAGATTCGAATCAGGAATATCTTCTTTCTAATTGACTTCTTAACACTTGGCTATTATCAGTTAAGCTAGTAACTCACTTGCGCATATACTATATATACCTGTTGAACTATTAATCTTTTCTTATTTTTTTATGGGATTGATTGGTATTATTATTTTTATTCTTAATGGGTAAAAAAAAAATAAAGTTCGACCCTAAGACTCTATATGAGGGATATGTATTAAGCTATAAGTTCCTTGGCATAAAGTTTCAACGAATATGAATTCAACAGGGAAAAAATAAAGTTTCAACGAATATGAATTCAACAGGGAAAAAATAACTTAACAAATAAATGTTTTAAAAGGTACGAAGAAAATGTTGAAGAGTACTTTCTATATTTAGTCCGCTATATATACCTTGCAAGGGGAGATGACAAATTGAACCCTAGCTGGAAACATGAAGATTAATTAAACGAGATGAAGAGAGATATTGGGAGGTATATACAGTGAGCTCTGATGGGATCTCCTTTGTATTGAAAGGGAAAAAAAGGGAGTAGATATTGAAAAGAGCATGATCAAATAATTAATGAGTGTTTCAGAGATAAAATCATGAGTTTGGTCACAGAATGACTGCATATCAAAGATCAAATATAATAAAAACATATATCCTATACTGGAGAAATTGAGAGAGTACTTAAGTTTTCTTGAGAGAATCAGCTGAAACTAAGAAATATACAAGACAGATGAAATATTGTGTATCAAATTAAAGCTTTCATCTTCGGTTAAAAGTAAATAAATTGAATCTTATTATTCTCCTCTGACAATTCTCCAGATCTACAGTACTTGTAGTTTTGTCAACATTGGCTGGCGCTTCCCTTCTCTGGTAATCGTAGCTACGGGCTGTTGCAGTCCTTCTTCTAATATAGCAGCCCTATGAAAAATATAAACTTTTCTACTTGATTTTCCCACATGTGCTTTAAATGTAAGAATCCATGTTGTGTTTGGTTCGTATAAGCTATTCAGTCTTTCCTTCTTGTCTTTTATGCAATCAATCTTTTGGTGGAATTCAGTTCTTAATTTCAACCTTCTCAAAAAAAATTTCAGCAGCTATATATCTGTAAGGGCTGCCTCCGCCATAGTCAGCAAAGGTTAAACACGAGGTTAAGTAATAAAAAGTAAAACTTTCATGAATTGAACTGCTAGAAAATTAATAAATAGTAATGAAAATATATACTGACAAATAATGTTTTATTACTAATTGCCAATGGAAATATTTGTTGACAAATTCTGATGAAAATAGCAGTGGATTGCGTTTCATCAGTAATTTCTGATAGAATTACTGCCGAAGTAAAAAATTTAAAACAAATTAGCAATTCTATCACAAAGTTGACATATCATTATTTATAAATAAGTTGTTATCTATATTTCACTCCTCCCTTCTTCTTTCTTTCCTTTCTTACGCTAAAAAAATATAAAATTAATTATAGTTTGTTTTTTATTAAACTCGAAGAGATGAACAGAGTATTAATAAGTGAAAGCTAAATCAATGGTATTCTTGAATATAAAAAAGAAAATAAATAAAATAAGAGAAACGTTGAGGTTTGAAAATACTTGACATCCCAAGTAAGTTATTTTTACCCTCCAGGAAGCTATACAACAATGAAATATTTTAGCAGACTCTTTATTTTTAAACTTGACTGAAAGTAAAACTATATATAAATTGTTACAATAATCAATGAACATGGCATACATAAATTCAAGAATTCCCAAAATTAATTATTTTAAAAAATCTAAAACACTAATATGGAAACACTATATATATATATATATATATATATATATAAGCAAGTTGTTAAGCCTGAAGAAGGAGAAGATGATGATGATGACGACCTTGGTAACTTACCATTTAAATAAAAGCGAAAACCTTGTGGCTATCTATTTTGACATCAAATTATTCACCAACTCCCCTCCCCTCTTACAGAAATTAACATTAATTTCCTCTTAAATAACCAATAATAAACTGCATGCAACAAAATAATTTCTAACTTTGCTACACATGTAATCAATGCTTATGCTCATCTAATGGAATAATTTCATTTACGTTGCCCAGAAATGGGCACTTGAGTGTTCGTGATTGTTGTGTCTCTGTGGGAGAGTACTGAGCTGTCAAGAAGTGAATTACAAGGATAAATAATTTGATTAGGCTAATGGTAACATTTAATACACATTGATATTTAGGTAAAAAAAAAATTCAGTGCTTATACATGTACATGTATTTATACATATCCTATCTTGTGTATATAAGAAAAGTGACCTCTCATCTGTAACCCTAAACCCAATTCCCTCCTGTTCTATATCTCTTTCTTCCAATTCAACTTCTTATATTCCTCAAACTTCTGTTCAAGATCTTCCTCTTGTGCCGATTAGTGCCATAAATTTACAGTTTGTTGCTGTGTTGGGATATTTAGGTGAGTTTGGTCAAGCTTTCATGTGATGGAAGATCTTAAAGGTAGCTCAAGCAGTGATGATGGGAAGACTAGTTGTCATAGAGGGCACTGGAGACCAGCTGAAGATGAGAAACTTCGGCAACTTGTCGATCAATATGGTCCTCAGAATTGGAATTTCATCGCGGAACATCTTCAAGGAAGATCAGGTAAGATAGAGCTAAAGAATTCACCTCTCCTTTTCTTTCTCTCATCATTGCTCAAGTTCTAAGAAATGGGATTTTCATATGTGCTTCTTTTTCTTTATCTTGATTTGTAGGGAAAAGTTGTAGATTGAGATGGTACAACCAACTTGATCCAAATATCAACAAAAGGCCTTTTACAGAAGATGAGGAAGAAAGGCTCCTAAAAGCTCATCAGATTCATGGAAACAGATGGGCTTCGATATCTAGGCTCTTTCCTGGTAGAACTGACAACGCTGTCAAGAATCATTACCATGTTGTTATGGCAAGAAGGAAGCGGGAACGCTGCTTGACTTTCCATGGTAAGAGAAATAATTTCCAAGTCCAATATTCTACTGATCATCATCTTCGGTCCAACAGAAATAGCAGTACTCCTCCTGGTAGCAATTTTGGGTTCTTTAGGCCTCAAGTGTCACTTGATTATGGTTCTAAATTAGGGTTTCAGAATAATATTATTGAAAGAAAGGGTACTAACATACCCATGACCTCTTCAAACTCATCACCCTCTTGGACTAACGTTAGTGCTTCAACCATCACAAATGACTCATTAAGTTTTGACGTCTTTGATGCAAAAAGAAAGGATTATATTCAATACTCAAGTTCTAATTCTTCATTACATCCTAAAGAGAGACCACTTGCTTTGAATGAATCTCTTCACTGTACTTACCATCCTAGTTCTACCATTTATGTGGTAACAACTACCAGAATGTTGTTGGACAGCAGATCCCTAATGCTAAGAAAGTTGATCCTAATAATCCTTTTGCATTGACAAGTTATGGTGATGGTTATGGAAGCAATAAAGAAAAGATTACCGAAAGCCAGTTAGTGAGACTCAATAGCAATAATCATGAGCCAGCTGCAATGTGGAAATTGCCAATGGCTTCTCAGCAAGAAGAAAAAGATCATGGAGGTCAATTAAAGAACCAGGATGTTGCCTTTATAGACTTTCTCGGTGTGGGAATCTCTTAATTATCGAAGATATATATTATCCAAGCTTCAGTTTTATCATCATGACGAGCATAATCTTGGGTTTGATAATCTTCCAATTTTCCAATTATAACAATATTGGTCAGACGTCTGGTTCATATATATATATTAGGCAGTGCCTGATGAGTTCAGAATAAGCAAAAGGAGGAGGCAGCTACATTTTGCTTTCATCCCTCATTTAGGACTTTCAATGTTTCAGCTGTAATTTTCAGTTAGGTACAATCTGCAAATGATATTTCTTATGTACGGGCTTTGTTTTCTTTCTGTCATCCATGGATGATGTAGTGGTGGTGGTAGCAGCAGAGCAAGTAATTTATGGAAACCTGAATCTTGATTGATTTATAGATGTTTAATGAGTTCTTTCTTCTGTAACTCCCTATAGACACATTCGAGCTTGAAACCCTGCACCATGAATTAGAAGAAGTGAAGGTATATATATTAATTGTGTTCTAATAATTATTTCTCTAGTTTTTGTGCCATAATTTCGACTACTACTTTGCTGCTTCGAGGCCTTGTGCCATGATAGATATTTCTGTGCTATTTTGAAGTATATTAATCATCCTTTTATCAGTTAGTTGACATGTTCCTATCTAAATGGATTGATAAGTTATTTGTTGACAATTTTGTCTCCCTTAGGGTTGTGATCGCTGAGAGCTATCCTCATATGCGTTCCTGTGTTTTTCTGCAAGGATTCTCTACAATAACCTTACCTTATTCTGAATTGTAAATCAGATACTTAATTCTTGAATGATAATTAATAATTAATTTCTCAATGTCTCTTTCAAATTGATCATTTTCAGTTAAAAAATCATTTCTTTGTAATTTAAATATAAATGTTTAAAGTATTTCATATAGAAATGTTTAGTAACATGGGAAAGTAAGATTAGAAAAATTTATTATGAAATCAAAATTTTAAAATATGAAAAAAAAATAATTCAGGAAAGAATCCGAAACAAAACAGATCACGATATTATTAATGATAATTGAATTTTTAAATTTTTTTTATATAATCTTATAAATAAATAGAGAAGATATTGAACATTTTCTATGAAAATACAAAAACTTTATAGGATAATGAGGATGCCAATAATTAAATTACTCCTTATTTTGGGTTACAATATTGATGGTACGAATTATGGGAAAGAGGATGTAATGAAATCAAGAATATTAATGTGTTTTAATTCATCTTAACTGATCTTTCAATCATCCACAATATCTTTTGTTTAATATAACATTAGAAACTCTCTCATGTGATGTCAATTTTTAATAAAAATATTCATGACGATCCAATTTAAACAATTAAATACTTGGCATTTGAATATTAAGACACCGTTAGTACTCCCTTCATCCAAAATAATTATCAATTCATTTTTTTCAATTTTGAATTTGTTGGGAGGACAAGAGGGATATATATATATATATATATATATATATATATATATATATATATATATATATATATATATAAAGTAAAATCCATCACTTTATTTTATCAAGATTTTAACCACTTTCCTATAATTCTTCCTGGTTGAAAAAAAAAATGCCGTCAAGAGGTTGATTTAATTAAACGATAAATTAACAAATTATATATTTTATCTTAGATTGATATTATGTTAAATTAGTAAGGGTGGCAATTTCATTTATACCTCATGAATGACAACACAATCCAATCCGACTTGAATGTATATTAAATTCTATGGATTTTATTTTATTTTAAAATAATAGATATATTAAAAAGACTATAACTAAAAGGTCGTTAAAAACAAGATACACGAAAAAAAATTTACAAAAACTAAAAAAAAAAACTAAAAACTACATAACCAAAAAAAAAATCAGGAGTGAAAGAGCTGATCACAAAACATACAAAAGACTTGCCAAAAACAAAATTCTATAGATAACTTGGGTTAAATGTCAAATTCGAGAAAGACTTTATTGGTAAAAAACCGAGTTTTAAATTGTGTATAAATATTGTTTTACTAACTGAAAATCAGTAAAAATTTTAAAGGTTGATGAAATTAATATTTATATTTATATGAAACAATATATGTTTAAAAATAATAATAATAATAAGCTATTTCTGTACCGGATTCTAGTCAGGAAGATTAACAGGCAACAAGGGAGACTCTGCTGTATTGTGCCCGACTGCCATGATCGAGGTGAGTGCTGTGTTTTTGAGTTTGCTGTGGTGATGGAGGTTTGTGCGTGGAGATAGTGACAGACTCTGCAGGTCGTTGAATGTTTATTAATTATATGTTTTCAATGCTTTTTAGTGACCGACGACTGGTGTTTTTGTGTTCATATTTTATGTGAAGTGTGAGGATGTTAATTAAATTGATTTATGAACAAACACCCTCATGCGTCTGTGGAGAGATTACCAACCTCTTTTCTTTTTTTCTTTCTTTCACTGTCCAATGATCCATACGATTATATATATCTGGTTTGATTTTACATTTTAAAAAGTATTTTAAAAAAATTAAATTTTTTTATTTTTTTATTTAAAATTAATATTTTTAAATTATTTTGATGCGTTGATATAAAAAATAATTTTTAAAAAATAAAAAATTATTATTTTAATATATTCTTAATAAAAAATATTTTAAAAAACAACTTTTTAAAATACCTTAAATAGTCATCGGAAACAAGCTAGCCGAGCATTGATTTGGGTGCGGGTGAAACCATATTTCTAAACAGAAATATCCTTCTCTGGAGCTGAATTAAATTATAATATGCTTCATGTTTTTATTTTTTTGCAGTCTATATATATCATGTAACCTTGTGCCTGTAAATTTTAATTTTTCCTGTAATTAAGCTCTGAACCTTATGAATTCATCTGCAGTGGATGCTCGATTGTTTGATTTTTTTATGTTGAGAAGAGTAATAAATGTTTATTTAGAGATTGTGTTTCAAACACTCATCAAAATAATTTATTTATTTATTAAATTTATTTTTTATATCAATATATTAAAATAAATTAAAAATACAAAAAAAAATTAAATTTTGAGCTATCAGCATTTTGGCTGTAATGTCAAACACTTCCTAGAAAAAAGGACCCAAATTTGAATACAATAAAACAGCGCCGTTTTAAATTGCCGCTAAGGTAAAGGCAAGAACCCACCCATTGGGCTGCTTCATCATCAGATACAATCTATCTAGGTAAAACCAAAACCCATTATCACTCTCTGCTTCCCTCCCTCCCTCCTTCTAAACTTCCAACCCCCTCCCACGACGCCGTCTATCTCTCTCTCCTCTACTTCCTCCCTCAAGGTATCTCTCTCGTCCTTACTCTGTCTTCCTCTTAATTCATTACTACAAGTAAATCTGTTTAATTTTCAAGTTTATTTTGCTGCAATTGCCACTTGATATCCTTACTTCACTTTTAATTATGTTGGCGGTAAATACAAGAGCATCAGAAGCAGTTGTTGATGCAAGAGAGATGGATATAGTTGAATCTGTACTCAATCTTGCTGTCCAAAATCCTGCCGAGGAGGATTTTTCGGCTGCCGATTTGACCTGGACTAAGTTTGGTACTGCTGAGCATCACGATGAGGTTGCCCTCATTCCTTACGACCGTGTTGATGCCTTTATAATTGGAGAATGCTCTAATCCCGAGTGCCCTACCCGCTTCCATATCGAGAGGGGAAGAAAACGAGCCAGAGGCACTTTGAAGGACTACAAGACTGATGAATATTTGGAATACAAGTTGTAAGTTTCTAGTCCTCTTCGAATTCCATTTTGCTTTGTTGTATCATTTTCCTTCGATAAAGAATCTGTTCTCCATGTTGTTATAGAATTTATTATTCCTTTTTCTCTTTGCCTAATGCACTCTTCATGTCTTGCCATCATTTTTTCTAGCTTTGATAGGGCACCCTATTGGCTTTTCTCCAAGTTGTTTGAATATATCTTATCGTTTCATCGCATATTATGTGGGAAAAGGAAAGAAGGGGAGATTTGTATAGAATGAGTGTCAAATTATAACAGAGGAGAATAAGGCATCCTCCAAGATGAAAAGAATTGAAACAAAAGAGCTTTCTAACTCCTCTAAATATCAACAACGGAAAAAGCCCCTTGAAAATCTTGGAAGGATATCACCACAAAGAGGTTCAAAAAAGTTTCCTTTCCCACAATAGCTGTTTTTGTAGGAACTGATTCTTGAATTTGTAAATCATCTCCACCAATCCGCTTCATCTTCGGTAGCAAGATGAAAAGTCTCATCTTTCATGAATGTATCCAGTACATCACTAAGGTTCATTTTGAAGTTGCGTAATTTCACTTCTCTAAATGCTTTTAGAAGCATTTTTTCAGCTTTATCTTTTTGCTACTGGATGGGTTTGGAAGTGTTGGTTAAGACCAAAACCACTTCCCAAAACAGTACTAAACATGCATTACGTGAATATGTGTAGTTTTTTTATATGCATTTTTAACTCAGGTGTATAATTTACTGTATGACATGTGAGTAATAAAGGCAAAATGGCTGGCACCTTCATCATATTCATCAACTTCATTGTCAATGTTGGTTTTGTTGCTTCATTGTCAACTTTGATGTGTGGCATTTGTTGCTTAAACTATGTATATAAGTTCTCATGTTGGTTTTCATTTATGTTTGGAAGGTACTGGTGTTCATTTGGTCCTGAAAATTATGGTGAAGGTGGAGGAGTATTACCTAGTCGAAAATATCGTCTTAATACCCGAAATCGTGCTGCAAGGCCCCAATCCATGCGTGGCTGTACATGCCACTTTGTAGTGAAGCGCTTGTATGCCCGACCGTCACAGGCGCTAATTATATACAATGAAAGGCGTCATGTAAACAAATCTGGTTTTGTCTGCCACGGACCACTTGACAGAGATGCCATTGGTCCTGGAGCCAAAAAAATTCCATATATTTGTAATGAAATTCAGCAGCAAACAATGTCTATGATTTATCTTGGAATTCCTGAGGAGAATGTGTTGGAGAAACACATTGAGGGGATTCAACGATACTGCGGTTCAAATCCAAAAGTCAACAGCCTTGCTTCACAATATGTCCATAAACTTGGAATGATCATCAAACGGTCTACTCATGAGTTGGATCTAGATGATCAAGCTAGCATCAGGATGTGGGTTGAACGCAATAAGAAATCCATTTTCTTTTATCAAGATTCTTTGGAATCAGATGCTTTCATTCTGGGAATTCAAACAGAATGGCAATTGCAGCAAATGATCCGTTTTGGTCACCGCAGTCTCATTGCAGCAGATTCAACATTTGGCATTAAGAGACTCAAGGTATTCTATGCATGCCCTTTTTTTATGTAACCTAGAAAAAACATTATTAGGTGGTTGTTGATGGCATTGTGTATTTGAATGTTAGTATCCGTTGTGCACACTTCTTGTTTTTGATTCAAGACAACATGCACTTCCTGTTGCATGGATCATCACGCGTAGCTCTGCAAAGCCAGATGTTGCTAAGTGGATGAAGGCTCTACTTGGTCGAGCATCAAGTGTGGAGCCTGGATGGAAGATCAGTGGATTCTTGATTGATGATGCTGCTGCAGAAATTGATCCCATAAGGCAGGATATTTTTGCTATACAGTTTGTTTTCATCTGTGGTTACAGAATATAGACTGTACAGTAGTCTTATCATACCTTGTATTATCTGGATTTTCAGGGATATATTTGGCTGTCCTGTATTGTTTTCCCTCTGGCGAGTTCGTAGATCATGGCTGAGAAATATTGTCAAAAAGTGTGGTAACATTGAAGTTCAGCGAGAGATTTTCAAACGTCTGGGAGAGATAGTTTACAGCATTTGGGGTGGAGTCGATACTTTGTCTGCCTTGGAAGAGTTGACTCATGATCTTGTTGATCAGACTGCATTCATACAATATTTCAAAGCCTCTTGGGTGCCTAAGATTGGTTAGTTCTCTCCCTTGCAGGCACTAGATAATATGCATTGGTTTTGTGCATGCTTGTTTTAGTCATGTGGAATGACATTGGCTTCTTATGTCATGATTTTGTTGTCTGCTTCTTTGACAGAAATGTGGTTATCGACTATGAGAGCTCTTCCCCTAGCAAGTCAAGAGGCTTCAGGTGCCATAGAAGCTTATCATGTAAAGCTGAAAGCTAAATTGTTTGATGATTCACATCTTGGTGCACTCCAAAGGGTGGATTGGTTAGTGCACAAGCTGACAACTGAGTTGCATTCAAGTTACTGGCTGGATAGGTACGCTGATGAAAGTGATTCTTTTCAAAATGTCAAGGAGGAATATATTGCATCTACATCATGGCACAGGGCTCTGCAAATTCCCAATTCTTCTGTTACTGTGGATGATAAGGATCATCTCTTTGCCAAGGTATCAAGTCAAAAGGACAACAACGTAACACGGATAGTGTGGAATCCCGGATCAGAATTTGCTTTTTGTGATTGTGCATGGTCATTGCAGGGAAACCTTTGCAAGCATGTTATCAAGGTCAATATGATTTGTGAAAACCGTGAAGGTTATCAACCCTCAATGTCATTTCGGGCTTTCAAGGAGCTATTGACAAGCCTCTGGAAAAAACCAATGGATGACTCGGTTGGTCTAGATTTGTCTATTGCCTGGGCGCACCAGATGCTGGATCAAATTAAACATCTTGTTGAACTGGATAGTTCAAAAACTATTGGTACTGTGGTAAATAACATGCCATTGAAATGGGTTTCAAAGAAGGGAAGAACATCTATTGGCATTCCATCATCAGTTCTGGCTCTTCCATCCAGTTCCAAGAGTGGTTCAAACAATGCTGTTGCACGTAAGAAAAGTCAAAAACGTAAAAGATTGTCAAGATTGAGGTAGCATCAGCTAGTAGATAAAAGATGTCTTCGTGGATGTCTCTGACCCGTGCTGCCAATTGAAAACGTGCTCATGATCGCTTTGGTTTCTAAGCTTGTCGAGCACTGTCATCTTAACTCCACTGTAGGGGGAGTGACCTGAATCTTGATCTATATTCAATCGACCAAGATCAGCATACTCGCAGCCACCATAATTTTGTTTTGATGCTATGCATGGTATATCTTCGCTGCAATTGCAAATATAAATGTGCCTTGAGGTACATCAAATCGTGTCTGAACACTTACGCTTCTGCACATTCCTCAGCAGGTTCCAGGAGGTGGCTGCCATCATTTGCTTCAAATGTTGGAAGGATTCTTGAGCATGTGACTGGATTATTTCATTCTCTCATTCCTTAGAGCTGCATACATGGAGGTCTCTTAGGTTTCTTTTTGTTCAGAAAGGAAATATTGGTGAAAAATACGCCATTGAATTTATATTTATCAATTTTTGTAGTTTTGATTGCATGAAATTTGTGTAGATTCTATACAACTATTGACCTGTTTTCACTTGTTTTTAATTACTTACAAAAATTGCTAGGTCATGCAGAGTTAGAATGGATCAATTGCTATCAAGAAGATCAGTATAACCCTGAAATGTCAATTCTTTTTTTCTTTTTTTCTTTTTTTGCACTGTCATTACGAATCTGTCAATCCTGGTAATTTGAGACTGATGAAACAGATTACAGTAACTGATTAGATACCAACTCTGTAGACTCTTGAGCATCCAAGGATTGCCAAAGAGGATAATATGTCCATGTTCCATGGTGGTTAATTTCCACATGGTGGATTGCTGGTCTTTTTGGCCTGTTAAAGAAACGACATAGAGCACACATTTTGATTTCAAAGTGGGCCCAAAATCCAAGCCCACCTACACTTCGACAAGCACAAAACAAGCATGAGAAGCAAAATTGCCAATAGGAGTGAGGCGATCTCACCTTATCCACACCCCAACCACAACCGTAATCACATTCATCACCCCCTCCTTCCACATCACTCCTTATCAAATATCCACAACCTCAAAAATAAGCAATAGCCCTCTCATCACCATTAGTCTCATCTTTCTTAAGAAAGTAGAATCTCAGTTTTGTAATAACACATTTTGCAAGCAATGGCAGCCATGAATTCTAGTGTTTTGGCATGCAACTATGCTATCTCAGGCACTGGATCATCTGAGCTTAATGCCAAGATTGTTTCCATGCCTGCAGTTGCATCCCTTGTTGTGTCTGGCCCCAAGTTGCCTGTGATCAGAGCCCAACAGACTAGAGCTGATTCTAGAGAAATGAAAGCAAGTGAAGGAAGGAGAGCTGCAATGGTTTATCTTGCAGCTACCCTTTTCACCTCAGCTGCTGCTGCTTCTTCTGCCAATGCCGGAGTCATCGAAGAGTACCTTGAAAAGAGCAAAGCTAACAAGGTTTGTTTGCAAAACCCTGCCTTTCTCAGAACTTTTTATTTATCAGATCATCTGTTTCTATTATGATGTTGATTGTGAAGTGATATTGTTATAGGAATTGAATGACAAGAAGAGATTGGCCACTAGTGGAGCAAATTTTGCAAGAGCATTCACAGTTCAATTTGGCACATGCAAGTTCCCCGAGAACTTCACAGGCTGCCAAGATCTTGCCAAGCAAAAGGTGCAACTCGTGTAGTTTTATGAGTAATATTTCTTATTGATTAGACCGTATGATTATGTCATTTAATTGGTTTTCTTTGGCTGTTACAGAAAGTGCCATTTATCTCAGATGATTTGGCTTTGGAGTGCGAAGGAAAGGACAAATACAAGTGTGGTTCCAATGTTTTCTGGAAATGGTGAAGAGGGTGAGCTTTGTCTTTGAATCTCCATTTTCCAACATGTATCTAGTTTTCCATGTAACAAAATTTACAATCCATTTATCTCTAGTTTCTCTGTGTGATTCTCTCCTATATTTTCCTTTGTCCTTGCTCGATTTTGCTCCATCCATGGAGAATACATGGAGATTGGACAAACAAATCCAAATTTCCATGAGTAATTTTACCTAATTGAGGATGTTTGGCAGAATAGTAGTGGTTGTTTTTCAAATAACTTTTTATGTTGAAATGCATGTAAATTATGTTTTTTTATTTTTAAAAAATTATTTTTGATATCAGCATATCAAAACGATCCAAAACGTACAAACCATATTAAATTTTAACAAAAAAAAAATGAATTTTTTGGGTTATAAAAAGTAGATCATAAGGTTTAAAGGAAAAGTTATTTCCCATGCGCAGAAAACATTACAGAAAGCAGAACAAATTCAGAGAAACTGCCTTGGCTGAAAGTAACATGGAAAGAAAGTATATTCAGCCAACCATGTTCCATCCAAGGTAGCTCAAAGTAACATGGATGACTTGATCCATCACATGAATTCAGACCACATATTCTTGATAGAACTAGCTCACGATGTTCCTAAGATGAACATGAGGACTTGTAATAGGAATATAGCCAGTAAGTTCATCAGTGTCAGAGCTATTCATTGAATAAGCAAGACAAATCTAGTGGTTGCCCTATTTATGCTAAGTTAGTGGTTGCCCTATTTATGCTAAGTTATTCAATGCCTCCGTTTATTCTACCTTTACAAATAAATGCTTATAGGAACTTTCAGCATTATAACCTGTTAAAAGAGAACCTGGTTTGCCAGGGTGGTCAGTAAATAACATTAAACAAAACAAGGACTACACAAGTTAATAAGATCTCTTTCATTACAAGAACAGAAACCAAGAGTTGAGTTGGAGAGGTGACTCCATATCTTGTTTGGACAAGAAATTATGGTGTAAAAAATAAATGGAGCTAACCTTGAATGCAGCATCTATTAAATTCCTACAAAGAATTTCCAAGCATTCCTATAGCACAAGTAATCGATCCAGGAATGCTGGAAAATGTACCTTCTATTAAATTTTCCTGTATTCTTTTGGTATAAGTAATCGATCCTTTGTTCTCTCTGTGGTTGGGGCTTAGTTGAATCCCCAGGTGTGCATTCTGTTATATTCAATAATCCATACACAGAAATCAGTGACCAATGACAGAATTAGTGAAATCCAAGGTCAGAAAATCACCAAGGCAAGTCAAAACTGAAAAAGGCAACCACAAATTTGCCAAAATTGGTGTTTGGTACCGAGAGTATAATCTGAGAGCTCATCCATGCAGCAGCTTCATACCACGCTTAAGCAAATATAACTTACGAAATGCTCAGTTCAGACCCTTAATGTGGTTCCTCTAGTGATCAACCCAACCACTTCCATAATATTGTTTTTCAATCATAATTTGCTCAACGCAAACTGGCCTCTGAAAACAACCAGTGAATCCCTAAACTTCAATTGAGATTGACCGAAGAAGCCCAAGAGTATGAGCACCAAGATGAAGAGATATTACTCTGCAGCTGCGGGCATGGTGTTGGAAATACCTCATCTGCAAAACCTGAGACAAATTCACAATGCCATGACAAAGATGATACCACTCCAAGCAAGCTAACATTCTTCATGCATATCCCACCAAATGGTGCGTCCTCAACTCCCTCCAATACAGGGGCTTTTGTTGAATTGAAACTGATCACATTACGGATAGAAATGCCCTTCACAACTGGAACTGCCTTAGGATCCCATCCTTCATCAGGATGGTCATTTGAGCCTCTACTGAACCTTATCGGAACCTTAACTCTCTCCATTGTTACATTACTTATTGTGATATTTGCTATATATCCTCCTCTGCCATTGTCAGTTTTTATTCTCACACCAGCAGCAGAATCCCAGACATGCAAATCTTCAATAGTTATGTTAAAAATCCCTCCAGACATCTCACTACCTATTCCAACCCCAGAGCAAGTAGGGGTGGTGCCAGATACTCTCCTAACTACAATGTTTGAGCTTGGACGAGCCATTTTAATACCGTACTGGTCCCAGCCACTCTTCACTGCTACAAGATCATCCCCACTCTCAATGTAACAATCCTCAATACACACATTTGTGCTTGAGTCTGCACAAAGAAAGAAAAACCATTTTAGTTTCATGAGTCAGCTTCAATGCAATTAAAACTAGGGAGGAAAAAAGAAAAGGGAGGATAAGAATCATACCAGGGTCTATACCATCAGTATTTGGGGCTTTGAGAGGAGCCAAGATTGTCATGTCTTTAACAACAACATTGCTGAAACAAATGCAGAGCTAATAGTATTAGTTCCCAGCTACAATTTCCAGTAGGAAAATAACTATGTCGAGATAAAAAGAAGTGAACATTCGATTTATGCTTGTTATTACATTTCTATCCCAAGTCTCCGTAACAAAGCAAAGAAAACAAAACCCAATTGGATAATAATAAGGTAACTCTCAGGTTCTAACTTTCAAGGGCAAGGACCTGGCATGGGAAACCACTCCTAAACTCAAAAACAGTAGAAAATTTGGTGGAAGGGAAAAGCATCTTACTTTACGGTTCAGTTTTTTCCAAGTTTTATCATCCAGTAGGATAGATTTATTCAGCTCATTTACAAAATTAAATCAGCAATATTATACATGTGATCTTATACCATTACATTTTTTTTAAAGGCCAAAAACTCTTACCTTATTGAAATATTTTAAGTCAATGCAATACAGTGGAAGTATTTTAAGTTAATGCAATACAGTATAAAAGAAAACAGAAACCAAGCAATGGATAAAAGGGTGAGAGTGGCAACCTGCAGTAAACTGGATGAATGGTCCAAAATGGAGCGTTGCAAAACGTGAGGTTGGCGATGAGAATATTGTTAGAGTTCATTAGTTCTACAAGGTGACCTCTTGTGTGCTCCAATGTTCTGTTCCACCATAATTCCCACCACATCTTCCCTTGTCCATCAATTGTCCCATTGTTTCCTGCAAAACCAATCAAACAGATCAAAATTTTGATCAAGCTGTTTGATAAACAAGACAACAATTTTCTGCATAGCATGTTCTGAAACTGGATTTTGAATTATGCATTTATCACCAAGGCATTTGATATGTTTTGGAATAAATAGAAGAATGGATGGCTACTAATTCTCACTGTGCTGAAAGGATTTTCTAGTTTAGCAGATGGCATGCAATGTAGACTGAAGAATCAGAACCTAATCACTGTTAAAAAATAATTAATCACCCATAGGTTTTTCCTCTTCCATAATTTCTCATGTATACAATGAGTAACCACAGCAGCTTATTTTTATGCCACCTGCTATAAGCAGATAGCCAGATAGCTACAAGTTAGTTGTTTAGCTCTATGAGTTTCCTGAAGGAGAAACAAAACTTGTAAAAAAATTATTAAGAGTTATCTTTTCCCCTTCGAATTTATCAAACTTCATTAATTGCTCGAATAGAGATTTCACCCACCCAACACAAACATCAGCAAGAGAATCATAACTCAAAATACTTTGTTCTTGTTAGATATGTTAAAACTTCCTGTCCAATCTATGTGAAATGTGGTAGTACAACGTTATCTTGGGAATACACATTAAAAGTTTCCAACAAACTGACATGACACCACCATAAGAATATAATCACTTTAATGACCAACTATACGAACTATAGAGGATGCCAACACTCACTGATAAATTGTGCCAAATGATCCAGACAACTTGAAATGAATCAAGCAGTACAGTAAAATCATGTGTGTGAATCGAGCAGTTTATTTCTGTAATTCAATGCAAGCTAACTTTGGTAAAAAGGAACAGGCAGAATACCTGTGATGACAACATTTGTGAGGCCATCTCCATGAACAAGGCTAATATGTCTTCCCCCTAATCTCTCCCTCCCTCTTCCATAAGAAGGCAATGGTTCTATAATAGGCCATTCCTTCGGGTCCTATCAATCAAAAACATAAAATTGAAGCAGCTCTTTGTACATCGAAAGATCATTCGATGGAATTGATGCTGGCAAAAGATATTACTACTATAATAATGATCAAAACGAAGCAGGAAAAAAAGCTGATAACTACATAATGCATGCTGACTCAATTACATGCTGACGTATCAAGCACAAGAGGATAAATTTTGAATCACATATGCAGTGACTATTTTATTTTTTTGCAGTAAAGAAAAGCAACTGGGCACTTGTAAAAGTAACCAAAAATACACATCAGAGAATCTAGACAAGGTGGCATGCAGTTTGATGGATGCTCAAATGCGGGTCCTTTAGCACATCAGCATCTGCCTAACAATGTTTTCTCTTTTTGTAAGAAAAAGGCTAAAAGAGTAGCCGCAAGCATGATAACCATGGCCTAACTACACAGATATTCAAGCATGCCAAAGTTCATTTCTTCCTTTGCAATCCAAAAAAAAAATCAACTAAAGGGGCATTCTTTCTCTTCACATCTACAAAGCTTTTTGTGTTTCCATTAAGACCTCCCAATGTCCCACCTTGACTATATACCAACGTTTTGTAAATAAATAAATAAACATCATTTTGCAGAGAATAAAAAAAAAAGGGTTGTCATCAAATTATTGGAGATCCATTGACATAAGCTTCATGTTAGAAATCTATGAAGAACTCATTTATCAATGGATACAATCAAAACCAACAAAAAATAAAAAATAAAAATAAAAAAATACCTGAGAACCCAAAATAACAGCACCTTCTTCAAGAAACAAAGTGAAATTACTTGTCAAATTAAAACTCCCTGTCACCCATCTTCCCTTCGGCACATTCAACTGGGCACCACCACTCTCCCCGAAACGTTGCAAGTACCGTATCGCTTTCCGAAACGTTTCGGTATTAGACGTTTTCCCGTCACCAACCCCACCGAATTCTCTTATCGACATCACAGCTTTTCTCTCCGGCAACTCTCCAAAGAACCCCACACAGCTGGTTCTTGTATCGGCTGAAACACCGGTCTTCGACGTAGAACTAAATGCAATCTTCATAGGGTAGATGGTCTTGGTTGTGATTTGAAAAGATAAAAGAGCTATAAGTGTGATCAAGAAAAGAAATGGTGACCAAGAAAATCTTGAAACCTTAGCTATCATTGCATTACCACCAAAACCAAAACTTTGTTTCTCATCAAAATCCATCTTCTTTAACATGCATGCAAATTATTGCATTCAAACCCCCATAAAAGAAAAGAAAAAATCAAAGGTTTCAAGGAATTATTATTTCTTTTCTTGGTTGATTTCTTGAAAAGAAAAATGTATATTTGGCAAATAAGAGTGTGTTTCTAAGAATATCAAAAAAAAAACAAAGAAATTTATTTTTGGCAAATAAAGAAAGAATCCCAGTGTTCTTACACCGTGTGCTGGAGAGGCGGCAGCTGTACAACGAATGAAACACGGAATGTGGGACTGAGAACGAGGAGGAGGAAATCTATGTGCGCGCGCGCGCAGGAAGAAGAGGTGGTGGCGTGTTTTAAGACTACTAGAAGTAGAAACAGCAAGTCTGCGTTGTGATGTAAGTACTTACAGCTTCTGGGTCCAGTTCAAAAAAATTTCTTTTATTCTCATAATTAAATATTAATCATCCACTACAATGTTGCCACGCAATGTGTGGTGGGGTTTCCTTGAGAGAGAAAATAATTTAGGGACTGAAACGGCTTTCTGGCTTCTCACTGGTCTCCCTTTTATGGAAGGTGGTTTGACAAGAAGCCGCTATTCACGGGAGTTGATTACATTTTTCTTTCTAAGAAGATGATTTGTTGTCATGTGTGTGAGGCGCAATGAGAGGTTGTATGCATGGGACACGTGGAGAGTCATGATTTAGAATGTGGGACCATGTGATTGATGAAAATCCCAAGGTGGGCCGTGATGTGCTGGTGACTTGTTTATTTTGCGGTTGAAGTTCTAATTAAGAAAAACTTGATTCTTCTAATAAAAATTTAGACTAATTTATTCATATGATTGTAGTAAAACCTATAACTACTTGTCGGGTTTACTCGTGATATAAACCAATTTAAATTAAATAAAAATTAAAAATTACAGTATTAATATAATTATAGTACTTGTCGGTCTACTTGTGATATAAACCGGTTTAAATTGAATAAAAAAAAACTTGGTTAACTCAGTAAAATTCTAAATTAACTTATTGATATGATTAACCCGGGTTTAACCCAACCAGAAACCAATTCTCAATCTGATAATTTTTTTTTGAAAATATTTTTATCAAAACAGTATAGTTTTGATTCTTTAAGAAAAAATGTTTAAAGTAAACTCTTCTCGTACCTTACTCTGAATCCACTTAGGATTGGATTTTACTATTGGACTTACATGTAAATATAACAATGATGATAGCACTGTCTGCCAAGATGCGTGAGGATATCCACTTTGCCTACCAATGCAAGCCAAGCAAAGACAGGAAGTTTTGTTTTTTATTTGATTGATGCTTTGAATATTGTTTACGTGAAAGGAAAATAAAAAAGATATATCTAAATTGAAAGCTTGTTGCATTTTGTTTTTTTATTCGATAATTCAGAATGTTTTTTATAAGAATTTAGGGTTTTTTTTAATATAGAAAGGGTTATTTTTGGAACAATTTGTGTAGTAATCATGACTAAATTCTGTTTTAAACAATTTTGATAATACACCTCTCATATCATAATGATATATTTAAATAAATATTTTTTTTCTAAACATTAGTCTTAAAATTTGAATTTTAAAAAAATAATAGTTTAATAAAGTTTAAAGTTTAAATGCAAGAAGTTTATTTCAACTATTGACCTATTAGTTTAAAGGTTTTTCTTCGGTTTGCTATTTTTTATAGTTTAATTAAAAAAAAAACTATACTACACTCACTATACTCGACGTGATGAAATATTATGGATGCAAACAACTTTTCCCTTTTTTTAGTATTTTTTTCCGGGGTTTGATCATATTATATTAGATATGATGAGAATTAAACTTAATTATTTATTTTATTTAGTTTGATATTGACTACTCGCAATGTCAAGAAAGAAAATTGACTCTCAATGTTTGATTTAAAAAAATTAAATTAAGTTAAAACAATTAAAATAATGGGGACTGAATTTAAACATTGGACAAGTATTGAGCTCCTATTTCCTGCAAGCATCAAGGACTACATTACACAAGCAAGGGAGATATTCAACCCCATCTTTTTTTGCCCCCTGATTTTTTCTTCAATCTGGTCTTCTCACATTGAGACTTTTTTTAATTATACTTAGTAGTTTTTTTCCGTTGCTATACATGGGGACCTAATTAATACAAAGCAATTGAGGCTTGAGGGACCTAATTTGACACCAAAACAATTCTAGTGACTTAAAAGAATAGGCAAGACATATTTATTGGTGTTGCAACGCACTCGCCAGCGTGTATGATGAAGCCGTTGTCAACTATTGATTTTGAAGCAGCGCACTTAAAGGTCCAACGAGTGTCGGTGATGGAGCGACGAAGAATTAGCTTCAACAACCTTTTTTTTTTTCAAGATTCGTGTCAACCTACTAAAATTAAAATGTGTCAAGTCATTTTATTTTTTTATCAGATTTGGTTCTTATTTTTTGTATTATTATTCTTTTATTTTGAAACCTTTTCTTAATTGATTTTATTTTATGTTTATGTCAAATTAAACCATCATTCTTTTATGTCTAAGGTCGCAAGTTTGATTCGTGTTGGGAACAATATTGTGTTTACTTTTATAGATACACTCTATATGTTAAGTCAACCTGTTGAATTATCTAGGTTCGATCATGAAGACATGTCTTTTATGTAAAAAAATTTCAAAAAAAAGAAAGGGGTGTTATCATCCACTTTTTATATATATATAAAAAATAACGGGTTAGGCCTACAACCCCCCTCTAGCCCACATTTCTAGGCTTTGTTTTATGAGGCCTTTTTTTTTAATTTTTTTTGGATTTTATTATTTAGTGTGAGTTTTTTATTAAATTATATCATTCAATATTAGATTGGTGATAAATTGATTTTTATATTTTTTATCATATAATAAGATAAAAAAAATTAATTCAATCTAGTGGAGTCCATAACTAAGGTTACGAGTTTAATTGGTTAATTAAGTTAGCGTGACTTATTTTTTTATTTTTCTTTTGATTTTTTTGTTTTTGAACCTATCTAATTGATAATGTTATCTCAAGATAACTCTTCATTTAATTTAAAATCTAAATTAAAATAAAAAAAACAAGTTGAAAGATTTGAAGGGTAAACAGTTGTACAAATGGAACACAAAGTGAAAAGGTTTCATGTTTCTTTACGTTCCAAACAATTTTGATGCAAGCCACACAAGAGTTGCAAACGATAAAATTAACCAAGGAGACACAATTCAGACTATAAATTACGAGTTTTCCGAATCATCCAAGTTTGTCGAGTTAAGCAATAAAGTCAGGCCAGGTTTATAGCAATGCATTCTCTTACATGTGGTTTGTACTTTGTATATAAGATAAATTTGCATGCGAAACCCAGCTAGCTCGGTGGCTAGGATTTGTGCAATGGATCGGCAGCCCACATATCCAAGAAGGTTCATGCCTGAACTTTGAAGCAGGAACTGGTTCAAGTTGTGGAAAATGGGACAAACAAAAGTTCAGTTCAAAGGCTTTTTCGGGGTGTCTTTCTCTGGATTTGTAATAGAAGTTGTCTTTAACTTAATTTTATGGTTTTTTTTTTTTTTAGATTTCAGGCATATAACTTGGCTTTAACTCAAGTTTAAGAGCAGAAAATTGTCCCGTCTGCCAAGGTGGGGGAGGCCGAAAAGTATGTCCAAATTCAAGATGGAAAACACCCAGTCAACGTTATTAAAACTTCGAAGACTTGGAAGTCAAGCTCACTGGCTTGCTTGGAAACTTACTTCATTCATTAGTATCCTCTGCGAAGACTAAGAAGCTAGCGATGCATGTCCCCACAGCAGAGAAAGATTGCAGAGAAAGTTTCCACCTTCCGAGTTAGGAGATAGAAATTCACCCCCAAATCCTTCATTATCATGAAATAGAAAATGTTTCCAAGACGCGTTATTCCCATTTATAAAGTTTCTTTTTAGCTTGAAGATAACGCGGTGAAGCGTTTCTTTTTGGGACCTAAGGACAAAAAAATAGATATACAAATAAAGTTATTATAAATCAAGCAAAATAATATTAGATATTTCACAATACATATCTTGATGAATTTCATTTGATATTTATTTAGTGGTGTTTAAAAGTATAAATAACTTTTTTAAAAAAAAAATTTATTTTAAAATATATTAAAATAATATTTTTGATATGATTTTTATGTGTTGGAGTAACATATAATATAATGATAATATGAATATGTCATCGTTGTCATGTTATGTCATGTCACCATACCTAATAAAACGTATCTCACAATTCTCTCAATGCCCTCCAAAAGTTTTTCTCGACTATAATGGTTTATGAGTAATTCATATGAAGACCAGGGGCAATCTATCAAATTAAAGCCTGCCATCTACCCTTATCAATGCCAGCATCTCTCTTCCTCGATCACTCGTTTCTTTGTGAAGAAGGGGGGGGAAATCATGGACAGAGAACAAGAAGAGCTCCAGTTTCTTGGGTTCTTTGGCATCTTCAAAGAATCCTTCAAGATCATCTTGACATGGAGAAAAATCTTCAGCCAGATAACCCTAGCTCTCATCCTTCCACTATCCTTCATCTTCCTAGCTCATATGCAAATATCCCAAATGATTTTCTTCAATATCCTCGACAGTGAAGATGCCTTAGACTTCACCCAATCTGGCACACCAAAACACGATAAACTCTCTGATAACATCTCCGCGGAATGGACTGCCTTTTGGCTCTTCAAATTTGCCTACTTTACTTTCCTTCTAATCTTTTCCCTTCTCTCCACATCTGCAGTTGTTTATACCATAGCTTGCATATACACTGTCAAGCCAATCACCTTCAAGAAGATCATGAGTGTTGTGCCAAAGGTTTGGAAGAGACTAATGGTCACCTTTATATGGAGTTTTCTTGTTGTTGTGCTCTATAACATCATTGCAGCTGTGGTGTTTTTAACCTTGTGGACTCAAGTTGTTTTTCACGTAAATGCAGTCGGATTTAGAATTGCGGTTCTTGTTGCTCTTATCATCATATATTCCGTGGGGATGTTGTATATCACCATAGTTTGGCATCTGGCTAGTGTGGTCTCTGTTTTAGAAGATTTTTACGGGATTAAAGCCATGATCAAGAGCAAAAACCTAATCAAGGGCCATATGGGAGTTACAGTAGCTGTTTTTATTGTGGTTGGAGTTTGTTTTGTGGGAATTCAGCTGCTATACGAGATTTTTGTGGTTTTGCACAAGCCATTGGGAGTCAGAATTGGAGTGGGAATAGTTTGCTTCTTCTTGCTGTGTAAGGTGATGCTCTTCGACCTTGTCATCCAAACTGTTCTCTACTTTGTGTGCAAATCCTATCACCATGAGAATATCAACAAGTCCTCCTTGTCAGATCATCTTGAGGTTTATCTTGGGGAGTATGTTGCTCTGAAGTCCAAGGATGTCCAAATGGAGCAATTGCAAGTCTAGATCTTCCTTTCTATTTTATCTAGAGGTCTTAAAACCATATGTAGTCATGCTAGCCAAGCATCCCAGAGTGTGTTGCGGGATGGTCCATTGTTGATTATTTAGGTATTATTGTAAATAAACAAATAAACTATCAATGAGATCATCTCGATTCTCCTTGTGTTTCTATATTATATTATTGTATCATATCTTGGTCCATCCCAGTTGCGGTTTAATTTTAAGATATATTTTTTAAAAAACATATTAAAATAATAATATATTGGATCAATTCGGATCAACCTACTCTTAATCTAAGTTATAAACTCCATTGAATTTAATAAATTTATTTGTTTTTTTATAAAAATATTTTTATTTAATTATACGATAAAGTAATATATACTTACAAAAATAAGCATTAACTCAATAATGAGATGTTTTTCTAAGGTCATAGTAACCCTATAAAAATAAATTAAAATAAATCGTGAAGTCTAATTTCTAATAATTATGTTTTTCTTGAATCATTTTTTATTTAAAAATATGATAAAAAATAAATAAATGCTAAAAAAACCGAGAACCAACCCAATGTCGATACATTTTTCTAAGATTGCAATGATCTTATAAAAAGTAAATCGAAATAAATCATGAAGTCCAGATCATAATAATTAATTAACAATTTTTATTTAATAATATGGTAAGAAAATAGATGATAGTAAATCTAATGTCAGGATATTTTTTTCGAGACCACGATAAGCTTGTATAAAGAAAACCAATATAAATAACAAAATTCAATTTCTAATAAACTCAATAATTGAAAGATGTAAATGAAAACAAAAGGAAAAAGAAAAAAAAATACATGTGAGAAGGGGAAGAATGATTTCCCCTCCTCATTTAGCTTTGTTTACTAGATTGGTGGCCTGCGCTATGTTGTTGGCTGGACCAAACTTATTTTCAATGCGAAAAAAAAAATGTTTAGGTGACGATAATGTTTTTAAAGAAGTAAGAAAGATTCAAGACTTGGGTTAAATCTCGATTAATTTGATAATATGATAAAAAAAAAAATTGAAAACAACAACAAACAAACAAACAAACAAATAAAACATAATATTGGACTGAGTCAAACTGGGTTAACACGAGATCAGGATAACCCCATAGAATGATAGAATAAAAAAAAATCAATTATAAAAAAGGACTTCAAAAAAAGATCTAAGCCAACCTGGTCTAATCATTCAAACCCGTGACCCAAAATGTTTAAGAAATTCCAATCAATAAAATGTTGAATGGTGGAATCAAAAAAGAAAGTCCCAATAAAAAAGGATTAAAAAGAAACCATATAGCAATAAAAAGAATAAGAACCAAATCTGATATAAAATAAAATGAACTAAAATAATGAGGGATGCAATTGAAAAAATAATTCAATTAAGAGAATGATATAAACTATTGAGGGGTACAATTGAAAAGATAATTTAATTAAGATAGTGATTAAAAGAATAACAATTAAAAGAATGAGAACCAAATCTAAAAGGTAAAAAAATCAAAGAAATGTTAAATCAAAAGAAAATCTCAAATCTATGGATTATTTAAAAAAAAGAATTGTAATAAAAGGAATAGAGATTAAATCTAAAATAAAAAGAAAATCAAAGGCTACTTTGAAAATATACAAGGGAAAGAAGAGAGGAAAGAAAGAAGGAAAAGAAGAAATGGTAAGGGGTGCAAAACCCAGCATTTTTTGCCACACGTTCTATCCAGTAATGAAGTTGACGCTATGAGGATTAAAATATAATCGTGAAAGCTGGATTTTGACCTCAGAGCAACGTTGTACGCGTCGTTTGAAGAGAGCGGGAGCACCCACCCACGTCCACGTGAATGACACGCGCAACCAACTTTTTTAATTTAAATAACATTTTATACATCCCTAAATATTAAATTACCCCTGATTAAACATAATAATTATAATTATAAAAACAAGCGAATAGGACAGAAAAAAACACTTGACCCAAGGCAAAGATAATTTTAACTCAAGGATATTATGATGATTTTACAGTGGATTTAAAATGAAAAGTAGTAAAATTGACTCTGCCTGCCAATGCATTATTTTTTTTCTACAAATAACGATAAAAAATATTATACCAATTCATCTGGTTCTAAAACCCCTTTCTTACTATTGCAAAAGGATGTTTTCTTAATGGAATCCACCTTCGAAAGACGTACGGTGGATTATTGTTCGCAAGAAAATTGGAATTCAGAACGCCCTAGATTGGATTGGAATCTTCCTCGTCTGGTTTTTCATTTGTAAGTCCACGCCGGGTAGACTTTATAAATGTCCTGCTTTTGAGTCTTGAATAATTAATTTATCGATTATGTAGGGGTGAATTGCTAATATTATTAATTTGTTGTAATTCGACATGGACACATATATAGTGATGTTTCATCTTTAACTCCCTTCTAACCATTTCTATTAATTATAACTAGACTTAATTAATTTCAAATAATTAAGAAAGATATCAAATGATTCTATTGGTTAACACACAGCAAATGATGCTTTTAAGCTTAAGCAAAAATGATATATAACTGCTAATTTATTTTTAATCTAAAATTTCCAACTTGTAGGTGCCCACAATTTTCATTGGATGGTGCTGGCTAGCTTAAAATTAACACCATGTGTCTGCCATTGCAACGTAGCCAATCACCCGATAATATAATTCTCATAATCCCTTCATTACCCTCCAAAAGTTTATCAATATTATAATGTTTTACAAGTAATTCATGAGGAAGACCATGGGCAATTTGTCAAATGAAAGTCCACTCTTGTTTTCTGAAATCTACCTTTTAATGCCAACTAGGCAACAACTCAATGCCTCCCTCCATCACCCATTTCTTTGTGAAGAAGGAGAGGAAAAAAATCATGGACAGAGAACAAGAGGAGCTCCAGTTTCTTGGGTTCTTTGGCATCTTCAAAGAATCCTTCAAGATCATCTTGACATGGAGAAAAATCTTCAGCAAGATAACCCTAGCTCTCATCCTTCCACTATCCTTCATCTTCCTAGCTCATATGCAAATATCCCAAATGATTTTCTTCAAGATCCTTGACAATCAAGATACCTTAGACTTCACCCAATCTGGCACGCCAAAACATGATAAACTCTCTGATACCATCTCCGCGGAATGGACTGCCTTCTGGCTCTTCAAGTTTGCATACTTCACTTTCCTTCTAATCTTTTCCCTTCTTTCCACATCTGCAGTTGTTTATACCATAGCTTGCATATACACTGCCAAGCCAATCACCTTCAAGAAGATCATGAGTGTTGTGCCAAAGGTCTGGAAGAGACTCATGGTCACCTTTATATGGAGTTTTGCTGTTGTTGTGCTCTATAACATTGTTTCCATAGTGGTTTTGATCATTTTGTCTTTTACACTTATCAACCATGTACCTGCAGCTGGCTTCAGGATCTTGTTTCTCGTTGTTCTTGTTATCTTATATTCTGCGGGGTTACTGTATATCACCATAGTTTGGCATCTGGCGAGTGTGATTTCTGTTTTAGAAGACTTTTATGGGATTAAAGCCATGATGAAGAGCAGGGAATTGATAAAAGGCAAGATGGGAATTGCAGTTGCTATTTTTATTGTGGTTGGAATATGTTTTGTCGGAATTCAATTCCTGTTCGAGACTTTTGTGGTTCTTGAGTGGACAATGGAAATCAGAATTGGAATGGGATTACTTTGCTTGTTATTGCTGTTTAAGGTGATTCTCTTCGGCCTTGTCATCCAAACAGTTCTCTACTTTGTCTGCAAATCCTATCACCATGAGAATATTGACAAGTCCTCCTTGTCAGACCACCTTGAAGTTTATCTTGGGGAATATATCCCTCTCAAGTCCAAGGATGTCCAGATGGAGCAGTTTGAAGCCTAGATCTTCATTCTTACAGTTTTCTGTTTTTTTTTTTTTCCATAAAATATTCCTGCCTTAATTTGGAGGTCTTGAAATTACCATGCTTCACATTGGTGCTTCTTGTTTACGTTGTAAGTGATGATATGCTTTTAGTTTCATAAAGAACTGTAAAAATAATTTGTGCTTTAATAAAGGGGATTATATATATCTTATTTGCATTTTATAGATACCAGACGAAATTTTTCTTCAGTAAAATGGGTTTGATTTTAATTTTTTCAGAAGTAATTTAATATAGAAAGACATGCTATGCTTCGTATATAGCTATAAGATCATTGAATATATCTTCCGATAATTAAAAAAGTTATATTATATTATGAAGAATTTAATTATTACTATTTGTATTTGAGCTCAATTCCAAATTGAGATAATAAATGGATGATTTCTAGGGATGCCTTTGGATTTTTTGAAAAGAAAATAACAGCCATATATAGCCGTTTACGTACCTAATGTGCTTGTGAAACAAAAACTGTTTCCATGGAAACTTAGGAAAAACTATCATCCAGCCTTTGACTCTACAATTAAACTACACATTACAATTACATTACATTCCAAAATATACTAAAATAATTAGTAAATCACTGTAGCAATCCTCAATACTTTTTTTTTTTTCCATCCTGAAACCTTTTATTTACCATTACAATATTTTGTGTCCAAATTGATCAATTAGTTAAAATTTGTTAAGAAAAAATTCAACTAAAAAAATCAAAGTATAAACAAAGGAGATCTGATGGTGAATCTCAATTTTACTAAAAAACATATGTTTAATTCACCTACTTTTCTTTTTCTTACTATCCAGTCCTTTTATTTTTTCAATTTTAATTTTAGTCTAAAAGGTAACTTTTTTAACATTTTAGTTCTTGAGTTTAAGAAAGAAGAAAGAAAATCATCTAAAAACAACAAAGAAAAGAGAAAGTTAATGAATTGTCACTTTTCAGTAATGAAACTTAATGTGCTTGGTGTTAATGAGTTTTATTCGACAAGTGAAGTTCAATTATTATATTTTTTTAATAAAAAAAACATGCATCAAAAAGTGAATCAAATTAGGGATAGTGAGTAGTTTATTGATTTTGAGGTGTTTTAGGAATAGTGAGTGGTTTATGAAGGTTTTTATGATGTTATTAGGTGAAAATAACTTGAAAAAATACATTTTTAGGCAAAAAATACCTATGTACCCAATTTCTCGCCCACCACAATGGTGGTCAAATTCTAGATCATTGCCGGCTAAAAACAAATTTAGGAGTGGGCGATGCTTCTGATTAAAAAATTAAAAAAGAAACCTAGAAGCGTGCTCCTGAGGCAAAAATAAAATAAAAATATTAGGCACGAGTCTAGGCTTCCAAACCCAAACGCACCAGACCTATTTTTTATCATTTGATTTTTTTTATTTATTTTTTTAATTTCATCATTCAACATTTGGTTCTTTTTTATTTTTATTTTGGTTTGCTTTCTCTAGGTTTATCATTGTATCAAGTAAATGTTCTAACATTTGGTAGGTGCTTAATTTTGCAAACGTCTATTTTTGTTATCTTATAATTAAATAAAAAAACAGTTATTGAACCCAATAGAGTCCATGACTCGGGTCGCTAATTTGGCAAATTAATTCATGAAACCCAAATCGATCCAAAGGATCTCTGTCTTAATATTAAAAAAAATATTATCTTGAATTTTTTTTATATAAATCCAAATCACATTTTTACCTGTCATCCAGGTTTTTTTAGACAAGTCAAATCAACTGGTCATGTCAGGAAAACTTTTAGACATTTTAATTTAAAGCTCAAACTAGAAAAGAAATCGGATTTAAAAGTTTCAAGGTTGCCTCACTGGCCGAGTTTAATGACACCATCAAAGAACTTCTTGTGGCTTGAACATTATAGTTAGAGAGCCAACATGTATACTAGCTTGGAAATAGCATGGGTCATTGAATCATTGACCCAATCAACTATTTTTTTATATTAAAATGATGTTGTTTTTTTTTTTTATTGATATTGATTCATCCAAGTTTGATCAGGTTAAACAAATAAAAACAGGTGAATTCAACCAAGTTTTACCCTCGTTTGGGATTGCAGCCTAAATAAAGGTTTGCTAAATTTATTTATTTTTGCTTAAAATTAATTTTTTAGAAGTTTTCGGATTGTTTTTATATGCTAATGTCAAAAATAAATTTTAAAAAATAAAAAATAAATATTATTTTTGATATATTTATGAGTGAAAAATATTTAAAAAAGTATATTTTCAAATACTATTTTTATTGAGTCAATATTTTATCTAATTTAACACACAAAAAAAACCTTGTTTTAGTCGGGCTAACGGTCCAAATTTTTCAAGATAATTCACCTACTCGAGCTAGGATTAACAACTGTTACATGATAGCGAATAACCAATTCCCTTTTGATTTTGTCCAGCAAATCTAATGTCCTCTAGGCTCTATCCTCCTTGTGCCCTTCTTTAATTTGATGCTCTAATTTGATTGCCTGGACCTGTAGATCTCACCTGTTGATCTTGATCAACCCTTTCCAACCACTCATTTCATCAAGCGATCAGGGCCGCCAATATTATTGACCTTTTAGTTTGATCTGAAGAGACGGGAGATAAAGAGAAGAGGAGGAATCCGAGAGACTTAGAGGGTGCTTGGCAGTGTGGTAACGGTTATTTTTCAAATTATTTTTGACATCAGCACATCAAAACGATCCAAAACGTACAAACCATATTAAATTTTAGCAAAAAAAAATTAAATTTTTTAAGAACACGATTTACACCGCGTTCCCAAACATCTTCTTAATGTGCTACTTATCATTTCAAGTGAAAATAAATATCATTAAGTTTAATTCAACCTAAATCTTAATATAATATTTATTTTTGCAATGATATAATATTTATCACCGTAATTCAACTTCTCAATTAATCTAATAAAAATATAATTTGAATTTTTTAAAAAATAATTAAAAGATATAGTTTTAATTAAAATAAAATTATTTTAAATTTACCTGAATTAATCTAAATTAGCATACCCGACCCTTGATCTAAAACCAATTAAAAACTTTGATATATATAGGAAATTGGTATTTTATATGTAAAGAGAAGTTTCAACGACATGCAAATGATTTGACAACTTTGAGATTTCATAAAGAAGCTCGATCATATAGTCCTATTAATTTAATGGGGGTGGTTCAAGGGAGCAGATGCATTATTTTTTAATTAATATTGTTGACTGCTAGTAATTGGGATTGGTTAGCGTATTTGAAAGTGTGGTTGTGGTTGTTTTTAAAAGTATGTTTTACTTAGAAAAATATCAAAATAATATTTTTTATTTTTTAAAAATTATTTTTGATATCAGCACATTAAAATATCTCAAAACACCAAAAACATATTAATTTTTCATATAGTGTTCGGTGTTTTTGGCTTGCTTAGAGGGTAGTTTTGTCTTTTTATGGGGATTAATTGAGCATTACCGAGTTAATTAGGGGCTGATTCGTCTGCACATCTTTTTTATTTTCATAGTTGAATAATGATCTTTTTATACTTGAAAGCAAAATGATAATATTTTTGTATTTTCAAGTTTATCGAAGTTGCTCTTGGAAGCGAGAAAAGAAAATGACATGCAGGGGCATTTGTTTTATTTTTTTCCTTTGGTTTTTTGGTAATAATTGACTTGATGGAAGGGTCTATACATCTTTTAACAAATATATATATTATTTAAATAAATTAATTGGGAGGGCGGCAATAGAATCCCCTCAATGGCCTCTATTTACCCAAACAATGCGTGTGGCTTTTAATCGCCCCTGCTTCACTGACAATGACCTTCTTTTTTTCACTCTCTCGTCATCAGAAAGTATGCCGACCTCAATCCTTTAATTATTATTTTTTTAGATTTAGCTATTTATTTTTATTAATATTTATTTTATTTAAAATAATTTATAAAATAATATATTTTTTCAGTTTCATTCTCCATATATTCTTTTCATCATTAATTTTTTTAATCCAATTTTAATAACTAAATTAGCTGGATATTAAACTTTTTAGTTGAACCCAAATCTAAAATTTAACAAATTACAGGTTTGAAAAATTAATCTTTGTTAAATTTATTTATTTTGTTTGATTAAATATAAAAATAAGATACTTAATTTATGATTTTTTATTTCTTTTTTGGGTCTTCGTAATGATTATATAAGTAATCTCTTTCACTTACTCAAATTTTAAATTTTTTACTTCTTTAAAAATACCAATGTTGCATCAATAATTTTTTTAATGTTATGAAAAAAATTAGCCAGGCTGGTGGCATATATATATATTAGTCAATGAGATCATATTCGATATTTCTTTCCTTTTTCAATTTTTCTTTTTTTTTTGAAAAAAATAAAGAAGTCCATTCATATAAAATATGGATACAAAGCAATGAATAGAGAAAAACAGAGTTTCCTCGCAACTTAGAGATCTCAGGAAGAACAAAAATGGGAAAATTATCCCAAACCAAGAGATAAAACAGTGATGGCTGAAATTGATTGAATTTATTTATCTTCTTGACCAGCTGAAATGTATGCGGTGAGATATTTTTCTTCCCTGGTGAAATTTCCAGACTTCCGATAAGGCTCCAAAATGCCATGATTCAAGAATGGTGTCATATCACACGATGACTCATTCAATTCAATTGGAGAGTGTGGTTCACTGACACTTTTTTTTTATGGCCGGTTGATCTAAAGCATTTTTATTTTTTTGTTTTTGGATAACTTTCTTTTTTATTTTTAATATTTAAAGATTGAAATGTAAAAAAAAATAAAATTTAAAATAAAAATATAAAAACCTTAAACTATAATGACCAATTAATCTAAAATGAAAACTTTATGCGAGTAATAGTAGATTTCACTATATATATATATATATATATATATATATATATATATATATATATATATATATATATATATATTGTTTTCATATAACCATCAAGCAACAAGCATCCAAGCTCGCAATCCTTTTCTCTTAAATCCTGTTTATTTTATCATTTTAAAATTATTTTAAAAAAATTGAAAATATTTTATTTTTTTACTTGAAATTAATATTTTTAGATTATTTTAATGAGTTGATATCAAAAATAATTTTAAAAAAATTAAAAATATTACTTTAATATATTTTTAAATAAAAAATAATTTAAAAAAGAACCAATTCTCTTTGGATTTTGTTAGCATTGTCTAAATATATACAAGCTGGAATACAAGTTTATCCATAGAAAATGAGTAAATTATTCATCTTGATGAAGTCAGGAAACTTTAAGAATGATGTAAATCTTATTACAGCTGGTGGATGGCAGATGGTGGCTTTCAAGTGTTCGAATGATTGTAATGCCTATAAAACAACAAGTCTTCTTGATTGATTGAGGTGACTTTTTAATGATTGATAGTTTATTTGATATTATAGTTACAGTTATTTAAAAAAAATTATTTTAAAATATTTTAAAATAATATTTTTTATTTTTTAATATTAACACGTTAAAATAAACCATCTAAAAATATAAAAAATTGATTTGAAGTAAAAAAATAAAATAAAAATTAACTTTTTTAAAAAATACTTTTAAAATTTAAAAACAAACAGCTTTACAAAGATTATAATAATTAAAAAAAAAGACTAATAAGATAATGTAAGCACCACAAAAAGATAAACTACAAAGTGTAAGGTAAAATAAAAGAGTATTTATCCTAAACCTTAAGCCTAAAACTTGTTTATAGAGTTGCACATTTTACTTGTATTTTAGTCATTTAACTCGCGCTACTTCATTGGTTTTTTTTAAAAAAAAAATATTGGATATACTAGTTGTTTTAATGTGTTTTTTAACATAAAGAAATTAAAGTGTAAATTAAAAAGTCAATGCAAGCATCTAACTAAAGAAATTGATAACAATTAATGTAAATAAATTAAAAAAATCATTGACAATAACCAAAAGATATTCAATCACATAAAATAATATATTCATTTGATTGTGTTCACTACACTTATTTACTTAAATCAATAAAAGATAAATTTACATCTTAAAAAACTCATAACCTAAAAACACAAATGAAAATGAATGAATAAACTCGTGTCCTATAAAAAATATGCAAGGATGAACAAATCAACAGTGTTATTGAAAAATAAATATTTTTCTATTTTAAAAAATAAACTTTGTTTGTATAAATAAAAAATATATATGTAAATGATTTGGGATAATATCTTGAAAAATAAAACATAAATAAAACAATTCTAAAAAAACCCTTATATTCAAAAGCAATACGGGAAACTTATGATTTGGACCTTGAGATCGGGATAAACCTATATAAAAAATTAAAGATAATCACAAAACCACTTAAAAAAAACTACAGAGAGATAAGATCGTACAAAGTCAAATCCCCAACAGATCAATTTTTTATTTTTATGTCAGATTTGGTTTTTATTCTCTTAATTGCTGTTTTTTTCTTTTTTTTTTCCTGGTTCTTTTTTTTTAAATTGATTTTTTTTATTTGATTTTATCCTTCAACATCGAATTGATTATGAATTAGACTTCTTGATTTTTCTAGTGCAGTGATTCTAGTTTTATGACCCATGTCACGAGTATAAAATGTTAACTTGGGTTGACATCGGTCTTTTTTATCTTTTTTACACCGATTTTTTTTTAATTTCATCTTTCAATATTAGGTTTATTAGAAAATGAGATTTTTTTATTTACTTTCTATGAAGATGACCTAGCCTCACAACTTGGGTCTCAGGTTTTTCATGCTAAATTGGATTGGCTCAAATCTTCTTCTTTTTTTATCATTTTTTTATTTCATCCTTTAACAATAAGTTATATTGAAATTCAACTTTCTTTTGACATGTGTTTTTTTTTTCTATAAGTCATCGTTGTCATAACTCATTCTTGGGTTCTTCCCTAAAATTTACCAGTTTTTCTCGTATAAAAATAAAAAGTAAAAAGACTAGCGACATGGCAAAAACAAGTTGGGAGGGTTTCAGATATGTGCGTGTGAGAATCAAGCTAGAGTTTTCGACAAAATTATAAGCCTAATCATACCATTGTACTCAAGACTGGAGAGACAATGCAGATTCAAAATCAAATTAATTGATTATTCAACGAATCTGTATAAACATTAAGTCTAGGGACATAATTAGATTTTTAATAGGTCAATTTGATTTAATCGTGGGCTAAATTAAAAGTTTATTATTTTTAAAAATTAATTTGGGTCAAATTAAAATATTTAATTAGGTGCAAAGGCTTAATTATATATTTAATGGGTCAAATTAATTTTATTAGAGACTTAATTGGTGAAAAATTAAGTTTGGGAGCTCAATTTGGGTTTACTTGAGAAGATTAAAATTTTAAAGAACCAAACTTAATTTTTACAAAGTCTATTGATTGAAATCAGGGGTAAAATTGCAAGAAAATCAAAGTTTATAGTTAATTAAAGGTCAAATTGAAGAAATTCATAGCCAACAACCTTTTTGAAAAAGGAGTTAAACTTCAGGGACTTAATTCATTTGAAAACATGGGTGAAATTGGAGAAAATGGAAAGTTTAATGATTAATTTGCATAAATCTAAAGTCAAGGACCAAAATAAAAAAGACACTAAGATTCAGGGTGGGTATTTAAGTTTGACAAGGGTAAAATTGCATAAAATAAAAGTTTGAGGTCAATTAGAGATGTAATCAAAAGAAATAAAAAACAATGAAAGACTAAATTGAATTTTAGTCAAATCCCTAACTAAAACCCTAAAAAGTCAAAATAATGCTTGAAATAGTGCGATTTGACCAAAAAAATCATCGATTTGACTAGCAGAAAAAAAAAGGGAAACCCAGACAGCTTGTCGTCTGGTTACTCTATTCACCTTCCCCTATCTTTTTACCCAAAAAGGCTGCTTGACTGCCTACTTTTTCAAAGTATTTAATGTTTCATCTCTTAACCAAACCAGACAACTATACACCACTATGACGGTCATTATACTATTCCATCCCATAATACAATGAATCTGCATCCATAATGATTTATTGATTCCTTTTAGTTTTTGTTTTAAAATTTAATTTAACAAAAGCAAGCTTAATCTTATTTTCATGTAAAATATCTAACAAATAAGAAAAACAATGTTGTTTTCGAATTCTATTGACCAATCTCGACTAATGGTTCAATTTTTTTTTTTATATCAAATGGTATAAACAAGATCGTAGAAAGACCTTATTGACTTGAACAAAAACATGAAAATCAAAGATACAAAATTAAATATAGATTGCATAACGTATTTGTCAAATATAGGATGTTATTATTATCCCCATGATCAAAATATAGTTAATATCCATAGTTGATATTAAAAAAAATTAAAGGAGGTGATGAATTTACTGCTCCCCTAGATTTATTACACTGTAAACGGGAATAGTGAATTCACCATCTTGCTCTTAAAAAAGAGAGTGTAAGCTAATGGTTGAGGATATGATTGTCTTTCCAATGCGACCATTTTTACATTTTTTTCAAGTTAATATTTTTTTGATTTTATCTTTTAATATTTATTTAATTAGAGATTAAGCTCTATTTTTTTCATGCTTTTTATGACCTTGGTTTTATCATTTTTTATTTAATTGTGTACTTCAAATTTTTTTATTTGTTGTTTTTTTATTAAATTTATTTTTAAGTAAATTTTATTCTTTAATAAAATAGAATTGACTGATTGAATATAGACGAATTCTCATTTCATTTTGTTTTGTTTAGTTTGGTTTTTTAGGATGTTGTTTTAGAGACCCATATAGCTTCTTCGGATGTTTTCGTCTAGATTTTTACAATTAGGTCTGAATTGACTTAATAAACTATTTTTGTGATGTGCGATGCCCACAATGAAGTGATAATAAGTTTCTAACAATTGTTTTTTATTTTTTCTAGGTATAATATCGATGAATTGTTGCTAAATATTTTTTTTATGGTTTATCTATTATCATTACCTATAATTTAAATCAATACATTAAACTATCCAACTAATTGGCTCCAATTAAATTATTAAGTATCAATTTTTTCTTGTTTATTTAAAAATATTGTCATTGTTTAATATTTTTTTTGTGCTAATTTTTTTTAAACCGGCCTGCAATGTAACACGTGATCTAGTACATTGATCATATAGCCAAATAACCCTTGTCACTATGCATTTTACTTGTAGCATTATTATAATGGTAAAAAAGAAAGGAAAAACTAAAATAATTAATTTTCTTAGTAAAAGAAAAATCCTTTAAGGTCGTTGTATGGCAAAATTTGATTCGTAGATTTTTTTTTTATTTCTACAGTCGTGTTTAGCTTAAAAAAATATCTACATTATATTTTGGTTCTCCATCATCTTTTAACTGTGGATTCCCCTTCTCTTTCACATTCCTTTACATAATTCTCAGAGCACTCTCTCTCTCTCTCTATCCTTCTCTGCAAACCCACCGCCAGAATTTTAACAATTTTTTCAGAAGCCATTACCTTTCAGGTACATTCAAATCTCCTTTTCTGTTGATGCATAACGCGCACACACACAAATCTTGATTTGTGCTTTTGGGTACTGATGGCTTTGTTTTGTTTAATCTAATGATTTGGAAATTCTTAGCTTTGAATTGGGATTTCTATTTTTGGTATCAAATATCTTCTTTTCTGAATTTCTGCATCTGCTGTTTTTTTGGTTTTTTATTTTATGTGTTGTATTGTGAAAAAGATTCCAGCTTTGATCACACTTTTCAATTCTACAATAATGTGCTTTTATTTCCTTTTTTGAATTTATTTGGTTTCTGTTAGGTATTGTTTAAAATCCGTGATTTGGTTTGTGTTTTGATAGGGTGACCTAGGGCACATTGTGGTGTTGGAGGAGCTGAGATTTTATTGGTTTTAGTTGAGATAATATTTTAATGGATTCCAGTTCGAGTTCTCCGGAGTTTGATTACTTGTTCAAGTTGTTAATGATCGGAGATTCTGGTGTTGGGAAAAGTAGTCTCCTTTTGAGTTTCACATCTGATACCTTTGAAGATCTCTCCCCCACCATTGGTAAGTGGCACGGGCACTGCAAATATTCATCCGCGTATGTGTTCTGGTTGATTTTAAGGTTGCTGTAATCTACTTTTAGTATTATGGAATTGAAAAATATAGCTAGTGTACTAGGATTTCATGCTTTGATTTTACTTCCAAGCTATGGTTATTTGCCGATTAGCATTCTTTTACAAATTGGTGTTTCTTTTAGACTTCTTTCTGTGGATTGAAAATTAAGATCCAGGACCTCAAATTGTTTGCTTGTGCTATAACTATTTGCAAGAAATCAAAATTGTGCTTTCTTTCTATTGGCGATGGAAGTTGATTTTGCTACTTAACGGTTAATTAGGAAGGTGTTTGAGTTCAGATTTATAAATTTCTCATCTTTCGGTGAAATTTTGCTAATCAGTCATGCATATAATGCTTAATGGATCTAATATTTGAATAATTGTTTATGTCATGTTGTTCATCAAATCCTTAAGATATAATTTGTTTGCTTCGGGGGCAAGATTATAGCATTTTGCTCTCTTGACCATCAAAATTGAATTTTGAAGCCATGATTTTGCAAGTCCCTGTTTCTTGAGATTTTAGCTTATTTTCTGTTTCCTTCGCTGCACAGGTGTTGATTTTAAAGTAAAATTTGTGAATATTGGAGGGAAAAAGCTGAAACTTGCGATATGGGATACAGGTAACTTCAACTGTGTTCCCATGTTTGTTGTTTGTCACTTAGTCTGCGGTTTCATTTTTTCTTAATTGCCTGCTTTATGTTTATGCTTTACCTGCATGTTATGTCTCATGCAATCCACTTCAATTTTAAAAGTAATGCTTATGCTATAAACATTTAGTCTTTATCAGTATTATCTTATTGTTCTGTGGCTTATTGGTTATAATTCAGATGTTGGCATTAATGTTCTCATAAATTATGTAGCATAGTATTATGAAATAACTTTCCAGTCTCATTGCTAGCAATAGCAGGATGAAATTTGTTAATTGCTTATGTAGTTGCAGGCAATGTTACTAGTAACTTGACAGTTTTGTTACCTGTTTATGTTGTTTTACCAAGTCTTGACAGTTTTGGCTTACCTCTTTCTCCTTAGAGAAAGCTTTAGTTGGCCAAACGATGCCTTCTGATGCTCAATGTTTGTTCATGCAGCTGGTCAGGAAAGATTTAGAACATTGACGAGTTCATACTACAGAGGGGCCCAAGGGATCGTTATGGGTATTTCCCCTATCTTTCATGACATTTACAATCGCTTAGTTAATAGTTGTTATAATGCAAAACCTCACTGCAAAGTTTTAAAGATGGTGTTCCTTGAATTTAGAAGTTCAATTGTGTTGGGCCATTTGCTTTGCCTGAACTGCATATGATGGCTTACATGCAAAATGTACTATCTACTTCTTTTTAGTCACATAGATTTATGAAACAGATGATATTCTTTTGAACTTAATCTGTTCACCATGTATTTGGATTTCTTGGATAAATAGGCACTAAACTTCTGGCAAGAAAAACTGGAAAAAAAATGTGGCTTCATGGTTTCCGTTTCACCAACCATCCAATTGATTGCTACCATTTTTCTTTCGTATCCGTTGGAACTATGATTTTATTTGAGTCTTTCTCTCATAACTTTAATTCAAACTTTACAAAATGGAGCGAAAACATCATCAGAGAGTTAGACTTTATTTTAACTGATTAAAGTCTCCATCTTTTTGATGAATTATTGTTTTTATTATTTCAGCTAGCTTTGAAACTTTCTGGTATTTCCATTTAAAAAACAATGAAATTCTGAGATTGTAGGTTGTATTTCTGCGGTGTTATTGTCATGTTTTTAATCAATCAACTTGTTAAATATTTTTTATTTTATTTTAATTGCAACAGTCTATGATGTAACTCGACGAGACACATTTACCAATCTTTCTGAAATATGGGCCAAGGAAATTGATCTATATTCAACAAATCAAGATTGCATCAAGCTGCTTGTTGGAAACAAGGTTGACAAGGTAATTTGATGGAGGCTTACCACTTGTCTTGTGAGATACAGTTTAAATTTGGCTTTAATTTTGTTGTTGAAAAGGGACAGTTCTAAATTTTGTGTTATAGCCCCCCCCCTCCTCTCTATATTACATATCGTTTATTGTTTTGTTTTTAACTAAATGTTCTTGTTTATGGGTTCCATACAAGCAATAATGCTTTGAGGAATAGAGAAAGGCTGAATTGTCTATGCCCCCCCTCTCCCTTCTCTCCTTATAATTTAAGGGTGTAAATTTCTAAAACTAATATAGATAGTTAGAAGCTTCTACAGGGAAAAGGACACTTTACAAGGTATTAAATAAAAACACGTGATTTTTTTTTTAAAATTTTATTGTTATAGGTTCATTCTCCAATATTTCTCCGAATTGTTCAGAACACAATACTTTTAGAAAATTGGAAGCCTAGATGTTAGAAGTTGGATCTAGGTAGCTGTAAATTGTGGTTTGCTTGTATGCTGAATTGGAATTTCGACCAAATATCACTTTTAAGGAAAAAATAACCTTTTGCCCTAGAGGAAAATAACCTTTTGCCCTCATTTGTTCTGTGAAACAAGCACTCTGAATTGCCAAAGTTCTGAGGCTAGTATGACATTCTTATGGCATATAATTGAATTGGACATAAGAATGTGGATGATTTGGACATCCTTTGTCACTTATTGCATGGTAGACGCTTAGATGATACTCGACACTTTATAGTGGTAGTGCTTCTTTTTATTTGTTGGGCATGGAAATTTGAGATGATATCATCTTTTATGGAAGTTTCATGCATGCTTGGATTTCCTCTATTCAGGAAAGTGATCGGGTGGTAACAAAAAAGGAGGGCATAAACTTTGCTAGGGAATATGGATGCCTCTTTATTGAATGCAGTGCTAAAACTCGCGTCAATGTACAGCAATGTTTCGAAGAGCTTGTTCTAAAGGTACAGAACAGAAGATGCTAAATACTTGTTTACTTTGTTATTTATATGTTGTTACTCTGATGTTATTGCTGCCTATGTTTTGATATCGAGAACAAAATTTCCTGTCCAATTAGCCTTTTTTTTTTGTCCCTTGTTAAATTGTTTCTACAATGCAGTGACTAATAGCTTGCATGATGATGGGTATGGTTATCCTTTGCAGGTTTTAGATACACCCAGTCTACTGGCTGAGGGCTCCAAAGGTGTGAAAAAGAACATCTTTAATGAGAAGCGTCCACAACCTGATGCGTCCACTAGCAGTTGTTGCTGATTTGGTCTAGTTTATCTTTGCATCATTTCCAGATCTCTAACAAAAGTGGTGATGGTGATCCCTCTCCAAATCCTGAAGAAATAGTTTTTATTCAACTATTGTTTTTGTCTACATGAACTGAAAGTCACATGTAATATAGTAGACTTGTGAATGCTTTTATTTGATTTCTACACTCTTTTTGGTACATTGAACTACTTCTGATAAGTGATGACAAATTGAAGTTTGGAAACAGATTGCTGTTATGTTCTTACTGTGGTTTTCTGGATATAGATGTACATAAAGGAAGAAGCAATTAATAGCTTTTATTCTTCCCCTTTCCTCCATGTGGTAATATTTTCAAGGTAACCAAGAATCTACTTTTTTGTGACAGTATTTGTATGGATCTATTATTTGTTCATTTGTTCAAAAAGAAATCAATGATGCCTAAAAGTAAAATATAATTTCAAAACAATAATTTTTCAATAATATGGATTTGGAATTCAATAATAATTTAAGTTATAGATTCTACCAATAAGATTTCTAATTAACCAAACAGAATTTCAAAGGATTGAAAAATCAACCAAGTTGAAGGGCCAAAATAAACAAAAGAAAGTAAACTAACAAAAACTAGAAACTCAGTTATAGAACACCAAAATTTTGCCATAAAAAAAACTAACACCAACAAATGGGTGCAGGTAAGGCGCCCATTTCCAATCAACTCCTCCCTTCACAACCACCACCACCACCAACTCCAAACGCAAGAGCAACCAGTAGGCGCCTTCTCCTATTCTCCCTCCCTTTATTCACCACAGCAACTACTGCTAATCTTCTTCCTTTTAGTACTACAGGTGCTAAATTTGCGAGTGCTTCAACTATACAACTGAACTTAAACTCTTGTTGGGCACTAGCAGAAAGCTTTGACCCAGTAAGCCAAGCTGAGAAAGAAGCCAGTGCTGCCATATCTAGGAGAGTAACAGAAGCTGTAGAGTTGTTGGAGAAGGGAGGGAATTGCAGGCTCAAGGTGACTTCAATGAAGCACTGCTCTACTTCACTAAGGTTTGTTACATCTTCCCTTTATTTTTTGGGCCTTAACTTTTAGTTGGTCCTTGTCTTTTGATTTTACATATACTGGTCAATTGAAATATAATAGTTATTTGCTGCAAATGTTAGTCTTGGAGATAGTTTTTTGGAGAATGTTGATGGTTTAGGATTTTTTTTGGAGATGTAATGCTAAGGGATATGGGAGTCAAGAAAATTGTATTCTTGTGTTTATTATTTCGGTTCTTATGGTGGTAATGATGAAACTCGAACTTGAGACCAATCTCATCGCCTTTACTTTGCAGGGGAAAGTACCTCTAGGCTTATTGCTCGTTGGCATGACTAATTATTAGGTTAAGGAATGAGCTCTAAGTTTGAAAAACACTAAGCATAGAGCTCTGGAAGCAGGAGATGTGAGTTTTGAATGGGCGAGTTAAACTTGGTGAGGTATGATGGTCAAAAAAGAAATGGTATGTTATGTAGTGTGTTTGGCCTTTGACAAGGAGAGCTAGGGGAGGTTCTTGTGACTGATGATGAACTTACTGCCGAGAGTAAATGTTGGGAGAAGTTGCTTGGATGGATAAATTTTTGGTGCAAAACTTTGTCTAGGGGAAATTTTGGGTTTTTTTTTTAATCTATTATTAGATAGAAGATTATGTCAGTGGCCTTCTGAAATAATTTCTTTGAACTGTGGATGAAGAAGGATTGAGTTCTACCTGTATAATTAAGTTACAAGCTTGGAGTTCTGATTTTGGTTTGTTAAAGCATGGAGCAAAATCTTTTCCAGTAGGTTATAGATGATATAGACAGAATTTGAGATGCATTGATCTGTAGGAAAGTTCAAGTCGATAGTCCGAGCTTCCAAACATAATCCCATTGAAGAATTTTTTTTATTTGATTGTATCTGTGGAATTTAGTCTAGTAAAAGGTTGAGTATTAGAGGAAGCCACCTAAGTTGCAGTTAGTGCGAGGATTTGGGGCAGAGCGAAACTAATTGCTTTAAAACTCCCATTTAAAGTAACTATAGGTTTCTGGGAGATGATGGGAGTCTGGAAGAATGTATAGCTGGTAAACTAGCGAACATCCAATATTTAGACAGATCGTGAATGATAAGTTGGTGTCTACCCAAAAGAAAATGGTGTCTCTCATTCTGAGGTGGTTAGCACATGGGGTGAAGTGAGAGGAAAGTATTGAGGTTAAGGCTAGAACTTATAAAGCCCTAGTACAGCTGACACTTTTGTGGAAATGTAGCGAGATGAAGAAGGGATCTTTTTTTTTTTGTTGAAGTTGCAGATTGAATGTCAAAATTGAAAGCTTGTTATTTGCTAGGGTTTATATTTTTAATTTTCACGCTGTGGGGTTAACAAGTTGTAGTTTGCTTGTTCGTTGAGGGTTATTTAAGTTTTTTCCTCGTTAGAGCTCCTTATAAGGGCATGGAGATTGAGTTTTTTTTTTTTTAGTTTGTTTTTAGCAATGCTATACTCATCTTATTGAAAAACTGAAACTTGCCAAAAAATGATAAAGAAAAGAAATAAAGGAAGTAATATTGTTTAATAGTTTTTATGAAACCCTCATTAGGATTTGGCACTCTATTTAAGTGTGAAATTCCTGTGACAGCACATTTCTTTTGCAGAGGTTACTGTCAACTGATTTGAGATAATTCTGCATTTCCAGAGCTAAAATAGTTTAGCATTTGTTTGTCTAACAGAATTTAATCAATCAATTGATAACTGTAATACCTCAGGGCTTACCAGAAGGCAACATTTTGGCATGGTTATGATAGACAAAGACCTTTAATTGTATCATATAGATTGAAGACACTAGAATGTACATTCTAGATTTAATCTGTCCAAGACCTCAAGATTTATAGTGGTAATTGATAAATTTTGAAAAACTTCAAAGGGACGTGCACTAGGGATATGTAGTTTCCTTTTTTCCATGTTGGACAGACCCTTGCAGTTGCCTGTGCTCTTGTTAGAGAGCCACATAGACTAAACTATTGTTTTCCTTTGAAGTTTCATGTCAACTACTAGGTGCTATCCGCTAGAGTGCATCTGTTTATTTGCCCTCTGTTTGTATCAGAACATTGTAAATCATACAGTGTTCTGCATCCGTGAATTTTTCCTTATCTTCAGATTCTAGACATTAATGAGCTCTCTCAGATGTTTGTGCTTTAAAGCCTGCAATCTGCCTCTTCTCCAATTAAATTGCTAGCGCCTACGTGACATAATTTTTTTTGGTTGTGCCAAGAATTGACTATGATCTTAAGCTCTTTCCTTTTCATTTGCCAAAAGAAAGGAACTGAAGTGATGTGCTTCTGCTCTATCACGCCCCCCCTCAAAAAAGATAAAATTAAAAGAAGAAAAAACAAAGGAAATGCTTCCGCCTTGTTGCAATTTGGGTGAACAACTTGCTAGAAGATTTGCATCCCAGATAGCTAAGTATTAGAAATAAATGATTGAATTGGTTCTACATAGTACAATGAACTACTTATTTTAGTCACTCCATTAGACAAGAAACTCCAGAATACGTGTTTCTAACATAGTACAAGATATCAGTGGCTCCATTTCAAGATTGAAGTTGTCTTGATGTTGTAATGCATGCTTCATGAACAATCTGATTGTGATGTTACTTAGAATGTCACTTCCATATTTTCTTGCAGATGGTTGAAAATTACAAAGATTTTGCGTTCTCAGAATATGGAAGGTTTGGGAGAGCATTGTCTCTTTACGAGGTTGGGGACAGAGAAGAAGCAATTGCAGAAATGGAAGATATCTCAATATCTTTGAAGGGATATCCAGGTATTTTCTCAAGATTTTTCATTTCTTGGCTATATGAAAGTAGAAAGTCCTAGCTTGAATGTCCCCCCTTTGGAAATTTTGTTTCCTTTTACTCCTTTTTAAATCTAACATTCTTTCCTGGTGACCAATTGTTGGGGTATTTGACAGAAATACATGCAGCTCTTGCAGCAGCCTTATATGCGGACAAGCATGCCAAAGAAACTAAGCATTGGCCTCCAAGTTTGGTCAGTTCTTTGCAGCAGTTCATCACACTTTCATAAATATCAAAGTTATATACAAATATGATATCATCGTATCACTCTTCGCTCCTGTTTGGTATTGCATTTCAAACAGGGATTGGATAAAATTAGAATTTTTTTTATTAAATTTTTTTTTTTTATGTTTTTGAATTTTATTTTGAAGTATTTTCGAGTAAACAACACTTTGAAAAACAACCATTACTACACTTCCAAACACCATCTTCATCCATGATCCATCCATGAATTTGCTAGTTCATAATTAAATATGTAATGCTAAGACAACTATTGTTTTGTCTCTCAAAGTAGCAAAAGTAGGACTCAAATCCGAGTTCTATCCCCCTATCTTTGCAGAATACAGTACCGTAAAAAACAAGTAGTTGTTCTACTTCTGTTGATATGTAAATTATTCAATACCTTGTTTAAACACAAAGTCATTAACTTCGTGTCCAAGCAAATGCTTAAAAACTTAGTGATAACCAGTTCAACTTGGACCAGACCACTGTTGCTTGAACCGGATGTCGCATTCATCCGTTCCAAGTTGATTTGGTTGGCACTGAGTCTTTAAATACATGGTTGAACACAAAGTCAAGTCAATGTCTTTGGTTTTGAACCTAAGACACTAAAGACGCACCCTTTCAATACGTCCAGTTTGCAAAGTCATTAAGCAACCTATGTTGGGGGCCATGTTCACCGAAGACCAAGTTTTTGTGAAAAAGCTGTGTTACGCAACTCAAACATTGGGAAAAAGCTGTGTTACGCAACTCAAACATTGCACAACGCAGATTAACCAAAGGGAGGAGATTTTTGGTTGCGTCCAATGGTGGCAATTCTAAAACATGTAGTATGACTATGAGTTCTTGATTTGGATAGCTTCATGAAGAATTCCATGTGCTATAGTCTCCTCGTGAGGTATAGAAAACAGACTCCAAGGACAATATTCAACTGTGCTTATACAGAATGTGAGGTCTTTCTTGCTTTTGTCTCTTTAATTTAATTGCCACACGAAATTGTTTACCAAACTCACACGTTCCAGGAATTTTCTTTGATGCATACTTAAACCAACCTGCTGCCATTGAACTTAAATTTTGAAGAAAACCTTTTATAGATGCTGCTTTACTTGGTAAACGTAGTCATTAATGGCACTCCTTAAGCACATGGTTATCAGAAAGTGAGACCTTTCATGTTCTTGTCTTTTTAGTTAGGTTATAAGACCAACCTGCTGCCATTGAACTAAGGAAGAAAAAAAAAAAAAAATCCCCTCCACACGTTATAACAAACCTTGGAGGAAACCCTTATATGGTTTCTGCCATTACTTGATTAGTATTTAGTTCTAGTTGGAACTTGCTGTTTGCTTGAATATACATGATGCTGCTGTGGTTGAATTCATGAAAGGCACCAACTTTTTGACGTTCAACCAAAATTTTGGACGGTTGTCTGGCATTGTAGCATAGCTATAGGTATAGTGTGCAGGCCTGTGCAATATCCCTTCCTTTTCACCTTGTAGAATCTTGGTAAAAAGAAGTGCTCCATCTCTTGCATGCTTACTTCCTCGCCGAAAATTTAGACCGAATGGTATATTTCTTTTGGAACATTTTCAACGCTCATTAAAAGTGTTTGCTTTCAGCTTTAACCATCATAAGGGTAAAATAAATATTCTTTCTATGGTGGGTCAGCCCTCTAGATCAAGGCAAGAAGATTACTCTTTGCAGTTCATTTCGCATGCCATAGGAGTAAGGCCGATGCTAGGCGTGACTGTAGTGATCCGAGCTAGCTGTTGGTGCAGTCCATGTGTCTGTGAGACCACTAATAGCAGTGATTAGACGAGGGCAAATTATTCATTGACTTTGCGTTCAACCGCAGGGTACAACATGCGGCCAACTTCGATCGATTTTTTTTGTAATATATGAATTGGAGATTACAAACATTGGTCAATTTCCCCCAAGATGTTTGTAATATGTGAATCATCTGATGGACTCTTACTAAATTTTGAAACATGCCGTAGTTGAATAAGAAAGGGAAGGCTACATCTTAGTTTAGCCAGTAAAGCCACCGACTGTTTACGATTTATATTTCGGTTCCATTTACCTTTGGAATGCCCAGGATTGTAAAGAGGAGAAAGCTAGTCCTGTTGTGTAGTTTAAGGTCTAATGAACCTTGAAATGAGCTAGGAAAAAAAAAGGGAAAAAGTTTTGATATATGGGCCAGAAATGTGATCCCAACGGAGCAGTATTCTATGAAACAATATGCAGACAATTCAACAACTTTCGGCGACCTATTGTAACCTAAGCTATGCAAATTGCAAATCATCCTATCCCACCACACAAAAATATCAAATAAAATGAACGGAATATCCACAGACAGAAACTTCCAGTCCCATCAACTTCAGTTTCCAAATTTCAACAGTAATGATAAAAGGATGCTGTCCGTTGTCATAATGGTATATTTGGGACAATGCCAGCTTTCTCTCTGGCAATTTGAACCACTGGAATCAATGCTGCTTTGTTTTTTTTTGGATGAACCATGTGGATCACGCGCATGAACTCTATCATTTGACAGTTAGGCTGTAATTTCACTGCTTGGACATTGCTTTAATGGGGAGCAATTTTCATTTTCTGAATTGATGCTTCGGAGAATGGTATCTCAACAACACAACATAAAATGGACAGAAATTACCAGATGAAGAAGGGTTTGGGATTTGGCACAGGACAACCATCCATCTAATCAAATTTGGTTTAGGCATAACATAAATCCACTCAGCTTGGTGGGGGTTTATTCAGTAATTAACGAATGTTTAATGACAGATAAGATACAAACATGGACACTTCTGTAATCTTTACAAAGATACTATGTCACAGGGAAGCCAATACACCAACAAGACCCCGCATAGGCATAAAAACATCCCATACTTTTTTGTAGTTTACAAATGTTTTGGTTCTTCATCCCACTTGGACCCAAGCAGCTTGAGTAGCATTCTTGCTTTTGTTTTAGTTCTTCCACTACACTGGCTCTGCAACAGCAGAAGCAATTGAGTTAAAACTCCAGCACCAATTGCTTCTTCTCGTGCCTGTAAAGAATCTGTGCATATAATCATTAATGATCGAATAGCGCTTTCGCTTCCTTGGTGATCAGAAACCCTAAAAACCATCTTAATGAGAGCTTTAATACCATTAGGATCATTGATCAAAGCCTCTTTTGCACTCTCTAGTCCTAGAAGCAGCTCAATGGTTGCCATTGCTTTAGGTGCCAAATTTCTTTCATGTCTTTGAGCGTCATAAATATAGGTCAAGAGTCCATTTATCCCACCTTCTTGAACCATATTCTCTCTATTTGATTCCAAGCAGCATAGTGCCGATATAGCTTTGATTCCAGCCTCAGATGCGCCATATGTTTGGTGAACAAGAAGAATCAGCCCTTTCAAGAGTTTTCTGTTTTTGCCAAGCTTAGCACAGAGTTCTCTTGTCTCCAAAGATGATGATATTGCTTCTATTATTTGGCACAGACTCCTCTTGATCTTGCTAGTACCTTGATCAAACAAAAACTGAAAGGATTCCAATTTAGACTCTTCTCTTAGCATATTTAAACACTCATATTCGCCAAGAGACAGCAATCTTAGGACACAAGAAAGTGCTTGTTCTGCAAACTTAGCACTTCCTTCAGACAGTCTGGATTCCACTTTTCCAAAAAGCAGTTCCAACAATAAAGGAAAGAAGCCTAACTGGAACAAACAAGAATTTCCAGATTGTGATTCTTCAGTTAGAGCTTGGATGTTTTGGAGTGTTTGACACTTGTACTCCAAGGAAGCGTCACCTGATTCAAGAATTTTCTTCAATGAAGCTAGAGAATCAATTGTTGACAAATAAACAGGATCAAACTGAGGGCCTATTTGCAGCCACTGATCAATCAAATGACGAAGAGTGTTATTAGGAACCATAGATGGATCCTGAAGCTTCTGCATTGTGACAGGGCAAGTAAGATTACCAGCAGCAAGCCATTTTTCTATGCTTGATCTGTCATAAGTTTGGCCGGTACATAGCGTCACTGGATCTTTGATCAAGTCTAGACTAATTGGACACATGAAAAAGTGGGGTACAGTCATTTCTGCTTCTTTCATGGAGAAGAGAAAAAAACCGAAGATTCAAGAACAAAAAACAAAAGAAAGTATTGGTGGTGAATAGAGGGCGCTGCTATTGGTTAACCATTTCAGCATCTAACAAATGGACGGTAGCTGAAGTTCTTGATTAATAGGAATTGGTGGGATGAAGTAAGAAGACATTGCTATATAATATACAATGCAAAAAACTAGATGTTAAAAAGACGAACCTTAAACAGCACTCATGAAATAAAAAACTGCAAGAAACATAGTGGGAGTGGGGTTTCTCTTTCCTTTTCCTTTTCAGTACAGAAATGACAGTTGATAGAGAAGTGGGACAAAGTTACCAATGGCACAAGAGAAACACAAAGGAAGAAGAACATAAATGATGGGCAAGATGAGAGAAAACAAGCTACCACCTCTAGTCCACAGTGCCAGCAGCTTCAGCAGCAGCTGAGATTTACAAGAGGGCGAAGGGAAGTGTCTTTTTTCTTTTTTATAGGGAGAAGAAAGGGAGAGGGATAGGCAAAAGTGCAATCTTAGCTGGAGGAATAAGATGATAACACCAGCATACAAACACCAAGGTAGGCCAAACAATATTATGGGCCTTATCTTAGTGAAAGAGTAAGCGATCACAACCAATAATATGGATTAATTATACGGAATGGTTCCCAATCCTTTCTTTATATCTATCAGTTCAGTCAAAACTGACCCACCCAGAGAAAAAAATAATAACAATACTGTTCATCTTTGAAGTTTGAGTCCACCCCCACAATAGTTGAAAATGAAACTGTGTTCTTGTAAGAGAGAGGGAGAGGTGTGTAATATGTTGGCCACAGGATTCATGAGAGTGGCAATAATATGGGAAAGCACTAGCAAATGGAATAAAAATACTATCCAAAAATATTGATAAACAGAACTGCCTTGCATAGCTTGTTTTTCTCTGCTGAATTATTTCATCAAGGTTGGAAAGAATAGGGCTAATGGGACCTTCATGATTTCCAGCTTCTGGAGAGGCTGGTAGGACATTAATTGCCGCCTTATTATTAGGCACCCAAAGCAGATAGCTAAAAAACATTATAAACTACTTTAAAGATCTTTTCCTTTTGATTTTAAGATCAAAACCAAAAATATTCATTTGAAACAACATTGTCATATATATGCCTTGAAACCTGTAATAAATCATTCCATCTCTCAACATTTTTAGTGTCTATAAATCAAGCAAATATTCTAAAGTGTGAGTGTGAAGTGTCCTAAAATCATAAATGGCTAAGTTTGGAATGAAAGATTAGACTACATCTATCTCATGCTATCATCTTAAATTTGAATTAAAGAAGAAGAAACTACATAAAATAAATATATTTAATTGGAGCTAGTGTGAATGGTTCAACTAGAACCAATTGAAAAGGGGAAAAAAATCTCTATCAGCTGGGAGAAAATTATAGAAAAAACTATACCCTAAATGTTAAAAGCAAAGAAATTAACAAAAAAAAAAAACAAAACCTAGTCAAATACCCCCAACATCTACCAGGTTTTAAGCAAAACAGGAGCTGAAGAATTCTCCCTTACTTTAATTATTCCAAAATTTGGCTGGATTCTCTGAAATTTACATCATTTCAAACACCATAATTGATGATGAAAGACTAAAAAGTATGCACATATATATTATATTACTAAGGATTCTCTAATCCTTTTCTTAAATCATTTCGATGCTCCATCTTGAGTCCAATTTTCCCAAGTAATTGCATCAGGTTTCTAGAGATGCGAGTCAAATTTCTAATTAAGATAGCCAACTTGCATTCAAACACACACACACACACACACATAGACACCAAATTCACTTGATGATTTGTCTCAAGGAATCTGATTTTCCAATTTGAAATAGGTGGGCACAAAGATATATGTTGGTGAATATAAAAAAGATTTCTGGGGGGACAAAATTCTTACAGGAAAAATAGAATCAATCCATTTTTATTTGTAGTGGTTCTTGGCTAAGACCTTTTGACCTGCCAACATTTCATATGCCACCACTTGATTTGTTTTGTCAATTTATAGCAGCTGGTGGGATCCAGATTTCCTCTCCCGTCCGATCACGATCTAATGGTCAATGCAGCTTAATTTGAAGCGATGGAGAATTTAATTTGTTTAGACATTCTAAGAATTAATAAATATTTATACAAAGTGAAGAGAAATAATATGAGTAATCTTAACTATCTCTTCCTTTCCCTTGTTTTAGTGATTAAGCTCATAATTAATTATCCCGTCCCTCTCTCTCCCTCTCTCTCTCTCAAGTGATCATAAATACCAGGCAAGAAAATAAAATAAAAATGAATGTTGCCCTCAAAATAGGGTATGAAAAAGAAAGGGTGCGTGCCTGTAGCCCTGTACTGTGGATTAGAGCGAGAGCAAGAAAGAGACAAAGGGCAATAAGACAAAGAAAAGTCTTAAAAGAAACTTAAAAACTAAAGATTAATACGAAGAAAATCTGGCCTTTGAACACTAGCTTGTCTGCCATCTTGACAATCCAACCTCCACTACTTGCCTGAAATAAATGATAGTTTAGTGTAGTAGGAAGAGGCTGGCTCGTTAAGTCCCAATAAGTTAGAGTCTCCCTCCCCACAAAATCTCGTCTTCGAGCCCTCCTTTTATAATAAAAAAAGGCTGGTCAAATATAACTTCTTCAAAATCATACATGAAATTATTACATGTTAAAGAGGACGTGGAACCAAGTGTTCATAGGTAGATAAGAACCACATGTAAACCATTTTTTCCCTCTTATTAATCAGAATATTATTCCTATATTAAGATTAAGATTTTTTTTGATTAACGTGAGTGTTTGGACCAGCTTGTGTGCACCTCGACTAATCCCATGGACCCTGAAGTTAACGACCATATAAGCCTCATGTGGCCCTAAGATTTGTGAGACTCTAACTGATGACCTCTAAAAATAAACTTAGGACCTGATCATTAAGCTACACTTCTCAGGATTAGATTTTCTTTTTCATCCATAGCTAGAAGATGATCAACAGTATTTTGTTTTTGACATCTATAATGCAAGAATAATATTTTAAAATTCTTAGAGCTTGTTTTCAATGTAATCGATCATGCAATACTAGAAAACTTACACAGAAAAACCATAAAAAATTAAATTTAAGAAGAAAACCGAGAAAAATAACTTTATAAAACTTCTATAAATTAATATTAAAAGCATTTTTTTTAATATACATTATAATTTCTTATTTCATATCTTCAAAAAAAGAGGCCATGTGCTGGGCCACCAACTCACATGCGTGTGTGTGTGTATATATATATATATATATTGATTGTTAAAGGATTTCAACTGTATATATATATATAGAAATGATTCTCACAACATTATTTAAGAACCATTGAAGGAGGTGGCTAGATTGGTAGGCATTAATTTTAATTAATCGATTTGAGGCCCTGCAGGTTTATGTCTGTCCGTGCAAACCTACCTATTTAGATTATTACAATATTACAGGACCTCAATATGGTCGTGTGATTCTTATTTTTGTAAGAAAATATATAAAAAGATATAGAAGTTAATATTAATTTGTATTCCAAAAAGAAATTAACTTTTTTATTTTTAATTGAAAAATATTTTACAAGGGAAGATGTCAACCTCCAAAGTATTGTGTTATCCATCATTTTGGATTGAAAAAAAATAAGAATAAAAATCAAGGACAGCAATATTAGTTAATCATGATATATAGTGAATTTTAACCTAGAGATATATATTGAAAATAACGAGACGTACCCTTTTCCTTTATTAAAAAACAATCTATTAATATCATCCCATTTGTGGTTTTAGAGCTGCAATAAATAAACCACGTGGCGCTTGATATTATGCCACTACGTGAGAGTTAATTATTCATTAATTTCATTAATCATTATTTAATGATAAATTAATGTTGATAGGTAAATTCGTCACAGAAGTCACCATAGATCACTTAAGGCTAGCTATGGTGCTATAGTGGAGGTAGGGGGTGTTAGGCGATGGCTCAATGCCAATTACGTGAAAGGTCATTGTTAATCCATCAGATAAAAAGAAAGATCAGTGCTGCTTTGTAGTTTAGTAAATAATATTTCATGTATTTATCGTTTTTTTTAATCTAATGTATGCCTTATAAGAGCATCATAGACGGATGAAACACTCATATTCTTAATTAAGTTAATAAAGTGTTGGAGGAGAAAAAAATACAATAAATAAAAGAAAAAAATACAAGGGGAATGTAAGAGAAATCGTATGTTCTAGAAATAGTTGGATGATTTTTTATGGTTCTAGAAATTGCTAGGTGGTTGTTTGTGGTTCAAGGAGAAATTGAATGGTACTCGGTGGTGCATGGAATTCTTGGATGTTTGTTTGTGATTCTAGAAGTTGTTAAAAGATTGTGATTCATAGAATTGTTGAATGATTAATAATTGTTATTGGAATTGTTGAGTGGTTGATGATCATATATGAGATTACAAGCCTCATCGTTAATAGTTGAGCATGGAATCCAAGACTTAAGATTTTTTGCTAGGGCTTGTGTGTTCCCCCTCTTACCTAGTGACTGAGTGCATTTATACTTCCAATTTTTAAAAAAAATATTTTTATAAGAATTTGGGTCACCAGGTACTGTGTTATGCTTGCTAGTGATCATCGGTGGAGATATTGGTGATGGGAAGCGCCATTGACATAGAAAAAAGTATCTTTTCTGCATAAAAAAAGTTTGTGTGAATAGAAAAAATTATATGTATGGAAAATTATCCATCAACTAATATTATATTTTCCTAGCAAAAAATTGGATTTCTCAAAAATGGGCCCGAGCCCAGTAAATTCAGCCCATCACAGGCCTATATTCTTAGAGTCCTTCAAAAGAACCAAAATTCTTTATTTCTTGTCCGGAGACACTAATGATTAAACTACTAACAAAATCTCACACGGTAATTCTGTTTCTGGCTTCTTGACATTATTGCAGACAACATGTTTGATAATATTTATCTGAAGAATGCATTTGCTTGTCTTTTGATCTTCTATTCCCTATCATCTCAATTCAGTGCCCATTGAGATATTGAAAACAATGGAGAATTGTTGGCTGAAGGCAACAACTGTACTGCTGTGGTAAAGAAGCTGTAGATATTATACTCCAGTCCAACAAAAGAGCAATTCTTAGCATGGAAGAAGCTTTAGATTACATTTTAGAGAGATTCTTGTCTTTCCTTTAGCTGTTTATTTTCTATGTTGTTTCTTGATGGAATAAATTATCCTAGCCAAGCTATTTTAGTGTAAAAGTTTGGTCAACCGGCTTGATACTAAAAGCTAGATGATTATTAGACCGTAATCAATGATTTGGAATGTAACTGAACATCTTGATTATTTTTCGAATAGATGTCCCTATTTCACCAGTCCTTCACTAAGATTTCGAATAGATGTCCCAAGTTCAAGTTGATTATTTTTCGCGGCTTCCTAGATGATCAAACAATTCTCAATCATGGTCCTCACACAACCAATCTGTTTGAGATGTTACAAAGGATTTAAAATAGGGAAAGATTTTCCATCAACAGCTGTTCTTCAAGAGATGATATCCATGTGGGGCTATATGAAACTTGTGATTGTGAGATGAAATCTACCTCAAACATTCACACTTTGTAGGTGCAATTCTGAGATGTTTTCCGGAACAGTCTCTCTGAAGAATTTTGTGCTGCAAACAACTTCATTGTAAGGTCTTTATCAAACTCTGTGCTAATAATTTCATGAGTGCCAACATGACTACTATAGTGTAAAGTCAATGGATGCGTACATATAAATTTCAAATATTAGACCTAACCGCGGTGCTGCACTCATTTTAAGCTTTTGTTTGTTTTCCTGCTTCCGCATTCTGTAATGATTTGCTCTTAATGTGTTTCTTTAAGATTAATTTAGAATCAGTTCATATGGATTTGGAAATCGCAATTGAAAACTTCTGATGTGATGAGAGGAAAAAATCCTGTTGTAAGGAGTAAATACTTGCTAAAAGTTGAATTCAAGGCTAAGTAAGAGACTTTCAAACTATACCTGGCAGAGTTTTCACAAACTATAATCCAGATTATATTTTCTGACTCTTTCATTTAGAAACCCGTGATGCATTGCTAAGAATGGTGGTGTTTGGGGTTATGCGCTAAACACAGGGAGCCTCATTGACCTATTTGCCATCTGTACAATGCTGTACGGTTCCTCTGGTTGAGCAGGGCTATCAGGTGTTCCTAACTCCTCCCCATCTGGCTCTAACCCCACATACTGTTGTAACACCAGAACTGAAACTGTTGCTGCAAAATCTGATGATGCTAGCAAATCCCCAATCGCACCAAGCTCTGGGCATTCACTCCAATCAGTAAGACCTGCCGTAAGTGGTGATATCATCCCTTGTCCTCTACCCACTATGAACAAGTCGTGATGATTGTCCATTGACCTTATTGCTGCCACTGTTTCCTCACCATTGCTGACCACTATTTCATTGTAAAATATAGAACCATTATGAGCAGTCTGGGTCCTGAATTCGTTAACATGGTCTTCATCAAGCTGCTTCTCTTTTAGATTTTCTGTTTCCACACTGAGCATCCCAGGGTTGTCAAGTGCTTTTGCATCCTCTCCTGGAACGAACCTCATCACGGTGAGGTTAATTGTTGGATGCTCAGACATCCTCCATGCATATGATAGCGCCTCTCTGTCATCTGGGCCCCCAAAGTATAGTACAGCTACATGGTGAGCTGCCTGGTTCGAGGCTAAACGAGTAGACCCACTTAGCCCTCTGTCTACGAGAATCCCAACTGAGCAGGGTGCACTGGCTAATACATTTTGGTTCACCATTCGGATAGCTGGGTTGGTGGCCTCCATTCCACCATCAACTGTTTGCTGTTTGTGGAAAGGGAGGATAATTAAAGCAACTCGTTTGTCCTCAGCCAAGTTACATATGTCTACATGCATGGTGGAATAAGGGGAAATGGCAGTCAGGGGTTGCACAGAGACACAGACTGCATTTTGTTCATAATTGTCGAATGCGTTGATGATGTGATCAGATTGAGCTTGGGTGCGGTTGAGGGCTGGGTGGCCAGATTTTCTAGTATTATGAACTATAAGCATGGCCGAGGCGCGACCAGTGAGTTCAACTAGGTGGACCACGTAGACACACATGGGGGACCTTTTATTTGGGTGGGAGGCTTCCAAGAGGTTAATGATTGTTGGGACGTTGCGAGGAGTGTGTACGCATGCTAATGCCCTAAACTCTGCATCTCGTTTTGACCTCTGAATTGTTCTTCGTGTGTAAGGCAGGAACCTCTTCTCTGGCCTGTATATGACTGTTACAGAGGGGATGATGATTGCGGTCATAATCACTGCTACAATCACCATCATTGCAAAGGACTCATCATCCAAGACCTGCAAGTCATCTGTGTTTTATCAATATCACTTCCAATGTGCCATATTCATGTGAATGTGCCTGTGTTCACACAGACGAGAGATTAGTGTGGTAATGTGCCTGTGTGAACACGGAAGAGAGATTGGTACGGTGCTTCCCTCTTTCACATTCATGTGAATCCCATCACGTGTAGATTCTACATGAACATTAGAGGAGGAAACACTTGAAGAACGAATGGAAAAAAATTCTTGAAAGTTGTTACCTTCTGTTCTCTGCCAACATTGAGGACAATCATTTCCACAAGGCCTTTGGAGTTCATGAGAAAACCAAGAGTAATCCCTTCAAGGAGAGGCATTTGGTAGAGCATTGAAGCGAGCACAGTACCGACAACTTTACCAGCAAATCCAACAATTATGACTAGTATTAGAATTAACCATGTTGCGACTCCATTAATAGCCCCTATATCAGTCTTGAGCCCACTCATAGCAAAAAAGATAGGAAGCAGAAGCCCTGAAACAAAGTCTTCAAGCTTCTCTATCAGAGTAACTCCAAGAGGTCCATTTGGAATAATCAGCCCAAATACAAAAGCTCCAAAGACAGAATGTGTTCCAATGGCATCTGTAATGAATCCTGAGATCATTACTCCAGTGAGAATGAGACAAATGTAGAACTCACTGATGGTTTCTCCCTCCGGAGTTGAACTAATCATCCATGAGATGACTGGTCGAATAACATAGATACAGATAAGAACAAATGTAAAACTAGAAAGTATCACCCACAGGGTAGCCAAGGAAGTACTTTTATTCTCAGCCAAGGTGATAGCTAAAGCTAACAGAATCCAAGCACAAATGTCATTGATAAGAGCTGCAGACATGGCAATCCTACCAATCTCTGTGTTGATGAGTTTAATCTCTGCCAGAACTCTTGCAAGTACAGGGAATGCAGTGACAGAGAGGGCAACACCAAGGAAAAGTACGAAAGTTCCTTGGTTCAAGCTTTGTGAATCCTTGTGCAGAGCAAAAGAGAACGCTAGGCCGATAAAGAAGGGAAAGATCATTCCCCCAATGGCTATGGCTATGGCTTTTTTCCCAGTTCTTTTGATTACTGAAATGTCCATCTCTACTCCAACCAGGAAGAGGAAGTAGAGGAGACCCATATTTGCCATTGTTTCTAGCACCATCACACTTCGTAGAGGGAATATAGTGTTGGCAAATGCTTTGCTGCGCCCAAGTACAGATGGGCCCAATATCACTCCTCCCTGTGAACATTATACAGGACATCTATATTATTAGTAGATACGTAGACAAAACATCGATCAACAATAAAGGAAATTTGTAACAGAATTCATGAGCTTTTAGCTATCATGCTCCCACTTGGTCCAGACTCGTACCCACATGAAACACAGTTACCTTCTATTTTCTCTACACTTTACCTTACATTTGAAGGATCATACCAAGTGTCTTGGGTCTCTTCGAGAAATCTGATATGCCAGATGCATGATATGAACGTGAGGGTACAATACAGAGCGGGTGCAAAAGAGAGGCTTTGACATCAAAAGAATGGCCCTTTTCATGCCTTTTATACTATCTTTTCTAGTGAATTCAGGTTTGAAGATGAGATTATTGTTTTTTCCCAACTGTCCAGCTTAGACCCTTTTTTCACAAACAATGACGGCAAGTATGATTCCGCAAAAGATTTCCAGTTGTTAACTACAAATCCTAAACTGTGGCTTGATGACTTGCGTCCTTTGTTATTATGTCATGCATTCTACAAATCGTTGCATAAGATAGAACCAGATACAGAAACTCTCTAGAATGAAGTTTGTTGCTGTAACTGTACTGCCACTGTTATTAGAATCGGAGGCAAGAAATTTCCTACGTATTAAAATGTTCTTGCTATAACTTCCTCTACAAAACTAAGCAAATTGCATGGTGTTTGGAACATGATATAAACGACGAAGGTGTAATCTCATGATCTTGTTATAACTAATGCTTGATAGGTGACGGCATAAACATGGACTGAAACCATATTCCCTGTTATGTTCATTGCAGGTTTTCGGAAGCAGGTGGAATTTCTCGTCATTGAAGCAAACAGGTTAATTACCCTTTTATACGAATCATAGAAGATAAAACTCACCAAGATCTCCGAGATAACACGAGGTTGTCGAAGTGGTTTGAGGATGTAAACAAGCAAGCGAGTGGTGACAACGACCAAAGTTAACTGCAAGATGAAAAGAGGGAGAGAGTAATCTAAAGGATTATCACCCTGCCATATACCATTCGTAGTTATCATGGTTGGTGCATAGCAGACTATTGTTTCCACCGTCTTGTTGGCTGTGGCCATTAGCTGGTTGTCCATTTTGCCTGTTCCAACTTCCTCCAAAGCTTCCTGTTGTAGTCAAGTCCACTGCCACTACCTTTCTTTGATAGGTATGAATATTTAAACCACCACTACCACTATTATGGGGTGTGTTTATCATGCATCGATCCTCAATGTTGTGTAATTACTTCTTTTGTACATAAGCAAGCATGCGAGACATGAGATTTGAGATGAAAAGTGATGTTTTTGGTTTTGATAGAGATGCAAGTGAAAAGAAGAAGAAGAACGAACGCCTGTTGCTTCGGTTATGTCTGTGAAAATGAGGAAAGAGTGGAAGATGGGGTGGAGGGAAAGGGCTGAAGGAGAAGGTAATTCGGTTAACTTTGGTGGCTGCCCGCCCCAGTTGGAAGCTCTTTTATGTGGTGCTAAACCAAGTAGAAGAGAAGTCTATTTTAGGCAAGTAAATCCCATGTCGCAATTAGCTAACTAGACAAGTCAAATTCCTCCCTTGAATTATGAATAGATGGCATGGATGCGTTAAAGATGTTTCCACTAGTTGAAGTTTTTCCAACGTCTTTGTTGAATCTCAAAGATATACAAATACTTGGTTGTTTTCTTCCCTTGAATTAGTCTCAAACGTATTACCCTTTTCTCGATTAATTGGTCCCTCATCTATTGGTTTATATATATATATATATATATATATATATATATATATATCAATTGGGTTACCATCCTTTCAAAAATCTTAAATTGAGTCTTTACTTCTTAAATTATTGTAAATTTTGCTTACAAGAAACGTTAAATTCTCTTGACAAAAGACATTGTTGCATTGCATACTTCACAAGGAAATTATTAACAAGGACACCAAATTGAGAATTTCTTTTTTTTTTTAGTTTAACGTGGGTGTCCGGTTCAGCTTGCACGCACCTCGACTAATTCCACGGGCCCTGAAGTTAACGACCATGTAAGTTTCCAGTGGCCATCATATAAGCAACCACAGGGCTCGAACCTGAGACCACAGAGAGAGCAAACCTCTTGGTCCCAAACTCTTACCACTGGGCCACCACCTAGATGGTTCAAATTGAATTTCTGATATACTTGGGATGTGCGCTTCGTTACAAGTTAGATACTTTTTTCTAATAAAAAAATTAAATATATCAGCTTTTTCTATGTGTATTTTACATTAAAAAAAATTCTAAATAAAAAAAAATTTATGCATACATATAATTCAATAAATAAAAAAAACAAAAAAAAACAAAAGATGTTGATCTATGTTAACTTTCAAACTCGTGATTCAAATCATTAGACTAGAAACACTATATATATATGAAAAAATAATAAATTTTAATCCCTAACAAATCAAACATTGAATGATGAAATCAGGAAAAAAAATCAATTACATAAAAAGATTTAAAATAAAAAACGATAATTAAAAAAATAAGGGTGAAAATTAAAATAAAAAATAAATTAGAGGGCAACTAAAAAAAATTTCAATTAGAAGGTTAAATTAAAAATAAAAATCACTTCAACAAAAAAAAATCAAAAAAATAATAATTAAATTAAAAAAAATAATACATAGCTTGAGAAAAAAAAACGCGATGTCATATCCAATGACATGGTGAAAATATAATTCTGACCACTAAACGAGGTGGCACACACCAATCAAAGAGCATAGATGGTGAATACGAGCAACCATGGAAACCAAACGTGCCTCGACATGTTTTGTTTTAAATAATATTATATTTTTATTTAAAAAAAATACTCCTAGTTTAATGTGAATATATCAAAAAAATTATAAAAAAATATAAAAATGTCCTTGAAGCAAATTTAAATAAATTATATACCAAGAGCAATTTAATATTTTTATTATGAAAATTAAAAAATAAAAAAGTCGAGAAGGCAAAGAGTTTTATCAAAATTTTGCATTAAAAAATGATGTAGTCATTACGCTGTGAAAAAAAAAAAAAAAAGAGAGTCAAAAACCAATATGTCTCAAATGATTTTCATAATGACTAATTTATCATGTAGAAAAGACTATTAAATTCCTGAAGCATAGCTTTCTAATTAGTTAATGAATATTAAAATAATAAAGTGAAGACATCATGTTTTATAGATTTCGTTAATTTTTAAAGAATTTTATTTCTTTGGAATTTTTTAAATCGAGATAGAGATACATACGTAAAACTATCTAGAACTTTTTTTTTTTTGGATTGATGTATAAATTATTGTGTTGAATAACCAATTGAATAAGAAATAAGTAAATAAAAAAGAATTATACTCCGTTTTTCTAAGTTTTGATTTATTGGAAGGACGTCCATGAATCTTGTTAGCATTATTGCAAAACCCGAAATCACAATCACGAAAAACCCTTTTCTTGTTTCCTCTCCCCTTTTATTTTTCTCTAACAAAACCAAAAGCAAAACCTCAATTCCAAGAGTATTATCCTCTTCAATGTCTTACAATAAAGAACTTGCTGCTGCCAAGAAAGCTGTCTCTCTTGCTGCCCGCCTCTGCCAGGTGAAGTCCCTTTCTTTGCCTCTCCCTGTATTTCTTTTTCGGAAGTTGGGTCTGTTTGGATTTTAGATATTGTGTTTTTAGTTGTTGAAGGATTTTATTGGCTGGTTTTAGAGTGTGAAATCTTTATTTCAGCATGACCCATATGTTATTACTGTGTGGTGGGTTTTGGAGTATGAAGCTTTTACTTTGTTTGGTTTTTCATTTTCTGATTAAAGTTTGTTTCTTGAGACTTTATTGGATTTTTTTTGGAAGAGGGTTTGAATGGATGATTGAAATGGAAAAAAAAAGAGAGGAAGAAATGGAAATGGTTGAATGGAAATAATGCTAGCATCAGGGGAGTTAGCTATTGTGATGCCTTTTAGTATAGCTTTTGCGGGGAAACTGATTCTCATGTATTTTATTTGCTTATTTACGCTCTGTTTCTGGTGTGCGTTCTATATAATTTCTTCCCCTTTCAGACCAATGAAGCTGATTTTCATGGCTTGTGTTGGTCCCCTTGTGATTAACTGTTTCATTATATATCCTATATCTGATTAACATGACGTTATCCTTTTTTAGAACAGGTGATTTGACATTTTGCATCCTGGCACAAATGTTTTAGATAGTTTGCATGCGTGTACCTTTTCTTGTTATCTTAAGCTGATTTCATGTATTTTTGTTTTTCCTCAGAAGATGCAAAAAGCTATCTTGCAATCAGATGTCCAATCAAAATCAGATAAAAGTCCCGTCACTGTTGCTGATTATGGTTTGTTGCTAAACATTCCTATGTATTCTTGTTGATTATGTGCAAAACCCTTTATTTTTCCTTTTCGCTGACAGACTGTTAAATTTTGTTCAGATGATTTGAAGTTACTGTTTAGTCAATAGCCTGATGATTTGATACTTTTGGCTATGTTTTATCATAGGATGTTGTTTTCTTAAAATTATGTATATAATTTCAAAAAGCACCTGACAAGCTGTGATCAAGTTTATTTTCTATTTTCATGTGCAAGTTTAGGAGCTGGGATGTATCCGTTTGTGTAAACCCACTTGAGTATTATGGGTGATAGTGCTGCCCTATCTATTCTATACGAGTATATGAGTGGTTTGTCATCTTGGCATATGCTAGTTCTTATCTGCTTAAAAATTGTATTATAAATGAGAGCCACATTAACTGTAATGATTCTTCTTGTGAACATGTGAATGTCTTGCTTCTGCAGTCCCAAAGCTGTTGGGTTTTAGTTGAATTCTTCATTGTTTCAGTGCTTGGAACAAAGCCTTTTTCTAGGCTTTAGACTATTTATTTTCTGAATATACTTCTTTCAGCTTTTAGGGTTGGTACAAAAGCAACTTAGCTAATAACCCTTTTTGGCACTTTCGTTTGATTCTAGGCTCTCAAGCACTAGTTAGTTATGCTCTGCAGCGGGAGCTTCCTTCTGAACTATTCTCCTTAGTGGCGGAGGAGGTAGATGGGTGAAAATTCAGAATTATTCTGAGATGTGCAAGCCTTTTCCTTTTTATTGTTGATATATCAAATTCACCAACATATCCTTTGGGGAATATTTCTAGGATTCAGAAGATCTCCTCAAGGATGGTGGCCAGGAAACACTAGAGCGAATCACAAAACTTGTTAACGATATTCTAGCTACCGATGGATCATATAGTGATTCTACTTTATCCACTGAAGATATTGTCAAGGCCATTGACTGTGGAAAATCTGAAGGTGGTTCTCGAGGCAGACACTGGGTTCTGGACCCAATAGATGGCACTAAAGGGTGAGTTTTGAAACTTGGGTTTTGGCATGAATATTTGTGCTATGAAGCTGTTTCGTACCATGATTTTTGCAATGTGAGAAGTTGCATCTTGGACACTGTAATAGGTTGGAGTTCTTCTTAACTACAACATGCATGCTTTTGGTTGAATGTGCAACTTATTTTGAGTAAGACATGAGCTCGAGATTTTTTTTTTCTTTTAATTTTGAATTCCATTGCAAGAGCCAAGCTTAGCTCGGCTTGTTTATCCTGATAAACAAGTAGAGCTCAGACTTGGTTCACATTTAAGTGAAACAAGTCAAATTCATGCTGAGAGCCAGAGAAAGATGAAAATGAGTTGAACTTGAGCTACATGTCTCTGGCTTGAAACGAGGTCTAGCTCCTCCAGAATTGGCTGAGTTGGGCAATCAAATAGTAGCTGATGTTAGAAAAGTGGTTTTCTGCAAGGGTATTCTTTTCCTTTTTTATTTGCATGAACTGACTGGAAAGTTAAATCTTGCTAATGGGATTTAATATAGGTTTTTAAGAGGAGATCAATATGCAATAGCTTTAGCATTGCTAGATGAAGGGACAGTAGTGTTGGGCGTCTTGGCTTGTCCCAATCTTCCGTTACCTTCCATTGCTGGTGGCTCTCAGCATTCTTTGCCTGGCGAAGTTGGTTGCCTTTTCTTTTCTGTAGTTGGCGGTGGAACTTACATGCAGCCACTGGATAGCTCTTCAGCAGTGAAGGTCAGCGCACCTAATGGATTATTTCCAGATGACATTTATTCTCCTGGTTGTCTGTGATTTGTATAAAATGTCTTCTTGTTACTGTACAGGTGCAAGTCAACGCTACTGACAATCCTGAAGAAGCATCACTCTTTGAATCATATGAAGCAGCACACTCCATGCATGATCTATCTAGTTCAATTGTCAAAGTATGATCACTCCCCCACCCCACTCCCTTTAAAAAACAAAGATTTTAGTTGCAATACTCTAAACATTTAATTTTTGGACAGAAACTTGGTGTCAAAGCACCACCAGTTAGAATTGATAGCCAAGCAAAGTATGGCGCTCTGTCTAGAGGAGATGGGGTCATATACTTGCGATTTCCACATAAAGGTTACCGTGAAAAAATATGGGATCATGCTGCTGGATGCATAGTTGTATCAGGTATAGAAAATATTCGTTTTGCCTATATTTCTTGGGCTCACATACACTAAAGTCAGGTTAAGGACTGATGTAGCCTGTAACTCGTAGAGCTTTAGAATAATTGCTTTCCTCAATTCTATATGCTCTAATATTTGCAGACACTTAACATTATTATAGGCCTTTAGTGCTGGAGTTTTTGAATGAACATCTTGTTAACATAATGTGTTGTCAAATTACTCTGCCAGAAGCTGGGGGACTGGTCACAGATGTTGCGGGGAACCCCTTAGATTTTTCAAGAGGAAGATACCTGGATCTTGACACAGGCATCATTGTTACGAATCAGAAACTGATGCCATTACTTTTGAAGGCAGTTAGAGAATCCATAGAGGAGAAAGCTTCATCATTGTGATTCTTTACTGATGAATGAAGTCATTTCCTTTGCTAAGTTTGTTAGCAACTCAAATCAGTTTTACGTGACTTGAATTTTCCACTCTATGTTTGCTCAATGTATGTTGAGCATGAAACTCTTGCAACTTGTGAATTCAAATGTATTATCCGATGCATAATAGTAGTGTCATTCTGCTAAGCTGCAAAAATCCAAGGTTTTGGTTCCCTTATATTTGTCAATAATCTTTAGGCCTTGACAAAATGATCCCCCTTCTTTAGAATTGACTAGCATTATAATAGTTCTAATAAAATTTCAAATATATCAAGATCAAGTTTGAAAAATATTTATAGTATCAATAAATTGTATATTGAATTGATAAATCATGCATTAGAGAATCTGTAGTATGAAGTGTTAATTTTTAATTATTTAATTTGTTATACGTGTTTTTAGAAAAATGAGAAATTGACATAAACCTTTATTTTTTCACTCAAAACATATAATCACACAAGTCAATTTTGATTGAAACTCTTTTTTCTTCATTCAAAGAATATAATCATATAAATCTTTTAATTTTTTTATGGACGAGTCCTGTTGTCTCACCCATCAATTTGTTTAATTAATATCTTGTATTATTTATACACAATGACTATATTGAATGGGTTTAGAGTTTGTAATCTAAAATGAATATCACAAATGAACTTAACATGTGGGGAGTATATTGAATAAATTAGAAGTTAATGGACTGAAATAAAAATAACTATAAACTTGTTATTTTATATGAAGGGTTCAAATTGCATAAATAAAATATTTAAGGACTAAATTGAATATAATTACAATTTGTTTTTGGAAACTACGTGTTTTGTTAACCTAAAAGGTTGAAACATTTTATACACATGGCCCAAATCACATAAATTAAAACTTCAAGAATTGTGACGAGTTAAATTACAAAACTCACTTAATTTTTTTTTTATCAAAATAATTTTTTTTAAAATGTCCATCAAGCTTAGAAATTATAGATTAATTATAAAAAAAACTAAGGTTACTCAATGATTAACTGTGCAGGTAGATTCATTATTTGTGGATTGTTACAATGAAATGATGATTTTATCCTCCACAGTACAAGCCAATAATGCTTAAAATAAGAGGTAAAATGGTCTTTTTATGAGGATTATTTAATATTATTAAATTGATCGAGGTTAAATCAATTATCAACTTTTTTAACACAATAACAAAATTAAATTATCCTTAAAAAACAAAAAGAAAAGAAAAGAATTGTTTGACATCCAGGGCATGCTTAGTTTTTTTTTAAAAAAATATTAAAATGACTTAATTGATCATAATAACAAAAAATCCTAAACTTATTATTAGGATCTTTTTTGTCTTTTTATCATGGGTTTTTTTTGTAATTATCACATAGGCTAATGGGCGATTTGATAATTTAACAAATTTAAATATCATTAAAAAAAAGTTAATGATGCATGCAATGCATGTGTCAGCACATGAGTGTGTCATTAGGTTTCGGACTACATGTATAGCGTTGCTCTTTGACCTAACACCAAATTCTAGGATAGAGTTGGAATGTGCTCAACATCCCCTCCATAAGTGGTGTGTGTAAACAATAAACCGCCGGTTTGTTGCCGATAACTTTTTTTTTCTCTCATCACCTCAATTTCTGCACAAAACCCTTTGATTTTTCAAACTAGCCCTTCAACTTGGTGTTTCTTCAAATTTAGTCCATATTTTTTTTATTATTGTTTTTTTTATTTCAATTAATTTATAGAGTTGAAATGTTTTTTCAGTTTCATTCTTATTTGATTTTTTCATATATCAAATTTGGTTATCATTTTTGTAATTGCTATTTTTTAGTTTTTTTATTTTATTTTATTTTTCAATTTAATCCCTCATTCTTTTATTTCATTTGGTATTAATAACTAATTTGGTCCTCATTATTTTATTTGCTACTTTTTTTTTTGTTTTTTATCCTTTTCTTGATTTTATTTATTTTTCAATTTCCTCCCTTATTGTTTAATTTCATTTCATTTTTGAACCATATTTGGTCTTCATTATTTTGATTGCTATTTATTTTGTTTATTTTAATTTTTTTATATAATTGGGAATTTTGCATCGTGATTTTTACAGGTTTGCCTTCTCTGAGGTAATTCGATCTCATGACACAGGACACAAGATTGGAAGATTAAATTGACTTTGGGTTTTTTTTTAGATTTTTTTTAATTTTTTTTAATTTTATCATTCGATATTATATTGTTGGGCCTTCAACTTCATGAGTTGTTTTTTCTTTCCTTTCTATGTGGTTATTATGATCTCAATTCCCGAGTCATGAGTTAGTTAAGTTAACTCGGGTTGATTCGAGATTTTTTTTGTTTCGCCTTTAATTATTTTGTTTGCATAGGAGTTGCCTCCATGTTTTATTCCTTTTTTTTTGTATGAGATTATCACGCTCTTATAAGTTGACCGCGTGTTTGACATGTTAACTCGACTTAGTTTTTTTGTCCTTTTCTAAAGTGATTTTTTAATAATATTTATAGGGTATCTTTTCATGGTATTGACAAGCTCTTTTTTTATTGGTCATTGTCTTTTTTTGTATTATTATTGTTGCCTTTTTATTTTATAATTATATTAATAAATTAATTAAGCTCATTAAATCTATTCAAAACAATAACCCTAGTCCCAATTTTTTTACTTTTTAAAAAACCCTATCATCATCCTATCTAGTTGTAGCTAAACTTAGACGACTCGTTGCAGCTAAATTTACATTTTGTTTTATTATATTTACTATTTCATGTCTTGGGGGTATATATTGCAAATCATCTAATCAAATAATTATATAAGTTTCTTTAATAGTGAAATAAATCAACATCAAAATTATATAGATATTAATATGTTAAATTGAAACAAATCAATTAATGTATATTAGAAAAATCAATATCTTTTATATTTTTTTCAATTTGTTACATGTAGTTAGAAGAGTTGAAAAATCAACAAAAGTTCTTCCTTAATTCAAAATATGTTTTCTAAATTAAAAATATAAAAATAAACTAAATAATTGAAATTAAAATTCAAAGTGGTTTCGTATTTTTTCATCAAAATATTTTATCATAAATTATCATGGTATTAAACTCATGTATAACCCTATAAAATTTATTAACACACTTTTTCTTAGACAAACTTTCTCATGGATATTATGCTTATGATTAGTTTTTTTTTTTTTTAATTCATAACCTTTAAATTATCAGATTATTGTGGGTTCAGATATGAAAAGTTCAGCATAAGGCCGGAAGGCGGGTCAGATGGCTGAGAAGGATTTGAAAGATAATATAATCAACCAATCGTCCAGTTACAAGGAAACATGAGATGTGTGGATCGAAAAGCCAGAATGACAGAAAAAACCTGATCAATTCCTGCTAAGAAAACTGAAGCCCTGTCGAAAACCTCAAACCAGGGCAGTGATCCAACCACCAAGAACACCGCCAGCTGAATACAAGCAGAAAGGAAGGGAGATCAAAACAAGGCATCAGAATTAAACTTTAATTAGGATGATTGATCAGCCGGGATAGCTAGGTTATCTTGGACAAGTGACTGCTCTGCTAAAATAAGGTTTAGCTGTAACTTGGCTAAAAAAGGCTGCCTTTTGCAATATTGTTTTGGTGCAGGTCTGATCTCTTTTTGTCTAAGCTATAGGATGGATGAAATCTTTACCACAAAAATCTTAAAGAATTGTATTTTCATTTTGTTCCAATATACTACTATTAATTTTTACGCAAGCAATTCTACTCTCGTCCTTTGCTGGGGTTTTGAGACATGGTTTTATGGCTAGGTTCAGTTGATCTTAGTGTGACCTGGCCCATTATTAGAGATGAATCGCGAACTGACGGACCATTCCTATTTATTCTGATACAAGAAATACTGGATTTCTCTAAGTTGATTCTCAGAAATCAAATCATGAATCTGACCATTTATACTTACGAACTTGTTCCAATTCAACGCTAAACAAGTACTAATTATTAATTAAATACTTGTGTTAGAAGATTTACAACATGGCCGCAAGTTCTTGATAGTTTTTTCTTCTTCTTAATCATATCGTTGTTGTCGTTATCCAAGATAATCTGTGCTACTGTTATTTATGCCTCTCAGCTGATGCTTGTTCTTTGAGCTATACTTCGAAGCTGAATCTGCCTACATCCCTCACTATTCTGAATCTTGATTACTTCGTTTGAAGTTGCCACTATAAACGCTGTTCGCTTGTTTTTGGAATCTAGTCATCTGGACAAACTTCCATGCTCTTCCTTAGAATCAATGTTGAAACCAACACTAATTAAGATGTAAAAAGTATTAGAGATTAATCAAATCCTTTTTGGAATTTATAGTCCTATCCAATTTCTATTTCCACGGTCTAAGCAAAGCCAAAAAGCTATATGTACAACAGATAAAAAGAGTAAGTGTAAAATAGCTATTTGTTTTACGCTGCCCAGGTGAAAAATATGGCTGGCCGTAATGTACCAGAAGATGTCATCCTAAATATCCTGTCAAGACTAGCTGTAAGAAGTGAAACTCTATGCAGGTTCAGGTGTGTGTCTAAACAATGGTGCATCTTGATCTCCGATTCTTTACTTTATAAGCTTACACCATATAACTGGTCCGAACAAGTACAAAGCTCTCGGTGTTTCAACAGGATTTAACTAGTTTTTGTGCTGTATTATGCAAAGAACCTGAGGAGAAAACGAGTTCCATTCATTCTGACTACTCTCACAAGTGTTAGTGCCTTTATATGAAGCGCGACTCTATTCTGGTCAATTTCCAGCAGGACCCTAGCTAGTTTGTGCCGAGAAAAGAAAGTAAAGTTCATGTTTCCTTGTTGGATGCGAAGTTATTACACCCGGCTCAAGACAGGATGGTAAGTTTGCAAGGTCAATTTACATTCGTAGACCAACCAGGTTTAATATTAAAACAAACATTTAAAAAAAAATTTAAAAGAATTTGAAACAAGGTTATTTTAAACACAAATTAAAAAAAAAATTCTTAAAATTGACACAACCAAGTTAATGGGATGATGAAATTGCATGTCAAATCACTTGAATTTGATCACGTCAATGTTCATTTTGGTTTGAAAAGGACCACCAAACAGGCTAGATTCCAAGTTAATATAGATCATTGGTTCAATCTGTCTAAGCCAAAATGGATCTAACAACTCTGATTGGATGTAAAGGGTGTTGTGGAGATCTTCATTGGGGAGTCACTTTGACCTGTACCTAGACCTGCGTACATGAGGGCTAAAAAACATCACTTTTATCCAGAAACCTAGACTACTGGATTGAAGCTCCATCTTATGTAATAAACACCTCACTTTACCCATTTCCTTTTCCATGAGGGATAATTATTACTCTCGCATGTGAGCTTGACTCATTCCATCACAACTTCTCTCCTAGCAGAAGTATTTAACAATTCCAAGTGCGATAATTGTTATCAGAGTATTATAAACATCAAAAACTCACCACTCTTTGAAGAACTTGATCATCTAGCTAGGAGATCGCGCACCATTCGCTCCTAATCTATAAGCCGCATATATCTTACTACTCCACAAGTCATCTGCTCTTTGTTCAATAGTCCAACTAGATCTTCAGTTTTTACCATGAAGGCACCAATCTTGAAATTTAATCCACACTTTTCTTTATACATAAGATGGAGCTTTAATCCAGTAATCTAGGTTTCTGGATAAAAGCTCGTCCTAGCCAATACTACATTATTGGCTATGCAAACACCTATAGTATCCACTTGTACCTAGCCAAATCATTGGATCCGTGACTATTTGTTGAGGAATTACGCATTGAAGGGTCATTTGGACCTGCAAACATGAGGGCTTACATATGAGATTGAACACTAGTACTTTAACCTGAAAATGTAGACTATTAGGTTATGAGTCCATTTTATAAATAATCACCTTATTGTTTTCATTCCCTTTTAATGTGGAATAATTATTACTCGTATGTGCGCACCTATCAAATGGAATGGCAGTGCAAGATTGGCTGGCTTTCTTTGCACAACATTCCTTCGCAATGTATCCTTCAGGACATGATTTGGTTTGTCTTCACGGGAAAATCATTTCTACATATGTAATCCAATCCAAGCACACACCAACTTCGGCATTACTGAAGGAAACTTTTTGTTGAGCATGGGAGTACTGGTGCAGTTTCGGATACAATCCGTCAAAGGATGAGCACATATATACTAGCCATTTCTTTCTAAACTCTCGTTAGAAAAGTATATGCTCGGGTGCGAAATATTTACCATAAGGGAAGGTGGATCAGCTGCCTTGGGTTCGTGGAAGGTCTTGACAGAAACTCCATCCAAGATACTGGTAGGGTCTGGTCTGGTGAGATGATCAATGATGTGTTTCATTGGATAAGCACCACAGATTTGTTTCAGTCTATAGTTTACGATTCTGAAGCTGAAATTTGTGATGCTTGATGTTGAAATGGAGAGATTCAGCACCCTACATTTCCCCAAAGATCGATGATGCTTTGGATTTTGATCCATCGATGTCTATGACCGGCCGTAGGAGAGGGTCCTTATACCTTATTGACAAGGTGAAAGATGTCAGCTCTCAACGGTTGAAAATATGGATGCTAAAGTTCTGTAGAAAAAGTAAAGAGTACATCATCAATAATATTACAGATGCTAAAGGACTGATTTATTTCAAAGTGGCAATTGTTTTGTCCCCTTTTAGACCCGACAGTGTATTAATTCATCTCTAATTATTATCTGAATCCAAACATACAGAAACAAACAATTTAGTTTAGTTTTTGTGACCCAATATTCATCATAGATTTCCAATCAATAAGTAATATGCATCAGATCACCTTTTCATTTGTTGAATCATTAACAAAATGGGTTTTGCATTCTTAACGGTGGTAATTACTTGGACATATGCATCATAATTAGCTTAATTAGCTATTTCCTCAATTTAAAGTAACTGGCCACGACGAACTATGATAGCGAATGAACTGAGATTTATTTCTTATTTGTTCTTTAAATCAGAATTGTATAAAAATATGTCTTTTGTATTTGTTTCTAGTTGTAATTCCTTATATTTGAGCATAAAAATACGTCCTTCTCTCGTTTAGAAATAAACTAGCAATAAGTTAACTGATTACATTTAGGATTTAATGTCTTGTGCCTGCTTATTATGGGCCGCATTGAGGAACTATGTAAGTTGTATATTAGCTATTTAATAAGATTTTATATGATTCATACTAATTTTATTATCATCATTATTATGATGAATTTATGGGTGTTCATGGGGGATGTATAGTTGGATTGGAATTGTATCCATAATCTAATCCAACTTTTAATATTTTATGAATTGTCAACTCAATTTACTTATTTAATTTTTTTTATCTGATCAGATTGGATATATCATGTAGGTCAATTTTAATATGAATATGAATAGTATTTTTTTTTTTTAATGAATGAGCTTAATTAGAATTAAAATATTAATTGAATAAATTAGCCCAAAATTGCTAATATAAAATAAGTCGCAAATGACATAAGTAATTATATGTTACATCAATAGTAGATTTAATATTGGATACTATGATTAATGGATTTCAATTCACAGATATTAAACTTAAATTTTCTGAATTAAGTTTACTAAACTACTTTTTTTTAACTTGTGTTTATTCTATTAATCTAATTTAATTTGGTGGATGAAGTCAGTTGAGGGTTAAACTATACTGGTTGAGTCAAGTTATCTGAATTTTAAAAATTTTAACCTATCATCTAATCTATAATATTTATTTTTTAGATTTTTTAACCCATTATTATCTGTAATATTTATATTATCTGATTTTAATGGGTATATATTAAGTCAGATCAAATAATACAAACATTGCACATGAATTATTTTTTTGAACAACCCTAATAATGATGATTCATAGTATCTTTGATATAGCAATATAAATATTTCTCTCTTGTAGTATTATCGAATTCTAAACATAAAAACTTGAAACACATTTGTAAATTGATATTGCTTGAAATTCAATAGGCTTTTGAGTGACGTGGGCTTTGAAAATGATGTAGAATCGAATTAGCATAAAAAAAGCTATCTTTCTTTAATCTACCTCTTTTTTTTTTTAATTGATCCCTTATTAAATTAAAAAAGAAGGGGTAAAAACATTATTTTTTACTATAATTATCCCCTCATGATATAAAAATTTGGTCTAACTGATGGGGTCAAGAAATAAGCTTTTATCGATGGTCATTTTCATTATCTTAGCCTTGATTATTTTTTTTTGGGTTATTTTTAGGTGGGACTGTCAAAGAACCATCTCAACCCAATAGTTTAAGCTGTTAGGTGAGGTCCTAAGATATGATTTATATTATTCTCTAACATATCCCCTCAAGTGAAAGTCATTTGGGCTTGAAACTTGCACAGGTCTATTTTACCTTGTGCTTAATTTTTATCAAATAAATGGGGATGATGAGATTCGAACTCGTGACCACTTGGTCATCAAGGCTCTGATACCATGTCAAAGAACCATTTCAACCCAATAGCTTAAGTTTTTAGGTGAGATCCTAAGATATGATTTATATTATTCTCGAACAGGGACTAGACGTAAATTTGAACTTTAATATTTAATAAATATTCAAACAAAATTGATATATGGATTGAACGTATCAACATTACATGAATGATTGTCATAGTTTTTGGGTTGCGCGTGTGACATCGCCCGGTAGCCAAAAGATAACTTCTAGGGTGTTGTTTGATTCCTCTCGACATCCCCTCCATGGCTGGTCGACTCATGTCCTGAATGAACATTTAGTTTGGTATCGACAATTTTTTTTCCTTCTCTGTCACCCCTAGGTTTTCATGCCTAACCCTTCAAATTTTCAGAGCTGCCCCTCAATTTATTTTGCCTTTGGATTTAGTTCCTATTCTTTTGGTTTCTATTCTTTTGTCTTTGGCCCTTTAGAAAGTTTTTTTTTTTTTGTCAATTTCATCATTCAACCCTATTTGCCATGTGTTGTATTTTTCACTTTGATCCTCAATGAAACGTGCTTGCGTCGCCTAAACATATTTTTTCTTATTAGAAAATACAAACTTGTAACATAGCGCGGACCCAAGTCTAGTTTAATACTATAAATTAATAACTTACCTAAGATAGTAGTGTATGATATAGTTGTAAAACCTAACCTGGGGTTAACATGAGAGAATGCTTGGGGCAACCTCAATTTTTCCTTTTTGAAAAGAAAAAAGAGATGAAAATAATGTTATTTCGACCTTTTTTTTATATAAAAAAGTTCATGGGTTGAGTGCTGAGTTTTGACAGGATCAATTTCAGGTTGATTGGGTCAGCAAGTTAACTTGGATTTTTTACCAAGTCAGTCAAGTTTTTTCTTCTTTTAGTTTTTATTCTATCTGACTAATTCAGTCTTGAATAGACCAGGTCTTATATTAACCTAGATTTTTAACCAAATCAATCAAGTTTTTTTCTTTTTTATTTTATCTGACCGATTCGGCCTTGAATAGACCAGGTTTTAGATTAACCAGTCATGTCGGTATGGGTTTTAATGGCGTGAGGATACATGTATGCAAAGCTTCCTTATGCTATCCCACTCATTCCGTTTCCTTTAATAGTGTGGAACTCTAACATAAATATCGTATGCATACAAATAGTTTAAAAGATGATAAAGCAATTTCCACTTGAGCTAAAATCAAAAGTTGATTGCAACTTTTACATCCTTCAAAGTATATATATAGACACACACATCATGCATGACAAAATGCTAGACTAAGCAAAACTCAGGCAAAGACGTTCGGACAACAAATACAAAAAGCAGAAAATGGTGGGGCAAAGTAAGCCATGCAAGACAATAAATATTGTGGAAGCAGCTGGGCACCTCCCCTTTTCAACTTTTATCCTTCCGTTTCTCGCAAAGACATGACACTCGGGCAACATGCAAGAAATTTCTCATGATCAATTTCAATTTATTTTTTATTTTTTTTTATGTAGCAAAGGATGAGCTCCTAAGTTGATATATCCTGGACTCAAATCCATTCGGAGCTGGCTGTAAGAATGAAATTCTCGTCAATGTTCTAGTTTGGGTATGCATAAGACCTTATCAAGGATAAATTTAATTTCAATTAGTATGATCATAATAACTTGTTCTATTTTAAAACTGATCGGAAATGCTGAATTTTTATAATGAAAATAAACTAGAATGCCACGAACCGAAGCACTCCACCATATATATAGTTCTCTCTAAGTAAAGATAATAATATTGTTTTATCTAAATTAAAAACATACAAAGATTCACATGTTTACACATGATTCATTAATATAAGTTGAAGCAATATACTGAAACTAATTTGGAAAACTTATATCATCAAGATCATCATCCATTGATAAGAACATCTCATCTAGACATGAAAGTTCAGTCCCGTCATCATCATCAGTGGTATTGCCGACGTTTTGGATGCAGCTTCCCTCCCTTTCATAGACTCGACACAGGATCCATTGATGGCAATCCTATAGATATCAAACAATTAAAGATATATTAGTTGGAGATTACTATTTTATTTCATCAATCGGGCATTTATATTGTATCTTAATTAAAAGAAATTAAGGGTTTTGCTTACCAGTTTTTTCTTTCTCTTGTAAGATGTGCCGCTCAATTTACTGTTGCAAAGATGATATTCCTGCATCATCCAGCTTGTTTCTACACCTTCAGCACCAATGCAATACACGAGGTATTTCTTTAATCCAACCTTCTTACCAGCACTACTAAATATAGGTTCTTCAGTATCTAATGATTTCCAAAACCCATTTTCTGTGACTTGGTTCTCCATCACTTGACTAAAGTAGAACCACTGGTTTCCACTTGACAAAGCCTTGCCTGTTCACTCAAAAAGATAACAGGAACTTAGCTTTTTCTTTGAACCAACATAGCAACTTTCTTGCCCCCCTCTCCCCATTTTTCTAGGCAATGGGAAATAACTTTCATTTGAGCTAGAAGCTATATATAATTCATTTGATTTCCCATCTTATTAAAAAAAAATAAAAATCCAAGTTGGTTTAAAAAAGAAAAAACCGAGATCAAGATATATAGAGATAAAGGGAATTACCTTCAAGTTGCCAGGGATCATGGGGATAGAGACCAAGATCAGGAATGATGTCAGGGTTGCAAGGTAAGAGTGAGGCCTTGCGATGAAGAAAGTGAAGGACAAGTTCTTCATCAGTTGGGCTGAAAACAAATCCCGGAGGAAGGTTACCACTGCAGCCATGATCTCCCATGCCTAAACAAACACAAGCCAAATAAGTTTGGTGTTTTTTTTTTTTGGTGAAGTTAGAACCTGGGACAGTGCATGTGGCTAGATATCCCAAGGGCTATAGACCTAGCTATATAATAGTGTTGAGTGAGAAGAGAGACACTGATTGCTGCACTGTGACTCAAGAATTAGTTATGGGCCAAGGGTGGAAAGGCGGCTACAAATGGATTATTTCAAGTCCTTTACATTAAATAATCAATTTCAAGGGCAATCAAAGTGAGTTGTTCGGTATGTTTGGTCATTTTCATCATCAAATGTAGGCATTTAAGTGATGAAATTAATGGATTAGGCACTGCACGTTGTACTTGATCACTTCAGGGGATATTTATTAATTATTAATTGTTCATCTCCAAATGTTTTAGCATCCAAAAATATGAGCAACATGTGACGAAAATGTGATGTAATCGCAGAGATTAACTCAGGGGAGTTTTTTTTTATGACAAATTAAAGATAGATGAACCACACCCGGACGTCATGTATATATCTGTCTCGGAAGAAGATTATTTTCCATGATAAAAACCTCAAATTTCATTTCCTAAAAAAAAAAAAAAATTAAGAAACAGAAAGAATGATCAGGGCCAGTTCAAACAAAATTACATATACCAAAATTTCCCCTCTTTTTTTTATGAATAAAATCGGATCAAAAAGAAATTCATGTCTTAATACAGTACTAAGCCAAAAACAATTTTATTCCTACTGTTATAAATTGAGAAATGATGTTTTCTGTCACCCTTTAAGTTGAATATTCTGAAAGAAAGAAATAATCATGCTTTGCCATGTTTCTTACATAATTTAACTCGAGACTCAGGATCCTTTTGGCTGGATATTGGTTTTTTAAGACCAATTAGCCACTGTAAAAAGCTTCCCAGTGGTAAAAGATGTGTTCTAATACACGATGAGTGTAGGATGAGGTAAGCATGCAGTCGAGGTTTGATTCGTTTGGTATATCTTTGTCGTATAAAAGCTAGAGATGAGAATGATTAATTATGTTCGAGCAATAATCATGATGGGATACTGCTTGCTTGTGTGGCTTTCATCACCGAAAAAAAAGTAGAAAATAGTAGCTTTAATTCGGTAGTAGACCAATGCTTCCTTGACCAATTACAGGGGAGTGACATGACCTTGCTCCGGGGATGCATTATCCCAACACATATATGTATATCATACATAAAATGCAAATTTTATCATTATCGCTATCTCTCTCGTGAATTACTTTTTAAATTTTTTTTAATGTATTAAAATAATATTTTTATATATTTTAAATTATTTTTGAATCTTTACATTAAAACATACAAAAAAAAAATTAAAACTAAAAATATTTAAAATCTTTCAAAAACACAATCCAACCGCAATCCTAGAGATAACATATACTGTTGAGATATGAAATTTAAATCTCAATTCCTCGCACTATTTTTTAAAAAATAAATTTTATTTTTATTTTTTATATTTTTAGATTATTTTAATATATTAATATCAAAAATAAATTTTTAAAAATAAAAAAATTATTTTAATATATTTTTTTTATAAAAAATATTTTAAATAACAACAGCTAATACAGCAGAAATTACGCTATCAGCTGCTCTCGTTAGTCATCTCAAAGTTTCTTTTATGTGACATTTGTTCATGATTTCTTTTATCGTGCAAAGCCTTGACATGCGAAAACGATTTCTGCTTTTTTAGTCTTGTACGTGTGTTTTTCTCCTGTTGTTGGAAGAATGATTTGGAAACTGTGACTTCTCGAAGAACATAATTGGGAACTAAGTTCAACTTGTTCGAAATGCTGGTGTAATAAAAAAGTTGATGTCAAAAAAAAAAAAAAAACAAAACCAAAGCAGTATTCCAGAGCTGTGTCCACAACGGTGAACGATGAATTCATAACCTCTCTCAATTTTTGTTAATCACAGCAAATATCAAGGGCTCAATGACCTCGTAAAACTACTTAAAATGAGTAATCTTATCGTTGACGGAAGATGAGTAATCTTATCATAATCAACAAAAACAATCCAAAACAAATTTTTATTGATTAAGGGTTTGATGTCAAGTGACAACGGTATAACGTCGGTGGATAAAGTAGGATAATATGGCTCCAGGAGCTTGATAACGCCATTCATGTTGCTGATCGAAGACATATAGCTAACTTCGTACTGCGGTGTGTTGTCCCGGTCACTTCACAGCAAAAGTAACGACCCATTGCTAGATTTCCTTTCTTTATGAAAGTGATTATTAACGTTAGGTTTTCTTCTTCTTTTTTTAGTTTACCATGTTCATGGGGTGGAAAGGAATGCTTTTGCTTGGATGATTTTAAATCATGGGCAAGAAACCATTCACCTTTCTATTCTGTCCAGAAAAAGAAACAAATGGGATGGGAAAAATCATTCAGCTAAATATGAACTAGAATCTTCTTTTGCAGGATATAACTTTACTAGCTAACGCGTGTTACTTGTACGTGTTAAACGATACTATACAGGAAAATTACTATCCTTTTAAGACATCTAAAGAACCACCTTGGAGATTGCAGTATTCAACCAAGGAAAGCTCTGCTGGTGTTTTAGGTGCCCAACAAGCTTGCTGGCAAAGCTACTTCTAGACAGACATGTAATTAATGCCTACACATCTTCAAAGAGAATGCATGTGTTTAATTCTCCGAATCGCTTGCTTCATATTAGTTGATGGCAGGGTTATCAAACTCAGATGCCAAACTCTTCTCCCCAATGAAAGCATGAAAGTAGCCCGCCACTGAATATGAAACAGAATCAAGGTTGTATCCTCCCTCCAAGAAAAACACACAACGGGCACCACAGATCTTTCGCCAGTTGTTTAATATTAGAGGCAAGCATGCAGCATGTTCCTGTTGTAAATCAAAGACTTCCTAGTGGATCCAGAACAGGACCATCATACCTGGAAAAAAAATATTCGCAATGCGTGCTTTGTTCAGTCTATTCGTTTTAATAGCAGCACAATAACACAGTTTCAAACCTCAGTATGAGAAGTTAATACTTTGTCAAAACTATTTAGTTCAACCAAACTTGCTATTTAGAGTTCAAAAAGGCTGTTGAAAGGCTTCACAAACAGTCACTAAGAACTGATGCAGGTGCAAGCAATGCATCACATTTAAATTGCAGTAAAACACCAAGATGATTTTATCTTAGATAGCATAGAAAGGAAAAATGAGCAAAATATTCCCATAAGATTTCCACGTCGCATCATTTTGGGAAACAAATTGTTTTCAGTAAAAGAGGGAAACGTGTTGCAAAATTATTTCCTTTCAAGGATGTATTGAATTCCATGGGAAGGGTGGCAACTCACCCAGCAGAAGCAAGAAAAATATCTGGCTTGAACCTTTGAGCACTTGGTACAATGACTTCATCAAATACGGTGCTAATGGCAATATCACCTGAGCCTCTTTGTAGAGGCAGATTTAAAAATGTACCTTCACCATCTCCATGACCTAGCTCGTCAATTTTACAAGTACCTGGATAGCTTCCATCCTGTGCTCATAAAGAGGAAAGTAGGATTTAAGTGGTTAGTGGGCACATTATGCATTTACACTTAGATACGTGTGTATCCAGCAGCAGAAATCCTACTTGAATAATGGCATTTGGCACGCAAACTGCAAGAACATGCCACAAGTACACATATCATGCTGCAGGCTAAGTATAATCTAGGTCAGTTCATCACATATTTTCCGCTTTTTAGCATGTGTTTTGACATGCATATTACTCCCTTGACCTAGAATTACTTGCATGCCTTACCAATTTGAGATAGAACAAAATGTTTCTCCTGATTTTCTCTTTCACTTTTAACAATAAATAGCTGTGAATTAGCAAAACTGTTCTTATGATAAAACACAGAAGAATGCATGAAATGTGTGATCCCAAAGTAGTATGAGAATGGACAGATAGAAAGTCAGGACATAGGGAGTAAAAGAACATTAGTTGGTAAACAGAGCAGTATTAAAACGACCTCCTGCACAGACAAGATGGCTGGCTTTTATTACTTTCAAGTCTTTAATTTTCCACCTCAAACACAAAGCTAATTACCCAAGGGAAAAGAAAAACACACACAAATGAGAGAAGAGAAAAGGGAGAACAAAGGAAAAGAAGATGCTTTTTATATCACATCAGTTTTCCTAGTGGCAAATAAAGTCAAACCTCAATTTTTTCAGGGAAGAGGAAATTCAAACCTGAACGATCTCTAACAACCAACAAAGAATGACATTTCATACTTGGTAAGTTCAGATTTTAGGGCACCTTTTATCTTGAAAAAAAGGACGAGCTGAAAATTTGGGGAAATAACACATGCATTCATCACTATTCAAAATTCCTACTGAGGTTACTATACATAACCAATATGACAGTTCGGATTTTTGTTGAAGAAACTGGCACACAGTTCATTTTCATAATTGTTTGATTATCTACAGTTCTTCAACAAGGAAACAAAAACTTATTCTGATCATATATTTGCTTGAGATATCCAGTTGACTCGATTTTTTTCTTTGCAACATCTGACCTTCTGTATCTGTGTTTAAATATAAAATTCATGCTCCAAATGAGGCATTATAATTGGTAAGATAGGAAGAAGACATTGAGATAATTTAGCAAGATGCCAAAATTGCATGTGAATAGCAAGAGAAAAATGTATCAAGTGCAAAGAAATTATAGCTTACTTGAATATATTTGGATCATCATAAAATGCATCATTCGTCCCATTCCCATGGTGAACATCAAAATCAATGATTGAGACTCGTTTTAATCCATGCACACGATTGGGCATGATGAGCTGCAATGGTCACATTGCCAAAAACACAAAAGCTCATGGGCCCTTTTGGTATAGCATGATGCCCTGGAGGCTTGATCAAAGCAAATCCTGTAAGTGGATTCTGGCTGTTCTTAGATGCTGAAGTTAAAAATTAATATTGTTAACCAGTAAAGATTGATAGAAGTTTTAATGCTGGGAAAAAAAGGAAGAAAACGATCTGAAAATAAAATATAGAATCTGCGAGGAAAAAGCTTACATACTATAGGTGGGTATAGCTCCTCCCCAGCAAATTCTTATTATGCAAGGAAATTTTATATATAATTTAGATAAAATGACATTTTCTTAATAAATTAAGGAGAATGTAGGCATATTCATAGGCTGATTCCTTCCATCAATTTTGTAGACAAGCTATTTTGGAAGTAACCTTAATTATATTCACAGTAAACCAATGATTTTGGAGAAGTACATAATTTTTTTTTCAACATAGCATAGCTATTATGGCAATTTTGTTAACTTTTGGGGATGATGATAATGGCAATTTTTATAGCTCTATTAGGGAAAAAAAAGATACAAATAACAATATAAGAAGACTATTGATTGAAAATCATGAAAGGGACATTGCATAATAATTATATACAACATGGAAAAAATGTAATAGTAAGAATATCCAACTGCTACCTTCGAAGTGACCTCTTTCTTTTCAAGAGCACTCACAATTGCAGGAACTCTAAGATGGAATTCTGGATGTGCCTCCTGTAAGTGAAAATAAATGATGGGGGGGGGGGGGGGGATCCATGAACTAAGTAAAAAAAAAAAAACACACACACACACACCTTCAAAGATAACCAAAGCATGAATTGCAAAGAAGCAACACCATAGTAAATCAAGAAGTTACTCCCTCAGCTGCAAATTGTTAGTCCCTATACAGTACTCCCAACTTTTTAAGGGGCATGCAGTTGACATTTCTTCCAATGTCATAAATTGTACTAATTCAAGATCTTCCAATCCTATCCTGATTAGGTATGCTCTTATATAATTGAAGACAAAAATTGAATTTGTAATTTGAAACAACACACTGAGAAACAATCAAATGTTCCTCAATAGGTAGCCAAAACATGTATAATCAACCTCTAAAAAGTCCAGCATTTAGTCAACTGGCACATACATATGGAAATACACTGAGCTCAATCGAACCAATTTGAGTTTCAGAGCCCAAGTATGCTAAAGGAGCACGATAAAAGGATGGAGAAAAGCCCCTCAAGTAAGCTTCGGTTTTCTCACTTTGTGATAGAATAAAGAAAATATTCTAAAGAATGACATGATCAGAACACAAGCCAAAGCAAGACTTCATGTAACCGATGTCCACCACAAAAACAAGACAAGCATGCCCCAGAAATGAATACTTCACAGGAGCAAAGACTCCATAACACATTAGAACATCCATCTATGAAAGCAGAGTTCAGCTGAAGATTCCTGGTTATGACCCATGGCAGGAACTACACTCTATATTACTCGTGCATCCTTTAACCTTTCAATAGGTGGAGTTGGAGCAAGAAATAGAAACTCCACTACTCGTTGTGCAGAACTGCCTTTGCAAAATCAAACGCCTCTGAAAACGTTGGCATCCTGCAGATTGAGCACCAAAACCAAGTGTCTATAGCTCTTCTGCTTGCCATAGATGATGCCGTACCAAAAATAAAATGTTCCCTTATAAAAACAGCAAGTTTTTTCTTTCTTGTTGAAAAATAGCATGCATGAAAACATCAAGTGTCACAATAACTTCACCTGAATAGCAAAAGTACTTCCAAGACTATAGCCTATATGACATCAAATGATAGCTTATAGAGATTTTTATCTTGTAATAATCTTACTAATGAATTATACAACATGATAATAAGTGATCAATCTTACCATTCTTTCAACAAAAACATTTACTTTGACCAACCATTTAAAAATAAAAAACTCCAAGAATTGAACAAACCAACAAGCAAAACCCGGTTACAGTAGATAATCGTATATTCCAACTTCCATAATTCAATCACAACAAAGTTCGCAAATGCCCCAGAATTTAATATAACAAGTTGAAACAAACATACAAAGGCAGTACCACAAAACCCAGATTGAAAAAAAAAAAAGCAAAAATCATAGAAATAATATTTATTTTTTTAATTTGAACATTATAAATTCCAAATTCAGCTAAATGGTTTACAGCCTACCAGCTATAAAAATCAGTAAACTTTCTTTTTCTTGTAAAGAAACTTGCTTTCATTGAATAGCCACTAAATTGTAAGTATCTCTATATAAATAGGAGAGAGAGGAGAAAAGGGTTACCTTCAAAAGATGGTAGGCGGAAAGTTTGAAGCGGAAGTGTGAGCTTGTGGCGTTCGAACCTGTTATATCTTTTATGTCTTTTTGTATTTTGCTTTTTATTTGCTCTTTTTTATGGGCCTGAGGCGTGGAATATATATATATAATTTATTTTTTTTGGGTGCAAAAGGGCCAGACAACATTCTCTTTAAGGAGGATAAGAGAAAGCAGAAGGGCAATGGGCCAGTGGCCATTAATGGCACCATAGCGTTCCATGTTCTTGAAATTTCCAGGATGCTACGATAATTTATCAAGCAACACAGTTTGCTTCCCCAAATAATTCCTAGCTACTTTAAGGAGGTTTGCTATTGTTAGAATTAAAACCTTAGACCAAGCCAATATGAGTTAAATTATAATCAACCCTCTAGTTTTGATGTGTGTGACATTTTACTAACAATATGAGAGATAAATTTAATTGTGATGTACAAACCTAACCTAAAAATACCATATGTTATAGAATAAAAAAGAATTGTTTGCTTCATAAAGATCACCAGTTCTATTCCCATAAATCTTAAAGTCACTAGAGGATTGCGTGGTTATTTAACTTCAGGACTCGTAAGATTAGTCGAGGTGCGCGCAAGCTGACCCGCACACTCACGTTAATAATATATATATATATATATATATATATATATATATATATATATATATATATATAGTATAGCACAAAGTAGCACTGAATTATCTCAATAACTCTAATATTAAGTGTGTAAGTTTGGTAATTCAATGTACGATATATTTTTAAAATGTTTTTTAATTGAAAATATATTAAAATAATATTTTTATATATTTTTTTTATTTTTGACATCAACATATTAAAATAATAAAAAATTACATAAAAAAATCCATCTAAACCTTTTAAATAAAAAATATTTTGGAAAATAGATGAAATCACAGCTCCCTCAATATAAGATACAATAGCTAGTAACATTTTAATTAAATGAGTCACTTCACTATTCCATTTGATCATGAATTTAAAACAATTTCAGCATAACTCACTTTTGAAATCAAGCAACCGAATCATGAGATGCTTCACTCAGTGCATCTCTAGAGAGTTTGGTGTTTAGATTTTTAGATATCTTGCAAAAATGTAATTGTTAGAAAGGTGATATTTCTATTTAATTGAAAATGAAATTTCCCAAAATTTTGTGATTATTATGTTCGGTTTATCATTGAAAAATCTCCAGAAATGCAAGTAAATTTGCTATGTTATCTTTATAATTAAATTGAAGTATCTAATTTGGACATAAGATATATATTTTTTTTAATATTAACACATGTATTACTTATGTTTAAACCTATGAAAATGAAATGAATTCAATGAATAAATTTAAAATCATAAAATTATAACAACCATATAAAATCATATATCTAATAATAAATTGAGTAATTAATATACACATTATATTAATTGTTTTGAAATCAAGTTAAAAGATACACACATATTAAGTATTCAAAATCATTTTTTTAACAAATACATTTGAATTAATTGCCTAAAATATATGAGATGTCTTGAAATCTCAATTTCCCATCTTTGTAATTATCAATTTATTGCTTTCCCAGAATAATCTTGAACGTTCTCATCTCAAACACCCCCTAATATTGTTTGGAGCTTATTAATCTTAGTTAAGGACAAAATCAATGAGGCCATAGGATGAAAGTTTGACTTATTTTAGTTAATTAAAAAGATTTATTAAACATTATAGCCTACACAATCTTCTCTCTTCTATGTTAATCTCCTCTAGGATTCAATCCCATATATGCCTCCTTAAAAATTATTATGTAATTACCAAATAATCTAGTAGGCATTTGAGACAAAAGTAGTCGATTTTACTAAAGATTAAAGACAGTATTATGATTTTTTAAAAAATATAATGTTAAAAAATCTTTTTAATCCAATAACTTAAGTTGTTAGATAAGGTCTCAAGATATGATTTATATTATTTTTTAACACACCCCTTCAAGTAAAAGTCTTTTAAACGTGAAACTTGAACATGCTTATATTATCCTGTACTTAATTTTTATCAAATAAATAAGGATGGTGAGATTTAAATTCGTGACCGCTTAGTTATCAAGATTCTGATATCATGACAAATAATCATCTCAATTCAATAACTTAAGTTGTTAGATAAAGTCTTAGGATATGGTTTATATTGTTTTCTATGATACAATGATAAATTCTTAACTTTACTAAAATATAATAATTTAAAATATTAATGGAAGTAACATTACAAGATATAAATTTTCGTGATCCAATAGTTGATCTCATGAACTTCATTTGTTTTATTCGTTCAGTTCTCGAAAATTGAACCAATTAAGATATTGCTTGAAGTATAAAAGACAGCATGGTACTGTGTTTCTTGTACTCGGTACAGACGAGAGGGGGTTTTAAGCAGGTGGTTTGATTTATTTGTTTCATGCTTGAATTTGAAATGCGAAGTTCGGAGACAGACAACGTTCATGTTGATATTTTCTTCTTCTTTTTTATGCTTTTCTTTTCTGTCCTTCAAGAACATATATATCTGTTATCGATAATGGTTCATAGCAGGAGCAGTGCAGAAAGAAAATGCCGACAGCCTCTTGGCACAATAGTTAAGAAGTTCATTTTCCTCTCTCTAAGCTTGAATTCGAGCCCTATCATCAATTAACTAGATTCATACTAAATCTATAATTGATCCTCTGTTAATTGTATTTCAACATGGTAAAATAAAACCATAGAAAGTAATTTTTTAATATAGTATCATAGTTTTAATAATTAAATAATTACATCACTATTTATATTAACAAAAGCTAAAATTTCTTGAAAAAACATTGTTTATATAAACTATTTACTGTAATAGTGTAATTATATTTTGCTATTCTCGTAAAATAATTATTAAATTGTCTGTAAAGGATATTAAAATCTATTTATAAAATCTATTAGTCATTATTAAATTTAAATTAATCGATGGCAAATAAATCTTTATGGATAACATCCACATCATAAGAAGATTTTATTTTATTTTTTATCTTTATTTTTTTAATTGCCTTTTTTTATTGGATCTTTTTGCATAATAAAAATTATTTTTTCAATTTCAGCCTTCAATATTTAATTTTGCTGAGAATTGAACTTTGTGGTTTTTCTAGATATGATGTTTTTAGTCTAACGATCCGATTCACGAGCTTGAAAAGTTAATGCATGTGATATTATTTTTTTACGTATCTTTTTTTTATTTTCATTATTCAATATTGATTTTTCTATAAAAAAACAATTTATTTGATCTAGTCGGGTCTATGATCTAAGTCATGAATTTTTATTTTTATTAAAAAAATGTTTGCAACACATAAATATCATCTTTTACAAATAAATAAATAAATTCAACCTCACAGCTTAGCATACACATCTAGTTATATCTTATTACATGATGCTCACCTGACAATTTAAGTTCGATGGATCACTATAAGAATGTAGTTAAATAGCTTAACCTTATCTTCTTCTTCTTTTTACCAAAAAAATATAAAAATGAAAAGAAACTATTGTTTTCTCATACAAAAAAGAATCACGGATATGCATACCGAATAAAGATGCAAAATGCTGGAATAGGGTACTCACTACTTAAAATAGATTAATTTCTTCCCATGAAAACAGCTAGCTAGGGTTTTGATGTATATCATCTACACAAGTCACAAGAACAGAGAAAAAACACAAGCAATATATTATTATATAGCACTATTATATATTAATTATCTTGTGAAATGTTCTGTAAAAAAAAAAAAGTTGATTATCTTGTGCATGGAACAGAACTCCTTTAAGATAGACTTGACTCAAATCCCTCCCCTCCCCGTTCATCGTGATCGATAGATGCTGGTGTACTCTTCAGGGTACTTGAAGTCAAGATTCCATGTAATTCCAACCATGATAATATTTATTATTTACCATATAATATATATTTCATGCCATATATCTTAATTACAACTAATCAATTTGGTCTTATATGACTGATCTGACATAAAGACAAGGGGATTAATTAATCCTTGAGAGTAGTTTTTTCACTAGAAAATAAAACATGCCTGTCGTCATTAGCTAATAACAACAGTGCTCTAGCTAATTACTTGACAAAACCAGTGCTGTAATGGTTCAAAATAGAGGATTGGATCTTATTTTACTCGTAGCCATGTTATAGTTTTCAGGAATCCTTCGAAACAACAAACATGAGATGTATTATAAATGAAGATTCCATCTATATTTTGTTTTCATATATATGATAGGGAGCTAAGCAAAACTGGAAGCACAAAAAAGTCAAACTAAGAACATGTTTGGGAGTGGAGTGTGTTATGAGAGGTATTTTAAAAGTTTGTTTGTTTTTTTAAAATATTAAATTAATGTTTTTTGTGATTTTGATGTTAAAAATAAAAAATATATGGAAAAAAATTATTTTAATATATTTTTAAATAAAATAATTTTTTTTAAAAAAATATCATACATCATAATACTAAATACAAACTAAATTATCAACTTGATTTTGATAACTACCCTAGCTGATAATTTACCTGGCCTCGTACAAAACTGGGTTAATTTTTTTTTCTTGTTATATAATCAATATAAATTATTTTTAATATTTCAGTTAACAATTTATTTTAAAAAAATTAAAATGATTTTTTTTGTATTTGAGTTTTACTCTTATATATACATTACCTTAAGCAAAACGCAAGCAATTAATCTATTTGACGCAATAAGCTTGTTATAAGTATTATCGATGGCCAAAAGGGTTGAAGAATTATTAAAAAAAAATGATGAATAAATAATTGAAAGGTGGTAGAAAAGGAAAGGATTCACGGGCGGGGCTGGCTGCAATTTCTTTAACCAAAGTGGACGGAGGAGATGGCGATGAACGGTGGGGCAATGAGGTGGAGACCACCAGAGTGGCTGATTGACCACAGAAATGGCCAGGTCAGGAAGGGGATCGGTTCACGGGTGCTTACTGCTACATTTGTATAAACATTAATAAATATCTGGAAAACATCCACACCACAAGAACATTTTTTTATTTCAATCTCAAGGAGGGCTAGCAATATTACAAGTTTGAAAAAAGTGACAAAAGTAAGACTACAAAGCATTTTGGCCCACACCCTCCCTCCTTGAAGATCTTTGGTCTCTTGATCATCGCAAGTTCTCAGCCACATAAAATGATTTGTTCTCCTGTCATTGTAATTTCTTTTTTTTTTTTAATAATATAATTCATAACTTCAATCTCACGAGAACTTAAATTTAAATGATTTTTTTATATATAATATTAGAGTTTTAATGCTGAAACAATTACGCGTTAGAATCTTATTATTATTATTTTATTTTATAATTAAAATCTAATTAACAGCATAAGATAGTGTGAGTCTTTATAAGTTTCAAACCTAAAAATCTTTCAATTGAAAAAAATATATAAAAATCATGTATTAGAACAACTAGTAACAACGATACTTTTCGTCATAATTTTTGTGAATATTTTTCATTAATTACATATTTTCTATATTCTTATGTTTAATGAATCCTTTTAGTATTTTTCTTATTAAAAATCCAACTATCTCATAAATAATCTTATTTATCTAACTCATATAAAACATTAAAGTTTTTAGCTTTGTTTGCTAAATTTTTTGCTCTGCAACTATAATCAACAAATTATACTACTTGAAAATTAACAAATAGAAATAGAAATACTGATGAAATTTTTTCATAAGTATATTATAGTGATATTTACCAATCAAATTTTTCCATCGCTAAATCCATTAGTAAACACCGACGGGAATATTTTCACGGTATATATTAAAGGAATCACAATGAGAATATTCACACGGAATAAGTCCATCGATATATTACAGAGAGTTGAAAACAAATTATTGTAAATTTCATTGTAACTCATCAATGAAATTACATACGGGTATATGCTAAATAGTACCAAGAAAATTATTAACAAATTGAAGCAAAGTAAAAAAAATTTAACACACATGTTCCATCTATAAGCTATCAAAAAAATTCATTACCCACAAATTTACCGACAAATTTAACAATTTCCTTTCCCTATAATTTCACAGCCATTTTCAACAACCCAATATATATATATATATATAATATATATATATATATATATAGTGCTCTATCCTATTAATAAAAGAGATTTCATAGGTTAATAGCCATTATGATTTAATGTGATTTCAGCCACAAATTCGAGGACCCATTGGGACCATGGTTTTCCGTCCTCACCCCTATGTTTGGTGGCTTGCTGCCTGCATATGCTTCCAAAATGGTTAATTATTAATTTATGTTTTTTTCCATTCGGGGCCGACTCCAGGCACTCATATTACATGTACAAGAAACCTAGCCAATTGTTTTCTGCAGTTCCAAAACTTTTTGTTTGGCCGGAAAAATGCATATAGTTTTCAATTAATACTATTAATTAGATATAGTTTACTAAGGCTCCCTAGCTGATTATTCTTGAAATAAAATTCGTGATTCGTAAGCAAAACAAATATATCTTATTTTGTTTTCTAGTTTAACAATTTTAATTTATCCTTGTATAATAGAGCAATTTTTTTAATATATTCTTATATATTTAACTAAGCTAATTTTATCTCTAAATATACATTAAATTCCTAACCTATCATTCTGTCAAGATTTTCTATTTATACTGTTAAAATTAGTTGTGTGATATTTTGCACATGAATGCTTTCTGTTTGTCTAGTTAATTTGTAAGGGTATAATTTGTACATAAATTATGTAATTAATTATGATAGTTTGGCCTAATATATATAATGTTTCTAGCAATATAGATTAAGAACTTAATTTAATTATATCTAAAGATAAAAGATAATTAACTTGTGATATGAGCTCTTAACCCTTGTTTTCATTAGTGAAAAGTTGATCAACCCGTTAATCATTTTACTGAAAGACTGAACTCTTTTAATTTCTTTTTTAATTAATAACCCAAATAAAAATACAAATTATTAGAGTGCAAATTAAAGACCAAAACTATACAACGAGAAACTATAAGATTACAAGTAGCAGAACACGTGAGCTATCCAATTAATCTTCCATAAGAAAATATATAAATACAAAGAAATATCAAGAACAATTTCACGTGAAGCGTTTAACAATTTCTAGGTTGCAATTGTCACTGCACCCTTCCATTGTTCTACAGGAAAAAAGAATAAAGAAAAAAAGAATAGCCGTACGTACTTATTAGCTGGTGATGGTTCGGTCTTGAGAAACCAAACCAGAATAATGGAGCAAAAGAGTGCAATGAAGAAACAAGGCTGGGAGATTGAAGCAATAGGGATCACCTACAAAATCTCCACCAAAAAAAGAGAGCACCCTTTTAAAATCTTCACCAAAAAGCAAGAAATAAATCAAGAACCGAAACAACAAGTGACAAATCTTGAAGAAGCAAGCCTTGGAGCCAGGCATGTCTTGAAAGATGTTTATTGCAAAGCAAAGCCATGGGAAATCCTCGCTATTGTTGGTCCAAGTGGAGCAGGTAAATCATCCTTACTTGAAGTCCTAGCTGGGAAACTCACCCCACAAAGTGGTTCCATTTTTGTCAACCAAAACCCTATTAACAAAGCTCAGTTCAAGAAGGCTTCAGGCTATGTCACCCAAAAAGACACCCTCTTTCCTCTCCTTACAGTTGAAGAAACACTCATGTTTAGCGCCAAGCTACGTCTAAGGCTTCCTCAAGATCAACTGAGCTCTGAGGTTAAGTTCTTAATGCATGAGTTAGGCTTGGATCACGTAGCCATGACTCGAGTTGGTGACGACCGGGTTCGTGGGATATCCGGCGGAGAAAGGCGTCGTGTGTCGATAGGAGTTGATGTCATTCATGATCCTGAAGTGCTAATTCTTGATGAACCAACTTCAGGTCTTGATAGCACTTCTGCTTTGCAGATTATTGATATGCTGAAGCTCATGGCAGAGACAAGGGGCCGAACTATAATACTAAGCATTCATCAACCCGGATTTCGGATTGTGAAGTTGTTCAATTCAGTACTTCTGATGGCTAATGGATCAGTCTTGCATCATGGCACGGTGGATCAGCTTGGTGTTAATTTGAGGACAATGGGAATGCAGCTTCCTCTTCATGCCAATGTTGTTGAATTTGCTTTAGAGTCAATTGACACCGTTCAACAACAAAGGAAAGTTTTGCAGCAAGAAACTCAACCACAACTGCTATCATCATCTACAACAAAATCTCGGCAGAAGAAAGTAGAAGTTGGCGAGAGTAGAAGTGGCAAGTTCACTCTTCAACAACTCTTTCAGCAGTCTAAAGTGGTAGATGAGGAAAGTATCGATTTTGGGTTTGATTTTCCTCTTGGTTTTGCTAACTCAAGGTTGCAAGAAACTTTGATTCTCACTCATAGGTTCTCCAAGAACATTTTCAGAACCAAGGAGCTTTTTGCATGCCGAACGATTCAAATGCTGATTTCTGGACTTGTTTTGGGTTCTATCTTCTACAACCTTAAAGATGATTTGACTGGAGCAGAAGAAAGGGTAGGACTATTTGCTTTTATACTGACTTTCTTGTTATCTTGCACAACAGAAGCTCTACCGATCTTCTTGCAAGAAAGGGAGATTCTTATGAAGGAGACATCTTGTGGGAGCTATAGAGTCTCATCATATGCCATTGCCAATGGACTAGTTTACTTGCCATTTCTACTCATCCTTGCCATACTATTCACAATTCCACTATATTGGCTAGTGGGACTGAACCCAAATTTCATGGCATTCATGCATTTCTTGTTGTTAATCTGGTTGATTCTCTACACAGCGAATTCGGTTGTGGTATGTTTCAGTGCTCTAGTACCTAACTTCATCGTTGGAAATTCGGTGATTTCAGGGGTGATGGGATCATTCTTCTTGTTCTCTGGCTACTTCATATCGAAGCATGGAATGCCAAATTATTGGATTTTTATGCACTATATATCGCTGTTTAAGTATCCATTTGAAGGGTTTTTGATAAATGAGTTCTCAAATTCAGGGAAGTGCTTGGAGTACATGTTTGGGAAATGCATGGTTAGTGCAGAAGATTTGCTTAGAGAAGAAGGATATGGAGAGGATGGTAAGTGGAGGAATGTGGTGATCATGGTATGTTTCATCTTGGTTTACAGGTTTATTTCTTATGTTATTCTTAGGTTAAGATACTGTCCTAGCATCAGCAGTTTCAAGGGTTCACTTGTTTGATGATTCTGCTGAATCTCTGTCTTTCTATCTCCCTCTCCCTCTCCCTCTCACGAGTGTTAACAAGACATTTCACATGTTTTTGGAATTTACTAAAGATAGCAGCCAAAGAAATTAATATCAAAATAATAAAGAACAAATTGTATCATCATCATGAGTCGTCTCTGTCTTATTCTGCCATTATTTCCTGTTCTTTTACTTTCTTTGAGCACAGTGATAGCTAAAAACAAAATACAAAAAAAAATGATGTCATTGAATAGTTCACATCGTATTGAACCCAGGCGTGTACTGGAATAATTGCAAACTTCAGGAGAAGCTGTTGCTTGTGTGAGAGTGTTGCCTGTCTGCTGTCATAGTTTCATAGTCTTTCTTCTGTTTAGTGGATTGATAAATTTTCCAAACGTAATAGACCCTTGTGTCCATTGGAATAACCATGAAGGTTATGTAAATCGAAATGTTTGTCGATCAGGTTGGCCCATTTCCATTGCCATTTTCCTTACGGATTAGACCCTTTTGCCAATTGGACTTGTTCTGTTCATAGACTGGTTGTTATTTTACAACATGTAAGAGGAAAGTTAGCTAGAGTGCCAGACCTGCACGAGGTATTGGCATGAAGGTTGACAAGTGATAACAATATAGACAGAATCGAGGTGGAGAAGCTCGTGAGAGATTGATGGAGGGAGATGAAAGGCAGGCATGATACAGATAAGAAAGCAGACAAGTAGACATGCTTGTTGAATAAACCAATTTTCTTTCGGTTCCAACTTTTGTGTTGGTTTTGTGACGGAATAAAGTTTTGATTAGGTTTCTTAAATATATTAAAATAATATTTTTTATTTTTAAAAAATTATTTTTTATATCACTACATCAAAACAATCTAAAAAATTAAATAAATAAATTTAAATTTTTAAAAAATACAATTCCAACCATATTTTCAAACTCTGTAAACCTACGAGGACAAATTAACAAGTTACCTAGTTTAGATTTTCTTATCAATAGTTGACATGATGCATGTAATAATCCCCAGCACAGTATCCTCTCAATAGGAAATGAAACTAGGAAGCTGTAAGATATTGGTATATGAATTAATTTTACGCCGAGTTAGAGTTAGAATTACCTCCATTAGTTGCATTTTCTCATTGTCTTATGACAGAAAAAATATATATATTAAAGAAGTTTAAATAAAATGAAGATATAAAAATAATTTTTAAATAAAAAAATTCCTTTCTATTTCAAAACAATATTATAAAGGTGGTGTATGCTAGCTTGTTTGTAAATTTGTGTGCTCCCTTAGAATCTTATTCTTCCATCATTGTCATCTATAGGATATTTGAGATAATGATAAATATTATTTTTTAAAATAATTTTTTTATTTTAAATTTATTTTTAATTAATATCAACATATTTATTATTTAAATTAAATAATTTTTATTCATTATTCTGATTCATGTCCCACTTCTCAAGATGTCAGTATAACAACTTGGATGCTTTTCTCCCTAGCTACATGTTTCTACACTTCATTTTGCTTTAAAGTTTCCATGTGGGGTATTGAATGCTCAAACGTGGATATTTTCCATCGTTGCATTGGAAAATTAAAAGAGCAGGGATTAAATTTGATATTGGCAATAATAGGCAATCTTTTTTCCATTTTTATTGTTTAATGGGCACGTAAATCTACACTTCATTCCCTCAAGTCTACAATTTCTGAGGAGACAGTTTTGTATTGTCGAGACTTGTGTTTTTTTTCCGATCAACACCATAAAAAAAAAATCATTTAGTTAGCTAAATAATTTTTATTTTTTATCATGAATTTTATATATATTTTTATTTTAAATATTGATTTTATAAAAATTAAAATAGTCTAGTTTTTATTTATGAAGATTTATTTTTTATTTATTTTACAGATAAAAATCTATTTCACAATAATTTTAACCAAGCATATATATTTTTTAAAATATATATTTTAAAATTATTTTTTTCTAATCTTTTTTTTTTCTACCTGTAACCATGAAAACTACCTTGAAACCAAACACAATCTTTTGATGGAACTAGTTAAACTTGTATGTTGGTAACAGGTTTTAAATCCCTGCATGTGTTCTGAATCTCACCAAACTATTTTGGTCACTGGTTTCCATGTGGGGATATCAAATGGGCTTCATCAAACTAAAAGAATCTTGAAGGAGATCAAAATGAGTTTAAATATGTTTCCTTGTCTATCAAAATATAAGACCTAGATAGTTGGTTTGACCTGTCATGAAATGGTTCTGTTTGTGCTGGCAAGTAGTTCTCCCTGTGCTGGGGTTAGTTTTTCATTAAGAACTCGTTGATAAAACATTGGCACTACTTCCAATCCAGAGGGGTCCTATCTTTTGAAAGATGTATGCCATATAGATCATGTGTATAGCAAAAAAAAAAAAAAAAAAAAAAGAAACCTGCCCTTGTAGAAGTTTGCGGGCTTGTTTTAAGAATATCATTTTCAAGGACAACATAATAGAGAAATTTTATTCGTGCTATTGAACCATAAAATCGATCATGCTTTGGTAACAGAATGAGTGTTTAAATATAATATTCCGAAAAAATTACATGACGGCAGCCTCTGCTTGCATTTCCATATGGAAACAAGAGCTTGATTCTAATTCGCTTGGTTCCTCGTAAGCCTCATGATCACTGGCATCAGGGACATATCCAGCTTGCCTCATGTGCTTTGTAAGAAGTTTCAAGATTGAATAGATTTCCTTCTTCTGAGGATGCCTTTTGTCTTTCACCATAAAAACATGCACATTGCTCTGTATGTCAATCCAGCTACAACCAGGCTGTTTAACTACTCCGCGACGCCTCATCAGTTTTCTTACACTTACAGCATCACCCCATCTGCCAAGCTCAGAATACATATTTGCAAGAAGAACATATGGTCCAGAGCTTGTAGGGTCAATTTCAAAAATCTTCTCTGCCACATACTTCCCTAGAGTAATGTTGCGATGAACTTTACAAGCACTAAGCAAAGAGCTCCAGACAACAGCATCAGGCTGCTTAGGCATTGACTCTATCAAATCCTTTGCTTCCTCAAGGCAACCAGCTCGGCCTAGTAAATCGACCATACATGTATAATGGTCCTTCACTGGTAGCAAACCATGTTCCTTAGTCATTGAGAAAAAGTAACGCCGTCCCTCTTCAACAAGCCCTGCGTGGCTACAAGCACATAGAGTACCAATCATAGTAACATGGTCTGGTTTCTCTCCAGATTCCAGCATTTTCTGAAATAGTTCGAGGGCCTCCATTCCGTAGCCATTTTGTGCATACCCTATTATCATGGTGTTCCATGATACATGATCCTTTTCCACCATGTTTTCAAAAACCCGAAGTCCCTCTTCAACAGATCCACATTTCATATACATGTCTATGAGAGAATTTCCCACAAAAATATCAGGCTCTTCACCAGACTGGAACCTAAATCCATGCTTAACAACATGACTATGTGCCTGCCTGCCAAGCTCCAGATCAGCAAGATTTGCAGAGGCATTCAGCAGGTTCCCAAAGGTGTAGTGGGTCGGACAAACAGATTCCCTCTTTAGCATTCGAAAGAGTCCCAGTGCCTCTTCATTCTCCCCATTCTGTGTGTATCCCGCAATAAGTGCATTCCAAGAAACTATATCCTTCTGCTTTATTGTAGCAAACATTGATCTTGCGGCTTTCACACTTGCTGACTTTGCATACCCACTGACCATGGTGGTTTCAGACACCGCATTCCTAACAGGCATCCTATCAAAAACACATCTCGCTTCATTAACTCTACCACATTTTGCATACATATCAACCAATGCATTGCCCAAGATAAGATCATTCCTAAATTTATCAGATTTCACCACAAGGGCATGAATTTGCACACCCTCTTTGAATGCCGCCAAAGTTGCACAAGCACTGACGACGCTAGCCAGCGTAACCTCATCTGGTTTGAACCCAAGCTCTGTCATCCTTCCAAAAGCTTCCAGAGCTTCAATTGCAGGACCGTTTTGTTCATAACAAGTAATCAAGCAGTTCCAGGAAACAACATTCTTCTCCTCCATCCCGTCAAAAACCCTTCGGGCGCAACCCACTAAACCACATTTTGAATAAAAATCAATAAGACCAGACCCCATAAAAACATCCAAGGAGTACTTCGATTTTGATATCAAACCATGAATTTGAGCACCCAATTTCAAGTCCTTTAACCTCGAACATGCACTAAGACCACTACCAAAGGAATAATCATTCAGCACAAAATCATCCCTATGCATCCTAACAAACCAATCCAAAGCTTCTTCAAACCGATCATGTTGCGCAAACCCAGCAATCATCGAATTCCACGAGCACTGATCCTTCTCAGGCATTAATGAAAACAACCATGCACTCTCATCAACAAAACCCCATCTCATTAAAGTACTAATAATCGAATTAACTAAAAACATTTCTCTCAGACATTCTATCAAACACTTTGCGTGCATAATCCAAATAACCACATTTTCCATAAACATCAATAAGCCTATTCTGTATAAAAACTTCTTCGCAAAATGGGGTTTGGATAAGACGTCCATGTACGCTACGAGCATCCCTAGAGGACCTGAGTTTGACGCATAAATCCAAGAGTTTTGCAAATGGTGACGAGTCAGTGAAAAAGATGCCGCCACCACCAGCACTGCCAATGATTTGCTTGACCAACCCATGTCTTGCCATTCCATTATCACCATAGATGAAGTCGATTCATGGGTTATTGGTTTCTCAATTGGCTGTTGTATTTTTTATGGCAAAGATTTTTGAATTTTTGTTGGGTTTCAAATTTCGGCTCCACTCCTGGGTTTTCAAGATGGTTACAACTTACAAGGTCAAAGAAGTAGTGACATTGGACCAAACAGAAGACTTGGGCCCATAGCATCTCCATTTGAACCTGAGTACTGGCCAGCCCAAATAAATAGTTTTAGTAAGATTTAAGTTGGGTTTACAAGTTGAATGAGTCATTATTGTAGCAGGTAAAATCTCAGTAATATTATTAGGAAAGTTTTGACATATTTTTCTATATTTTTGTGTGAGGAATGGAAATATTTGATATTATAATTGTAATTGAATTTTTTTATTTCATATATACTCGTATTATTGTTGATCTTTAGTGTCATACATTCATGTTTTTATATTTTTTAATGATAAAAATAAAATGTAAAATAAACTAATAATATGATTGGTCGAGAATAAACTTTAAAGATGTTTTATATGAAGAAAACATTAACAAGCATGATGGAATTCATGACTAAATCAATTAGAAAGTCTAAGAAGAAAGCAAAGTGAAGACTTGGAATAAATGTTTATTTTAGTGCTTGAATATAAATCTTTATATCTTACTTGATAGCACAATTAAAATGATTTTACACACTTCACTCTGCATACATTGAAAGACTGATAATAAAATTTAAATAGACGGTTCTAAGATTTTATCTAAGTTAATATGATAAACCAAGAATACTGCATAAACCGGTCGATCATTTGGTGTTACCAAATAAACTGGTCGACTAATTATTCATCAGTGATGAACACCTAAGAATTTTGTAGGAACAAGTCGACTAATTTGCTTGATCAATCTGAACCGGTCTACTGTTTTAGCTGTTAGAGCAATAATACCGGCTATAAACGACTAGTTTTTTTTAGAAATATATGTGTAGCTTGTATAATTGCAGAATTAAGTACAAAATCCGAACATGTATCATATACAAGTTATTCTAAGAGCAAAACAACTATAAAATCATCGATCATTAATCATACTCTAATTTGTGCTATTAAATCTTCATATTCTAACATAAAAGTATTCAATCACATTTTCACTATACTTAAACACCTTTAAATCCTATAAATGTTATCTAGTGAGTTATAGAGATATTAGAACTTCAATTGTATTATCCACTTTAATAAGAGAGTTTGTTTAAAAACAAAATCATTCTTGTAAACCTTTGAGAGTTAGATAAAAACTCTTAGAATTGGTGAAGGAATTTCACCACACGAAAAATCTTGAAGATGACATATCTTCAAGTGGAAAAAGTCTTGAAGAAGTTTCTTCAAGTGGTGTAAAAAGCTTGGTATGGATTCATCAAATGGATATTGCACTCTTAAACTTGGACTAGTGAAAGAATACAATATTCAAGTACGGTTTGGTACTTGAGGTGTGGATGTAGGCTTGTCAAACCATGTTAAAAACGAGTTTGCAAATTCTCTCAATTGTCTCTTTACTTTAAGTACTTTAATTATATTGTTGGTTATTGTATTTATTAAGAGTAATTTGCATTAATTGTCGAAATTAGCAATATACTTAATTCACCCCCTTTTAGGTGTTAAGTTACCTTATTCCTTGAACAACATTAATGTATGACTATTTGTATATATCATGTCAATTATAAGCCTAAATCCTTCTACAAAAATGAATTCTTATTAAGAATTAATATAGAATATAACTATCATTATGATTTTTAAATTAGAAAAAATCTCATAAAATCTTAACAATTACTATTAATAAAAATAATTATATAAAAAATTATACGATACGTGTCCTTGTCAATATAAAGTTACTTGAAGATCATGATCTAAGTGATGTATACAAGTTGGATGAGTCTTTATTGTAATTGGTAAAATCTCTAGTAATATTATTAGGAAACTTTTGACATATTTTCTATATTTTTGTGTGGGAAATGAAAATATTTGATATTATAACTGTAATTATTATTTTTCTTAATTATATATATTTGTATTAGTGTGTGACTATTTGTATATATCATACTAGTTATAGACCTAAATCCTTATAGAAAAATGAATTCTTATTAAGAATTATATAAAATCCAACCAGCACTAGGATTCTAAAATTTTAAAAAAAAATCTTATAAAAATATTAACAATTGCTATTAATAAAAATAATTATATAAAAAATTATTTGACATGTGTCCTTGTTAATATGAAATAACTAAAGGATCAAGATCTAAGTTGGGTATCCAGGTTGGATGAGTTCCTATTATAGTAGGTAAAATCTCTTGTAATATTATTAGAAATATTTTGATATATTTTCTATATTTTTTGTGTGGGAAACGAAAATATTTAATATTATAATTATAATTACTTTTTCCTTTCATATATTTTTGTATTAGTGTGTGACTGCATGTTTGTATATATTGTATTAGTTATACACCTAAATCCTTCTAGAAAAATAAATTTTTATTAAGAATTGATATAGAATCCAACTAGTATTAGAATTTTTAAATTAAAAAAAAATCTTATAAAATCTTAACAATTGTTATTAATAAAAATAATTGCATAAAAAATTATGCCATACATGTAATTGTTAATATGAAGTAATCAGAAGATGATGAGGTATTCAAATTGGATGAGTCCTTATGGTAGGAGGTAAAATCTCTTGTAATATATAGTATTAGGAAAATTTCGATATGCTTGCTATATATTTTTGTGTGAGAAATGGAAATAATTGATATTATAACTGTAATTAAATTTTCTTTCCGTACGTATATCTTTGTACTGGTGTTTTCCTGTTTGTGTATATATATATATATATGAACCATAAAAAGTTAAATTAAACAATATACTGTTCTTTTCCCCTCCTGATTAACAAACAAGATGAATGCAATCATCGCCACCATAGCTACACTGTTGAGTCTAATATTTCAACAATGCTATATTGCTCGAGCAAAGGGACCAGTCACCTACATTGTTGGAGATGATTTGGGCTGGACTCTGGATGGTTACCCGGAGTCGTGGACTGGAGGGAAGAAATTTTATGCTGGAGACATATTAGGTATGTCCAGTGGCGGAGCCTTAATGGGTCAAAAGGGGGCAATTGCCCCCTTATTTTTTTTATTAAAATATTAATATATTAGTGGGTGTGAAATGTGAATTGTTGCTCTGAAAGTTTTAATCTTTTATTATTGACTAACTTGACTCATATATATATATATATATATATATATATATATATATATATATATAATTACAACTCCTCAATTTTTCTCCCTTTCACTTTTGTATTTTTATCTTCCCTTGTCTAACAAAACAAGAAGGTCTCCTATATGCAAATTTCTCATTTATTAATCTTTTTTACCTTTTGCTTTATGCTTTTAGGTAAATTTTCTTTATCTTTTCTATTTGTTTCATTATCTAATTTTAGTTTTATTTTTTTATAATTAGTTATTTAAAATATTAGAGTTTATGATACTTTAAGGGTTTTGTTATGAATATATTCAAAATAAATATTTAAATATGTTAATTTAATCAATTAAATGTTTCTTTTCTTATTATAGAGAAATAAATTAATATTCATGCAAAACTATTATTCTTGACATCTTTTGCATTGACAGAGTAATTTATTGAAATTTAATATTTTCACATGATTTGTTTGTAAGTAAACTATCAAGTAGAAAGTATGTTTTTCAAGCATTGTTCCTCTTACACATACACTAGGCACTGTTCTTTAATTAAATGTCTAGAAATGATTAAGTATAATTTAATCAATATACTTATTATATGCATATAGATATGAATTGAAATAGGTTTTGATTTTGATGAATTGACGTGTATTTTGCTATTAATTTCACATGGAAGATTTAGAATTATTGTGTAACTCAACTGACTTTTGTTTAACAGTGAATTATTGTGTAATTGTGTTAATTATTACGTAGACACTAATGATGATAAAAAAAATTCAGCAGGTTCATATTAAATTAACATGTCACTAGACAAATATTTCAAGCGTAAATCCCTTGAGGATGAAGAGTCAATCATATTAAATTAACATATCACCAGACAAGTATTCATATTAAAGATATTTTCGATAAGATTGATAATGCAGTTATTATGAAGCGGTTTCAAAATATGAAAACTCAAAGAGAACAATTATAATGTAAGTTTTTTTATTTTAAAAATATTTTTAAATTAATTTTACTTGATATGAATTAATATATATGTTTTGAATTGATTTATAATGCATGTCTATATAATATAGTATTTGTTAATAATTTGCCCCCTCATTTAAAAAACTCTGGCTCCGCCACTGGGTATGTCCGATGTGTTTGGGAATGTGATGGTGTTTATAATTTAAAGTGTTTTTTATTTAAAAATATATTAAAATAATATTTTTTTTATTTTTTAAAAATTATTTTTGATATCGGCACATCAAAACGATATAAAAATATTAAAAAACAATTCATTTTAAGTAAAAATAAATAAATTTTAAGAAAATATGGTTCGCACCGCGTTCCAAACCCGATCTTAAGCATAATTGTATCCATGTCTGTTTTTACATAAGAAATTAATTTAGTGCAGACTTTGAGACTTGTTGATGCTCTTAACGCTTGTTCATACACCAATATATTTGTTATTTATTTTTGTGGCTGTATATTTTATTTTATTTTGCAGAATTCAAGTATGATACTGAAGACGCCAACGTCGTTGTGGTGGAGAAAAAAGATCATGATGATTGCTCAGTCTCAGACTCGTCAGTGTTTTACAGGTCAGGAGATGATAAAATCCAACTTCAATTTGGAGCTAATTACTTCATATGCAGTTGGCCACTTAATCAATGTCAAATGGGAATGAAGGTGGCCATTAATGCCACTGCACGACCACCCTCACTGCTAGTTCACTGAAGAATATGCATCCATGGAGTACTCAATTAAATAAATTAGATTCTTCGCTTGTGTTACGCCGCTTGTTAGATTTTTTTTTTTTTAATTTAAAACAAGTTTAAGATTTGCCAATGAAAGAAAAACATATGTAAATTAATTTGACGTGACTTGGTTTTTTTTACGGATCTAAAAACAACCTCATTAACAGATAAAAATATAATTTAACTCAAAATAAATATTTCAAATGAGATTTTTTTGTGAATATTGAGATGACAACATATTAGATCGATTTGGTTCAACCCGGATTAACTTGCTAATCTGTATACTGAATCATGAGACTATGATAACCCTATAAAAATAAAATCAAAATAAATTACAAAGCTCAATTTCCAATAAATCAAATATTAAAAATGGAATTAAAGAAAAAGGATCAATAAAAAAAGGCCCTGCAAAAATGACCCGAGTCAACCTAGGTTAACCTACCAAACTCACAACCTAGGTCATAGGATCGAAATAACACAATAGAAAGCAAACTAAAATAAATTACAAAGCCAAATTCCTAATCAACCTAGTATTGAAAGATGAAATTGAAAAGAAAAATCGATTAAAAAAGAACACAAAAAATGACTTGAACCAACCAGGATTAACCCGTCAAACTCGTGACTCAAGTCATTAGACGGGGATAACCTTATAAAAAGCAAAGCAAGACAAAATCATGAAGCCTGATTCTTAATCAACCCAATATTGAAAATGAGAAAAAAAAATCAATTAAAAAAAGAAAAGTCAAATCAACTAAGTTAACTCGTCAAACTTGTAATTCAAGTCATGAGCCTCAAATAACTTCATTAAAAATAAATGGAAAAAAAAATCATGAAAGCTCAATCTCCAATAAACTTAATGTTAAAAGATGAAATTGAAGCTAGAAAAAAAAACATAAATGATTAAAAAAACACTATTATAGTAAATAGTATTTTGTGAATTACAATTTAATAAATTCCCTTTCTCTTTCAATTCTTTTTTTTTTTGGTTAATGTTAATGAAATTGTAATTATTGGTTTGTAAATTAAAATTGTCAAGTACCCTTATTTATAAAGAGATTTTACAGGCAAGCCTACTCACCACTATTTTTCATGAACCAAGTCATTCAATGAGCTAAATAATTTTATATGGTCCATTTAAAAATATTATTATTATTCTCTTTATTTCAAAAATATTCTCATGCATTTTATTTTTAATTGTCTCTTATTCAAAATATTAAGTTATCATATCATTGGCTCACGCTATACTATAGGTCAAATTAATTTTTTTAATGTAAAAATATATCTAAGAGTTGCTAATGTTTTTTCTAGTAGAAAAAAAATTTAAATTGTATGAGGATTAATCTGTTATGAATTAGCCTATTTGACGGGTCCAAAAGCAACCCGGATAACCGATTGTATATTGAATCAATTTTAGTTTGACTTAGAATAAATATTTAAGATGAGATTTTTTATGTAAACATTGAGACGATAACATATTGAATCAATTCAAGTCAACTCAAGTTACCTTATCAATCCGCATATCGAGTCACGAGACCATGATAACCCCATAGAAAACAAATCAAAACAAATTATGAAGCTCAATTTTAAAAAGTATACAATGTTGAAGGATGAAATAGGAAAAAAAATCAATTACAAAATGAACCAAAAAATAATCTTAGTCAACCTGTCAAACCCACAATCCAGGTCATGAGATTAGGATAACCCAACAAGAAAAAATTTAAAACAAATTGTGAAACTTAATTCTTAATTAACTTAGTGTTGAAAGATAAAATTGAAAAAAAAATATTGATTAAAAAATGACACAAAAAAATGACTCGAGTTAATTAGGGTTAACTTGTCAAACATATGAACCAAGTTATAAGACGGGGATAACCTCATCGAAAGTAAACTAATACAAATCATGAAGTCTATTTTCCAATCAATACAATGTTAAAGGATGAAATTGAAAAAAAAATCAATTTAAAAAAAAAAAACTTGAGTCAATCGAGTTAACCTATCAAACCCACGACTCAAATCATGGGTTTGGGATAACCTCATTAAAATTAAATTGAAAAAAATTATAAAAGTTTAATTCCCAATAAACCTCACTTTGAATGATGAAATTGAAATTGAAAATGAAAAAAACAACATATATAGTTTATAAAAAATAGAAAAAATACTATTACAGTGAATAATATTTTGTGAGAAGAGATATAGTAACTTTCCCTTCTCTTTTAGTTTTTTATTAATAAAAAATCAACTCCATCATTAATTATTGTATGTTACAAAAATAATTTAAGATGCAAGAACATATCTTTCTGAATTATTCAATCAATGGAATTTTAGAAGTTGTTCATTCTTATTTGATGATGAAAATCTTTATTTATAAAAATAAAAGTACAAAAATATAAATGGTCATATGATGAGCAGTAATTTTATTTAGGTGTTTTCAATGCTTTATAAAAAAAACCTAATCTATAACAACATAATAATCTAAGTGAAATTAAATCTAGTAAGCTGGTATTAAGAGTTGAAAACTTTAATATTATAATTAATTTAATTTTGTTTTCATTTATTATGCAACATATGTTCGTATATATTATATAAATACATGAACCTTAGATAGTTAATTTACTCAGTATACGTTTTTTTTTCTTTTCTTTTCGTAGAGGTCGCCTATTTCTTTTAACCTAATTAACAGAGACGATGGATTCAATGATGGCCACCATAGCAGTACTGTTAGTCTAATATTTCAACAGTGCTATATATATTGCTCAAGCAAGCCAACCAGTCAGCTACGTTGTTGGTGATGATTAATTAGGGTTGGACTGTGGAAGCTAACCCGGAAACTTGGTTTGACTTGATTAGATCGAGCTTCATAGACTCTTGCAAAGAACATATACTATATGTTATCATTATATATTGCTCGAAGGCATGCTTGATGTAATTAAATTCTCATTCAAAGTCAAGTTTTAGAAACTTTAAATAGTTAATCTGATCGAAAGTATCTTTTTTTTTTAACTTTAAATTTTAAAAAATGGGTATTTTAATAATTTTCTAAACAAGAACTATATATATATAGAGCATGGTTCGTCTTACAACCCCAAGTAATGCCATGAGTCATTTCATAGTATAAGGATCCATTAATTCGGGCCTAATTAAGTAAATATTCCATGGGTTCTTTTTTATTTTGTTTTTGAAAAATAGAAATGTAAGATTTATGTGGAGATATTATTGTTATCAGTATTTATGTGGGCCTAAATAAATGACTTATTAGTTATCGAAAATAGTTTTAAACTTCTTCTCTGTTTCCTGGAAATATGTGGCATTGAATTCAAATCATATATTATTTAAAAAAAAACAAATATTTCTTTGTTAAGAAATTAAGTAATTCATTCTCGGCCCTCGTTTTGTTTCTTTCCTCGAAGTCATTAGGGTAATCTTCCTTTGAATTCATGAATAAGAACAAGGACAGCCACAAAAATAAGAGTCAATAAATGACCTCTAATCAAGCCATGTTAACAAAGATTTTGGACACCTTCGAGAAAGATAACGTGGATCATGCAAAGGTTGTCTTCCATTCCAGGATCGTGATGTGCTGTTGATCACCTGCCCCTAGCTCCTCAGCTCCTCAGCACACGCACCGAGTTGAATATCTAGAAAAGCAACACATCCAACAGGGCCCCTACAACTTGGAAAATGGAATTTTATCTTACCCAAAAAAAACATGACTTTTATACATTTCTATCCGTTAGCTCTCCAAGTCACTCAAGATTCCACAAGTCAATACTATATTATTTTCCTGTCTTAAAACCCACACCCGACTCTATATTCATAAAAAATATATATATATTCTTCAGCTTGGATGATAATATATATAAAGAGTAAACTTATTTACTATTACACGAGTAAACGTAGGTTAGTAATTGTCTATCTCATTATCAAAGAATCATCTCAACTCAATAGTTTAAACTGTTAGATAAGATTTTAAGATATGATTTATATTATTCTCTAACACACCCCCTCAAATGAAAGCTCTTTGGACTTGAAACTTGCACAAGTTCATATTACCTTGTGCTTAATTTTTATCAAATAAATGAAGATGGTGATATTCGAACTCGTGACCGTTTGGTCATTAAGGCTTTGATATCATGTTAAAAAACTATCTCAATTTAAAAATTTAAGCTATTAAATAAAATTTTAAGATATAATTTATATTATTCTGAACCAGAAGAAATTCGTTAATAATTTTAGTTTGTTCGGGGACTCGTGCGAACGAGCTAGGGTGTGTATATATGGGAAAACAAACAAAGCCACGAGACCCTAATTATCATCCGAACCGTAGACTCTTGTGTTATTTTGTTAGGGAGCTTTTTGTGTTTGGACAGATGCATGAATCTCCATGTCCGTATTAGACCTACGCACACGATAGTTTTACGTACAAGGATGGACATCACTTTTATCTCAAAATATAGATGGTTGGGTCATGGATTTATTTTATATATAAATATCACTTTTTTTTCATTCTTTTTCAATATAAAATAATTATCATTCACATATTCACCTAATAAATTACAACTTAAAATTAGAAAATGACAAAACCAAGATAGGTGTTTACTCATTGTAAATTTTCTTAAGAAAATCTTGAACAAGACATGTGTAGAAAAATAGGAAGCTTAGACCAGTCACATCTCATCCCATTTGAGACGGCAAGACTTTTAGCCCCTATGTAAACTGTGTAGAAAATAAGACTATTATCCTTCCCATAAAATCTCTTTATTTTCTCTTAATTGAGCATCACTTGTTCTTCTCTCAACACTCCTCCTGATCAAGGCCATGCTTGATCACTGCAATCATCTCCCTTCTTTGAATCCTGAGTACAAAATGCACGGCAATGACAACGGAGACGCAGACTTTGTTTTCTGGGGTGCAAGTGAAACACAATATTATGGTGATAGAGGATGTAGTGACGTAGGGTTTCAAGCACAGTTTGAAGAAGACTTTGTTGATTACTCATCACCCTTGAGAGAAACTGATGTGTCAATAAATGTTAGAAATGAATCCTCCCCTTTATCCCCCCGTAGCCATCATAACAGTAGTATTTCGCCAAGGTCACGGTTACAAGTGATGGCAGAAGGTAGGAAGAAGCTCATGGAGATGGTTCATAGCATGCCAGAGTGTAGTTATGAACTATCGTTGAAGGATATTGTTGATGTGCAGCAGATTTCAGAAGAGGCACGGGAGGAGATGGCGATACAAAGAACAAGTTCTGATTTAAAGATTGAGGCTCAAATCATCACAAAACAAAAGACGAAGAAGACGAAGAGTTTTAGCAAGACAGGTGATATTTCAAGAAATGGAAGTATGGAAAAGGAAACTTTCTTGATCAAGATGTTGATTCCAACTTCTCTCAGTTTCAAGATCAGATCAGACAACACGAGAAATGACACAGAAGTTCCTCCAAGGTCATCGATGGAACTAACTGATAACCGCGCAGACAAGGAGTGGTGGGTCAACAGGATTTTGTTTACAAAAGTGTGTAGGAAAAGTGGGAGCAGCAGCCGGAACAGCAGCACAAGCACTAGCAGCAGGAACAGCAGCCCAAGCAGGTATTTCTTGGGTTCTGTTAAATTTTAACATTTGAATGATCTGCAATGGAAAATTCATCTTTGCAGGATCTATTTCCGTGTATTGAGAATTCTGTCGTCTGATTTTCTTTCTTGATTACTGAAATTCGTCAGACTGTTAAATTGGAGTACTACAATCAGATTTTAAATTTCTTACTGGGATTGTGCAGGTATGATGACAACATGGATGCCTTGCCAAGCTGCTGGCCTATCTTCTGCACTAAGAAAAGCAAAAGTACTAAACTCAAAGGACGCGTCTGAAGATTTTCGCAATGGTATCAGTATGAGCCATAGAATAAGAAATGACACAAGCAAGAGAAATTATTCTGGGATGGTTCTTTAGAGAATATATTTAAAACAGAGTCTTGCCTTTTGCAGATATCAATTTATCTCTTACAACTTACTTTATAGTCTTGTAGATAGGAGCCACTCTTTCGTGTAAAATCACTCCTATTATAGATTATACTCAAGAAGGTTGGCCTTCTAGTTCTTTAGATGCTTTTTGATATTTCATCTGATTTCAACAGTTTTGTTTCTTAACCTAAAGGATAATAGCACATGCTTGGAAACAGAATAGGCCATATTGACGATGTGTAAGGTCACATCAACCCATAGCAGCATTTGTATAAACAAGAGGTTAAAAGAATACACACACCCCAAATAGTAAGCTACAAATCTGATGGAGGCATTACATTTTCTAATGAGAAATACAAAACTGACATCCAGTTGTTACCTGATCAGTAACCCAAAGATATTACTCCTTGTACTTAAACTGATCGACTTCTTTGCTTGGTATATTATATGTGAATCATAATTCTAATCTGTAATCTTTAATTCCAAAACACAGTGAAACAAACTGTCAAAATGACTTCTAGTTATTTTCGTCATCTTCTGTATCCTGGAGTAAGGCACCCCTCACTTTTGCCCTGCTCAAACACTGTAAGTTTAGATATTGGAAACACAGGCTCATATGGTGAATGACACTAATGATGCTGAAGTACCTGTGAAATGCTGACACGACACGATTAGTAACTTTCGTTGAGGCAGGATCTCGTCCTTCTAGTTTGTCTGTTGTAAAGCAGGGGAGGGCAGTCTTAAAGGAGTAAGCAAACCACACAAAGAAGAAGAAGAAGATGCCCTGCAGCATGTAAGAAATGCTTGGCTGAAAAATCACTTCACTTCACCATATATCGTCATTTAGTATTTAGAAATTAGAATTAAAATGCATTAAAGTTCAACAACATGAATCACCATCCGAATCCGAAAGTTTCTCAAGAACAAGCTTTACATCGTCAGATTTAAAAGAAGCAGCAAGTTACTCGACAAGCTCAGTCCAAGACCCTCCAATTCCAATGCAATCCCTCTGCATTGCCCCCATTAAAAAAAAAAAAAAAAGTTACAAACTTTAAAACCCAAATTTCATAAAATCAAAAACCCATGATTATAATAATAATAATTAAAAAAAAAAAACACTAACCAAGTCATCAAGCTGCATAACCGATTTAGCATCCTCAAAAGTATTGGAATGGTAATCAGTTACTTGAATTTTGAGGTGGTTGTAGTCAGGAGCAAATATACGCATCAAGAACTGGCCCATCAAACCCGAACTCGGATTAGAATTATTTGACCATTCTATTCTGGGTTCATCAAAAATGGGTTCAAATTCTTCAAAACCCCCCCATCATTTACTTCTGCAAAAAACAGAGAGAGAGCTCAAAGTAAGATTTTTTTTTTCTTGGAAACTAAACAAGTTTCTCAAATTTTTGAATTTAAGAAGGAATGAAGGAAAATTTACCTTAGGGAGCTCACTAAAGAGACTTTTATTTCCTGGGAATACTTGATTTTCTCGGTAACCAAACAAGCTAGTACTAGTAGAGTTGAATTTTCGTGTTGTGTCTAGGGAGCTCACTACTTGAGCGAACCTAACCATTTTTTTACAGTAAATCGAAATTTATATCGAACACGAAATATTTCGATTTTGAATAATTTAATATTCGGTTAGAAATACTTGTAAGGCCCAATTTAATTTTATCGGTCTTTACGGCCCAAATATATATTTTTTAATCCCACAGCAAAGAGTCCGTCATAAATGTGTCCATTTAATTAGTTCAATTCTATGCCCCGTCCTAAAAACTTCGTACACTTCTCCGGGTACCAAAACTAAGTGTATCGTGGGTTCTAACAGTATGATTTTGTCTATCTTATTAATATTTTTTTATTTACTGATTTTTTTAAAAAAAATTCATTTTTGATATTATATTAGTTTGAAATTTGATTTCATAATTTATTTTTATTTGTTTTTTATGAAATTATTATTGTGTTAAAAAAACTGTTTTAACTTGATTTTGTAAAAACAATTTGTTTTATTGCTTGCAAAAACAAAAGATTGATAAATTTGACCAAAATGAAAGAATATAGGGTTTTTCTTCTGTGGCTGCTATTTGAAATGCGCCTTGATAGCATTTTCAGCCTAAAGAATTTGGCAAAAATCCTTTTTGATTTTTTTAGTTTGAAGGTTTAATAATTTGATCCATAACTTTATTTTTATTTTTTACTTTTCAATCATTGATTTGAGAAATAAAAGAAAGATTCATCAAAAAATTATGAAAAAAAAAATTATTTTATGAGTGTGTGTGTGTGGGTGGGGGGGATGATAGCAGTCATTTTTTTCCCATCCTAGATGATATTTGTTTCTTTTAACTTTGTTCAATTATTTTATTATATGTGTTTATTTTTATTATTATTTAACTAAATATAAAATTAGTTTTAAAAAATAAAGTTATTAAATACAATTGATCTATGACTCGTGTTGCGAGATAAAATAACTTGATTTGCATCTATTTCTCAACTTTTTAACTTAGTTTTTAATTAGCACTAACAATTATTTTTTTGTTATCTATTATTATATATGATTCTCGATTTATTTAATTAAATATATATATTATCCTTTTCCAATGATAGCAGTCATTTTTTTTCCCATCCTAGATTATATTTGTTTCTTTTAACTTTGTTCAATTATTTTATTATATGTGTTTATTTTTATTATTATTTAACTAAATATAAAATTAGTTTTAAAAAATAAAGTTATTAAATACAATTGATCTATGACTCGTATTGCGAGATAAAATAACTTGATTTGCATTTATTTCTCAACTTTTTAACTTAGTTTTTAATTAGCACTAACAATTTTTTTTTTGTTATCTATTAGTATATATGATTCTCGATTTATTTAATTAAATATATGCATTATCCTTTTAATTTGCAATTATATTTTTCATTTTAAAAAACATGTTGTTGGGAACACTTGCACATTTATTTTGTTATGTTAAAAAAAATAGTTTGGCCTATAGCAAATCACAAGACACCTAACTAGTTTCATTCCAAATGTTGTTTTGCATGTTATTTCTAAGGCAAGACTACATATAAGGGTCACGATCTTACTATGTCAATCCAATTTGAGGACCGACTTGAAAAATAGTTTGAGTTATTGAGTTAATTTAGAAGTTATCGAGTCGATTTAAATCAATTATTTTGATTAAAATAATAGAATTTCATTCTTTCACTACCAAAAATTCGCTAAATACCAACGGATTTACCGACGGAATAATTTCTGTCGGTATATTGAGGTCGAAATTACCGACGGCTATTTTCCGTCCGTAATTCAGTCGGTAAAAACCGACGAAAACTTTTCCGTCCGTAATTCAGTCGGTCAATACCGACGGAAATTTTCCGTCGGTATTTTACCGACTGAATTATGGACGGAAAAGTTTCCGAATTTAAAAAAAGGCGGGTCGCTGACGTGGAGGTTTTGGCGGGTTATTTGTTTCCGACGGCATCGCCGACGGATTGAAAAACGACTGCCCGTACAGTGCCCGTAATGTGATGTGACCGGTTCGCCGTTTAAATTGCCGACGGACTCACCGAGGGATTTGAAATGGCAGATCCGTACGGTGACATGTCTATGTTTCCGTCAGAATCACCGGCGTAATAACCGACGGATTTTCCGTCGGTAAAACCGTCGGCAAAAGTTAATATATGACAGCTCTGCCGACCCTCTCATCCCCTATTTCTCCTTTTTCTTCCTCATCCCAACTCTCCCCATCTGCAAACAACCAGCCCCCCTCCCCCCCAAAAAAAAAATCTTCCTCATATCAGCACAACAAGTTATATTTCTTGAAGTTTTGTGGTCACAGCATCCGCGCGTGTTCTGATTTACCGACGGATCAATTTTTGTAAGTAATTATATCTTTTTAAATTTTAACATTTAATTAAATGTCAATTTTATTGTTTTTTAAGTATATGTATTTTGTTAGTAGATGTACATGTTTTATTGTTATTTCTCAAACAAACTTGTAGTATATGAATGCATAATTTTGTACCTGTTATGGTTTGTTTTAGATTTTGTAAGATTGTATTTGTTTGTAAATTGTTATTTCTTTGTGGAATTACCGAATTACATGTGCTATTTTGAAATAATTAATAGCTTGCTTAATGGGCCCGTTTAAAGTTCTATCAATGGTATTGCGGAGTGGTAATTTCTGTAAATGTATATTTTTTAATTCGTATGAACGTTGATAAATGATAATGAATATTTAATATTTATGAGAAGTTGTGATTGGTTTGTTGGATAATCTCGAGTTAAAGTAATATTTGTACAAGTTTATTTACCTAACTTAGATAATTAATACATGATGTCATCATAATTTTATAGAGGTTCGATATAAGTCATGGATGATCGTTCATGGATGTATCGAGATTCACCCCAAGGATTGCGGAGGATGGATTATTGTAATGGGGTTCAGGGTTTTATTAATTTCGTAACATCTATTCCCAGAAATTTTACTGGAGGCGGTATTAGGTGTCCATGCAGGAAGTGTGAAAATAAAAAGTATCTGCATCCAGATGTTGTAATGATGCATCTTCTACACAAAGGGTTTATGGAGAATTATCAGTGTTGGTATGCACATGGAGAAGTATTTGTTAGCGAGAGTGAGAGGAGAATGGAAGAAACGGTGGTTGGGTCTACTTCTAGTGCTAGCAACGTGCATGAAACGGCAAATGACAACACCAATCCTTACAGAAATATGGTTATGGATGCAATGAGAATGAATCAAGGTAATGGCAGTCAATGTCCAATCGTAGAAGAAGAACCTAATGTAGATGCAGCTAGGTTTTTTGATTTGTTGAAAGATTCTGACAAACCATTATGGGATGGCTGCACGAACCACAGTAAATTATCGGCCGTAGCACAGGTGTTCACCATCAAGTCAGATCACGGGTTGAGTGAGGCCGGGTATGACAAGATTATTGAATGGGCAAGAAGCATTTTACCTGAAGGGAACAGGCTGAAAGAGAACTTCTATGCTGCGAAGTCCATGATGAAACCCCTCGGTTTAGGATACCAGAAAATTGACATGTGCCCTAACTTCTGCATGTTATACTACCTTGATAATGCTGAGATGACCGAGTGCATGACATGCGGGCATTCCCGTTACAAACCTAGAACTGGCAGGGGAAAGACTCTAGTGGCATATAAAAAACTTAGATACTTCCCGATCACACCTAGACTGCAGAGGTTATTCATGTCACCAAGGATTGCTGAGCACATGACATGGCACCAAGCACACCATGCGGTTGATGGAGTGATGGTTCATCCTTCTGAAGGCGAAGCGTGGAAACGCTTTAACAGTGTTCATCCTCACTTTTCAGCTGAAGCAAGGAATGTGCGTCTTGGGTTGTGTACAGACGGATTCAACCCATTTGGGTCATTTGCTGCTCCTTATTCTTGTTGGCCGGTCATACTCACAGTTTATAACTTGCCACCGGGAATGTGTATGAGGCCGGAGTTCATGTTTTTATCTACTGTCATACCCGGTCCAAGAAGCCCGGGGCGGAATATAGATGTTTGTCTTCAACCGTTGATTGATGAGTTGGCGCAGTTGTGGTCATCCGGAGCTCTGACTTATGATATATCGAGGAAACAAAATTTCCTTATGAGGGCGGCATTGATGTGGACTATCAATGATTTTCCAGCTTATGGAATGCTTTCTGGTTGGAGCACGCATGGGAAACTCGCATGTCCATACTGCATGGAAAACAACAAGGCATTCACGCTAGCAAATGGAGGTAAAGCTTCTTTTTTTGACTGTCACCGTCGCTTCTTGCCACTTCATCACAGGTACAGAAAGAACAGAAAAGATTTTTTTGTTGGCAGAGTTGAAAAAGATGTTGCATCCACGCGTCTTTCTGGTGAAGAATTGCATGATGTTGTCTCAGAGTACGGTGACATTGTGTTTGGCCTTCAATCAGGAAAGCAAAAGTTTCCTGGTTTTGGTTTGACCTATAATTGGGTAAAGCGAAGTATCTTTTTTGAGCTTCCTTATTGGAAGACCAATCTGCTTCGCCATAACCTTGACGTCATGCACATCGAAAAGAACATGTTTGAGAATATTTTCAACACCGTCATGGATGTGAAGGGGAAGACAAAGGACAACCTCAAGGCTAGATTGGATATAGCTTTATACTGTAACCGAAAAAATATGGAGTTGGTTTATGATGAGTCACGGGTTGCAAAACCAAGAGCAAGCTTCGTGTTGGAGAAAAACACACAACTGCTAGTCTACAAATGGCTTAAGAGTCTGCGTTTTCCGGATGGACATGCATCGAACATATCAAGGCTGGTTAATATAGAGGACTGCAGATTGTATGGAATGAAGAGTTATGACTGCCACGTGTTTATGCAAACACTCATCCCATTAGCTTTTCGTGATTTGTTGCCAAAGGGAATATGGGATGCACTCACGGAGATCAGTCATTTCTTCAGAGATATATGCTCCAGCAAGTTGAATGTTGATCACATTGAGAGGCTTCAAACGAATATCGTCGAGACACTATGCAAACTTGAGATGATATTCCCTCCATCATTTTTTGACTCAATGGAGCATCTCCCTATACATCTACCGTTCGAGGCAAAAGCTGGAGGACCGGTCCAATATAGATGGATGTACCCATTCGAACGGTTAGATATTACAGTTGCAATGTAATTCATATATTAAAGTATTTTATATGTTTTTCTGAATTGAAAATACTTGATTAATATTTCAATGCAGGTACTTGTTTAATCTCAAGAAAAAGGTTAAGAACAAGGCGCATGTTGAGGCTTCGATATGTGAGGCCTATATTGTTGAGGAGATCTCAACATTTATCTCGTACTATTTCGAACCTCATCTGAGAACGAGAATCAATCGCGTTCCACGGCATGATGATGGCGGTGAAGTGCCTTCCAGTGGGAACTTGTCAATATTCTCCAATACTGGACGACCCACACCTAAAAATGCCGTAAGAGGAAGATATTTGTCGGAAATAGAGTTCAAACAAGCACACAACTATGTTCTATTTAACTGTGATGAGCTGAGACCTTTTATTCAGTAAGTTTATACTAATTAAACTTTGTTAGTAATATACTGTTAATTATATATTGTAATATCATACACTCATTATCACTTGCAGGCAACATCGTCAATTTTTGCTCTCCAATAACTCACAGCTGACTGAATCCCAGATCTTTCAATTACAAGATGAGAAGTTTGCCACGTGGTTCAGAACACATGTAAGCACTATCACAAACTCATTATAACTTGCAAAATTACTGTACGTATGCATGTCATTACGAGATTCTCGTTCATTTACTGTTTATTGATGTACATTACATGCAAGGTTTATCAAATGGGAAGGAGTGCACCTAAGTCATTGTCTTTACTAAGCCTGGGGCCTGAAAGAAAATGTAAGTGCTACAACGGGTACTTTGTCAATGGATATGTTTTCCATACTGAAGAACACGGGCAAGGAAGAAAGACATACAACAGCGGTGTTTGTGTTAAGGGATCCACTAGTAGTGAGTTAGAAGTTGACTACTATGGTAGATTAGAAGAGGTCGTCGAACTGCAATATCATAACGAGCAGAATATAGTGTTTTTATTCAAATGCTATTGGTATGACACGACTGACAGAGGAATCAGAGTTGATCCGCACTATGGTCTGGTCGAAATCAACTCAAAAGCTAGACTCCGCAACATAAACGATGTCTTTGTTTTCGCAAAGCAATGTCAACAAGTTTATTACACATACACCCCTTCATTTAGAAAGGATCGATCAAGAGTGGATTGGTTGTCCGTTTTAAAAACGAAACCCCGGGGTCGTGTCGAGGTTGTTCAGGATGAGAACGAAGACACAAGTGTGCGAGATGAAGTCTTTCAAGTTAGTGAGGTGGTTGAACCATATCGAGTTGCTCCTTCGATTGAATTGGAAGAAAATTCAAATTTTCGTGTTTTCAATGATAGTCTTGTTGATGTTGACGCAGATGAGTTAAATTTTGTTTTGAGCTCTAGCGGACAACCAAATATCGATGAAGAAGATGATATTCATATTGAAGATTGCGATGAAGGTGATGACAATTCAATTGATGACGAAGAAGAAGAAAATTCTGACTAACTACCAAAATGAAGCCCTATGTAAAACCCTTTTTTACATGTAATTTAGATTATGAATGATATATATATTTTGAAACACAAAATATTTATCACTTGAAATAATTAGTTGAAATGCCACAATTATGATGGATAATATATTTTGTGACATGAAATAATTACTTGAAATGCCACCAGATCACCGACGGCCTTAAGTCCGTCGGCATTTCACAGAGAGTTCGAAAATAATTACTTGAAATGCCACCATATCACCGACGGCTACACCGACGGCCTTAAGTCCGTCGGTGTTTCACAGAGAGTTCGAAAATAATTACTTGAAATGCCACCCCATTACAGACGGCCACACCGACGGAATAATTCCGTCGGTGTTTCACAGAGAGTTTGAAATTAATTACTTGAAATGCCACCCCATTACAGACGGCCACACCGACGGACTAATTCCGTCGGTGTTTCACAGAGAGTTCGAAAATAATTACTTGAAATGCCACCCCATTACAGACGCACTCACCGACGGAAATTAAATACGTCGGTAAGTTGTCGGCGGTTTACTTTTACCGACAATATTACCGACGGACTGCGCGAATTTCAAAGGGTTGCGCATTAAATGCGCCTCTGACCGCGTAATATTGCCGACGGAATTACCGACGGACTACGAAAAATATGGAGGGTCATTAAAAATTTTGGTGCGAAATTCAAAATTTGCCGACGGATTTTAGCACATCACCGACGGAATAAATTAAAATAATAATTAATTTTATATCCGTCGGTGAAGCCGTCGGTAAAACTGCCATATAAGTTCAAGTGACCGCCCGTTCAGTTCATTTTTTCTTCTCCTTCGTTTCTCACCTTAAGCTTTTGATTTTTTTCCTCTCCATTCTTCAAAGCTTTCACCTCCAATCTCTAGTAAGTTTTCTTCATCATCTTCATCAGTTTAAAAGGTTAGTGTTTTCTCTATTTCATTTTACTTTAATAGTTTTTTTTTGCTATTTTTTTGGTTATTGTTTTTTGTTTTGGTGTATTTTTTGTAATGTAGATAAAGTCTATAGTTTTTTTTGCATAATTCATTGCTAAAGTATATATTTTTTTTTTGAATTTTTTGAATATTTTTTATTGTTGTATTGGCATAATTATTATTAGTTAATTTGTTGAATTTTTATTGTTAATGTTGAATATATCATAGAATTAGTAATTGAATATGTTGGAATAATTATTAATTTTACTTTATTATTGCATGATTTGTGTTTAATTTGTTCCATTTATTTTGATTGTTATTCTAGAGTTTTTTTTTTTAATTTATTGTTTTGTTTTGTTGTATTGGCATAATTATTGAATAATTACTTGAATTGTAATTGTTAATGTTGAATTTACCATAGAATTAGTAATTGAATATGTTGGAATAATTATTAGTTTTACTCTATTATTGCATGCTTTGTGTTTAATTTTTTCCATTTATTTTGATTGTTATTCTAGAGTTTTTTTTTTTAATTTATTGTTTTGTTGTATTGGCATAATTATTGAATAATTACTTGAATTGTAATTCTTAATGTTGAATTTACCGTAGAATTAGTAATTGAATATGTTGGAATAATTATTAGTTTTACTCTATTATTGCATGCTTTGTGTTTAATTTTTTCCATTTATTTTGATTGTTATTCTAGAGTTTTTTATTTATTTATTATTTTGTTGTATTGGCATAATTATTGAATAATTACTTGAATTGTAATTCTTAATGTTGAATTTACCTTAGAATTAGTAATTGAATATGTTGGAATAATTAGTATAGATTGGGTAAATTGGTTGTGGCTATTGTTAATATGTGCAGGTTTGTGGTTTTGGGTAGTATCCGTTATAGGGGAGGTGCTGTCGAATTTTTTTTTTTCATTTGAATTTAATTATATAATTATTTGTATCAAATTGTGTAGATGCATAGAACGAAAACCAGAGTTGGTCGCTTAGGTGCGGTCGCAGCTAGTTCGTCTAGCAGCGAGGATGATATTTCCTTAGGTGCCTCTCAAGAAGAGGCACCTACACCACTTGCGCCGTCAACCGATGCTGCCTCTTCCAGCGGTACTTCACAGCGCAGAGGCGGCGTGCCTTCGCAGCGGAATCAATTTACCCGCAAGTACGAGGCACAGTGGAAGGACGACCTTTCAATGTAAGTTTGTTAAGGTTTTAGTTTTTTTTTAAAAAAAATTACAACATAATTTATCAAGTAATCACTATTGAATTTATTTCATTTATTTTCAGGTTCACAAACATTGAAGCCGCCCGAGTAATATCATCGGCGTTTAAATCGTCGATGGAGATTCCATTGTTTCAATGGAGTCAGATATCCAAGCATCCTGAATGGATGCCTCAAATCAATGCATGGTTTAACAGGTTTGAGGTTGGTATTAATTTATAATTTTCAGCTTATTAATATAATTGTAAATAAATTATTATTTTTATTTAAACTTGTTTATTTATACAAAGCACAAATTCTGTTGGGACATTGAGCATAACGCTGTTGTGAGGAGGGTGTGGGAAAATCACGCGACAACTAGGTAAGATCGAAAACAATACAGGATTTTTTAGACAAAATTTTATGTTTCGAAATGTAATTTTTGGTTGCGTGAAGCAGGTTGCGTGATTTTTGGTATGAAACACAGAAAAAGGCAAAAAAAACCGCGAGGGATAGGGGTTTCCAAGGCTGGAACGATGTTGCGGTTTGGAGGGATTTCAAACCGATATACATCCCGGAAGATATATGGCCGCACTATCTTGAGCACGTGACGTCTGAGCGGTTCACACGACGCTCACAGTCCGGTGCTGGCAACCGGAATCGGCCAATTCATGGCGGGGTGACAACTCACACTGGCGGCTCCGTTCCGTTTGCTGCACATGCGAAACGGATGGTAAGATTAATTTAAATGAAATATATCGTTAAATTCAGTTGTTGTTAATATATCTTTTTTCATTATAGGCTGCGTCTCTTGGACGTGAGCCGAGCCCGATGGAGCTGTTTGTGGAGACGCACGTGCGGAGTCAAGATCGCCAGAAGGGGGCGCAACAGTTCGTTGATAACCGTGCTCAGTATTTCGTGGTATGTTTGTTCAACCATTTTATTTTGTAAGTTATTATGTAAGTTATTATGTTTATTGTATTGAATATGATGATTACTTTTTTTTATTTTTCAGGAGACCTACAATAATCGGTTGAGGGAGAGATACGGGGACGATACTTTGACCCATCCGGAATTCGATCCGGATTTGTGGATGGAGGTTGGCTCGTCAGGTGGACCCGATAAAAATCGGGTTTACAGGCTCTCCAACACTACGGCCGACAACTTGCGGTCGACCCGTAGTTTTTCAACCGTTGGGAGCTCCCAATCAATATCGAGCTCCCAATCTAAGGAGTCCGTGGCTTTGCAGCAACTCACCGAGAAATACGATAACCTACAAGCGGAGTACGCACAACTCAAAGCGTCTCATGCACAACAAAGAGCGGAACAAAGAGCGGAGTCTGAGCAATTCAAAGCGTCTCAAGCACAACAAAAAGCGGAGTATGAAGCGGCTCAGGAACAGCAAAAAGCGGCTTATGACCAGCTTTACGAAATGATTATGAAATTGTCAAATAGCGGAACATGTGCGCCTAATCCTTTTTGGCCGTATAACCACCAGCCTCCGCCAGGATCTCCTCCTCCTCCTCAAGCTCCATCATCTTTATATTAATTTGTAATCAACATTATTTACCTTTAAAACTTCATTTATTATTTTTCTTTGTAATGAATATTATTTAACTTTGTTTTTTTTTTATGTTTAATAAAAATTTTATTTGCATAATTGGTTTGTATAACAATTAATTTATATAGTTTTATATTATATATCCTAAATAATTTTTTAAAAACAAATTAAGAAAAAAACTATTACCAAGGATTTCACCGACGGATGAATTCGGTCGGTATTTTAAACTTTCACCGACAGAATTACCGACGGAATTATTCCGTCGCCATTTAACAGTAGCTTCTACCATTACCGACGAAGTTACAGACGGAAATATTCCGTCGGTATTTCATACATTCACCGACCGATTTAACGACGGCTATTTTCCGTCGGTAATTGTAACTTCACCGACGGAATGAAAATCCGTCGGTATATTTCAAGCGGGAATCTTTTTTTTTGGGCGCGCACGTTCCGTCTGTAAAACCGTCGGTAAATGTTTTTTTTGTTTTTCCGACTAAAATACCGACGGAATGGGGAATCACCGACGAAGGTAAAGCCGGCGGACGTATTCCGTCGGTGATGACGTCGGTAAAAAAATCACCGACGAACTTCTAATCATAGACCGACGAAATTTTTCTGTCGGTAAAACTGTGAAATCTTGTAGTGTTTTTTTTTTCTCCTAACTATTAATTTTATCAAGGTTAACTGGTTTGATAAGATCAATGTTTGACTCAATTGAATTAAAAACTCAGTCCTACCAAGGTTTTGTATCCCCTGAATTTTCTAATTGTTTTGATAAGATCAATGTTTGACTCAATTGAATTAAAAACTCAGTCCTACCAAGGTTTTGTATCCTGAATTTTCTAAACTAACACGTCAAACCTAACCTAATTTAATAACTATGATACCCATTAAGAATGTTAATAGGTCTATTAAATCAATTAATAGGTTTTAATATTTTGACTTCGACTGAAAACTGATATAAATTTATTCTTATGAAAATATTCCAACAAGATCAAATTATGGAAGTTGTGGCGCAGGTAGGTCCACTTATCAATGTATCTGTAACATATTATAAATCAAGAGGAGACTTTCTCAGAATTAATATTTCTTCTCAACATAGTGAATAAAATGTTGAACAAATCTCCTTGAACGAACCAGTAAAGTCGTCGGCCATGGCTGAGGAACATAAAGTCTTACTCGTGCTCGACTAGTGAGACAAAACAAGCCTGACTCACTCTATTGGGAAAAGACATTGAATGCCTGCCTCTTTAATTAATCTTCTTGTAATTAATTTAATGATGCCCCACACTCCTAATCATGCAACTTCAACGCGTTCATTTCATCCAAACCTTACTTTAGTTTTATTAGGGAGGTGTAACATTGTTGGATTATCTTCTTATAATTTCATTCTAATAATTAATCTAATAATATAAACGTTATAAATCATATATCGTAATCTTGTATAATAAATTAAATTCTTGGATTGGAATAACTTTTTAACTTTATATTAGAATCATAAATTCAAATTTCATCATGTTTTTTTTTCTTCTAATTAAAATTAAATAATAATACAAATTAGTATCAGTCTGTGCAAATTTTATATTTAAATCACTAAGATGATTGTTTTGACAATATGATTCATTTAAATCTTTTGCAAATCTATATATACAAGGCAAGTGAATATTTTGTATTTTAAATATGTTAATTTTTTTTTATTACTATGAAAAGAAAAATGCTAAGAAAAGTATAGCTTAGAGCCTTAGACACTACACTAATTAATTTGGAGAATAAAATGATGTTTGTTAATTTTCATTCTCGAAGGTTATTGAATAAAGAAAAAAAATCTATGCTAACAAGTGAAATTTATGATCCGGGTAATGGACGTGACCATAATGAGTAACCAGGTTGAACAATCTGTCTTTTTTTTTTTCCTTCCCTTGTTATCTTCCCGGTTAAGCCTTGATTGAGTCTTAATTGACCTTGGGTTGGATTAAATTTGCAACCAAATTAAAAAGTTATAAAAGAATTAGAGATGAGATTTTAAGAAATATGTTACATTGTATTGATCCCGATTAACTTGAGTTAACCCATGAAATTCACAACATGGATAATGGACATGATCCTAATTCGGTAACCCGTTTGGGCAACATGACTCTTTCTTTTCTCATCCCTTACTGTCTTCCCAGCTATGCCTTAATCGAGCCTTAATTAGCCATAGGTTGGATGAAACTTGGGATTAAATTGAAGAGTTATAAAACAATTAAGGGCCAAATAAAAGAAAAGGGTTAAATATGTTACTAAATTGAAATGGCATAAAAGAATTGGGGGGAATAAAAAAATTGACTTGAATGTGTGTTTCAAGAACCAACATATGAGGTGACCACCAAGGTTGAGACGACACAGACGGCGTCCTCCGTGACTCGATGATGGTCTTTTTTGGTGCTGACAAAATTGTCTCATCGAGCTCTTTTTTCCAAGGTAGCATTTGTCAGCGTCATACTCCCAATATGGCTCCGATAACCTTTTCTTTCCTTTCTTTTTCCTCCCTTGTTTCGAGATTCATGCAACAACAAGAAAAACAAATTGTAGTCGTCCACAATAATTTATGTGTATGTGCATAATGCTTTCTACTGTAGAAAAGATCTTTTAATTTTAGTCTTTTACAGGACATACACATGGAACTAAAATAGTAAAATTAGGCATAATATTTTAATCTAAATGATAACATATAGTGAAATTGTATTTTTTTTATTATTTTAAGTTAAATATATAAAAAATATTATTGCTAACAAAGTCTTAAAATGAGGGGAAATATTAAAGTTTTTGTTTTAGTCTTATAACCACCATCAAACGTTTTTCATCAAATGAATTTCATAGATACCAAAATCAATGTTTTTGGTGATCAGAATTGGCGAAAATAATGACTTTCTCTCTCTACACAACAATTCAGCAATGCTCTCTTTACTCTCACAAACCAAAGACCAAAGAATAATAAAAACAAAGCTTTGTACCAAATTTGGATTTGAAAAATATTTTTAGGGACCAAAAAGGTATAATTTTAGAAATTAGAGGACTATATTGAACTTTTCACACCACCTTCAACCCTCCACCTATTTTAGGCGCTTTTTTTTCACATTGGTCCTCCTTTTAAATTTACCCCTTGTCAACAAATAAGAAGCAATTACTTAGTCGATGAAAAAAAAAATTGAGGACAACAAAAAAAAAAAAACCCGCTTCATTCCCTTGTGTGCTAGTTGTCTGAATATGTCCATCCAATTACAGCTTTGAGGTGTTAACTTAGATGGCCGGTGAGGTTTTCTTTGAAAGTTATTACTTAAATAAGTTTTGAAAAGGTTACAAGAGAAATGTCTGATTCATGAACCAAAAAAAAACCCTAAATGGACCCCCAATGTCTGAGAAATAAAGAATGATCAACATTTACATCATTCACCAGCGAGATTGAAGTATTGCTAACGTAATACTATAGTTTTGAAACCCGGTCCGGCGGGTTGACCCGGGACCCGGTCAACCCGTGGCTGAAACCGGGCCGGGTTGAAAAAAAAATGATAACGAAAAACCCGGTGTGACACGGTTGACCTGACAGGTTGACCTGGTGACCCGGTCAAAAACTCGGTTGCAACCCGTTAATTTTTATTCTTTTACTAAAACAACATCGTTTTAATTAAAAAAACAAATTAACTTGATTAATCCGATCAAAATCCGGAATCAGAATCTTGAAATGAATCGGGTCTGAAAACTACACGGAAGACACTATAATTAGCTCATTATTACGAGATGCTTTCGCAGAAAGACCAAGTCTTCCTCTCTCTCTTTCCTCAAGATGCAAAAGGTGCTCTTATAGTATGGATATAAGTTTAAGAAATTAATTTAAAAAAATGCCTTTACTTTGAACTGATGTGATATAAAATATAATAAAATCGTTCCTCAGACATCGTAAAGACTTAAGAATAACGGAGATTTGCATGTATACATCAAACAGTGTTATAAATTAAATGATATATTCAAGTCAAATAATAATAAAATTTATCATTCTTTTTTTTATATTGGAATTACAAAAGGAGACGGCAAGAGGTCCCGCACGGCGACTCCTGCAAGATCACTGACGTTGATCCTTTCGGTACGTTTCTCTTTTTATAGGGTTGTATTATCCATTTTCAAGTATTTTTTTCCCCTTCCGTTACAAAGCCGTCGCATATGCTAGTGTAGGCTAGCCATGATGCAAGTGCACGGGTTGCTCCCTACATTCTTCGAACGGACACGAAAAGAAAACTTCCGATGAACTCATGAAAAAAAGATTATTTGACTTAAATATATCGTAAAGTTGAAGAGGAATACCGGCGGCTAGCTTTGGGGACAACAAATAGGATGGATAAAAGGAAAGCTAACGAGACCTTAACACTAGCAAACATAAGAGTATTGCAGATTCAATATTTCTTACATGATTCAGTATACTGGAGGAGAGAGAGACACAGACGGAGCAAGATAAAGAAGCTGGCAGCTAAGAGGGATCATTGGTATTGCAGGAGAGATTCTGTGTCCAAAGTTTCATCTTTTTCATGAAACAAGCAAAAATATGCCGCTTGATTTGCCCTCTAATCGGTGGAATCAGTTTCTTATTTTTGCTTCCTCTTTTGGGCACCACCACTTCAAGTACTTGGCTTGATCCTGGAGCCGGCAAAACCATCATCTTATATATTATCGGTCAGTCGTCACTCACTGGAGCTCAGAAAACGGCAAGAAATTAAAATGCCGGCTACGAGGAACAAAACAAGAAGAGCCAAAGAGGGAGGAGGGCTTAATTAGCTACCAAAGGCAAGTGTCAATATATTTTCTTCTTGTTTGTGATGTTTCATGCATTAGAGTTTACTTTCTTATATACAGAAGCGCTGTTGCCGTGACAAAAAAGTTCTACCAATGAGATGGCAAAACCTAGCGTTGTGGAAGAATTTTCCAAAAGAGAAACAAACAAAAGAGAGAAATTGCATGGCAAGTGTCGGTGGACTTTGACATTTTTTGAAGGTCTTCTGGTGTTCACACCACAAGTATCTGAGCAGAAAGATTTTCCAAATTAAACAATGTTTTTACTATTTAAATGTCTATATATATCGCAGGTCTTCTAGACAATAAAGATAAAATTTTATATATATATACACACCTTTTTAAAAAAAGATAATGGATCATATCTTATAACGAGTTTATATTTTGATTAATATTAAGTTTTCTTTAATTCTTTAATCAAGTACGTACATTCAGAAAATTTAATAAATAATATACTTTAAATGGATATATATCAATTATAACAAAATATTGGTTAAGATTAAATCATTCATTCAAAGAATATATTTAATTTATGAGACTAGGAACTGATCGTGACTAATCTAGCTTTATTTTATTTTATTTTATAGGTCAAAGATATATACAAAGTACAATTTTATGAGAATATTTTCGAATTAATCCCCATGCTTCAGATGGCCCATCCATGCTAAATGGAAGGATTTACAAGTAAACACTTCTGTTTAGCATTAAACATGGGCCATCTATCTGTCAAACAAATATCCATCACATTAAGTCCTCCCTTCTGTTAGGCCCATAATTATGATAGGCCCATTAGTATGAAAAGCCCATTAGAGACTCTAAGACGAAGCCTTTTCTCCCTTTAATACTTTCCTGGTTTCCTAGACTTTGATTTGTCCATATGATTACAATAGCAATATTATCAAAATTCAAATTTTCATTTTATTGACATAAATCACTCGTGTAAAGAAGAATAATGTAGTGTTTGATTACTATATTAAAATTAAAAAAAATAAAGATAACTAACATAGAGGAGACATTCCCCTAATCTTTTATATTTTGAAAAGATATAAATTTATTTAAAAATTATTTTGGAGATAAATTTATTTTATGTTTTTATCTTCATCCCTTTAATCAAACACGTTTAAGATAGATGAGACATGCCTTCAATTTTTTAAATTATTTCAAATAAAACAAATAGCAATCAAAAGAATAAGGACCAAATATGAAGGAAAAATAAATTAAAGAGCTACTTTGAAAATTTAGAGGGTCATGCATCAAAATCGTGGAGGTGAAAGAAAATAAGGAGAGAAAAAACTAATGCATGCAATGTATGCGGTAGCCTCTTTTAGTTTTTAAATAATATTTTATATTTATTAAAATATCAAATTGTCCCTCAATCAACTTGATTATAACTAAAAAACCAAGATGAAAATACAAAAAAAACCCTTGGACTCAGGTTAAATTTTTTTTGCTTTTAAGGATAATTTAGTCATTTTATTATATTTTAAAAAGTGAAGATTCAAAAAAGCTTCTAGAAGCCAGTTAAATAAATTTTGCTTTAAGTGTAACTTAGTTCGTTGTTTCTGATCAATCTAATAATGATTAATGAACCTTGTAAAAAAATCATATTATCCCCAATAATTAATCCATTGATTTTTTACTGGAAAGGATAAAATCATTACATTATTCCAATAAATAATAAATCCTCTTACAACGACGAACAATGTTTTTCTCTCCCGAATTAGCTTTTGTTAATATTGCTGTGATTGTTATTAATCCTGGATATGTTACTGCAAACTGCAACAACCACAACTTGTGACAGAAATCTTGTGAGGCAATAGAATTTCATCTACATATGTTAACAAAAGAAATACCGAAGATTAAGAACATGCACTAATTATGTAGAAAAAATGCATAACGCTTTCAAACGTCAAAACAGAACTTTCCTCTCATAACTTCCGAGCTCTAGCACTCATTTAAAAATAATTCTACTTGTTCATCAGCTGCACTATCTTGTCATCTCTCAATCTGCAACAAAACTTTGCACACGAGAATAACAAGTTTGCATCATGATGAAACTGTGTGTTCGTGTGTGTGATGCGGGAACAAGTGTAAGCAACTGCAAACCATCTAGCTAGCTTAGCTCGGATGGATGACCACACTTGCCCAAAAGAAACTTCAGGGAATTTTGGCTCCCAAGCTTGATGTTCCTCATGAAGCAAGCAAGTATTCGGCGCTTTATTTGTCCTCTAACGGGAGGAAGCAACCTCTGGTTCCTACGATTTTTCTTGCCTGCAGCTTCAAGCTTATTTGATCCTAGAGCCATTGTTGCACCCACCTTCTTGTTCACCAGATAATAAACTTCTGGAAACTAAAGCAAGGAATCAAAGAGGGAAGTGGGGGGAAACTGCGAGGTACCAGAGGCAACGATGGAGATACCTTCAAGTTTGTTTAATTTTTAAAATTGTCAGCATGGGGTTGCTTTATATAAGTAGCGTGGAGTTACTATTTCCACGCGTCTTCAATTTCTCGTTTCCGAAGGGAGTCTCTTTCTTTCTTTCTGGATCCATTAAATATAGTTTCCCAGCATTAATTTCAAGCGAAGTTCATTGAACAATGTTACTGTTCAAATTTCAATTCTCTCATCAAAACTTAATTACCAGGAGTATATTTTCGTGTTTGTTTAGCTGCACAAAATTGAAGTATTAATAAGGTCGGGTTCACACGAGAAAGAGAAGGTTGAAAAAAAGAGAGAAGAATAGTAGATGAGTGTTAGGGTTGTTCGTTTTGTAAAAAATATTTATTAATAAAAAATATTTAACATATAATAAACTATTTGATTCGCGCTCCATTACAGGATATATAAGTACCTTTTTTTCATTAAAAAATTGAATATGCAAATTTTTTAGACATGGATTTTTACATAAAAAATTTTAAATGTAAACCAAAAAACATGTATCTAATTAAATAAATTAATAGTTATATATGTAAACAAATAAATAAAATATAAATGATAACTAAAAATAAATTTTAAAAAATCTAAAAACAAATGTAGATTACGATATTTGATCTTTCAACACAAGTATTTTACCTGATTGTGTTTGATGTATAGTTTTAAAATCCAACCCGGCAAGTCAACCCGGGAGTTGGAACTGAGTTGAGTTTATAAAAAAATAAAAGCAACTAAAAACTCGGTTGATCCAGCAAGACCACTAAAGTTAAGTGGACACGTGCAGCCTCCTCCATGACTTGATAATGGTTTTTTTTTTTTTTTTTTTTTGCGACGACAGAATTGTCTCATTGGACTCTTTCTCCAAAGGCAACGTGTGTCAACGTCATACTCCCAACATGGCTATGATAACCTTTTTTTTTTTTTTTTTTCCCGTTCTTTCTCCGTCCCTTGTTTTGAGATTCATGCAACAACAGGGAAAAAATTATGGTCTTCCACAGTAATTTGTGTGTATATGCGCATAATGCTTTCTACTATAGAAAAGACCCTTTAATTTTAGTCTTTGCCAGGATAAGCACATGGAACTAAAATAACAAAATTTGGCATAATATTTTAATCTAAATGATAACATACGGTGATATTGTATTTTTTATTTTAATTTAAATATAAAAAAATAGATCATTGTAACAAAGTCTTAAAATGACAAACAAAAAAAGCAATAAATAACCAAAGAAAAATAAAAGAAAAAAAATACCTAGAAGTTATGGCTAAACCTATTGAACCTAAGGTCCGAGTCGTAGATTCAACCAGATCTAATAATATTTTTTAAAAAATTATTTTATATCTAAATATAAAATAAAAAAATTGTTATAAAAAAAGCATAGAAAAGACATGTGAGTCTTTAAAAAAAGAGCTAGAGCCCCCGCTCAAGCCCAAGCGCTTGAGCCTAATATATTTTTTAATTTTTTTAAATAATTAAATAACATATTGTTTGTTTGCTCAAATTATAGCCATTATATGATGGCTAGAAAATCGGGGTAAAAAGTTTTTTACCCTAAAAATTTATTTTTAACTCATTTTAACTCCTAAAAAAACACCTTAAGAATATTTAGAAACTAATTTATCAACCTAAGAAACCCGAAAAATATTCTAAAAATATAAAATCAAACTGGGCTAGATTTTTCTTCTTTGACTTGGATCTACTTTTTAGACAATATTAAAATTTCTAACAACTACCATCTTTTCATCAAATGAATTTCGTGGGTATTAAAATCAACTTTTTAAGTGATTAAAAGGGATAAAAATAGTAACTTTCTCTCTCTACACCCAAATTTCAGCGATGCTCTTTCTCTACTCTTACATGCAAAAGACCGAAGAATAATAGAAACAAAGCTTTAATGGGTACTTATAAAATGTATAACCACACTAGGCTTGACTTGAAGCTGTCTCCTTGTGTGCTGGTTGTCTGAATATGTCCATCCAATTACAGCTCGGAGGTGTAAACTTAGATGGCCGGTGAGGTTTTTTTGAAAGTTAGTACTTAAATGAGTGTTGAAGAGGTTACAAGAGAAAAGTCTGATTCATGAACTAAAAAAACACTGTTTAAATATCGGCAGGGCGTGAGACATGACGAGTGATCAACATTTACTTACATTATTCACTGGCGAGATTGAAGTATTGCTAACGTAAGACCAACTCTTCCTCTCTCTTTCCTCAGGATGCCAGAGGTGCTCTTTATAGTCAATGACAAATAAATATTCTTAATTGTTAAAACACAGTAATTACTGCAAGGGAGGTGTTTATGTAATGTAAGAAAGCAACTTTTACCCCGACGACGAGGAGAGTTCCAAAATCAGCTTTCCTTCAAGTTAGACTTCACACTTTAAAATCTTTTATAAAATAAACTATCAATATTCAGAGTAGCCTGTATCTTATTATTTATTTTCATCCTCCAATATGTTTTTTTTCAATTACAGCTTTCTATGCCTAATTTAATGATTAATTTACTAAACTTTATTAAGAAACAAATTCAACAAAAAAAAAAGAGTAAAATCTAAAACAAAACGAAATCTCATAGCTAATCTCAAATTCATTATAAAAAGTTCTATTTACGTCCAACTGCTTTCTTTCTTCTTACTCTATAATCCTTGGAAATTGAATTAAATTACCAAATGAGTAAAAAGTTATAAAAAGTTTTATTTTTGTTTCCACAATGAGCATAGGTATTTTACATTTAATTAAATTACCAAATGTAGATTGTAATGTTTTTAAAATAAAATAAAGTAAAAAAAACTCTAAAACAGTTAGGGTAATTTTTCATTTAATAGACATCAATTATTTATTATTTATTATTTATAAAAACCCATATTTTACTGCTAATTAATTGACATATCAATTTGTATAAAATTCTAGTATGAAAAATATATTTATATATTATTTTCCTTATCAAAAATAGAAAAAACAAAAACAATTACACAATTCATCCACCGTAATGTGTGAGAGGATGAACAATGCAATCTTCCACATGAAAAAAATCAACGCCCTATAGTTTTCTACTTAATTATATACTAATTAAGTTGGGCAGGGTTTCAATAAAAAATAGAAGGATAATTGACCTGGAATATCTCGGTCAAAAACTCAAGTTGACTCGTGACTCAGTCAACTCAAAAAAAACCTAGTCAAAACTCATTAATTTTTTTTAATTTTTTTAAAATGATGTTATTTTTGCTTTTTTATAAAATAAAAAAATCTGGGTTGATCGGGAATCACTCGAGTTAACTCATCTAACATGAAACCTAGAAATTATCTCGGGTTGATCCTAAATTGGGTTTAAAAACTATGATTTTATAATATTTTAAATTGTGAAATAAAATTTCATATTACAATATATTAGAAATTAATTAGCTAGTTTAGGCCCATAAAGTCACTTAATAAGGTGGGAAGACCCTAGGGGGACAAATCCATAATAATAATAAGGAGGAGGAGGAGGTAAGACCCTAGGGGGACTAGTCTTTTTTTATATATAATCATCGAGAGTATATTGAGAAGGCCATAAAGCGAATAGCCAAAAAGAAATACAAGAGATAAAAAAAAAAAAAAAAAACTGATCTACTACAGCAAACAACAAGAAGACTACCTAAGATTTCTTATTACACCATAATTTGATGCCATCAGAAGATCTTAAGAGGTCATTTCCTGTATAATTGAAGTTTGAATCTTGAGAACGCAACCAAATAGCAACCCGATGAAGGATGGTGGAGAAACAATCAAACAAGTTTATAGTTCCCTCCTCAAAAACAATTTTGTTCCTCAGCAACCATATACCCCAAATAGTACTACTTGAAATTAATCTCCAAGCTGATCTTTGGAATTTGCCATATACCATTTCGGGCCACTGCAGAAGCAGCAAGTCAATTGTTCTCGGTAAACAACATTGGATACCCCACCAATCCAAAACTTTCATCCAAACACTCCTAGAAAAGTTACAATGTATAAAAAGATGCTCTGAGGTTTCCAAATTTGAGCTGCAAAAGACACATGAAGCTTGTGTGGCAGACAAAACAGTCCGTTGATGGAGAAAAGCTCTTGTACTAACTTTGTCCTGTACTGCCAACCAGAGAAACACCTGAACTTTTGGAGGGGCCCCTTTAATCCAAACATTGGCTTCAAAGACTCTATCAGTCGCAGAGGAAGTATTGTTAATTAGGGTGCAACACGATTTAACTGAGAAGCTTCCATCAGAATTGCATAACCATATAAGTTTGTCATTTTTTCCTTGTCGAATTATCGTTGGCTCCAGCATTGAGAGCAAATGATGGTATTGTTGCTCTTCATAAGATAAGAGCTTCCTACGCCAAACCAAATTCCATCGCCATTGATCATTCACCCATTGACCCATCTCATTAACCAAACCATTCCGAAAAGTAGAAATTTGGTAAAGCTTAGGGAAAATGCTACGTAAAGCATTTGATCCTATCCACACGTTAGACCAGAAAAGGATGGAGGATCCATCTCCAATCTTGAATTTAATGTTTTCACGCAATACTAAGCCGATGACACTGTTTGGATCCAAGATTGACAAAACGTCTTTCCAAAATGGGGAAATATGACCATGCAATTTTGGGATTCCATTCTTGAAAGTTGGGGAGTAAAAATGGGTTGTTACCTGTTTCCATAAGGCATGGTCTGGTAAGTTTAGCCTCCATATCCATTTGAAAAGCATGGATATATTTTTTGACATTAAAGAACCCAACCCGAGGCCTCCTTCTTTTCTAGCTTTCACAACAATACGCCACTGTACCTTACAGATTTTTTTTTGCTTTGCCACTCCAGACCACAAGAATCTTCGTTGAATAGATGTTAGTAAATTACAGACACCTTTCGGCATAAGAAAAGAAGACATATAATATACTGGCAATGAACTCAAGACACTTTTGATTAGGCAGATACGTCCTGCCATACTAAGCATACGACCTCTCCACATGCTCAACTTTCGTCTGAAATTCTCAATAATAGGCTTCCATGTAGACAATCTTTTAGGATTGGATCCTAAAGGCATGCCTAGATAAGAGCAAGGCAAGAAATCAAATCTGCAAAAGACTGAATATGTCATACTAGCACAAGTATCTTCCCCAACATTTATGCCAATTAAAGAGCTTTTATGGAAGTTAATGTGCAAACCTGAACAAATAGCGAACCACAACAGGATCCTTTTAACTGTTTTGACCATATGAAGATTAGCAGGCACGAAGATTAAAGTGTCGTCTGCATATTGTAGGTGACTGAGGCAAAAGCTATCTCCAAAAGGGATACATTTGAAAAGATCATTTGAAGCTGCTCTTTGAAACAAAACAGATAATCCCTCTGCTGCTATTAGAAAAAGGAATGGAGAAAGGGGGTCACCTTGGCGAATCCCACGGCCCATCAAGAATTCCTTAGAAGGAGATCCATTAATCAGCACTGATAATTTTGCGGTGGAGATGCAAGTGTTGATCCAATTAATCCATTTTTCACCAAAACCCATATGCCTCATAACCTGCTCTAAATAATCCCACTGCACACTATCGAAAGCTTTGTGAAAATCCACCTTAAAGATAAGGCTCGGCACTCTGTGTCTTTTCAAGGAATGAACTGCTTCATTGGCAACCAAAAACCCATCAATTATTTTCCTCCCTGCCAAGAAAGCTGTTTGATTCTCACTGATAAGGTCATGCATAACCGCTTTCAGACGGCTAGAAAGAACCTTAGCCATTATCTTGTAAATGCCATGAATCAAACTAAGAGGCCTGAAGTCTTTGAAGCCAACTAGGGAAGCTATCTTTGGAATTAGATGAACATAAGCATGATTGACTCCTTTTGGAAGCCTACCTGTTTTGAAGAAATTCTTGGCCAGGTCTAACAGATCATCTGCAATGAAATTCCAAGCAAGACTGTAGAATTTGAAATTGAAACCATCTGGACCCGGACTCTTGCTCCCATCACAATCCCAAACACTCTGCTTTAATTCTTCCAAAGTGATATCTCGCTCCAAGCTAGCTGAAGAAGAAGACGAGAGTGTTTTAAAACCAACAGGCCCTAAACCAATTCGGAATCTATCAGGACTTCTGAATAAGTTGGAGAAGAAGTTAACTGCCGCATCTTTTATGACCGGTAAACCTTCAACAACAGAACCATTATGAACCACTTTCAAGAGATGGTTTTTAGCCCTCCTGAAGTTAGCAACTAGATGGAAGAAACGCGTGTTGCGATCGCCCAGGCGACACCAAATTTGGCGAGACTTTTGACGCCACATGCTTTCTATATGCAGGTTATATTGCCACTGATTCTTGATCAATGAATCAAGCGAGTTCTGCTCTGCAAGTAGATAATTGCCCATACTCTGATTTCTTTTCTATAGCTGAAATATTGCTTTGGATCAATGACAAAGCAGTCTCCTGATGCCCAAAACCAACCCTATTCCACTGTCTGAGCCGAGTTGCCATAAAGCTGAGCTTCTTAATGAGCTTGAACTGACCTGAAAATTCATTGCAAGCTTCATCCCATATACCCTTTACGATATCTTTAAAATTTGGATGATGGAGCCAACAATCCATGAATTTGAAAGGAATCCAACCTTTTTCTGCAGGTGAAACCCCTAGGATTAAAGGGCAATGATCAGAGAACCCTCTTGGAAGCCGTCGAAGAGACAAAAGGGGGAATTGCAAATGACAACAAGGACTAGAAAAAATACGGTCTAGTTTACTCATGGATCCCCCACGAAACCAGGTGTACAGACCCTCTGACATGTTGTACTCGATTAGGTTGCAATCATCAATAAAAAGTCTAAAAGCCGTTGAACCCACCTTGTTAATGAAGCCACTGCTTCTGTCACTTCGCAACATAGTTTCATTGAAGTCACCTGCTAAAAACCAAGGACACTCAAAAGCAGCCTTCAGAATACGAAGGTCCTTCCAAAGAAGAAGTCTGTCAGCTTGATTGCAAGGGGCATAAACACCTACCACCGCCCCTGAGAAGCCTGTCAAGACATTCTGCCCAAATAACTCGATCCAACCATGACCATACTCCACTGATGATACCGCAAACTTAGAGTTATCCCACATAGCCAGAATGCCCCCTTTAGTACCTTCAGCCTCATTACCAAACCAAGAAACATTATTGACGCTCCATAATTGAAAAACAATCTGTCTGAGTAACTTTGTAACTTAGTTTCAAACAAAAAACAAACTTCTATATCAAAATCCCTGATTAACTTTGAAACCGTCCTCTTCTTTCTAGCTAACCCCAAACCACAAGAATTCCATGAAAGAATCTGCATAAGAAAAGAGATTTAAAATCCTTACAGAACAAAGAGGAACATCTGCTCACTGGGATGCTTCCCAATCAGCCTTCTCTTTACGCCTTTGCTGATTTATATAGGATGTGAAGTCCTCTAAATTGTGAGATTTTTCAATCTGCAAAACCTCTCCTATTTCCAGCATTAAACAAACCTCATCACCCTCAGAAGATTTATTGTTTTCGTCATGAGCTAGCAAGTTCCTCCTGTTACACCTCTGTATTGTTGAGTCCTCAGTATCCATCTCACTCGTATTAACTGTTTCATTCAAACTTCCATCAGCTGTAATCATCTTTGTACGTTGCAACTTCCTTCTTGTTTTTGCAGATAGAGCAATTGCACTCTCTTTTGTGTTTGCATCAGAGTGTAAAATAACTGGGTGATTCATGTGCTGCGGTTTCCAGAATTACTATGGCCTGAGGATTGTATCTTGATTGAAGGGCTAAATCATTGTTTGATCCAAATGAAATAGAGAGAACGTCAGATGGGCTTTGAGATCCACTGCCTATAAACTGGGCTTGCAATCTGGGCCAATACAAGGGAGTCAAGGTCCAAGGCAGCTGTAGGGTTTCTAGCATCTTCTCTCAAAATAGGAGTGCCCTGTCCCGTATATACGGTAAGAGCATTGGAAATGGGACTACTTTTTATATAGCTGCTGTCAGAAAAAGAAAGATTATATGCCATAATTTCTGGAAATCTCTCTAAAGATGAGGCAACATGTTGATCTTGCACCACATCCAGATGAAGAGCATTAAATATGATAAGAGAGCTATCGTCAGAAGTTGATAGCTTGTCTCCATCCTGTGCCAGATCTGAATTTTCCCACCCGCTGCTGCCGCCCCCAAGAGTCCTGGTGACTGATGGAGCCACATCTGCTCTGTCCTCATCTGTGTCTACGCCATCACCCACATCAACCGAGTCTTCCTCGTCATCCTCATCCCCTTGCTCTAGGGATGTCTGAAAGTCATCCATGGTGTATGAAATTGAGCCAGCAATTGGGTAATGTAACTGGTCCATCTCCTCTATCTTAACCTGATATGTTTGATTTTTGAGTTGCAAAACAATCACCTTTATTCACCTTATCCAGTTGTGTACCAATGAGGATCCGTAACTGTGATAGTTCAAAATGTTTGAGAGTAGTTTTATCATAACCTATCATCTGACCAGATCTTTCTAAAATCTTTGTGAGGCATCTGCAATTCCACCCTATAATGGGTAGATTTGTTATTGTTATCCAGGCCATCCGATTCAAAGTTGTGTCAGTCTCAACCCAGGGGCGAACTTCCTCAAAAAATACATCCCAACATTTATTATTCTTCCTCCATGATTCCATTAATATGTCTCTATTATCAAAAATCACAAGGACCTGAGATACCCCAAGAAAGCGAAGTCCAACAAAATCTATATCATGTTGGATCAGTCCAAAACTTATAGAAGAGTAATTGGATCCTTTTTTTATTTTTCCCAGAAGACATCTCTTTAGCCAAGCATAATCCTCTTCTTCAATATCAATGGAGAGTTTTTCAAAGTAATCCTTTGGTCCAGAAGCCACAGGCAGAAGTATTTGTTCCACTTTTCCTTCACTGAGTACCTCTTTGTAACTTATTTCATCTCTTTCACTAATAGGCACTCTTATAGTTGTTTTGGGTTTTGATCTATCAGGAGCTTTGTTCTCTCTTGGAATCTTTTTATAGTGTCTGGCGAAATTGGCCTTTAGTTGGTGATATTCAAACCAAATGTCATTCACACTCTCTAGCAAAACTTTATCAGAAAAGTTTGATGCTATTGTTACAAAACCAAAAAGACTCCCTGATTTGTTGACACGCCTGGATACATAGAGTTTGAGTACAGAGCCAAACTTGCTAAAAGAAGCCTTTATGCGATGGTAATCAGCCCATATTGGGAAACCTTCAAAGTAAATTTGTGGCACTGAAATGTTAAAGGAGTGGTTATTCTGGGTTTTTGGGCTAGGAAAATTGTGAATGTGTTTAGGGGGTGGTTGTTGTTTTGGGTCAAGGTGGAGGTGGCTATTGGAAAGGGATTTTTGATTGATTGTTGATTCGTGGGATTTTAGAAACCTAACCTGCGTTAAGGAGGCTGTATTTTGGATGTTTTGGTGATGGTTTGTGGGTTGTTTAGTGATTGAGTGGGTGGTGTTAGCTTTGAGGGTTTGAAGTTTCGGATTGGAAGCCATGACAGATTCTGGGCAGAGCTTCAAACAACAATTACTCACCAACAATTCAACAAATAACAAATCGCAACGGTGAAACGGTAAAAACACATCTTATGCAGAACATATCCAAATATCAGCTCAAGTTAACGGTTGAATCTCCCTAAATCGGAGTTAGACCAAAACTGACCTGAGATTGATGGACCACTGATTAGCGTGCATAATTGATAAGTAAGTTTAGACTCCATAATTTCCAAATTGAAGAGTAGGCCGCAAGAAAACAAGTTATTGTCAATGCAGTGGTTCATGTATTGATGTCATGCTTAGAATTTAGATGGAAAACAAATGATTTGACTACGAAAAAACTAGTATAAAGTCATCCTTAACATTAGGGGAATAAAAAAAGGACATCATACGAAAAAAGTATAAATTCTAGAATTAATATAATTTCCTTAAAATAATGAATTGCTGTCGGGCATTCAGGAACATATATAAATACAAGGAGAAGAGTAATAAAAATCAACAGAACTCAAGTGGGGTGACAAATCATATAGATGTTTCTTGTTCAATGCATTGCTCCTGTCTTGACTTTGGCTGGCAAACTCGGTCTCCTGCTCTTTTATTGACAGAAGACTTGGAGATTCTCTCGAACAAAAATGGAAAATGATATGGTGGGGGCGTTGTACAAACTCGTTCCTTTTGTATTGATTGAGTTCATCTATTTTTATTTTATTTTTTTATTTTTTTCTGTGAACATCTCTTCGTTGTGTGCAGGTGTACAAATCCTCAAGAAATTAAATGGATTGAAAATCTGGGAATGGAGCAAGGTTATCTTCATTGTCTAGTCCTCTCATGCTTTCTGAGCCTCTCATGAATCTCGCATCCAAGAAATCATGCTCTCTTAACCAAAACCAAGTTTCATCAAAGCATGAAATCGATCGAGCTTCGAAAGGTCAAGTACGTGGGAAGGTCTATACGTACTTCTGCTAAATTATATGCCTTTCCCATTACGCGCTTGGTAGGCTAGAATCAATACTCTATTTACATGCAGATTATCTAGCCATCTTCTTTCACTTCAAATTAATTAACAAGTTTGACGAATATAGCATGGCTTCGCAAAATCACAAGAGTCGTTAGTGTAGCAAAAGAGAAAATGGAGTGAAGGATGATGAGAAGAAGGGTTTCGAGTTCAATGCACCAGTCATTTTCCGTTGACTTTAATTACTTATAGCCTTTGAAGTATCTAGCAAGCAAGTTCAATGTACAAATATTGCTTTCTATAGCTATTAAAATGAGTCACTTTTTCATACCATCTGTCAACATTTTCCAGTTCATAACCCTTCAACGCTAAAATCTATAAAAGAATCCAAGGAAAACACGCCTGATGCTAGCTAGGTCCAAGAGAATTGGTCCATGCGTCTGGAACAAAACAAGAGCCAAAACATGCTTGGTTCTTTTTCTTTTTTTTTAAGAAATAGATGAGCTTAATTTTTTAATTAATCGGACGACGCAGCGTCCTCCTAGTTCAAATTCCGGCTGGAAAGTCGAGTTTTGGGGTCCATTTGGAGAAAAATATATACTCTGTTCATCGACTGGTAATCTTTCTTCTCCCACAAAGGGCAGAAAAATGAAGCTTCGGCTTGTAAGTTTGACCAAGGGCAGCGTTCGATCGCTTCGCTATCTTCCTTTATGATAATAAAACGTGAGACATTGTAAGAAGACAAGAAAGTTGTCTATTTGTTTGTTAAGTCAAATTACATCGTTGTTTTTTTTTATATTAAATGTATTTAATTTTAAATTATTTATTGAATTAATTTGTTTTTTTATTAATATTTAATTTTTATATTAGAGTTCATACTCATTCTTTTAATTATGATATATTTAGTCTTGAATATTTTATTGAATTAATTTGTCTTTAAATTTTATCTCTTAATATTTTATTTTTATATCAAATATAATTCTCATTATTTTTATTGTTATTTGTAGTTATTCTTATTCTTTTCTTGATTGAAATTATTTTTTAATTTTATCTTTTATGATACGGTTTTAACAACTTTACTTGGGTTTTTTAGTGCTTTGTTTTTTAGTATTTTTTATTTATTTACTTTTTAATTTTATTCTTTTATATTTTAATTATAAAAATTAACTATCGTTATTTTTTTATTTTTAAAAATACAATAACAACACTTTGAACATTATTTTTTTACTTTACAAAAAAATTCATTTTACCAACGGTGAAATACATGTCATCTATCCATTACAAAAACATGTATTATTACTAATTTAATTGCTATGAATTCAAAACAATAACCACAACTAAAATCTGCAATTTTTTTATAATAAAATTTCTCACTACTTTTCAAATGAAGAACATGAGCAATACAATGAGATAACAATAATATTCTATAATGAAATTATCACAAAAACAAAATATTAAAATCACTTGCAAATTATTATTTTGATTTTTTATGAAAAATATTTGTTTTTTTAAGTGAAAAAATACTTTTAAGGTTTTCCACAAATGAAAAGGAACATGTTAAGAATTATTCTCTGTTACTTGACACATCTAATTCAGATTTAAAAATTGTTGAACAGAATTCAATAAACATGTTTAATATAAGGATACCTGCGATACCAATTGCTATAAATGGTGAAAGGGAAGAAGGAATTCAATTTACACAAAAAGTCTCGCAGGTCCGTATGATAACTTGCATAACTACTACAGCTACATGGTTGACGCACAAATTGGGAGGCTGAATAAATCTTTTCCTGTATTGACAATCGTGAATTTACATGCAACATCCGTCGGAACATTGTTAAGCTCCAGAACTTAGGGTTGAAAACTATTTCTTCGAGCTTTGCCAGGCTTATCTAGCAGCTGCTGTGTTGATTCACCTGTCCTCTTCTAATCAATAAGATAGTTGTCACAAAATCGCCGTGTCAAAAAAAATGTATTAGATCATAAAAAGTCTCTTATTGTTCTCTGCATTTGTCCATCTTTGTCTTAATTGGAGTGGCTGTGTCTATATCTGTGCAACAAGAAGTTCATTCCATGTGTCTGGAATGCCAGGCAAGCACCAATGCAAGCAATCATTTACGCCTGCTGTTGCCTTAACACTATACCTTGAGATGTGACCTTCGTCTCTTAGATCAGAGAGAGCAGTGATATCCAGAAGAGTGATGTTTGTACCTTTAACAGCAGCCGCAATAACTGGATCACTTGATTCATCCTGTGAGACTTCGCTCCCTCCAGTAAAGGGAGTGGTGTTGTCACAATTACCCCCGGTGTTCCAGTCTCCGTTGCGGAAATGCCTTGGTGAGATGGTCCTGAAGAATGCCCTAAGTCGGGGATGAGAAGGGAGTTGTGAATCAAGCCACCTGGCAACACTATGCACTGTAAGATTCTTGGCATTCCCAACTGCCATGAGTCGTCTATCTTTAAGGGGTTTCCCGTTTACATACATCACCCAATGGTTCGCTGTAATCTTCCCTCTGTTCCAATGATGTCCTGTATTAAGAACTAACACATCAAACTGATGGAGGAATTGCCTCATGAAGGCTGGCACGCGATCCAAATGCATAGCAACATCTGTGGCTTTGTCAGTGATGTTCAAAGGTTCTAAGTCAGCAAGGGTTGATGACCAGTAATACAAAATGGTGGTATTGGTGTTTGAAAACCGATAAGCCCAGCCATTAGGACGAATGGCTCCACGAGGTTTAAAAAGACCATATTCTTTGCCCACATCTTCAACATCTGCCCTCCATTCTCCACCAGTGGCCATGCACATCAAAGATTGGAATTGTTGCCTACCTAATGAATCTCCTATAAATGCAATTGTTTTGTCCTGCATCCTGGAATGCAATAATAATCAGGGAACTGAACAAAAGACGTCTTTGTTTGGTGGTTTGGAGAACAAGAGCATATGTTGTCCTTTCAGAATCAAAAAAAGAAAAAATGAAACTGACCTTCTCAAGAAAGCAGATTTCTCAAACTCCAGGATTTTGCAGTTATCTGGCTGCCAACGATATCCTTCAAAGGAAAAATCTGTTCGCTGGGTTAGTCTACACGCCCACATTTCAGATAACCACTGTTTACATTCAAACCCAGAATACAAAGGCCGCCTGCTTTCTGCAACCCATCTACCCTTGGAATAATTGCAGTCTGCAAAGATGACAGCATCCTTAAAATTCAACCAGACATAAGACTTTGGAGCATGCATAACTTGTAACTGGTGCACAAAGATTAGCAACAGATTTATAGTTTTCATAAACAAATAGGAGACTTAAAACTTCGTGTTAAGTTACCTAGTCAACAGGTGTTGTTTTAAGCTTTCAAATTTTTGTTGCCATTGATTTTTCTATTATCTTTAGCAGGACAAGGTAACTAAATAATGCAGGCCACACATTCAGACTCCTCAAGTAATTACCATTACCCAAACTGTAACGTTCTCAATTTTCAAGTTTACCCTGCCCTGCAATGCTTTTGATTTCTATAATTATTGCTGTAATATAAGGATCTTCCTTGCACTTTAGCAGAACAAGGAAAAGTCTCCTAGTTTAACCCTCATACTAAATTACCTTACTTAGTTATGTGGTAAGCCATGGTGTCCATCATAGTACAAATCTATAACCCATTGACAAGGAAGATAAGTGTGGTTGATCCATATTTCCATTCTTTCCTGTTTTTATTTCAATTTCCTGCCATCATATCTTGGCCTGGCACAATACTAAAGAGGAAAACATGTAATTGTCACTCTAACAACAACAAAAAGCAAAATGAGAGGAGTGAAAAGTATTAAACTCAGGGTGCTGCTTGGATCCCAATGTCCTCCTATCTTAAGCATACTGTGAAACCCAAGTTTGGCTTTGGCTAATTAATGATTATGGCAGCCAAACCCCGGATACATGTGTTTGTGACCCTATAGGTCACTCTGTCTTGGTATCCTCATTTGCTTCTTTGTAATGTAATATTCTTCTGTCAGCAAAAAGAAAAGATTCCACTGTCACAGATTATTGTTCCCATGTTGAATACAATTTTTGTCGTAGGTTGATTATAGCTTATAGCTTGACTATAACCAACAAAGTACAAATGCAAACCATGGTTGTAGCTGGCAAGTGATCATTACAAGAAACCCTGATAGCAAGGACATTGAGGACACAGTAAGTCATGCATTTTCATGTAATGTTCTAGGTCATGAAAACTGAACTAAATATTTGTTACATTGAACATGAAAAAATGCCACAAGCTGTAGACAAGTAGTGTTAATGAAAAGCATGGTAGTTGAGCCAATGAATTTTGACAAAAGGCATCTCTAAGGTTGGTACAACAAAATTCAGAGGAAAGTACAGCCAATAATATAATGAGTTAACTGTGGAACAAAAACAAAGAGCACCACCCTCGTACTATTTAAGAAAGCACCCAAAACGATAAGGAAATGGTCCCCAAAAAAGTTAGGTATATTTCTCATTCTAACTGAGCCAAATCAACAAGTTAAAAAAGCATTTCAATCATCTGTTTAAGTTCCAAAGAACACAAGTACACTCTGATTATAGAATGGAAAGCCCAGAGTTCCTAGAGTTATTATAAATAATGTTCTATGGTTGTAAATGAAAAGGATTCTACCTTCTATCTTAGAAGACGGTGTCCTATCTGCATCCCTATCTTCCAATTGAGGAGCAAATGAGTTGGTAAAATTTGAGGCGTCAAATTCTTTTTCTGGTATTTGTGATTCTCCTGAGCTTGTAGAATCAGAATCTGTTTCCTCAACATGCTTCTTTGGGGTCAAAGAATCAGAAGAGGAGCCTTTGAGGGTATCAACAACAAACTCTGAGCCAAACCAAGAGAAAAGAGAGTAAGTCAGCTGATAACCATGAAATAAAGTTAAGCGACATCATGATTTATTTGGTGTACACAAGAATTTGATGAACACTCATCACAGCAAAAATAAAAATTAACTCAACCAGCAAAATATATAATATAAATAAACTACACTTGGTTTAGAAACCATTCTTCTTATGCCCCAAAACAAAGCTTATCATCTGATCACTTATCTATTCCAATCCCAGCACCAAAGGTAAATACAATAGAATAGGCCTAATACTATTCCAGTCACTTATTTATTCTACTTGGCACCATCCAGTCCAAGGATCTTAATTTTTTTGGAGAAAGAAAGAGATAAAGACAAAGCAAATGGTTAAAAAGGAAGGCAATAAGGCATCCACCTAGATACAGCAATAAAGAAAGAAAAATTTAAGGCAACAGATCTTACAACCCACTGAATATTAGCTAAGGACAGATCTTACAACCCCTTTAAGCATTACCCCATAAGAACTAGAAAAATGTTATCCCATAACAATTGCCTCAATAGAATGATCCTTCAAAAGATCTGGAGCTCTGTTCCATACAGCTGTAAACACAACACACCTCCACAAGGTCTTTCCATCCTTCCTTTCTGAAACAAGGATGATTCCAACAAAAACATTGCACTCTGAAAGCAATAAACATTCTAGAGGCACTTCACTGTTTCAGGAAGTTCTAGGGCAAACATCTTCCAGATTCCAAAAGGCATTGAAAGAGTTTGCCTGACATTAAAATTTTCCGCGGCTAAATTTCACCTCATTTAACTAACTACATCCTCATCCTACCACATAAGTATATCTAGGCCAAAATCCTCCTTGACGCCTGCTTATAAATAATCAAGAAAAGATACTGCAAAAGGGCACTTTCAGGAGTTTTATGGTAATGAACCTTATCCGTAGGTATGGTATGCCACAGTTAACTTGAGTCGTGTCCATATAAATGTAGATGAAATGCGATCTCTGTGAGTTTAAATCATACAGAATGTAAGTGTTCTTACAAATTTGATTAAGGGTTTTGGCAATTTTCTAGCAAGTAAGAAAATGCGGAACGAACCTTACAAGGTTGATTCAGAGAAGAACTTCTCTGGGATGTTAAAGCAAAAACTTTCTATCAAAATCTTTACTCTGTTATATTCTGTTATGTGGTATTTTCAGTTATATAAGCACTTCAGAAAAATGAGAAATACTAGACAGGGACCAAACACAACTAGAGCAATAAGGTCCAAAGTAAACATCCTAGCTACCAACCGTGTACCCTTCAAGATTTTTAGCAGAAAGGAGAGACCAAGTCTACACGCATCTAGAAGTTCTCTGATACCTCATCTTCATTATAGAGTTCCTATCTTCAGAAAAATTCAAAATATAAAGTAATCAAGCAATTACGTTGCAAGGTCATACAATCAGGAATTTAAGCTCTCTCTTTACACATCCTCGCCTACACCACACACACACACAAACAAGTACGTGTATATATCCATGTGAGCAGTGAAATGGGAAGCGAACCTGAAGTATGAAAATTAAACTGCTCTTGCGCTGACCACAAAGTAGTAGCAAAAGGATTCTTTTCCCACGTCCAGAAAAAAAAGGTTGTAAAAGTAAGGAAGAGCAGAGTAGCAGAAAAGTGTCTTCCCCTCAATCTATAAAAAATTGCTCCTTTCATCTCTATTACACAACAAAGGGCAGATTTCAATGCATTACAAGCATTCCATGTGGCAGGTTAAAAATCAGCAACAGCGAATAAGTTCAGGAAAAATCCACCTTAGGATACCCTTACACAGTATATTCGTCCTTCAAGAGGCTTCAGCTGCAAGACAAGAAAAAATAAATAAATAAAGGATGGTTATGGTCATTCGTTCTCCGATGTTGTATGTTTTAGATAGGCCACCTCAAGAGCTACGCCATCGCACACAGTTTTTAGCTATATGACTTTCCACCCGGGTCTTATGAATCAAAAACAAGTTGAGCAAGTACATTTCATTATCTCTTTGCTAAATATCAATTACTTGCTCTAAGATTTGACTATAAATTTTCATAGATCGCCCACTGAAAGACTAAAAACCCAAGCTCATTTACTATCACCAGAAATTTTCAAACTAAAAAAAAAACCATTTGAGTCCAAATAACTACACCTTGATTACCACGTTAATTCCCAAAAAAGAAGTTATGAATCAAGGTCCACAACTCCATTCAACAGGCATTATTAAAAAAACAAAAAAACAAAAACTGAAACTTTACGTGTCTATGTACTGAAAAACGAACGACCCAGAATTCTAATTGTCGAAACAAGAAAACCCAAAAACCTTTGAAGGTAAGATTTGCATTACAGCAAGAAATTGAAGGACAGAAAGCAAATAAAAAAGAAAAAACAAGTACGAACCTGATGATATAATGACAAACGCAGAGAGAGTACAATATTAAAGCCTCCTTCTCCTCTCTTCACTTCTCGTCCTTTCTCTTCTGCAATTGTATTCCTTCTTCCTATAAAAATGGCAAAACTTTTGGCATTCACAGATCTGCCAAACTAAACCTCAAATGCAGAGGGAGAGAAGCCCACAACCAGACACAAAGAAGAGAGAGAGATTATGGTTTTGGCCTAATTATGTTGTGTTAGAAAATTAGGGAGTTTTATGTCATTTTGTGAAACGCGGCGATCTCAGTGACTGTGTGCGCGTGAGTTTTTCTTTAATATAATAAATAATAGGAGGTGAAAGGGAGAGGAAAGGACATGAACGGATTAACAGAGAAAAAGTATGAAGACTCCGAGTTTTTTCCCACGTTAACAAGGTAATAAGAAAATATTTTTCAAACTAATATTGTTAAAAAATAATAATAATCTAGTATAACTAAAGAGGACATGCATGGATTCCATGAGCAACAAATCAATCATGCACAACAACTTCACCGCATGTACTCTATGCACGACCAACGTGATTATCTAATATATCAAGTGGTGGTAAACTATAGCTTTCACATGTATTTTATATTTAATTAAAAGTAAATATGTTATAAATATTACACCTTTAAAAAATGTGTTTTTTCTTTAAGTAAAAAAGAGAGAGGGAGAGAGGGAGAGGAGGGGATTAATCTTTACGAATAAAAATCAAATATGAGATTGATCAAGTGAATTGACATGAAATCCAACTGATTCGAATCCCAGATCATTATGGATTAAATACAAAATAAAAAGGAAAAGAAAAACTTAGCAGACCAGGTTAAAAATACTCGGTCAAAAACTCGAGTAACCTGGTTTCTTTCATTTTGTAAAGATTCGGGTTGAACTCGAGTTAACCAGATTAATCAGATTCTAGTTAAATCCTGAATTAATTGTTAGGTCAATTCCAAGTCAATCTCTTATGTGATTTTTATTCTTTTGTTTCAAAGATTAAATTCTCTTTTTTGTTTTTTTTATACAAAAAAACACATTTTAGAAAAAATATAATATTTATCACATATTCACTTTTAATAAAATACAAAATACATGTGAAAGCTACATTTTACAACCACTAAATACATTTGCCGATTTATTGGTTGTACATGCATGACTGACTTGTTGTGCATGTCCCACAACTTTTACTAAGGGTATGATTAAGAGTGTAGTTGTAATTGTGGTTATTTTTCAAAATGTTTTTCATACTGAAATATATAAAAATAATTTTTTTTATTTTTTAAAAATCATTTTTTAGATCAGCGCATCAAAACGATCCAAAACATAAAAAAAAATTAATTTTTAGCAAAAACAAAATTGAATTTTTAAAAAAAGCAGGTTGGCTCGCGTTTCCAAACGCTACCTAAACATAAAAAAAATTAATTTTTAGTAAAAATAAAATTAATTTTTTAAAAAAAAACGGGTTGGCTCGCGTTTCCAATACGCCGCCTAACTTGTTCTGACTGTTACTTCTTTGACTCTTCTAAATTAAAAAATATTTTTTTAATTATACTAAAAATATTTTTTAATATCATGCTAATATTGAAAAAAAATGGAAAGTCTTCCTACCATAATGGTCTTTTATTTGACATAACGTTTTTTTAATAAATTTCAAGATTAAATAAAGTTTTTGAAAATGATAAAAACTAGTTTTTTTATTTTAAACTTTTTTATTTATAAATTATCAAGTTATTAATATTATCAACACCATATTATCAATATTATTTCCACCAGACTATCATTATCATTATTATGACTAATGTTATGGTTATGCTACAATACTATTATAAATATTGCAACCATTATTTTCATTGTTATTTCTTCATTATCATCTTTTAAATATTAATTATTATCATCATAGTTAACTCCACCATATTAATTACAACCAACATCTTCACCACATTTATTGTAAATCTCGTGTTAAGTACGTAGAGTAATTCCTTACTAGAAATAATAAATTATGAGAAAAGATTTTATGATGATGGTGAGAATTTTCAGTTTATTAGTGTAATAATTCGGAAAAAATAAAAAAATTAAATTGGTACAAAAAAAGTGTCAACTGTCAGGTGTCCGATAGAAATAACGTACGGAACAATTTAAGAGTGGCATTGTTGTAATTTTAAAAATCTCCTCTCCCTTTTAACAAGCCAGCCGACACCATTGAGAGGGAGAAAGAGCCTAAAATTTTTCTTTCTCATAATTGATTTTCTTCATATCCTCTCAAGTTGGATCGAATGGAGAGTATAGAATAGCTAATTCCAACCAAAGAAACTAAACTAAATTAGTCCTTTTAATTGAGGCTGGCATGGAAAAACCTGAAATAATCACCACCCCGCTTAATTAGATAGTTTATACTGGGTTTGTTTTTATATTTTAAAAGTTTTTTTTTTAATTAATAATTTTTAATGTTTTCATATTATTTTACTTAATATCAAAAATATTTTTTTTAAATTAAAAAAATATTATTTTAATGTATTTTTAAACAAAACATATTTTAAAAAGAAATCACTATCATACTGGATCAAAACCTGGACCTTCACCATCCCTACCATCCCTAACTGCGGCAATATTCTTTTAATTAATGATTCACAAAGTGAGATTTGGGCAAGTGATCCAACATAAGGTTTTCATTTAACAAGGTTTTGCATATAGTTTCCTTCTCTTGCCACTTTGTTCAAGGGGTTAACTTACTATGCAAAAGGGTTTTTTTTCTTTTTTAATTTTAGAGTTCAAATCTTAAAATTAATTAACACCTTGAAATATGATTATTATTTTATTTTATTTTGTAAATGCACCAAAATGATATTGAAATACTGTGTCTTTAAAATTATTTTTTTAAAAAAAGGATATTCTCGCCCAAGTTAATTCAAGAATATCCTTATTATATAAAAAATGTATTTGCAATCAGAAGATTCAGTCCATTCATTAGTCTATCACCAAAAAAACAACTTGAACTAGAAGGCTTAATTTTGAACCAGTGAAGAACACTTGGCTCATTGTTAGTGCAATAAGCTATTTTTCACCTTATATACAATGTCCAAGATTTTCACTATCAGACCATTGACAGCACTTCCAACTTCTCCATCACTTGACCCTTCTTGCAAAACTTCGCTCCCTCTAGTCAATGGACAGTGTTCTCAAAGTTTCCATCAGTATTCCATTCTCCATTACTGAAATGTCGCGGAGAAATAGTCCTGAAGAAAACTTTAAGTCGAGGGTGCATGGAAATTTGTGAATCAAGCCACTGAACAATGCTATGAACTGTAAAGTTCTTGGCAACTGGGATTCTTGCTAGATTTCTATCTTCATTAACCTTTCCGTTTATGTAAATCAGCCACCGATTTTTCTTGAACTTTCCTTTGCTCCAATGATTTCCTGTATTGATAACTAAAACATCCAACTGATGGAGGAATTGTCTCATGAAAGCTGGCGGACGGTAAACGCATTGCAATCTTGGAGTCTGGATTCGCCTTATTTAAGGGCTCTAAATCCGAAACGCTTGATGACCAGTAATATAGAATGGTGGTGTTGGTGTTTGTGAACCTGTAAGCAAAGTCATTAAGCCGAGTTGCTTCAGGAAGTTTGATAAGTCCATACGTTCACCAACATTTTCAACTTCAGAACTGTCTTCTCCTCCAGTGGCCATGCACATCAAAGATTGGAATTGCTGCCTTCCTATTGAATCTCCTATGAAAGCAATTGTTTTGTGCTGCATTCTGAAAGGTAACAGACATATTTAGAGAATTGAACATTAGAAGTCGTTTCTAAACAGCCGGCTATTGAAGGGTATAAGTGGATAAATTCAATTGCAAGTATCTGATATCAATGACAAATATTTCAGCAAGTACTTGCTCGAAAACTATGGTTAGGAACTTGTACAAATGCAAAACCGCATATGAACTTGTCCGAGGAAACTGATGGAGAATTTATATCTGATTAAAATAGCCAGACAAGCCTACCTTCTCAAGAAAGCAGTCCGCTCAAAATCTGGCATGGTACAATTTTCTGGCTGCCACCGATATCCCTCATAAGAAATATCCGTTCGGGTTGTCAGTCTACAAGCCCACATTCCTGACAACCAACTTCTGCACTTCTTACCTGAATACAAAGACCACCTGCTGTCCACAACCCATCTACCCTTGGAAAAGTTACAAACTGTGTCAACGAGAAGCATATAAAAAAGATTTCATGGATGGAGCAAACAGGAGAAGCACTTTTGATATGCTTGCAAATTGCAACTGTAACAGGGGAACTTTTGATTACCTTCTGCATTGGAAGGAGCCCATTTAGCCCCAGTGTTTTCATTTATTTGTGGAGGGAAAGAAGTTGAAAATTTAGTTACTTCATGACCAAAACTTTCAAGCTCTTCTTTACTGTTTATGGTATCTGCAAGAAATCCAAGAAAAAAAGCTCCTTACATGTGAAAATAGAATGGCTTGTTTTTCTCCCGTCCGAAGGACAATATATGTAATAATGAGAGTGATTAAACAGAGGAAAAGATGTCTTCCCCTAAACCTACAATAATATCCTCCTTTCCTCATCTTTGCATATACGCTTTGATCAGCATAGATACTCTGCACACAAATAGAACTCCTTCAAGCCTTTAGACAAAGATGATGAACACCTTCAGCAATAATCCATTATAAGCTTTAGGGGTATTGTTCTAGTGTCCCAAGAGGTGTAGCGTGATGATAAAGGGTTTGAGATCTACACAGCAGGTCTCGAGTTCGAGTCAGAGCGTGCACTTCTTGTAAGAGACTGGGACAGCCGGAGTTTTACTCGCTCACCTGGACCCATAAAGTACGCTTTTCGGGAAGTGAGGTTTCCTCGAATCCAAAAAAAAGGTATTGTTCTAGCCTTTGTTTCAGCTATTTGTGCAACAAAAATTCAGAGAGCTTAAACCATTCTCCTATATGCTTAACGAGAGGAAATTAAAGAGGAGGAGGATGCTAATTCTCCTATTTTTAATTAATATAACATGTATGTAAAAAAAAACAGTGGTGTTTGTATCTTAGTTTTAAGCACGCCATTCCATACCAATGAAGAAACATCCAACCACTCGACCACCTGCCTATGATTAGTTTTTCTAGCTCAAAATTTGGTAAAAAAAAAGGAGCAAATGGAAAGGATTGTATGATCAAACGAGTACCGAAATGTTCTATTTTGATGATATTTTTTTTGTTGGTGAAATATTTTGATTAGTAATCGACAACAATTGGCCATTAAATGTTCGAACCATAGGATGAGACAACGTTATTAGGGCTGGGTTGCTTCAACTTCGAGAGTAGAAGGTTTTTCAAGAACAGCCCTCATTTCTAGACATGTAAAGCTTATATGGGCTGGAGCCCTTCTGGACTAAAAGCATAAACAAGAGAGAATCAATGGGCTTTTCCTTTTCCTCGAACAACTCTCATTTCTAGATATCTCCTAGACTCCTACTATCAAGCATTACATTACAGGAAAACTAAAACTTAAAACTGCAGGAGGAATTGCTGTACATCTCCTCGATAAACACTGTGATTACAGTAATATTCTGCAGTAATTTTTTTTTATCCTTCAATTTTTTATATATTTGGTGCTTCGATTTCTTTTTTTTTAATTCGGCTCTTTGACATTGCAATTATATGAATATGGGCTGGGCTTTACGGGTTGTTTTGTCATCTACGATTAAGGACCTCGAGGTGTCAGGAAAATATTTCAAGGCTGGGTTGGATGGTTAAGGAAACTATTTTTGTCTTTTTTAATTTTTTGGTGCCCATTCTTCTTTTTCTAATTTGATTCTCCCAGGTTTTTCTTTTAACCGAATTAATTATTTATTTTGATTACCTAGATATAAAAGTCTTTAATGACAAGGGAAAGGTTTGATGCTATGCTCAATTTATAAAAATATGTTTGATTTTTGTTGATTTAGAACAATTAAAGATTCAAGAACTAAATTGGATTAAAAAAAAATGAGGTTGTAGTTGACAAGCAATGTAGGTTTGGTTGGCATGTGCATTTCACATGCCAGAGAGTGAGGGAGGGCGCAACGCTTTAGCGGCATTTGATGCTTCCACCAGTGCCCAAATTCAACCTTTTATGGTATCTTTCAATATAGCGTGTCGTTCTCTTCCACGTGGGGCATTCATAATGGTCTATCGCTGACCATCTTTTCTTTTTTATTTTCATCTTTTTTCTTTCTTTGCCCTGAAATTCGCACTAGCCATTTCAATATTCAAAGTTGTTCCCTAATTGTATTTTCATTTGGAATCTAGTTTTTATTCTTTTGATTGCTAATTTTTTTTTATTAATCCTTTTCTAAAATTAAAATTATTTTCAATTTCATCATTTAATTAAAAAATAGTAGATTGTCCTTTTATTTTTTATTTTTAAATTTGGTTCTCACTCTTTTAATTGGGGTTTTATCCTTTTGTGAAATTTTGTTTTTCAATTGCATCCTTCAATTCAAAGATGTAAAATATCGTCTTATTTGTTTTAGTATCTAATTTGATCCTCATTCTTTTTATTACTATTTTTTATTTTATATTCTTTTGTAAAATTAATTTTTTTTTCAATTTCATCAACTAGCATAGGTGTTGTTGGAAATTGGCCTTCATGTTTTTTCTCAATGGGGTGATTTTGGTTTCGTGAACCAAGTTGCGGATTCAAAAACTTAACCTGCGTTAACATTGTTCCTTTTTTTTAGATTTTTTTTCACTTATTTTTTTTATTTTATCCTTCCACATTGTATTTTTTTTAACTTGTGTTTTGTTTTAATTGGGCTTCATGATTTTCTTCCATTTTATTTCTTTTCGATTTCATTTCTTTTTGGTTAGCCTGACCACATCATCTATGTTGGAGGTCTAATAGGTTAGTTTGGGTTGATTCGAGTTTTTTTTTTTGTTATTTTTGAAAAAAAATTATTTCACCCTTCAACATTTGATATTTGTGTTTTTTCTTGGTTTTCCTTCTATCAGACTATCTCATTCGCATAATCCAAGTCGTTGAGTTTGGCGAGCTTGCGGATTTGGTGGTGTTTCTTCTTTTGTTCTTTTGTTAGTTGATTTTTTTCTTTTCGATTCCATTCTTCATCATTGGAATTATTAAAAATTTAGCTTCGTTACTTTTTTATTTTTTTTATTGGTTTTTCCCGGTATCATGATCTGAGCTGCAAATTTGGCATGCTCGCTCAGGTTTACTCGAGTTGTTATTTATTTTTATTTTTATTTTTATTCTTATTGGGATTTGAGCTTCATCGCCTTTTTCATTTTTTTTGTTCAAGTTCTCATGAATTTTTTTTTTGTTTTGTTCAATCCATTTACTGTCTGTGGCTGTATTTTTATTATCTAATTAAATCTTACCAGCTTATTTGGCTTGGTTATGTTTATGCCCTGATTTGTTTTTGTTCTTTACAACTCACTTGCATTGCCTTTTTTATTAATATTTTTAATTTCAAAAAAATATTTATTCTTGTTTTATATCATTCATTTAATAAAAATCAAAAGCAATTAGAACACATTCTCAAAATAGTTTTTTGGACAATTCAAAATAAGAAAAGAAAAGGAAAAAAAAAGAGAGAAAAAAGTCACTTGACGTCAAACCAAACCTAACTACTATACATGCATCACCCAAAGAGAAAGAAGACACCGAGACACATCAAATGATGTGACAAAAGCTTGATTTCAACAATCAGCATCAACCTCACGCACCACACGAAGACAGTGGAGCGACTAACACATGTTAGACACGCATCAACATCTTATATATATATATGTGCACAAAATAAAAAATGTTCTTATAACCAAACAACAATAACAAAAAAAAACCCTTATAAAATTATAATCAAGCCCTTGACAATGCTACCTCGAAACAAATCAAAAATAACAAATTAATCGTGTGCAAAGATCATCTTATCTTTCTAGCAAAACTTTAAAAATTAATGGATAAACGGTAAAAGGACAATTTTACTATAACTCTAGACACTTTTGACTGTGGATAGATTACAATTAAAAAAAAAAACCTATATGATATAGTATTTTACTTAATAATGAATATAATAAATTAGTTGGATCAAATTGTATATATAACATATAAAACGATTTGTAAGGGTTTTAATCCATTGATTTCCCATGCATATCCTTTTCATTTTGTCAATGTTCAGAGAATTTTAATATTGTGTAAATTATTATTTTTTAAAGTATTTTTTATTTAGTAATATATTAAATAAATAATTTTTTAAAAAAATATTTTTAAAGCAAAAAAACACCGTCATTCACGTGGTATCTACTTACGCTACGCCACAGCATGATCGGTCCCAAGAAATCCATGTGAAGACGTGACAGGGCTCTGGATCTCCTTATTAAAAAAAAGTAAAAAACTAGTGCTACTTCTAGGACGCAAGGCAGAGAGTGAGATCCAGTGACCTCCACGTTTGGGTTCTTCTTCTGTACTTATTCAGAGTATTCTAGTTCTCATGTGCACGGTCTAGTGGGACCGGATATGGATCGTGGGTCCCTGTGCCGTCATTTGTCGGCAATGGATCTAAACTATATGTTCATTTTTACTTTCTCCCATAGGACAACGCCCACGCAATGCATAAATTTTCTATGTTATTAGAGTGATTAATAAAATATACATGAATGGGTGAGGCTGTTTTTTTTTTAAAAATAAAATTATCCATAATTTTTTTATTTAAAATTTTTATAATCCAGTTTCATAAAATAAAATTTTAAATTGCAATAGAAAAATAAAATTAAAAAACAAATGACTACAATGTAAAACACAGATAAAAATAATGGTTAATTTCAAACTTTTTATAATTTTTATTTTAATTTAAAAATTCATTTTTTTTATTTTCCTGTCACTAAGTTTGAGAAAAAAAGAAAAAGCTCATTGTAAATTGACAAATAAATTTTTTTTATTGTTTCTAACTATAAAGAAATTATTTTTTAAAAAAAGAATATTTAGATGATGATGTATTAGCTCAGTTTTGATCAACCTGCGTTAACTCGCCAAACTCATGATTTAGGTTGTGAACTTCAATGAGTTCAGTAATATTTTTTAATTTTAATTAAATGATAAGAAAATAAAGGCCAATTCAAAATCAACTCAATATTAAATGATAAAATTAAAAAAAAAACTCATAAGAAATCCAATGTTAAAGTTTTTTTTTTAAAAAAAAAGTCAGGCAAGAGGGTCTAAGTGTTCTAGCGTGTGAGGGCCTTAAAAATAAGCCCAAACATATGGGCTTGGGATAGGCCTACACTCCTAGGTCATATTTATTTATTTTTTCACAAGAGGTGTCCTATATTAAAAGAAGAAAACAAAAAAAAACAAGTTATGCGTCAACTGTTTGGGAGGATGAGGCATCCCCTGCTATGCTCAACATAGTATTCACTCACCATTATTGATTGGAAAACCATAATGTTGAGTTTTTTGTATTGAAAATCTATTTTTTTAATCCATTTTCACCCAAAACATTTAATAAACACCATGAAAATCTTCATTAACAACCAACTATCCTCAAAATTACTCAATAAAACAAAGATTAATCAAACCAAAAAATCAAAGTTTGATTATTTTTGTTGTTGGAATCGCAACAACCAACCATTTTTTCTCTTTTTTGTCGTTTTGTAACAATTTTCTATATCCTCTTTCTAACTTATGAAATGAAAAATAAAAAAAATAAATTTATGAATCAAAATAAAAATTATTGTAAATTTGGGATGAACCATGTATTTTCTTCGTGTTTTAATTTATATATTAATTTTATATGATTAGACCATAAAATGATGCAATTAAAAAATAAAAATTAAGAAAAAAGGAAACTGGGCTGAGAGGTTCACTGTACATAGGCCGACCTTCAATTTTTTAGTTTTGGTTACAGTGATAATTATTCAATGTATGATACAAAAACTTTCATATATTATCCAAAACGGATGTTAAATATATGATATTGATTTTATTACGTGATTCAATATATAATAATCGTCCATAATTGATATGTGACTGTATTGTCATGGGACTAATGGTATTGATTCAGTATGTAGGTGATTCAATGGTAAAAAATTAGGATTAAGGGGTTTGTTTTTTTTGTGATCTTAGATTCGAGCTCTGTGGTTGCTAATATGATAGCCACTGGAGACTTACATGGTCGTTAACTTTAGGGCCTATGAGATTAGTGGAGATACGCGTAATCTGACCCGAACACTCACGTTAATCAAAAAAAAAAATTATTGATTCAGTAGTGTATTTTATAAATCTTGTTACATTAATTCATTTGATTTTATATCCTCTCATGTTATTTATTAATTTAGTTTTGAATTCAAAAGAATATGCTAAAAAAAGTTTATAAATTTGAATTTAATAAAAAATAAATAATTTTCTTGTTACGAAAACTGGTGGGAAAATCTCATTATCGTTAAGATGAAGAAAAAAGCAATGATTTTTGTTTGATCTTTTGAGATTATTACTTTTGTCTTGACGAGCGAGATTTGTGTTTGGGCACATGGCGCATATCCGGCGGTCTTATTCAGGAAAGAATATTTAAAAGAGAGAAAATGGGTGTTTCTTAGCTGTACGCGGTGACACCGACATTCATTTCGGGTATTTGACAGTGACAGAATGATTTTTTAAAAATATTTCTTTGTTTTAAGATATATTAAAATAATTTATTTTTGAAAAATTATTTTTATATTAATATATTAAAACAATTTAAAAATATATAAAAAAATTAATTTTAAACAAAAAAAGAAGTCCAAAATTTTAAAAAACTCCATTTTTCTAAATGGCCCCTGTCCTTGTGATGGATTTTATATGAGCTTTTTCAAATGAGGTGTTGGGGCAAGTGGCTTAGATTTGGTTATCTTATTTTAATTTTATTTGTCGCAAGGTTTCTTTTTAGTTTTTAAAAATTGAAATTCCATAGTTTCAGCACAATTAGGTGGCTCTGAATTGTATTTATGATAAATATCCTTAAAAAAAGTGGAATTTTATCCTAGAAAGATATATTCTAAGGAATTGGTTGTGGAATTTTATCCTAGAAAGATATCTTCTAGATCTGAGAGTTTGAATTTTAAAATCAATGTTTAGAAGAATTTACTTCTTCTAGACACATTTAATTCACATGAAAAATACATTCTTAAAAAAAAAAAAAAAGAAGGTGGTGCTGGCTATGGGGTTCGAACCCATGCGTACTTATGTACAGAAGATCTTAAGTCTTCCCCCTTAACCTCTCGGGCAAACCAGCTGATGCGAATGCAAGCTCATGTTCAATATATTTCTATACTCTTTTCAAGCAATATAAGAAATGCTAACGTGTTCCTAATAGTTACTCTACTCGAACTAATATGGCATTTGTTATGCAGAGAGAGTTGTTAAAGTTGTGGCAGAATGATTATTAACTCATCTAATCAAATATCATTGTTAATTAATTAATTAATTTAATATTTTAGTATAAACACAAGCTAGTTGTAATTTATTAGTTAGTAAATGTTTTGTGTATCTTATATTATTCAATTTCTTTAAGTGGAACCTTCGGATTCAACTCTAGACTACGTACGTGGGCTGTAAAATGAATTATCCATAATTTTTTTATTTAAAATTTTTATAATCCAGTTTCATAAAATAAAATTTTAAATTGCAATAGAAAAATAAAATTAAAAAACAAATGACTACAATGTAAAACACAGATAATAATAATGGTTAATTTCAAACTTTTTATAATTTTTATTTTAATTTAAAAATTCATTTTTTTATTTTCTGTCACTAAGTTTGAGAAAAAAAGAAAAAACTCATTGTAAATTGACAAATAATTTTTTTTTATTGATTCTAACTATAAAGAAATTATTTTTTAAAAAAATAATATTTAGATGATGATGTATTAGTTCAGTTTTGATCAACCTGCGTTAACTCGTCAAACTCATGATTTAGGTTGTGAACTTCAATGAGTTCAGTAACATTTTTTAATTTTAATTAAATGATAAGAAAATAAAGGCCAATTCAAAATCAACTCAATATTAAATGATAAAATTAAAAAAAAAAACTCATAAGAAAAATGAATAATTATAAGAATAATTAATGATATTAGTTAGTAATTTAAATTTAAATATCTGAAATATTGTCATTAGTTTCAGGGAAAAGGATAATCAGGTCATGTTATATTACAATACTATATATTATATGACAAAAATCATGTTATATTCCAAATCTTAATCAATCATTGTTCTTATGGCGTAATGCGATTCATACAGTGTCTCATAAAGATCGTCGTTCGGAAATTAATATCATGTTTAGAGCATACAAAAAGATGAAAAGGGATTTAGGAAGGGAAGATCTACTCTCATTATAACGTAGATTTGGCTCTTTTTAAGTTGGTGCTAATCTCAGTCATTAAAATTAAATGATGGGCTAAGTTTTTATTAGGAATGTTTCTCCAGATTCATATTAAGTTATATTTAAAGGGAATCTTTTTCATGTGATTAAATCAGTTAATTTAATTATTTTTAATGTGAAAAGATATATTAAATAGTCCTAGCCATCTTCTTATAATTTAAAAGGCGGAATTTTCTTCTTCTATATCATATTAAAACTAAAACTTTGTTTGTTTTTTAATAGATTTCACGTTAGTGAATTACACTTAATAACATGTTTGGTTTTTAAAAGAAATGAGTTTTATGTTGTGAGGCCCACTAAAATATTAAATTCAAAACATAGTTATTATGAAACAGTTTTTACATGTTTTTTTAACCGAATTTTATAAATATTCCTAATATGTTTGTCCAAAATTACCAAAAAATCCTTACTAGCCTCCCTTTTACTGTTGGTAAGAAAGTAAAAAAAGTTTTATCTAAATACTTTACACATGTTTTTTACTACATATAAACTTCAACTATAATTTTTACCAAATACTTATTTAAATCTAACTAACTATAATTAAAAATACTTTTTCTAAACTTATTTTTTTCAAATCACAACCATAAAAGATATCTAAAAAACAAACAAACCCTAGCTTGAAAGGAGCCAAATAAGCTCAAACTATGTTAAATATTTTGTTAAAGAAAAAGGCATTGAATATTTTGTTGAGGAGAAGATGTATATCAATGCTTAGTTTACGGTGTATTTGAAAGTGTAGTAGTAATTATTTTTGAAAGTGTTTTTAATTTAAAAATATATTAAAATTATTTTTGATATCAATACATAAAAATGTTCTTAAAACATAAAAAAATAAATTAATTTGAAGCAAAAAAAAAAAATTTTTTTTTTGAAAACTCTTTTAAAGCACAAAAGGAATGAAGCTATTATTTATGATGAGACAATAAAACATGGATGTGTTACCTCACATCAAATGATTTGGAACATGCGATGTAATCTCATCAATTGGCAAGATGTTCCCGAAGCCTTGGCCCCTACAGCCTCCTATTTTTATCAATGGTTTTGCCGAACACAGAAACAGTCAGTGCCACTGTCACCAATCTTTTCTTTGGTAAATCTCCACGGCTCTCTCGACAGGTAACAAGGCATTATTTTGTGAGGTGGAAAAGCAAAATATGGCCACGATCAATTCCATTCAAAGTAGCTAGATATCTTAACTGTCTAATAATACAAATATTTGTACTTGAGGTTGTGGTCTAGTGGGGGAAGGGCCTTGTTCTCTTTCTCTATACTCGGGTTTCATTCTTTCTCTGCATGTTTACTGGGCTTGTAGGGTGTTCATTAAGTCCGGGGATTAGTCGTGGTGCATGTAAGCTGACCCGGACACCCCGGGTTATAAAAAAAATTACAAATATTTTTGAAATTAAGTTGTGTTCTATGCTTTTTTTTTACAGATCTTTACATGACTTGTTACCAAGTGTAGGAGTAATGTTTTTTTACTGAACTTTCTATGGTTTCATACAATTGAGATTGTATGCCGATTCAAGCAACCTTCTTTAACTTGGAATAACAGAAGTCAGGCTTGTTTCAATTGTATTCTTGGCTACAATAAAAATCAAGATTGATATTAAAATAAAAAAAAATCATGTTTTGTTGAAGAGATTTAGATAAAAATATAAAATAAATATGTTTCCGAGATAATATTAAAATTAATTTTTTATTTTCAAAACAAAAATTACAGAGAAACATTTTATTTTTATCTTTATTATGTTATTTTATTTATTTATTTCAAGACAATAAAACTAAACCCTAACTAATGGATGTGAAATGGTACGCCCCAATGTTATTATTTAAGATTTGAATACTATAATCCTGAGGGGTGTAGTTTAACTGATCAGATTTTAGGTTTATTCCATAGAGATCATCAGTTCGAATCTCACAAACTTCAGGGTCACTAGAGGCTTACATGATCGTTAAGTTCATGGCCCGTGAGATTAGTTGAGGTAAGCGCAAGCTGGCCCGGATATCCACGTTAATAATAATAATAAAAAGATTTGAATACTAAAAGAAACCTCATGAAACGGCAAAGTATAAGAATCGATCAAAGAACAACAGTTTAGTAGATAAAATTAAATTTATTCAAACTACAATTTTATTGTTAAAAGAAAAATAAAATGGTAGTTCGAATAAATTTAATGTAACGTTGATTGTATCGTTAATGGGAACAAAATAAAAAATCACCCAAAATAATTAAGTAATAACTTAAAGGATTTAGAGAATTTACTATTCACCCAGGTCATGTGGATTACAATAGTAATTCACAATGTATTTTTTTTTAATTTTTTTTGTCACTTTTTAATTTTATTTTCAACTCTCCCCTTCTTTCTTTTTTTTTGTTTATTTTTTATAAAATTATCTTTGTTGATTTTTTTTTAATATTAAGCTGGTTAAAAATTTCGCTTTGTGATTTTTTTCCTTAAAATACTATAGATTGCTACGATGTTTTTCACATGGTTTTTCTATTTTATTTTTTTATTTTTTAAAATTATATTTGTCGATTTTATTTTTTTAATATTGAGCTGATTGAGAATTTAATTTTTTAATTTTTTTCTTTAAAACATTGTTGATTGCTACAATGTTTCTCCGCATGGTTTTTTTGTTTTTGTTTTTTTATGATTTTTTTTGAAATTATCTTTTTTGATTTTATTTTTTAATATTAAGCTAGTTAAAAATTACAGTTACAATATATGAGGAAAACATTGTAATTTTCATCGTAAATTACTGTGGATTGCTATAATGTTTTTTTTTACATGATTTTTTTTTGTTTTGTTATGTTTTTATCTAAAATTGTCTTTGTCAATTTTATTTTTTAAATATTGAACTGATTAAGAATTGTAATTACAAATAAAACTAAATTATATAGAAAAAACATTGAAATTTTTCTTACAAAATAAAATACTATAGATTGATATAATTTTTCTTGACGTGATTTTTTTTAGTTAAGATCCGGAAAGCGTTGAAAACCACGCAACAATCTTCCATTGAGTAAGTCCTAAGACTAGCAAACCATCAGCAATTTCAAGCCTCCATCCATAATCTTTTAATAATAAAGATGGCCTTTGCTTAAACTTTAAGCATTAAACCATAATTGTAATTATATTTTATTTTATTAGGGAAAAGGAGAAAAAGGACAATCTAGGCAATTTGCCAAACGCTCCTACGTGGCTGAGACTTGAGATAATAATAATAAATGATAAATAATATTATTGTTAGTCGTTCGTCAATGAAATGCCAATTTTAATAAGAGTATGTTCTACGAAAGTTTTTAAAAGTTTTGATTTAATTTGATGTTTTTTTAATTTTAATATGTTAATATTAAAAATATTTTTTTAAAAAATATAAAAAATTATTTTGATATATTTCCAACTAAAAAATACTTTTAAAAACAACCGGTATTACTATTTCAAACACCTTTAACTAAAGTGGAGGATATTATTAACGTGTTTGGAGTTACGGTAGAACTTGTTTTTTAAATTAATTTTTGTTTGATAATATATTAAAATAATATTTTTATTTAAAAGAATGATTTTTTTATTTTAAATTAATTTTTTTAAAATATCTTGATATATTAATATTAAATTAATATTTTAAAAATAAAAAATAATATTTTAATATATTTCTCAACACAACACACACAAGTACTTAGATCACAGGCAACCCTGACTACCTCATATTTATTTGTGTGGATGTTAATTTTGTAAATGATAAAAATGTGATAACAATAGAGACAGTAATTAAAGATGAAATTGAATAATGTACACAAGTTCAGGCACCAAAATGATCATTGCACCTAAAAACATTGCAAAAAAAAATTGGTCCTCTTCTCCACTCTATTATAAGCGGTAGTATTCTATCAAGAAAGTCTCTCTCAAGAGCAGCTGATTTCACGGCAATTCTTGTGGCTTTCACTCTCCGTGTCTTGTTCGACCGTCCCTTTTCCTCTTCCTTCTCACGTAGATTATAGGAGTTCTGTACTAACAAAACCAAAGTGAACACGGATCCTTCTTATTTAACCCATCTCTTCGTATTCTTCTCCTACTTCTATTTCTTTATCCTTGTCTTTCCCTTTTCTTGTCAATTAGTAGCTTTGGATCAATCTCCCTCTCCCTCTCTCTTTGCCAACTTAGAAATATGAACAGATAAGGCTATAAAAGCTTGCATCTTTCACACCCTAGATCTGCTTCTCTTCATATTATCAACACAAGGTATGCCAGAATGTTATTTTTCAGTGCCTGTAATCTTCAGCTCATTCATCATTGTATCTTGGATTTGTTTTACATCATCTGGGCTTCTTTACTTTTTGCAAATCATGTGAGACATGACTAAGTCTTAATGGATCTTATGTGATCTTGATGTGATCCCTTTATAATACTTGGTTTTAGCAAAAGGTTGTCATTATAAGGCTCAATTATATAGATCTGCATTGTTTTCTTGTTACATCTTTATTATTTTTGCTTGTAATGTTGTGTTTTGTGGTTATTTGTAATGGGATTTTTACGACAACCTTTTATCAAGTTTGAATCTCTTGCTTTTTTGTGGTAGTAGTTTTTATCTTTTTGTTTAAGTTTGTCATTATGTATGCTAAAAGTCTGTTACTTTTTCTTGAAGGTTAGTTGATTTGATCCATTCTCGATCTAAGCATTAATATTTGTTTTGTGCTACCTGTGTTCGATGCCAATTCAATTTCATAAGATAAAAAGATTTTATGTTTTCCAATTACGCTTACAACCTTACGAATGTGGATATATTGCTGTTTTAAGGTTGGACTTGACAAATCGGGATGAATTTCTTGTATATTTTGGGAGCTATGCTACTTTATGTGTGTAAAATATATGATGAAATGCGATCTGAAAATTTTGACCGATGTGTCAAAATGTATGCTTTGTAGGCTGTGTCGCTGTGAGATTTGTCATGGTTTGAACTTTGATATGCAGGTGTTCAAAATTTTGAGAATTGATTGGCTATAGGAGAACATGGCGTTAGGAAAATATAGCAGGGTAGACAATAGAAGACAAAATTCGAGTTACTGCTCGACAGTGACAATCACGGTGTTTGTGGGTCTCTGCTTGGTTGGGGTATGGATGATGACATCGTCTTCTGTGGTTCCTGGACAAAGTGTTGATGCTCCTGCTCAGGAAAACAAGAATGAGGTGAAGCAACAAGTTCCTGAGAGCAATGAAATCAATCCTAAGCAACCTGAGGACAGCCCAGGTGATTTGCCTGAGGATGCAACACAAGGAGACAGCAGTACACCTGAAGAGAAGCCCGAAGAGAAGCCCAATGAGATTCCTGAAGAGAAGCCCGATGAGATTCCTGAAGAGAAGCCCGATGAGAAGCCGGAAGAGAAGCCGGAGGAGAAACCAGAAGAGAAGCCGGAGGACAAGCAAGAAGAGCAGCCTGAGGAGAAGCCAGAAGAGAAGCCTGAGGAAAAATCTAATGAAGATACCAAGTCCGATGATGGGTCAACTACTGAGACACAAAATGGAGGAACTAATGCAGAGGATGGTGACACTAAAATCAACAATGGAGAAACAAACACAAAAGATGGAGGGACAAAGCCAGATGATGGTGAAAGTAATGCAGCTGGACAAGGAGATTCCGAGGAGAATTCAACGGAGAAGAAACCTGGTACTGATGAGACTGAAACAAAATTGGTCGAGAATACTGGTGAAGGTGAGGATGGGGAAACAGGGAATGATAAGATAGATGAGAAGGTGGATCAGAAAGATAGTAAGGAGGCGGATAAAAGTTCTGATGGGCAGGCCAACAACCAGAGTTCAGGCGAGTTACTTCCTTCAGGGGCTCAGTCAGAGCTTTTGAATGAAACGACCACTCAGAGCGGTTCGTGGTCAACTCAGGCAGCAGAGTCAAAGAATGAGAAGGAAACTCAAAAGTCTTCTAATCAACAAGGGGGGTACAATTGGAAACTGTGCAATGTCACTGCTGGGCCTGATTACATCCCATGTCTTGACAATTGGCAAAAAATTAGGAGTCTTCATTCTACAAAGCACTATGAACATCGAGAGAGGCACTGTCCTGAAGAACCCCCAACCTGTCTTGTTCCTCTTCCTGAAGGATATAAACGCCCAATTGAGTGGTCTACAAGCAGGGAAAAGGTACGTTCAATAAGTTTATGCAAGTTCATTGACTGCCTGCCATTTTCTTGCAATGTTGGATTAATACTCTGTGTTGTTGCAGATATGGTACCATAATGTTCCCCACACCAAGCTTGCACAAATTAAGGGGCATCAAAACTGGGTGAAAGTTACTGGTGAATTCCTCACTTTCCCTGGTGGTGGAACCCAGTTTAAGCATGGCGCTCTTCATTACATTGACTTCATAAATGAGGTGAACTGCGTTATATGTTATTTTAATGCCCTGTTTTTGTGTGTTTTATGAGTTTATTTATGGTTGCTACTTTGCTACTCTCCTCCCTTTGGGTTGCAAGCATTCTGGAGTTACTAATGTGATTGTGCATACCTGGCTGTGTGTTATCATTACAAATATTGTTGTCTTTAGTTTTCTGAAAGTAAACTTAAGATTGTGGTTGAGTGGTAAGCTGTCTTAAGATCTTTGCCTCATGAATAATTTTGACCCCCCCTATTGGTGGTTATTCTAATCAATAAAGTTCTAGTTTGGCTGGATCTAGGTTACCCCTGCACTTGATGGCCTGCATCTTGGATATAAAATTGGATGCATGGTATATCCAAATTCTTAAGTCATCACTAAATAAGCATGGTATTGGAGGCTTTAGGATGTGGTTTGAAAAACTTGAAAGATTGGAAAAATAATTCAAAGGGAGGTGCAGAAGTTATTTTTAGGTTGGAAGAAAGATAGAGCTGCAGTGTGGGAGTTGATTTGGAAAATGCTGAGAAACTGAGTGGGGTAGCATAGACACTCGTGAAGGGGGAAATTATTCAGTCAGCTTTTCATTTATTGTCATGTGTGTTGAATGATTATTTGTACTTAGATACACTGTTCCAATTCTCCTGTGTACATTAAATCTTGAAATCTTTGATAATACAGCATCCCAACTTTTCCAAAATCCAGCAAAATTGCCTTTTCATGAAAAGCTTATTTATCAATCCCTTACATATTTACTGTTTTTTTTTTAATATATATAACAAGATGCATAAGCTTTCAATTGCTTTTACTTGAATTTTATGTTCCATTTTCCTGTGAGATTCTGAATGTTGAGACTTGTATGGTGCAGTCTGTGCCTGACATTGCATGGGGAAAACAAACCCGTGTGATATTGGATGTTGGATGTGGAGTTGCTAGCTTTGGAGGATATCTCTTTGACAGAGATGTTCTAACAATGTCATTTGCCCCTAAAGATGAGCATGAAGCTCAAGTACAATTTGCTCTTGAAAGAGGAATCCCAGCTATATCAGCTGTGATGGGAACAAAGAGGCTTCCCTACCCTGGCAGAGTTTTTGATGCTGTTCATTGTGCGCGCTGTAGAGTACCGTGGCATATTGAAGGTGGGCACTTAATTTGCATTTCCTCAGATAGGTTTAAAGCTCATCCAAACTTATATTATATACCTTTTTGGGCCGTGTTCTTTGATTTGCTCCATGTGCTGATCTCTTCTGATCAATACTATATAAAATGGGATTTCTTAGTTTTATTTAACAAAATATAGAGAGGAATATAAAATTTAATTTTGTTTTATCTTAATTGAGCAATTGACATATGCAGGTGGTAAACTTCTTCTGGAGCTGAATCGTGTGTTGCGACCTGGTGGTTTGTTTGTGTGGTCTGCTACTCCTGTTTATCAGAAGCTAGCTGAAGATGTTGAAATTTGGCAAGGTTGGTGATTTCTTAACCAAACATGAACTGATTTTTGAGAGAGTTGATGGATTCTAACATGTGCTTTTCATGGGAATTGCTTGCAGCCATGACCGAACTAACAAAAGCTATGTGCTGGGAACTTGTGTCTATTAACAAGGACACAATTAATGGAGTGGGTGTAGCTACATACAGGAAGCCTACTTCCAATGACTGCTATGAGAAAAGATCAAAACAAGAGCCTCCACTTTGTGAAGCATCTGATGATCCAAACGCAGCCTGGTAATTTTACTGTTAAGGCGAGGAATATAGTAATAATCAATGTTTTACTGCTAAAATTCTCTGTGGATATGTGTCTTTCAACCATTGCTCCATGCATGTGTATCTCATGAAATCTTTCTGCTCTTTTACATTTCTATTCACACACATACACACAAAGAAAAGTTGCATGTGAATCTGGAGAACATGCATTGAATTTGAAGGAGGTGCCATAATTTTTCTTAGAACAAATTTCCGTGCGTAGGAATAGCTAGCATGCATCACAAGGTGCATAACTTCTATAATTTAATTTCGTTCTTGTGCTTAGGAATGTGCCACTGCAAGCATGTATGCATAAGGTGCCTGTAGATTCACTGGAACGTGGGTCTCAATGGCCAGAGCAATGGCCGGCAAGGTTGGGTAAAACACCTTATTGGATGTTGAGTTCCCAAGTTGGAGTTTATGGTAAACCAGCACCAGAAGATTTCACTGCAGATTATGAGCACTGGAAGCGGGTGGTCTCCAATTCATATCTAAATGGAATTGGAATAAACTGGTCATCTGTGAGAAATGCCATGGACATGAGATCTGTTTATGGAGGGTAAGCACAATTTTTGTTGTTTCTTGTTGAAAGTGTTAGATGATTAATGCTCCTGTTTATTTCTCTGGCAAAATACCACACCTAACAACTTTTTATCTTTCTTGCCATGATTTTTTATAATGTAAAAATTTGTTATGCTGGCATGGAGAATAATCTACTTCCCCACCTTCCCTTTTAGCAGGGTTTGGTGCTTTTGCAAAGCTACATAATAAAATGTAAATATTGCCTTTTTTATTTGGTCTGATATTCTTGTTGTGTTGGCAGTTTTGCTGCAGCTCTGAAGGAGTTGAACGTGTGGGTCATGAATGTGATCACGGTAGACTCGCCAGATACTCTACCTATAATTTATGAACGTGGGCTGTTTGGAATTTATCATGATTGGTGTGAATCATTTAGCACTTATCCTAGATCTTATGATCTTCTCCATGCGGACCATCTATTCTCCAAGGTTAAAAAGAGGTATATAATAATAATCTAAAGTGCATTTCTTACCGCTGAAAGTTTCACTTGATAAACCTCACTGTTTCTCTGCTTTCTGTGTCTAACCTTGCAATGGTTTGTGAGTCTTACAGGTGCAGTATGGTGGCTGTATTTGCGGAAGTTGATAGAATTCTGAGGCCGGAAGGGAAGCTCATTGTCCGGGACAATGTTGAGACCATGAATGAGCTGGAGAACATGGCAAGGTCTATGCAGTGGGAGGTTCGTATGACCTACTCTAAGGACAAGGAAGGATTGCTGTGTGTCCAGAAATCCAAGTGGCGACCCAGAGAGTCAGAGACACTCACTTATGCTATTGCTTAAGCATGATTCCAGCCCAGTCATTGGCACTTCCATTCTCGGTGCTCTATTGCAAGTGAGATTAGGTATTCTTTTTGCTCTGGTTGCTAATTACAATTCATGTAACAGTATCTCCATGTTAGCTTATCTACCATGATAATTAGGATTGTCATTGCCAGATGTTTTTCGTATCTTTTAGTTTTATGATTTCTTCATCCCAAGATTTGTGTCACAGTTTCAGTTAATATTATTGTTAAAAAGAGGACAATGCATTCTTTAAGTGTAAAGTCCAATTGTTATAGGTTTGGACGAACATCAAATTTTTTGAATATCATATGGAATTGTGTAATGCTGAATTTGTCTCTATTGCATCTCAATGAAAGAAAAGTTGATTGTGGACAGCTACATTTTGTTCGGCACTTGAAAAGAACATGATGACCCTTTTTTACTTGCTCCTATTGGAGATTCAATTTTTGTTTCCTCACTGTCTTAACAATGGTTTTGCAGTTCTGTAATTGATTTTTGCAGACTGTCTATTTTACTCCATTTTCCTTTGTCCTGAAATATATTTGTCAAAAACCGAACCTCATGTATGTTCTCTACAAGGAAAATGATGCGCAACTGGCACATTATTTCTATCTAGTTTGGATCTCATCTGATAAATGATACAGTTTGCAATTTGCATGAACAAACATTCGCCTTTGTTCATAAAACCCTAATTTATTTTAGCTTAATATGTATAGCTTTGCTAGAGTGACGAGCATTAAATTAACCTAAGATTAGAGATTCTTTCAATCACGACGTAAGTTACAACAAAATTGACTGCTTGTCAAGTTTCCCAGATTCAATGGAAGAGGTTCAGAAGAAACTATGTGAAACCATCTTCTTATCTTAACCCCAACAATTAAACCAAAGCTTGTCACCATGGAGGCATATATCAAAGCCCAAACCGATCAATACTTTGAACACAAGTTAGATTAGGTCATGGAAGTAATCTACTTCTCCACAAAAGCAGCTTTATCTATTAAAAAATCAGCCAAGTCTTTTATTTTCCCTCTTCACATGCCTATTTTCCTGTTCTTCTTTCCAGTTATTTCAGTCCACAAAACAAGCCTTAACATTACTATCAAAGTTAAAACCAATCTGTTACACTTCGGAGAGGGCGTGTGTGTGCATGGGAGAGAAACGGAAGATGAAAACCATGGAAATAGAACGGATGGCCACGGTGGAGGAAGCCCAGAAAACCCATGTTTAAAGAGTTGCAGCAGCAACAATCACAACAGTAAAGAGCAAGAACACTTCCTTCCTATAGCAAATGTTGGCAGAGTTATGAATAAAGCGATTCCAATATGAAAGACGCGAAAGAAACAGTTCAAGAGTGCGTCATCAGCTTTGTTACCGGAGAAGCATCTGATAAATGCCAAAGAGAGAAGAGAGACTATTAATGGTGATGATATTATTTGGGCCGTCACAACCCTAGGGTTTGAAGACTTTATCGCTCCACTTAAATTTTAGCTCAGCAAATATAGAGAGATTGAAGGAGAGAAGCTTAATGTTCCGAAGCAACAAAGAATGGAACAACAAAGGTTACAACAGCATCATTATCAACAAGAACAAGAACAAAATATGATATTCCCTCACACTAATGTATATTCTTGCTCAGATCTTACGTCTCAGCCGCCATTTTTTATGACAGCTGATCATCAACCATTTCCTTTGCCTTTCTCTCCTAATTCCATCCTAAAACATTTACAACTCCAAAATCGATATATGCTAAGTGATCTCTAGTTTCACATAGTTTCTTTATTTTCGTTTTCACCACCCTTCAAAGAAAATGATCTCTAGTTTCACTTTCCAATTAATTTAGCAGCTAATTTATTTCAAAATTAGATTTTGAACTTCAAAGAAAGTAACGCTGTTCTTAGATCACTTGAATGTTGGAGGACACCGAAATCGTTATTTAATTGGTCAAGGAAATAATATGGTTCAAATCATTTTATTCTCACTTGTATTCAAAGGAGGAAGGATTGGAGGAATAAATGGACGATAATGGCTCCTTTAATTTTTTTCGTTAACATAAAGTGCTCCCAACATTTCTTGTATTTATAGTAAACAAACACAATCTAATATATTTGTTGTATAAACAGATGGGATTGTTGCCCATTTTAACGAGTGGATCAATTACTTGCTTTGCTTCTGCTTCAATTAGTCGAACCATTCCTGTTGGACGTTAGTTGAATCATGCATCGATCTTCTGCTTCAATTAGTTGAACCATTCCTGTTGGACGTTAGTTGAATCATGCATCGATATCATATCTTCAATATTTATTAATAAATATCACCAAAAGAATCCAGTTTTAAAATAAATTTGGTATCTAAATTAAATTGAGAAAAACTTTGGAATAGAATTACCTTAACAGTGAAGGAGGTGGCTTCCTTTTTTTTTTTTTTTTAATTCTCTTTTTTTTCCCTTTCATTTTCATCATTTTTTTTAATTTTATCATTTAATATTTTGTTAATTTTAAATTTATTTTGATAAATTATTTCAATTTATTTTTTATGAGATTATCGCAATCTTAAACAAACGTTTCGATATTTGTTTGTGTTTGGTTTGTGCTTGATTTTCCGAATGTATATTTTTGTTATCATATAATTAAGTAAAACATAGTTTTTTTTTTTTTTTAAAAATTTCTTAAACCCAGTAGAGTCCATCACCCGGATCGTAAACTTGATAGATTAAACTGTAAAGACTAAGTCGATCCAATATGTTACTGTTTCAATATTTAATGTTAAACCGGTGCTAGGCAAGAAGTCGGGTTGAGAGGTTTTAAGGTTGAAATGTTGGGACGGGTTGAGAGGTTTTAAGGTTGACATGTTGGGACGAGTTTAATAATAATACCAAATAGTTCCCTGTGATATGAAATTTTTTTATGTTAGTTTTTTTTTATTAAAGTTGCAGCTTTAACAAAAAAAAGTTTAGGCCGTAAGCAATTATTTGACATTGTTATTAAACCCGACCCAGTAGGTCAATCTTGAAACCTTCCGACTTGTCTCATTACCTAGCCCAAGTTTAAATTTAACCTGCGTGGGAGTTGCCTTGACATGACCCTGACAACTTGATGGATCTAAAAGCAACCCGAATGACAGATAAAAAAATTGATTTGGCTTTTAAAAAAATCAAGATGATATATTTTTTTTAATATTGAGACGATGATATGTTAGATCGACATGAGTTTCACAGTTTAACCCGTGATCCGGATCATGAACTTTATTGAGTTTAATAACTTTGTTTTCTTAAACAAGTTTTTACTTACTGATATGATAACAAAAATAGACACTCGAAAACTTGAGCACCAATCAAATATTGGGTATTTGTTTGAGATTGCGATAACCTCATCAAAAACAAACCAAAATAAATTATGAAGACTAGTTCAAAATCAACCAAATGTTGAAAGGTGAAATTGAAAAAAAAAGAGTAAAAAAGATTCAATAAAAAAAAGGAAGATGGAATTTATAAAAAAAAAACAGGAAAAAAAGGACCCGACTCATCGAGTAAACCTTGAAATCTCTTGATTCAACTCCTTGCCCAACATGTGTTGAAAATTAACTAGTATGAAAGTTACCCTAACATGATACAATAAACTTGGTGGGTTCAAAGGCAACATAAATGACCGGTAAGAAGTGTGGTTTGACTTTAAAAAAGTTTCAAGATAACATCTTTTTTTTTAATATTAAGACGATGATATATTTAATCAACCTAAACTTTGCTGCTTCACCCATGATCTAGATTGTAGACTCCATTGAGTTAAACAACTTTGTTTTTTTAAACCATTTTTACTTAATGACATGAAACAAAAATATGTGTTCATAAAATTAAACACTAATCAAATATTAAGATGTTTATTTGAAACTATAGTAACCTAATATAAAACAATTCAAAACAAATTATGAAGATCAATTCAAAGTTAACAAAACTTTAAAAAATAAAATTAAAAAAAAAGTCAAAAAAAGATTCAATCAAAAAAAGAAAAATGAAAGATGTAACATATTTGTTTTTTAAAGTTGTAGCTCCTTCATTGTTCATATGAACAAGTGAAGGAGTTGGGGTTTTACCTAAATTCTATCAGTATCAGAGATAATTGCCTAATAAAACTAAAAGACTTGGAAAACATCATCGAGCTTTATTGTTCATAATAATGAAGCTTTTGTTTTTCAACCCAACCCTTTTTTTCTCATTTTCTTTTTTTCCTTTCAGCTTCATACTTTTTTTTCCTCAATTTGTCCGGGTTGTCTTTGGAGTTACCAAGTCAACTAGATCAGATTGTGACAACCCCCATACATTTTAATTTTAAACCTGAGCTAGGCAAAGAGTTGGATCAAGATGTTTTTTTTTCCTATCAATTTTATCTTTTTTTTCCTCTCATTTTTGTCCTTAGATTTTTTTTATTAGTTGGCCAAGTTGCCTTTGGATTGACCAAATTGATCTGAAATTATAACCCAAAGTAGAGTGACGTGTCAGAAGGTTGCTCGTAAAATTTCAGTCTGATCCATTGGTCGAGTTAGGATTTATGCTTGATAGCATAAAATTGGCCAGCAGGTAATGTTTTACGCCAAAATCCAATTTTTTGTACTGTTTTATCTACTTAAATCATCCACATTTTAAATTAATTTATTGAGAACTCCCATCCCTATTAATAATACAAATTTTCCTCAAATTTCATTCATTTATAGGTTAAAAACTACGTGATTGCACACATGCTTTTACTAGCAGTCAAAATCATTTATGAGCATAACTATGCATTAATTCATTTGAAAATTCTAAAATACTTTTCTAAATATTTTCACCCCAAAATTATAAAACGTTTTCCATATTTATCATTAATTTATAAATTTTCAAGTTATGGGTCTATATCCTTTTCATTCGCCAAGCCATATTTCCCATATTTAGATGCGTTTTTAATATCAAATTTAAGCAGACTACATCAAATTTCATTAAATTATATCCCATAACATCACTTTTCTTTATTAATTTCATTGATTTTATCTAGGGGTTTACAATATTCTTCAATGGCGGTGGCAATGGCGGTGGCGGAGAAGAAAATGGTGGTAATGGAGGAGGAGGAGGAGGTGGTGGTTGTTATGTGATCGTGGTGATGGTAGAGGAAGTGGTGGTGGTGAGATGAAGATGATGGTTGAAATAATTGGATGATATTGTAAGTAAATTACTATTTGTAAATGAGTTAATATTTGTAATATATTTAACATGTAAAATATTTTTTAATATTGGTGGTGAAGGAGGAGGTGGTGGTGAGATGATGGTGGTCGTGGTGGTGCGATGACAATGGTAGTGGAGGAGGTAGTGATGGAGGAGGTGGCGGTGGTGAGATGGAGGTGGTGATTGAATAGTTAGATAATATTATAAGTGGATTACTATTTATAAAATATTTTACAAAACTTCATAAGCTGAAAATATTTTACAGTAAATGAACTAAGTTTGAAGGTTGATTGTAAAATATTTTTCAATGACCAATTTTCCTATAAAATATTTTACGAAAAACAAATACAAAACAAAAGTTTTTGGAAATTTTTTTCCTAAAACAAATACGGAAAAATTTATAACAAATCTGAATCTTACTTGCCGACATGAAACCATAACAATTTATTATTTGACCTTCAAATTAAGCCAAAACTACGATAAAAGATTTAAATAGATCATTTTTTTTACACAAATATCAAATATTAAGAAAAAAAAAGAAAAACCTTTATGAAGATTATGAACCATATTAATGAAGAAATTCAGTGATGGATCTCACTAATCTAATAATTGATATCTATTTTCATAGTTTTTCCCTTAATGTCTAGTATTGCTTTTACCTTTAACGTCTATATTCTCCCAATATATTCATCTTTACTATTAATCTCTCTATAACATAGTTTGCATTATTGAAACTCATCTATGTTAATAATCCAATTATACATAATGGACTAATTAAATATATAATCAAAATTATACATCATGGACAAATTAAATATAGTTAGAACTCAACCAATAACATGCATTTTACATCCGTTTCTTTTGTTTGACAACGACAAACTACCAAGCTATATTACTGATTAATATTTGGCTTAATTATTTGTTCACTTCCACCAACTTTAGTACTTAACTACTTATCCGAATGACTTCCTAGAATCATACATGCCAAGCTTACGGTCATTTACATCATTTCTAAAGTAGTTGTCAAATTAAGTTCTATTTAAGTGTTCTTTGACCTTTATCCGGTTTAAAATGATAGATTTGAGCTTATAAAGTTTTATCAATTCGGGTTGTTTTTTATTTTTTCAAATCATTTTGGACTATTTGATGCCATAAGTGAGTTTATGTACGCCTTTAGAGTAATGTTTTAGGTGTTTTAACTAAAAATAATGGTTGAAAAAAGAGTTTTTGGGTTCAAAAATCACATCCTTGATTTGATGAATAGATTCTAGAAAAAAGATGACATGTAGTCTATTGTAGTAGACAATCTGTCGTCAACATATTATTTTTTTCAAAAAGCAAGGCCCAGGCTCTTGAGCCTGGACTAAAAAGCCCAAAACCTTGGCATTTGTTTTACATTAAAAATATTAGGTTCGACCTGCAATGTAACTTGAGAAGTAACCTCGGCATAGTCTAAATTTGATTGTTAAACCTAATGTCATCAAATTTAATCATGGTTCAAGTTTGGTTTGTGCTTTGTGTGCATGATAGGCCTAAGACATAAGGTTTAAGGTATGTTTGTTTTATAGAAACATATTTTCTTTATTTTTTAATATAAATAAACATTGAAAAACAAATAAATAAAAAATATTATCTAATCAACTCGGATCAACCCTTAGATGGTATAATCCTTAAAAGTATTTTGCTCACGAGAAGTTGAAACTTTAGTGGTTTCTTTAGAAAATTAAAAAAAATTTTTTTCTCCTTTTAACAAAGAATCAACCCGTGGATGGTATAATCCCTAAAATGGTTATATTCACAAGGAGTTGAAACTTCATGGTTTTTAAAAAAATATAAAGTTTTGTTTTTTTTAATTGAAGAATTGGTCAGAGTATGGTAAAATCCTTTAAAAGGTTTTGTACTTGTAGAGTAGAAACTTTGCTTTCTTGTAAATATACTTGGTCATTTTTTCTAGGTTTCAATATACTTCTCCTCATGTTGTGTGTGGATTTGGGTTGGATCAATGTGATTTTACTAAGTAGAGGCCTTTAGGATCATTTTGGATATAATCAAGGAAAGTAGGTGCAAAGTCTATTTATCATTCATCAATCTTAAGTTTAATGCTTGTATTTTAAAAGTGAGGATTGAATCTTATTGTCAGGTTTAAATTTCAAATAATTATCTTATAATAATTACTAGTTTAGACAAACTTTATAATAGCACAACAAGTATTTTTATCATTAAAAACAAACACAATGCAACTTATTTTAGGTAAGATGTATATGGTGATATTAAGATGTATATAATGATATTTATCTTTTCTATTACATAACCATCCCCTTGCCCATTACACTAAAAATTATTTAGGATTCTTAGTTACCATAAAATAAAGTGATAACTTTTATTTTTTATTTTTATGTTTAGTTTGCCGAGATGTCGTATATGACAACAATCATCATTCTACGACAATAGCTACTACTATCAACATTATTATAATCACTAACATAAATACTATCACCATAACCATTAACCACAACCATCATTAATACTTCCATAATTGACGTCATAATTTTCTCATTTTATGATTTAAAAATCATTCATGAAAAATAATTTATTTTATAGAAAAAATATTCTTCTTAATGCATTTAATAATAAAAAAATAATTAATAAGGTAAATATTTTTCAAGAATTCTCACATGAAGAAAACATTTTCTGCAAAACGAATGTTGCAAATGGACGCTTAAGCTCAACTCTTCTTCTTCTGTTTTTTTCAGGCGAATTCTGATATATGTTTGTTTACAAATTAACTTCTCATGAGTGGTTCCTAAAGTTTTAGCATATTTGGTCGAATTAGTAAATCTGCTTCCTCATGTTTTTTTTAATCATATTAAACTTTGTTTTTTTTGTTTTTATATATAAAAATGGATTGACTGGAGTCTTCTCACCATGTTTACAATGGATACACCAGGTAACACACAATAATTTTTAATATGTTTGGTATTATAATATAAAATACTTTTTAAAATATTTTTTATTTAAAAATATATTAAAATATTTTTTTCTCATATATTTTTTTTGTTTTTAATATCAACAAATCAAAACAACTTAAAATATTAAAAAAACATTAATTTAATATTTTTATTATTATAAACATATTTTTAAAAGGCAACTAAATGCAGGGATAAACACAATTCCAAACAACTTCTCACGGGCAGTTGGATGGAGCGATTCATTCCATTGTAGGGTAGGAAATAAAAAGCTCAAACACTAAAAAGGAAAGTAAATCGATTAATTTAACGAGATATTGAATCTTGATGGAACATGCATGATTTTCATCCATTAATTTGAAAACGACTATAAAAGGGTCCAGAAAAGTACACATAATAGTGGGGGCCATTAAATGTCAATCAAAATGATAAATTATATGCGTTGGTGTGATTTAATTATTAGGTGTAATTAAGCTTGGGTTTTTATGACTTGATTTATTTTATTGTAAATGGAATAAAAATGACTTGTATAGTCTAAATTAAATCATTTCAATGAACAAAAATTGAAAAACACAAAAAATGGTATATGGGTTTGAGAAAGAAGGGTGAAGTTTCAAATTCAAAACAGGATTAGAGGAGATCAATAGCTAACTTTGCTAGTTCATCCCGTTTCTAACATATATATATATAAAGCAGAAAGAAGGGTGAAGTTTCAGATTCAAAAACCTATAGACCAGAAAAAAAAAATATATATATATAGAAACTTCACCCTTCTTTCTGCTTTATATATATATATATATATATATATATATATATATATATATATAAAGCAGAGAGAAGGGTGAAGTTTCTATATATATATTTTTTTTTTTTTCTGGTCTATATATATATATATATAAAGCAGAAAGAAGGGTGAAGTTTCAGATTCAAAACCCTATAGACCAGAAAAAGAAACAAAGCCAAGTAATATTTGAAATAGATTTGTTTTGCATGCCACTTGGTACGTTAGGGGTGTCGTTTCAAAGACACATATATCACTGTGGAAGTGGGCTCAAGACTAAGGGACAAATATATATATATATAACGCAGAAAGAAGGGTGAAGTTTCAGATTCAAAACCCTATAGACCAGAAAAAGAAACAAAGCCAAGTAATATTTGAAATAGATTTGTTTTGCATGCCACTTGGTACGTTAGGGGTGTCGTTTCAAAGACACATATATCATTGTGGAAGTGGGCTCAAGACCAAGGGACAAACATATACAGATTCGAAGGGATCCATGATCAAGAAATATATGGTGAGCACTTGCATCTTTTTGAAGACCCTTGTTAGATACAGATCCAACATACCCCAATGGCTACCCTCGTGCGTTTTCGTACTTTTCTCTCTCTTTAGGGTGACATGATTGGACATACAAAAAATGTATTTTTTTGTTATTAATGAAGTTGGTATCTTCTATAGGCTTTTACGTGCCTGATAATGTAGCCTGGTCTCATTTTCAAATCTATTTGCTTAAATCTATTTGAAAATCAGACCAGGCTACATTATCTCAAGTTTGGATTTCAATCGATTCCTAATTTCCTATCACCTTCGAAGATGTACTCCTTTTAAGCTTTTATAAAATCGTTAATAGATGTAAAAAACCGATTCAACCAAGTGATTTATATTATATTTTTATATAAATTGTTAGATAAGATTTTAATGATTTATATTATTCTTTAATACACTTCCTCAAGTGAAACTCTTTGAGTTTAAAACTTGCATATGTCTACATTACCTTGTGTTTATTTTTTTTATCAAATAAATAGGGATGGTGAGATTCAAACTCGTAATTGCTTGGTCATCAAGCCTTTAATACTATGTTAAAGAATTATCTCAACTCAATAACTTAAATTATTAAATCATATTTTAAAATATAATTTATATTATTCTCTAAAACCAGGTGTATTACGGTAGCAAGTCAGGCAGCTTTCTTTTCCCTGAAGAAGAATTTCTAAAATAGTGGATCACTTGCCCCGGTGAATATGAATTTGAAAGATTCAATTTGTTGCCGTATAGTTTTTCCCTGCCAGATATATTTTAGTGTGATATTTGAATATTCATGAAGGTTATAATGCTGCCGATCGATCGAAATGGTTTCTATACTGCTAAGACTCCAAAACCACCCATTATTATAAAAATAAATTTGTAGAGATAAGTAGGATTTTAAGGTGGTATTTATTTATCATCTTGAGATATGAGAGATGGAGGAGATATTAGGATAAAGATTATATGTTTCTTTATATTTTTTATTTTAAAAATATATAAATTTATTTTATATTGGTACATAATAATATAAATCATATGTTGGGACCTCACCTAGCTGCGTAAGTTATTAGGTTGAAATAGTTCTTTAACATGGTATTAGAGCCTTGATGATCACGCGTTCACAAGTTCGAATCTCATCATCCCCATTTCTTTGATAAAAATTAAGCACAAGATAATATGAGTCTGTACAAGTTTCAAGCTCAAAGGACTTTCACTTGAGAGAGTGTATTAGAAAATAATATAAATCATATACTGGGACCTCACCTAACAAATAATTCTTTAACATATATTTATGTCTCTATCTCTTTAATTAAATAAATTTCAATCTCTTTTATATCTTTTCTTTCCAAACATAATCTGAAAGCACACTTATATCCTATGCTTGAATAAGAAAATTTCACCACATGTTAAAAAAATCCGCCACGCTTATGTCTATCCCTTTAATTAAATAAATTTCAGTCTCATTTCCATCATCTACCAACAGGTGAAGGAAAAAAAAGGATTAATATAGAAAAGATTTAAAATTATTGTTGTTGTTGTTGTTATAATTATTATTTTGAAACAGCATTTAGATAATATGTTAACAAATCAACAAGGGCCCTAAAAAATAAATAAATAAAACAAATGGCTCTCGTTCATTATATGGTTTCAGCTTTTATATCTACCATTATTATTTAGCTAAACAATAAGAATTATCAAATTGACACCAGTGAATTATCATGGCAGGACATGTCGAGTTCACTTTTTTCGTCGCAACTTGTTTTATTCCTTCTCGAGAAGGCAACAAAAACATGTTCTTACTATGTGCCTCAACTTGCCAAGGAACAAGGCAGGACACACCAAGATCAATGATTAGGGTTTTGTCTCCAAACTCAAGATGCAATGATATATTTTACTAAAATGAGCAAGTAATTAAGATGGACTGCACATTGCCAACTAGCTGGTGATGTCATTTCTGTTTGATGATGGACAGGTCTTGTTGGGCATGAGTTGAAAACTTTTCTAATGCCCACATGTCAACCAAATGGTGAACATGCCACTCAAGAGAGTATTGGCAATTATGTTAGAATAAAAAATTAATTATCAACAGGGGCCAAGTTTGCTGCTTGTTTGTTCTGTTCAGATGATCAACAACCTGAAAATTGTTGTCCTCGATTGATGGGCAGTCTATGGAATGAAGAAGAAACAGGGACAAGTATTTTGAGCTGCGCTGCCGCTGATAAATTTTGTTATTTTTTCAAGGAACTAGTGGTCGCTCTATGGCCTTGTTTGCCATTCTCATAACTGCTTTTGGGCCAATCTCTTTGTCAACGGAGAAGAATCCCGGATTAAAGGCTTGGCCAGGGCCGACACACACAGAAAGAAAGAAAGGAAGGAAGGATGCATTACATATACATGTAAAACTAAGATCTTTATTAAATTTTCTTCCACTAATTTCCATTAGATATAATGGTTTCTTCGTTAATGTCCCATATTATCTCACATGATTTCTTCTTTAATTATGTCTCCTCTTCTATTTGTTTTAATTAGGAGGAAGAAGTTATTTCTCTTCTCAACGTACGGTGGACTAATAGGTTTTTTTTTCCAACTTGACTTTTAAATATTATTCAAGATAGTTTCAAAATGCAAGATATTTAGAAATAAAATTAATGTTTTGAATAATTAATTAATTTTTTAATTCAAATAATTTGATATATTATTCCTAACTAAAATGTTGAATTTATATGGAAAGTACAAGTGGTTGGAGGTTCATAGTAAATAAAGCATGTAAGTTAAGATGACTATGAATGTGTGGAGTCTCTTAAGTTGGTAAATTTATAGAAAAAAAGGTCAAAGAAATAAAGTACTTTATATATATATATATATATATATATATATATATATATATATATGGGGCTCTTTTTCCATGGTGAGATCATGGAGTCGGATTCCTCCTCTAGGGGGAGAAACCATAGAATCGGGCTTTTTCTATCGGAGAAACCCATGGAGTCGTTGTGGTCAAGAACATTTAACATGGTCATTTTTGGGATGGTTATTTTAGGCTTATATATTAAATTTTAGTTTATGAATTCATATTTGTTTTTTTCCAAGTTCATTCTAACTTCTAAAACGATCAAGAAAAGAAAGAGAAGAAACACCTTATTTTTTATATTGTCATATAGATAAAAGTATATTCTCTCACTGATTAATGTTTTAAAATACTATAAGCATACTCAAAACCTTTCATTTATTGAAATTTAAGTTGATATAATTATTAATTATCTTGGTTTTTGAGTATGCTCTCAAATTAACATCTGTGCTTCATTGAAAGACAGTTTTATGACTATGAATCCGAAGGTTAATTAATGATATTATTTTTTTTAATTTGAGAGTAAGGGTATTTTTGAGCAAGCTTGCATCCAATGGTCTTTCGAAGAAGGAAAATGGAAGTTAAAATCTTCTCTTCCAATGGCAGTGCTCAGTAGACTGTGGAAGAACGAGAGGAGGAATTATCAGATTCACTGGGCTTTGGGATTAGACAAGGAAATCCCTGTTACTTTCAAACCTATAACGCAAATACACCAGCAGAATGTGACAAAGAAGATGAGATACAAGGGATGTTGAATGTTGGGGAGACTCTGGGTTTTGGAAATGCATAAAGGTAGCATTTAATAATGTAATAGCAATACTTTATAAAGTGTTTTTTTTTCTTATAAATACTTTAAAATAATATTTTTTTTAAATTTTTTTAATTTAATTTTAGAATCAATACATCAAAACGATCTAAAAATATAAAAATAAATTAATTTTAATCAAAAAAATATTTTAAATTTTTGTCAAACGGTATTTGGGTTGCATTCTCAAATGCTACCAAAATCTGACAGTTATGGCAGCAGATATTCAAAGACAAATTGATAGGGAGATTGACGATTGGACTGCAACACAATAATTGCAGTTTGAAGACCGATCTGGTAAGGATTTAATTTATTAAAATCATGAAGATTTTCTTCTGGAATAGTTAAGTGTAGGGTACGTTTATCAAGAGGAGTTCAGTTAGGAATATGTTAATGAATAATGATATTGAAGCTTGCTTCTTGCTTGAAACTAAGAGAAAAACATGCTGTAATAGATTTGTAAATGCATTAGGGAATGAGCCTAGTACTGTCAAATGGTTCTCAGTGGATTCTGAAAACAATGCGAGTGGGATCTTAGTATGTGGAATGAAGCAAGATTACTGATATACAAGATTCAGAGGTAAATTGATGAGCCGTATGGATAGAGCCTTTGCAACACCAGACTACCGAATGTCAGAACTGCGGCCGAAAGCCATTTTGGTTTCTTAATTGTTGGGTTTCTCAACCCATGTTTGTGAAAAATCTTGAATCTTTTCAGGATGATTATTGTATGAAACACACTGGCAGATTTAGATTGGTCCGAAAGATTAGTTATCTGGCTACTAAATTCAGAAGGTGGAATAGTTCTGAATTTGGTAATCAAGATATGAAGCTGTAGAGATATAAAGTAGCATTCAGAAACTGGAAAAGGAAGGGGAGGATTGATAACTCACAGAGGCAGAGACTAGTGAATGTGTTGGGAGATAAGAATTCTATAAGTTCTTCCACTTGGAAGCAAGTATTAGGAAGAAAAGAAACAACATTACACATATTAATTGTTGTTACCAATTTTGGGATCCCATATAAATATACAAAATACAAAATATAAAAAAATTCAAAAAAATTCAAAAAATACTTAAGTGAGAAGAACATAAAGAATGTACAGAAAATCGTCAAAGATTGGTTGAGGAGGATCAAATATAAAAAATTAAAAAATTAACAATTCAATTTTGACTGATGAAGGCCCTATTAACAAGAAAAATTCAATTTAGAAAGAAAAATTCAAAATTAGATTTTTAATAAATCAATTAGGATTTTTCAGGATTTAATTGAATTTATTGAGGGTTTAATTGCAAGAAAAAATGGTTTTTGAATTCAAATCAGGGGCTTAATTGCATAAATATTAAAGTTTGATAGGCAATTAGAGATTTAATTGAAGAAATTCAAAACCAAGGACCAAACCATAAAAGACACGAGACTTCAAGGACTTAAATGAGCAAAACCAGGGGCCAAATTGAAGACAATTGAAAGTTTGATGGTCAATTAAGGGTCAATTTGCATAAATCAGGAATCAAGTATCTAATTGGAAAATGCACTAAACTTTAGGGCTGACAATTGAGTTTGACAGGGATGAAATTATATGAAATTAAAAGTTCGAAGACAATTACGAGTGCAATTAAAAGAAATTAGAATGACAAGGACTAAAGTGAAATTTATCAAATCCCAAATTAAAAAACCTAATTTTTAGGATTTAACCTAGATGACACGTCGTTTGACTATTGTCTATCTTCTTCTTTTGCAGTTTTTACTGATCGAGTAGTCATCTTCAAACAAGTAAATGTGGCGTCTTCGACCACCTCAAGGGTTATAACTACCACCATTTGACTGAGAAACATCCCTTATACAAAGATCAACTGCTCTTATCAAACATTTACATTTTATTTTCTTTAATGAACTCAACAACAATTTATCCCTGATTAGCCATCATTGCATTGACAGATTCTAAGTTGACACCTTCAAATGAATTAATGGAAAACTACAGACTTCTAAATTGAGTAAGGTTGGATCTAAACGAAAGATGTGCACCCTTTACTCACTTCATGTGATAGTTAATGATGATGACATAAAAGTTGTTCTAGCAAAGTATCAAAAGTGGTCAGCTTAACCAGCCTTGATTTTGATACTCATTTCGCAAAATCATTGATTTTTTTTTTATGTTCACACTTTAATCCTTCTCAATAGGTTCTTATCAAGGGCTGACCACGTTTCTCTCAAGATCAAAAGGCCAGAAACAACTCTTTAGTCTCGAAGTTTAGCAAAACCACCAAAATATTCAAAACCAAGTTTGTTGCAAAACCACCAATATAAAACCAGTAAGGTACACAACTTACAATTGTAAAAACGTACCCAAAACCCTCCAATTGGTATTAGAGGGTGAATAATTGATTAATTATTATCAATATTTGATTGAATCCATTAAAAAGACCCTAGTAAAACCTTATAAATACCTTTGAAAAATAAGGACTAGAGAGGGGCAAGAGAGGGAAAGAAAGCTTATTCTTGGAGTTCATTAATGTAAATGTTATTTTGTTGGCTTAGATTAGTGAAGATCTTTTTATGGTTGGTAAAAAGATAATTTGGCTAAGATATAAGTTTATCAAGATTAGTTAGCATTATCTTCTTTGTAATTATCTAATTAGTTTAAATTATTTAAGAGAAAAGTTTAGAAAAACTAGAAAAAGTTATTCAAAGATAACTTTATCAGTGTTTTTGTAAAACATGTTAGCAGTCTGTTACCAATGTTATCCTTATCCTTATCACATGAGACATGTATATAAAAAAAGGTTAAGTTTGTAGAAAGCAATGGGTGATCTGCTTTAGAGGAAAGTTTCAGAACGTAAAAGCATCAATATAAGAAAGGTTAAGTCTGACTCGTCATTGTCTTCTTGATTGAGTATTACCGCTAAGTGCGCGTTGCTGCGGGCTGATTTGTAAACAATATAAATGGTTATTGTAATGATAGTTGGAAGTTAGATTTGTAAATGTTTTAATATTCAAGTTAGATTTGGCAACCCGCAAAGTCCAAGCGTTTTGGGTCTGACAAACATGAAAGACCCACATTAATGTGGACTTGGCTAATCGCCAAGTTCAGGCGTCTTGGATTTGAGAAACACGCCAGACCCATGCGCCTGGGTTTGGCAACCCTATATGATATTTACAATAAAACCATACGGAAACGATGAAAACGCCCCTATATGCAGCCTTGTTTCTTTTGAAACCCAAGGGTAAATTCATATTTGAATTGTATTAATAAAAAAAAAAGATGGAGAAGCCCCTCAACACATGCATATTTTTATCCTCTTAGGGGCGTGGTTGTATCTTCACTGTTGATAAAAAAAAAAAACAAAAGAAGCTCCCAACCTAAAAGTTAAAATTTTGTGTTTATTAATTTGTTGTCCAAACTTTTATTATCCATCTCTAATCCTTCAACTTGGGTGTGACGTTGTTTCTAGACCCAAGCTACTTGGGTCTAGTATGCTTTTAGACCCATGACGCTTGGGTCTAATATGTTTGTCAGAGCAAGGCTCTTGAATATGAAATAGTTGCCAGATCTAATGAATGAGAAGAAAAAAAAAGTCAAATAAATGTTTATCCGCTAATGAAAAGATAAGAAACCATTTAATTTAGCTTTTGTTATTATAAAGGTATCCGTGGTATAGAATATAGACTTACCATCTGGATAATGGAGTCTATTTCTATAATCATGACACAATAATCATCTCCATTCAAACGTAAATTAACAATAGTTCTTCCACAGACGTGGTGCCAATAAGAAGGCGCAAAGTATACAGTGAAGAAAACTTTAAGTTGATTTTGTCATAACCAATAATCCTTCTAAAACCTTGTAAGATTTTTGAAAGACAATCAACATTCCAGCCAATATTTGGCAAATTCGTTAGAGACACCTATGCTAGTCTATCAACTACACAATCAGATTTTATCCACAGCCTAGCCTCGTCATAGAACTTATTCCAACGATACATGTCATTAGCCAAAGCTTCCATCATCGAATCAGAATCATCAAATAAAATTAGTACTTGTAAAGCCCAAAGAAAGTGGATACCAGAAAATACCAAACCAGTTTGCAGCAACCCCTTCTATATTATCGAGTAATCCACCCCCTTTAAAATCCAACCATCCAAGTTATTACGATGACATAGAACATCTTGGTCTTGTGAATTATGAATCACCAGTTTCTCATCAGAATGATTTGTAGCAAGATCATTAATTTTTGAATTATGAACATCATTTCTCATCAGAGTTTGAATTCTATTATCATTAATTTGTTCGAGTGGAATAGTACCTTTATTCATAGACAACCTGTTCGAATTCAAACCATAGATCATTAAACCTATCAAGAAGCACACCATCAGAGTTCTTTGACTTTATAGTTAAAATACCAAATCTCCTTCCAGTGGGTTGTTTTTACTTGAGATGAAAAGAGCAACAACTTGGCCAGTTTTCATGAAAGCAGTCCTTAACGAGCGATCAGCCAACCAGCTAAGGAACCGTTCAAAATAGATCTTCAGTTCTCCTTCAGCAGAGTTTGTTAGAACTTTGTCGACGGGTTAATATTGGTGATTTTGAAAAGGGTTAGGGAAAGGGTCTTGTATCTAGGAAGAGTGTGATTGGTAAGCTAGGTTTTGGACGGGAAATTTCGATTTTTGAGGTTTTTTGGTAGAAAGTTTAGTGTTTGTGGGAGAAAAGGCATGTTTTTTTTTAAAAAATATATTATATTACCAGTACATGACTTTTAGTTTATTTACCAGTGTTGATCACGCATGCTTAATTTAGTAATATTTTATTTATAAAAATATCATCTTTCTTCTTCAATCTTTTCATATTATCTATATTTTTTTTCATTTTTATAATTCTTTAAAAAAATATTTTTTTTTTGAAAAAGAGTATGAAATGGATGAAAATATTAAGTTATAAGTAAATTTAAAAACAAATAGATTAAACATATAATTTCTGATTATGATAACTATTTAGTTTAGTACTTTGGTAAATTAAAGAGTAAATTATAATAACTTCAGTAAAAAGGGATGGATACTAGAATAGTTTTTTGGTTCTTTGAATGCGCTATAGGCAGAACACGGGCGCTCAATTTTTCTTGCAAGTGAATTCAGAAAGCTACAGAGAAGGTGGTGGCAACCCAGGCACCCATTTGAGAAAATATACAAAGGAGATAGCTGCTAGCCTAGCTAAATTAGATGATACACAGAGGCATACAATCATCAAAAGTATCCAAAGCAACTAAAAGGTAGATGGTTTAGAAGATGAAAGCCATTGAATGAAGCTTTGGAGTGTAGCGACATCAGCTCTGTAGTGCTTTTGCGTGAACTCCAACAAATCCGACCATGTGAAATCCGGGTAAATCCTTTGCCCTTCTCTGGAAACAAGATCTTGTGGGGGTCTCACTACTTTTTCCTCTTTTGGACTCACAAAGAAAACCAGTGATCTTCTCTCGCTGTCCCTGTTCACCACTGCTCTATGAAGGCAACTTTTGTATCTCCCATTGGATAGTGCCTAAGTATCGAACAAGCAAATGACATCAAATGATTTCAGCTGGTACAAAGCCATTGAATCACACATGTCAACATGTATATATTACATGGGTTAAAAAATGTACTTGATGTATGCGTTAAGACTTGAACATTTGAGACTCCGCAAGTGTTGTCTAATCAGAATATATAATCTTGAAACTTTACTAAGCATCTTATAACATTTTACTCGTAGAAACTTTTTACTTCTTTCAAGCGATTATAGCCATTCAATTTGTGTGATCTGGACGATTTTGAGTTGACAAGCTTGTAGAAACAGCTGCAGTCCAAACGCTAGTTCGAGGCCCTGAAGGTTTTTGACATGGACAAACATTTAATGGTCTGTTTTGGTTGTGCATATTTTTTCTTCCTTTCTTTTTGACTTGGCTTGTATTCATTTAACATCATTCTCTTCTTGGCACTGGCCATTCAATAAGACATCAATCAGTTCATATATATATATATATATATATATATATATATATATATATATATATATATATATATATATATATATATATATGTCGTTTCAAATATATATATTTTTTCAAAATTTGTGGTGATGCCAATATTTGTCTAAAGTCAAATGTCTTAATCTAAACTAGAAATAATTCATCATGACATGAACTTTTCCAACGCGACATTTTCTTTTGTACCTACCTAGACTAGTCGTAATCATATATTGCTATTTGAAAAAAACCATCTCAATTCATTGGAAAAAATATAATTTTATATTTTTCTTGGTTATATCTTTTTTAAAATCATTTTTTTATTATTAAATTATTTTAATCATTGAGAAGAATAAAAATAATATAATTCAAACTATGAAGAACTTGGCTAATAAAGTTTTAATATCATATATTTTCATCCTGATTTGTTTGTCCCCTTTATTATTTTCAAAAGTATTAAAAAACATAATATATATATATATATATATATATATATATATATATGATGTCATATCATTCAAAATTGCTTCAACCTTTCAATAATATCCTTTAATTTTTTTCCTTCTTACCTTTTACAAAAAATTACTTTATAATACACCCTCTCATCTCTCATCTCATGAAAACTCTTTTAAGTTTGAAACCTCCACAATTGTAAAATAACAGTGAAGATAAAATAGATGCTGTAAAAAAGTTAAAGAGAAATTAACTTACCATGAAGGTATCACCAATGTTTACAACTAGGGCATCTGGACGAGGTCGGATTGCTAGCCATTTGTTGTTTGAAAAGACTTGAAGACCACCAACTTGGTCTTGGTGAAGTATTGTTAAGGAAGTTGGGTCACAGTGAGGACCAGTGCCAAGAGTGAGGGTAGAATTATTGCAAGGTGGATAATAGTTACACCTCATTATTGAGCTTCCATCTTCAAAGAATTTGCGATAGTGTAAACGATCAACTCCTAGGCTGATGGCCAACAGCTCAAATATCACTAGGGATACTTTCTTCATTGCTTCACAGTAACTTTGGTAAACCCACCTTCATAGAGCAATGTTCATGTTTGATATTGCGTCCTCGTGATTTTAAAAAGAAGAAAACTACAATAAATTTTAACTTATCTGGTATTTATGTCATTTTTTAAAATAAATCTCAAGTTTAAATCTTTGTTTTGTAATAAAAAAAAGGAAAAAAAAATTATTTGCACCGTAGGGCTATCAAACTCGAGACATGTATACTTTATTCATACGGTTAGAAAACTTTGGTTTACTTTGTATAAATTAGTAAAATCCAGTTTTTTTTCTTGGTAAAAAAAAATTGTAAATAATAAAAGAAACTTGGAAATTTCTAGAATTACAATATTGGGATATTGAGAAGACTACTGCAGGCATAGTGTGCCGGAAAGACTTTTCAAATAATCAACAAAACGTGAAGAAAAAGTCACTTCTAGATTATTACCATTAAAGAGACAAGATAGTACGGTAACTTAGGACGCAGCTATCTTACCCAGTGTGTTCAAAATCTTTTCCTAAGACGGACTTGAAGTAGTCAACAACAAGTGGCACAGAATCATCATCCCCGTGGTAGCCAAAAGAAAATGTCTCCTTCCATGGCAACTTGGATGAATATCGATGTGCATGGGCACCAGAATATCCACTCACATCACCTGGCTTTCTACGGACACTGAGTTTCTTGTCAAGAGGCAGTTTGAAAATCTTGCCAATCTCTTCATGAGCACTATGAATGAGACTTATATCAACACCATGGTTGGTGACTTGAAAGAAGCCATGGTTCAAGCAAGCAGTCCTAACAAGCTCAGCAGCTTGAGCAGTTGCAACCTCATCACCTTTAAGGAATCCTTCCAAGTCTATCATTGGCTCTTTAAGCTCATCTTCGTTGTGAACTAAGTCTCCATGTGGCCACATGAACTCTGTGGGCAAGCTGGCTTGTTTTTGCAAGAAAGATGAGTCAAAAACAAGAGCCCCAGTTTCATCTTTTGTAAGATACGGAGGAGGACACAAGAGAAGACTTGAAGAAGTTGAGTCCATTAGGAGAGACATTGATGAGGAGCTGGTTTTTTAGACAAGCTATTTATAGAATTGATTTCAGTAGAAAACGAGAGATACGGAGGGTTAGAGAAGGATAAATTTTATATGGACATGATCTCTTGAACGAAATCAGTTATAAGGTGTTTTTTTTTTTGGGTTTCAGAAAAAATCAAAAGACACCTCAGTTTTCACAATTCGAATCATACTGCACAATTCATATATTAAGTTGGCTACATATGGAATTCAAAGACACCCATTGAACAATAGCTATTAATTTGATAAGTCCTGAAAACTTCAAGCATGATTTGTTTTTTCACAATTATGCTTTAGGTTGATAGAGTGATTGGACATGATCTGGTTGATGAGTTGGTGGGATAATAGACTTGGACACCACTTGGAGTGATTGGACCTGACCATTAATATAGTGGGTTGACAAGGTGATTTTCACGCTCATCTACAAAAACAAGTCCCTTGTCAGAACAATAAATCATCCAATATCTAAGTCAATAAATGTAGAAGAAGAAGACTATGTGAGAGAAAAAAGATGCAAGATAGAGCACGTGATGCGAAAAGATGGTCATGATGTGAGATGATCACGGTGTGAGGAAGTGGTGGTAATGACCAAGAGATGATGAGCAGAAGGTATTAACTAAGAAGTGGTAGTGGTTAAAAGGAAGTAGTGACCAGGAGGTGTTAACTAGGAATTGGTAGTGTGTGGTCTCGTGTCTTTATGTGATCTATTATTCTTTGTGTAGGATCCTCTTGTAAGCACTTGTTCTTGTGCTATGTAGTTGCTCATGTTAACTTACATGGTGACTTGAGGTATTTATAAACCTTGGTCAAGTCAACTTATTTCTCAAAGAATGGGGAAATGATGGAGAGCTACTTCGTGATGAGTGAAAAAAATATGAGTTGTTGATCATTATATCATTTATGGAGAGGTTGATGCACGTCATTGGTCATAGTGCTTTATTGTGCTATTGGTAAAGAGTTTGGAATTGATAGATACCCTTTGAGATGACATGTGTGCAAGAAATAATCATTGGTGAGAAACGATAAGTCTCTACTCTGTATAGAGAATTTGGTGTGCTCTAATAGGTGATGCGCAACGCCATTCTGACTTTATGGAATTAAAAAATTTATTGAGGTATGTACCCAATAAGGATATTTGGTCGAGGCCCAAGAAACATGGAGGACAACCTATTTAGGCTTTGTAAAGTCGTTTAGGTCAGGCTCTAACGACTTGGTTGGCCTTTCTCTCCCTCTCTCTATTTTTTGTTTTATTTTTTGACATCGTCATTATTATAAAATTTATTTAACCGTTCTGAAAAATATATAAAACTATTATAAAATTTGGTTGAACAAAGACAACACCTTAATTTAATTTTATCATAAATGAACACTTGAGAAAACATGAAACTTTAAATGGTTGGTGTATTATATTCTAATATTTTATAACGGTTAGAAAAATTATCTCGTCTAAAATAAATAAACAAAAAAAACATTAATATTATATATAGTTGAAAAAGAAACCAATTTTAGCATTTAAATCTTTTGAGAGAAACTTAAACTCAACTATCAAATCTAATACTACTAAAACCATGAATCATCAAACTAATAAAATCTAATACTAACTAACACGATGAATAATAAATATAATATTTGTTATGAAAATATGCCAAGAATCTTTAAAAAATTGACAAGTAGAGAAATATAAAACAATAATCACAATCAATCGCATAAAAACATACAAAGAATTTACATGGTTCGATAACTTAGGATTGCTCTATAGCTGAGATGATCAAAGAAATTCATTATGTGAAAGTTAAAGATTATTGGATGTCATTCAAAATTGTTTTCTCATCCAAAGTCTCAAGATTTGTTTCTCATCCTATGTGTTCTAGCTTGAAACAACAAATAATCAACAAAAAATAATTAAGAATTCCCTATTTTTCTCTCTCTAGAAAGCTACCTCACAAAAAAAAACCACTCTAAAACTTTCTCTTTTCTCTAGCCATTAAAATATAGAGAATGAGTAAAAAATAAGCATTACCCTACAATATAACAACCTTATGCTTTTATATGACCTAATTCTCTTAGCTTCTCTAATAGGCTATGTTTATGAGTTTATTTCTTTCTTATATAGGCCATAATTTAACATAAACCTAATAAATTACCTTAGCTTAAATTGAGCTTAACTTTACAAAACTTAAACTTCCCTCCAATCGTTTTTTTTAAGATCCTCTCAGATATTACACAAACTAACATAATACAAAAAATACTTAACACTCTAGCTATCAAAATGCATGACACTCAACTCTTGTGCCAACCCAAGATTACCAACCAAACCTCTAATTCTTAGAGCTTTTTTCATTGCCTCTGTCAAAGTAATATACTCAACCTTTGTTTTAGACAAAGCAATATTGGATTACAAAAATTATTTTTCCAACTATTAGCACACCTCGAGAGAGTGAAAACATCACATGTTAAAGACCTTCTCTGATCTAAATCACCAGTATAATTTGAATTCACATAACCCACAACACTACCACTAGTGTTCCTAGTCTATCATATACTAAGCCAACATGTGTATTACATTTGAGATAATGGAGTATCCGTTTCATAACTCACCAATAAATTTTATCATGATTTTGTTGTATAAAACTACTAGCCAAATAAATCATGTAATAAGTTTGGATGTGTGTATGCATGCCCGTATAATGCTCCTAGCTACACTTATATATGAAACACAAGATATGTGTTTTTTGTCCTGATGATAAAGTTGTAGTTAACCTAAATTACATAACCATACTTAATTCGTGCTTTTATCTATAATATTTGCCTTCATATAACAATACTTTATGATTATTCTTTACGTGTATTTTCCTGAATATTATCTTGTACATTTTCCTTAACAGGCTAGATTAAAGTGTTTTTTATATCATCTCTAAAGCTCCTACCTCAAACTCCACATGCTTTCCAATATCTTTAGTCCCTCTTAACATTAACAACTCAACTCCTTTTCTTTACAAAATATACCAGATTTATCAAATATCATATCCCTACTAGTTATAAACTTATGTGACTTGGAATTGACACACCATAATTAATATCCCTTCATTATAGATGCATAATATAGAAATATGAATGACTTTGCTCTTAACCAAGCTTAACTTTTTTTAACATGAGTATAAATAGAACAACTAAATACTCTCAATGTAGAAATAATTAGTAGTAAAACTAGATTGTACTGTAAATGGACTCTTCAACTTTAAAATTATTAATCGAAACTTGTTAACTCAATAAAATGACATATTGACTACTTCATCCTAAAAGTCTTTTGATAATCCATCTTGTGAAAGCATACAAGATGTTTTTTCTAAGAATATTATATTTATATATTCCGCAACCATATTTTAGTGTGGTGTATTTATGATAATATGATGTTTAGCAATACATGTGTTCTTGTAAAACTAATCAAACTCACTCGAATATGAGTCTAAACCTTTGTTAGTTGTTAAGAGTTTGGTTCTCTTACCAATATACATTTCAGTCAAGGCTTTTTATTTTTTGAAGGTGATGAACACAACACTCTTGTTTTCAAGAAATATACCCAAACTTTTCTAAAATAATCATTAATAAAGTTTAGCATATATTGTGCTCTACCTTTTAATATAACAAGAGAATGAGCCTTAAAAATTAGAATGAACATAATTCATGGTACCCTAGATATAATGAATAACTATATTGAAAATCATTCTACACATACTTATCATAAATACAATACTCATATAAATTCAGTCATATAATAAATCTTATTGACTTAACTTCATCATCTTTCTCTCACTTATATGTCCTAGTTACATATACCACAATTGAGTAAAAACACTAACTAAATCAACAAAGATGATATCCCAACTAAATCCACAACTATTGAACCTTGAGGATGGTAAAACCTAGTAACTAGTTATCATTTTATTATGATAAGAACACCTTTATAAACTCTCAAAACTTCATCTTTAGTAGAATAACTATAACCTTGGCACTCAAGAAGACTCTAAGAAATCAAATGCTTTTTTATTTATTTATAAAACATACTAGCTTTTATTAGGACAAATATAAATATGCAATTCGAATAAGAATTCACTCATCATTATAACTACCAATGGATACGACAAGAGCACTTTTAACATTATTAAAGTTTTTGTTTTTACTAGTAACATTATACAACATCAAATGTTTCCTTCTTTTTTCATCATTAATCTTTCTACTTAGGAATATTATTTTTAATATAACCTACTTTGTGACACTTCAAATAATTTAATTTTCATAGACTTCAACTTTGATTTACACATGTCTTTACTACTCAAGCCTTTATTGCTTTTCTATCCCTCACAAAAAAAACCTCAGCATGCGCTGATGCATGAACTCCAGAACTCGCTTACCTCATTACCATTCTCCGATACTTATTTTTTCAACTACCTAGAGTTTAAGAAATTTTTAACATGTTATGAACCAAGATACCCCTTCTATATAGTAAAGTGTAAAAAAAATGATCAAAAAATAAAGGTAAACAAAACAAAATCAAGGTTTAGTGCTCATCTTCATTTTTAATATCAACATTTTGTAAATCTAAAATTATCCTATTGAATTTATCAAGATGGTCTTTGATAGACAAATCTTTTTCCATTTGGAGATTGTACGGTTAATGCTTTAAATTCAATCTATTTTCAAGTTTTTGGCTATGTAAAGAGCTCCTGATTTTTTTTTCCCATAACCTAGCAATAGTAGTCTCATCGACAACTTCTCTTAAAACCTTATCGAACAAACAAAACTGAATAACATTATATGCTTGTTTTATGATATCTTTTTTCTCCTTGTCTTCCATCTCAGGCAAACTGTCTACACCTTTTAGGGGTTGTTTGAATGTGTGTTAGTGGTTGCTTTTCAAAGTGTTTTTCACTCGAAAATGCTTTAAAATAATTTTTTTTATTTTTTAAAATAATTTTTTATATTTGCACATCAAAATGATCCAAAAACACAAAAAAAATATTAATTTGAAGTAAAGAAAAAAAATTCAATTTATTTCAAAAGCGCTTTTGAAATTCAAAAACAAATAGGGTCTTAGTGCCTTAAATTAGCCATGTTGAAGTAACAATATGCGCATCTTAATATTTCAAAGATTGAATCTTTTTACTGCCATTAAATTTCTCTACATCAAACTCCACCATCGATATCATTCTTACCACCTTCACGAGATGCTTTGATACCATTTTGTTTTTATGGAAATAACCCAACAATCTCAAAACAATTGGCAAATGCAAAAATATAAAACAACAACCACAATCAATCACAGTATAGAATATAAAGAATTTATATGATTCAATAACTTAGATTTATTTTACAGAAGAGACAATTGAAAAAATCTATTCTATGAAAGCTGAAGATTATAAGGTATGACTCAAAATTGCTCTCTCACCTAAAGTTTCAAATAACTCAAAACTTACTCTTTAACTCAATGTGAAACAAGAAAGAAAAAAAAATCCCCATTCTTCTCTCTCTACAAAGCTACCTCACACGTGCAAAAGAAATCACTCTCAAACTTTGGCTATGTTTGTTTTCCAGAAAGTGGTTTCCGGGAAACCACTTTCCAAACTTTCATGTGTTTGTTTGCCATTAGGAAAGTTGGTCAACGGAAAACACTTTCCAGTCAAAGGAAAATTTGGCTTGGTTTTCAGGAAAGTGTTTTCCTGGAAAATTTGAGCGGAAAACACTTTCCGGAAGTTGTGAAAAATTTAGAAATGTTATTATTTGTTGATCATATCAAATTTGATCCTCAAACTTTTAATTGCTATATATATTTTGTTTTGAATATTTATTTTTTAATTTCATCTCTTAAAATTTAATTTTTATATTAATTTTGATCCTTATTTTTATAATTGATATTTGCTTTTTCCTTATCATTTTTTTATTGAAATTTTTTATCTATCAAATTTGATCCTCATTCTTTTGATTGTTACTTATTTTATTTGAAATAATTTATGAAATGTTAATTATTATTATTTTAATTTCTTCATCTTTCAATTTTTTTATTTTTTATTTGATCTCTATTATTTTGATTATTATTTATTTTATCTGAGATAATTTATGAAATTATATTTTTTTTCAATTTCATTCCCATTGAATTTTTTTTAAGATTTGTTCCTCATTATTTTAATAAACTTGAAAAAAATAGAACATTAATAAGTTATTTTCCAGCTCATTTTCCATAACATAACCAAACACTGGAAAGTGTTTTCCAACTTATTTTCCATTACACTACCAAACATCGAAAAATACTTTATATGACTTAGAGTTCTTGACTTCTCCAATTGGCTAATAGCAAGCTATATAAGTTTACAAATACATGAGTTTAATGTTTCTTACTTGTGTCTGTAATTTATGACAAGCCCAACAATAATTTCTTAAAGAAGACAAGATACATAAAATACAGAGAGTACGTGAGAAAGAAAGAAATAAAAGAGTTCAAAAAGAAGGCCCACGTAACTTTACTGCTCTACCTAAATTTAACTCACCCTATCTTGGTCTCTTGATAAACTCCTTTTTTTTTTTTTTTTTTCTTACTCAAAATTCTGACCTCTTGTTGCAAGAGCGATAACCCTAAATAGTTTCAAATAATAATAGATTCGCTCCAGCTAAGAATAAAATGGTAAAAAAACGAAAAATAGAGAGGGTGAAGGGAAAGGCCAAAATGCCGTCGATCATTGGAAAGATCGATATTTAAAGATTTGGAGGGTTGCTAAGGAGCCACCAGCTGAGACGAGTGGCCGCCCTTTCATCCGCTCCGGTCACTCTCAATTTCAAGATTGGTACGTATATACTTTAATTTTTAGACGCTGAAAGCAAAACTAAAATCACCATGCACCACTACTATATATCCTTTGTTTTTGCCTTTTGTTTCTCTTCTACTGCTTGAAATTGCTGGTTCCCAGGGACCAACTACGTCGACATTTTTTTTATCTTCTTCAATAAGACAATATCGTACGAAAAATTATTTAAAAATCTGTTCAACTTAGTTCTTTTTACATTTTTTTTTTCGTAAACAGATCAGCACCCCATTGCAGCTAGCAGTGTCACCATAACCACCACTTTGCCACCACTATCTTCGTTATAACCACCATAATCACCACCTTGTTCCTTTATTATTCCACCAGCGCCCATGACTTAATCGTCACCATTCCATCAATATTGCATATTATGATCACATTTTTAATATTATTATCTATCAAATAATACTGAAAGTATTATAACACATTTATATAAAAAAATAAAAAACAGATACAATTAAAAAATATTTATCAAAATCATTTTTTATAGAAAGAGTAAAAGTTAGCATGTCACTTAAATATTTGATTACTATTTCTCTACCAGAAATTTGACAAATACAAATGGAAATAATCATTTTTTGTCGGTAGATTGCGGTGAATTTTACCGGCAGACTTTTTCATTGTTATATTAGCCGGTAAATACTAACGAAAACATTCCATTGGTATATACCAAGGGAATATTACAGTGAAAAAAAAGGAATAAAAAAAGGCAGAAAAATACAATAACGTGTAATTTTTACTGATAGAATTAATTCGACGGTAAAGTTCGTCTGTAAATATACTGACAGAAATAATCTTTCAGTATATACCGATAAAATTACGAACAGTATTACAATATAATTCAAAAATACAAATTATACAGTGACATGATATTTTTTACCGATAGAATGATTGATAGAATGCCCAACGGAATAATTATGTTGATAAATCCATCAATAATGTTTATTTATAACCTTAGAATCGACTCACCTTTCCCCCTTCCTCGTTTATTCTTCTTTCTTATGTATCTTTTTCTACAACAAAGAGTTAACCCCTTCTCACCTCAATCTCAATACAATTCAATTTTTCACCGCAAATCCGACCACTACAATACTGGTTTGTCAGAATATTATTGAATATCTCAAGTAAGCAAACATATATGTTTTTCAGGTACTAAAATCTTTGTTGTCATTTTCCTCTGCGGCTTTCTTATCCTTCAACTGTCGTCATCCTGATTATTTGGGTTGATTTGTGGCTTTGAAGGGGCAAACAGTGGTATTCAAAATTTTATCCAAATCCTGATCAACAGTGATGACAAGAATATAGTTTTATCATATTCTTCCCTTACAAAGATCACTTCGTGTGCATTTATTAATTAATTCTCAAAATCTTTTCATTCACGTAGCTACTCCCGTATATAATTATATAACATGTTAGTTTTATAAGGACGTGAAAAGAGAAGCATTCCGAGAGTTTTAATCTAAACTTTTGACGACATACAATTGCATTTTTACTCAAATAAAGAATAAAATATTATTATAGTCTTGACTAGAATATTTGTTAGAGAATAATATAAATTGACCTCACCTAACAGTTTAAACTTTTGAGTTCAGATAGTTTTATAACATGGTATCAGAGCCTTGATAACCAACAGTCACGAGTTTGAATTTCACCATCCTCATTTATTTGATAAAAATTAAGCACAAGTTAAAGTGAACTTGTGCAAGTTTCAAGTCCAAAGGACTTTCACTTAAGGGGATGTGTTAGAGAATAATATAAATCATATTTGAAACCTCATCTAATAACTTAAGTTTTTGGATCAGCTTAAATTTTTGAATTGTAATGGTTTTATGAAAATACTAAAGCAAGGCATCGGTCAAATATGCAGGATTTCCAATGTCTTCGTGGGAAGGGAAGCCCAATCTTGCTTGGAATCAATTTCCAAATTCCAACACCATGTTTGTCTCGTAGAAGGCATGTGACCGCCCTTTCCCATGCAGTAGGCCAAAATTGCAAGGGCAATTAATAGAAACAATTTTGTGTGGGGAAATTATCCACTATGGATTATAATAATAAATTAATATTTTTTATTTTCACTAAAAAAAACTAATGAACTAGCTTGAAAGGTATAAGAGTCTTTTCACAAAAATTATTTATTATTTTTAAATTATTTGAAGTTAACTTGGTCTTTTTATAATTTTTTACATAATTAAATCACTTAGTTACCCTTAAAAGCAAAAGAAAATTAACTTTGACCTAGGAGTTTTTTTGACAATTCCTTTTGCCATGCGTAGTGTAGTTACTTCATTGCCCTTGAAACAAAAAAATCTTAGGCTTGACTTTATGGGTATTTTCATCATTGCACATTGGTGTTTTTGCAATAATGATGTGGTCCTAGTGGTGATTCGGTATTTTAATTAAAAAAAAAATTGTTGGAGCGTTTGTGAACAAGTAAGCCACCTCACTATCTTCGGGCGGCGTGTGCCATGACTCACGAAGGTGAAAAAAGGGCTTCCTTGGCATGTGTGACTAAATTACCCCCGGTTTGGTGATGATTTGCTTTTTTCTATTTTTTTCCCTCTCCCTTCCTTTGTTTCCATGTCTAGCCTTGCAACATTCAGTTTGTTTTTCCTCATGATTTGATCTATATTCTTTCAATTCTATTTTATTTATTTGAATTAATTTATAGAATTGAGTGTTTTTTCAATTTTATCCTCCATTATTTTTTTAATTTTAAATTTAATCCTCATTCTTTTTATTTCTATTTATTTTATTTAGGGTAATTTTTAAATTGGTTTTTTATATGATTTCATCCTCCTTTATTATATTTACATATAAAATTTTATCTTCATTCTTTTGATTATTGTTTTTTTACCTTGACAAGTTTTTTAAATTGATATATATATATATATATATTATCATTTAATATTAAATTGAGCTTATTGATTAACTCTGGATCTAGGATTTATGAAGTTGCGAATTTGAGAGCTTAACCTATGTTTAGAAAATTCATCTAGGATCATTTTTTTCTTTTTTAAAACTTGTTTTTTTTTCAATTTTATCATATACAATTTGATTTGATTAGATATTGGGCTCCGTGATTTATTTATTTATTGTCCTTACATAGGATTTTTCATTGATTTAAAAAATTATGTAAATTATCTTGAGTCTTTTTATTTGTTCTTCTTTGTTAGATTTAGCTTTTTAAAAAAGAATTTTTTTAATTAAATTAAATTAATTTCTCAATATTTGTTTGAGAAAAAAGTATCATTTATTATGTCACCATCTTTTTTTTTTACATTTTTTTAAAGAATATACAAAAATATTCAGCTCGTGGCGTAGAACGAGGCAAAAAATCATTTATTATTTTTTAAGCTCGTGTTTTTTCAGTTTTATCCTTTAACATTTTATTTATTTAGAGATTAGCTATTGTAATTATTATTTTTTGGCTTTCTATAGGATTTTTTTACTAATTTTAAAAACTACTCGGGTTATCTCTAGTCTTTTTATTTTTTATTCTTTACTAATTTTTTAATCATTTTATTAAATTAACTTCCCTTAATGAATTCAGTCAAGTTAATGACTCGAGTCTTGAATTTTTCTTTCTTTAAAAACACTAGCAATGCCTGAGCATCCTTTTTTAATGTTAGAAACAATTTGATCTAGGTCGCAACATAGCATGGGCTGCCAATCTAGGTTTGCTGGTGTCATTTATTTTTCACTTTTTTTAATTGAATATATATTTTTCATTTTAGTACTTCAATATTTGATTAATTATAATTTGGCTTCCTAATTTTTTTATTTGAATTCTATGGGGTTATAACGGGTTCATGCCCCAGGTCGCAGGTTTTATGGGTTAAATGTGGTTGGTCAAGTCGATCCAGTGTATCGTCGTCTTAATTTATTTTTTTAAAAAAAAAATTTCATCCAGAATGCCATCACCTCAATATTTTAAAAGTGTTTCGTCCATTATATATCAAATCCTTGACTTCTTAACATCTTTACATTTCTTTAAACGTTATATAAAAAAAATGATCTAACCTACAGCATAATGTGGATCAAAAAACTAGTAATATATATTTAGTGTGTATTTGGTATTGTGGTGTATGATACTTTTTAAAAGTACATTGTTACTTAAAAATACATCAAAATAATTTTTTTCAGTAAAATAATGTTTACTCATCGACGGAATAACAAACAGTCTGTTTGAAGGTTATATGTCAAATTCATCAAAGAAAATACTGATGGACAAAAAAAATCATTGATGGAATGACATGCGATTTTTCTATTGAAATGTTATCTTTATAGATAGAAATACCGACAGAATGAAGTGTGTAATTTTTTGACGCACTTTTTTTATCAGTAAAATTATTATCTACATACTAAAAATCACCGATAAGAGTTTTTCTGGCGGATTAATTTTGTTCGTAAGCCTATTGGTAAAATTTGTGCCAGCAAACTGTAATTATAAATACCGATAGAAAATTTCATCGATGAATATAAAAAATTCTAGCGGCGAAAAGGGATTATCTGGGACATTTTTACTCAAGAATCTGCATGACCCCGTGGGTTTCGCACGAAAGAACCGATAGTCTAATAACACAAAATGACAGAAACCACTTTCAATTTAAAAGTTTAAACTCCTGATTTTCCATATCTTGTATTATGGGTCCATAACCTCATATATATACAAGTATATATCTCTTTAATTTCCACTCCTACGCATACCTCAACACAGCCAAAAAGACATGTTGATAGATTGATGAATCTCTCATTTTCCCGAGTTACAGGCTAAATCAAAACGCAAAAGAATTAATAATGCAAACTGAAGAGAAATAATTGTAGGGAATGGAATATGCTATTCCACGAGCTAAAAAGACCACAGCATCCCAAATCTTAGGAAATGACATCATAAAACACTTAAAATCCCATCTTTCGTTTGCCTGACGTTAGTAAACTTGGCTTATACATTTCCAGTTCCTCAAGAAAGCCAGCCCAAGGGGGCCATGGAACCAAGAAAATCCAAAGGGGTTCACGTGGGCTGACAATCTTTTTTTCTTTTCTTTTTCTTTTTCTTTTTCTTTTTTGCAAAGTGGACAAACTTAGCTTGTATAACTTTTCTCACATATATTTGGTTTGCATGTCTCCTTCAACTTCAAGCTCTTTCAACCCTATCTACATATACATTTATGTTGTCCCCACAAGTTAATGCTATGTTCTTCTTAAGTTGTGGAAGAACATAAGCCATGCACGTGAATAAGATTCTATTAATCCTGGGCCATGTCTTGTTGTTGGCGGATTCGCAGGAAAAAATTTTCTACCATGACAAGATCAAAATAAATGACATTATCATTAATTATTGAACTAATGGACATGTGATCGATGATCGTGATATATGAGAATCCTAAGAGGATTCTGGGGCTTTTTCTTGGATATAAAGGGAGGATGTGATCCATGTACTAGTAGCCAAACCACATAATTGCGCATTCAGACAAAACCGATCAAATTATTTCAAAAATTTTGAAACAAGTTTGTATGCTTATGGAAAATCTTTAGCTAGTTTCTAAACATTAAATCTATCAACTGGCTATCCTAATGAATATATCCAGCTTTCCCAGTAAAATCTAATCTGGAATCTCTCCCTTTTAAATCTTTCCCAGCTCATTTTCTACGCGCAATGTTCATTTCTCAACTTTGGCTAACGCAAGCTTAATCAAGACAATATCATAAAGTTCAATATCAGATTAACAGGAGTAAACATGCATTGACACAAATCATTTTTGTCAGTTCTGATGGACGACGGAAACTGATCTCTAGAGAGCCGTCAACAGATTTACCATATGATACAAAGGCAAGTTTAGTACTGTAGGAGGTTTACTTCTTTGCAAATTAAAGATCACTAAGTCTAACTATTTTGTAGGTAGCTCAGTGGTAAAAGCTTGGGATTAAGGGGTTTATTTTTCTTGTGGTCTCAGGTTCGAGCTTTATGGTTGCTAATATGATGACCACTGAAGATTTACATGGTCGTTAACTTCAGGGTCCGTGGGATTAGTCGAGGTACGCACAAGCTGGTCCGGATACCCACGTTATTAAAAAAAAAGAAAAAGAAGAAGATCACTAAGTCCTCCTACGGTATGAACATAATCTTTGGATATATATAGAGACGGATGTGGTGATAAAACTAGATATTCTATGTCAAAGCAGTGAATAATATACTGAATGAATTGGGCTATAAGAAATATACTGAAATGAAAAGGTTATATATATGTTTGTATTTAGAATTTTGGTATTTAATTATGTAAAATGAGGGAATTTTCCAACAAGTTTTTGCACATCGGACTAATTAAATTCTTTTCCATTCATATTTTAAGGTCATTTACATTTAAATTGATTTATTCATAAAATTTTGTTTTCTCATAATAATTTTTATAAGATTCAAATTCAAAAAGATTATGCAGAGATTAAAAATCCACTTCTCAATCAGACAAGATCTGTACAGATATTTTTCTAATTATTATTATTTTTCAAGATTAAACATCGATCTATTTGTCTTTTCCTTTTACATCTAAAAGAGTTAGGGTATATAAATAGTGAAGGAGATGACCTCTACTTTTTTTTTTTTTTTGTATTTCCCTCTCTTTCTTTTTTCATTCATTTTTGTTTTTCTTTTCTCAACTTCATCCTTCATTATTTGCTTGATTTTGAATTTGTTTTTAAAAATTATTTCAATTTTCTTTATATGAATTAAGTTATCGTATTATGAAATAAACATATCGATATTTGGATTGTGCTCAATTTTATAGGCATTTTTATTTTATGATTAAGCAAAAATAGTTAAAAAAAACAAAATTCTTAAACTCAATGGAGTCCACCACCTGGATCGTGAATTTAGCGGGTTAAATCATGAAGTCCAAGTTGATCCAATATGTCGACCACACAATATTTTTTTAAGCCATCTTAAATTTTTTTAAGTCGAACCATGTTTTTTACCAATTATTTGTGTTGTCTTTAGATTCATCAAGTCGACTAGGTTATGTCGTAACAGCTTCTATGCGGTTTAATTTTAAATCCAGACCAAGTAAGGAATCGGGTCGAGAGGTGAGGAAAATGTTAAAGGATGAAATTAGAAAAAGAAAAACATAATTATTTTGGTTTTTTTAAAAAAATACTATTGCAATGGATAATATTTTGTAAGGTGGTGCACAGCAACATCACCTCTTTTAGTTTTTTGTTAACAAGGACACAATAAAACGATGAGAGCCTACCCGGGTTAATTCGCAACATGTGACCCGAATCATAAGACTAGAATAACCTCGTAGAAAGCAAATCAAAACAAATAATAAAACTTAATTTTTTATCAATCAAATATTGAATGATGAATTTAAAAAAAAAATACCAATTAAAAAAAAAAAACTTAAGGCAACCGAATTAACTCATCAAACCGCAACATAAATTATGAGATTGAGAAAACAATATAGAAAGTAAATCATAACAAATTATGAAACTCAAATCCTAATAAGCCAAATATTAAGAAAAGAAATTAGAGAGAAAACATAATTTTTTTATAAAAAAATTATTATAATAAATAGTATTTTGTGTTGTGGTGCATAGTAAAAACATCTTCCTTTTCAGTTTCTGTCAAATCTCTAATAAGGCAAATATTTAATAAGGCAAATATTAAAAAAAAAACATAAACTTTTTAATAAATAATATTATTATAATAAATAATATTTTATGGGAAGATGTAATTTTAAAATACAATTTTCTTCCGTTTTTGTTAATTAATAATTAAATATGTGCACGCCTTCCAAATCGCTTTAATCCAAATAATAACAATCACGCCGTTATGATATTTATTTAATAGTAGCTCATCGACATTAAAGACGAAACTACCATTACGATATTTAATTAATAATATTTAATAGTATCTCATTACGAGCCCCTGAGTCTATCGGTTGCGAAGAAAAGGACGAAACTACCATTCTCCCATTTGTTTGCTCTCTGTTTTAATTTCATTTCTTGCTTCATCACTACTTTTTCAGATATATCTCCTCCTTTGCACTTTAATTTAATTGTCACAGGGTCTCCAAACCAACTAATTAAGAAAATTGTTTTTGCAAATACACCATCTGCTTATTCATATCTTAAAATATTTAAATGTTTTTAATACAATATAATATATACATATCTTAATATTGAAATAAAACACACACACATATATATATATAAATAATATTTATCATTTTATTATTTAATATACATATACATACTTCAAATTATTAAAGTTCAGTTATCGTTATATCTCTTCTTTTTTTTAAATTTAACTGGGATTCTTTAATATTGAATTAGTTTGTTTAATTAAATTTGAGGATGATTATTATTATTATTATTCTTAGTTAAGCAAATTCGACATTTACACCTCAAGAACAATTTTTTTCAGATCCAATAATATTTTTATATTTTAAACACACACATATATATATATATTAAAAAAAAATTAAAAAAATTGTCCTGCTTTCAAGCTGGGCCAATCCCAAGTCCAATGAACCATATTGGCACAAGGCCTGAGTTTAGACAAACAAAGACATTTTAAAGCCCAACAAAGTAAACCCAGCTCAACAAAAAGCCCATATTAGTACAGTTACATGCATTCAAGTTTTAGGCAGCATTTGGGAACGCGAAGAAAGGCCCACCACCACGCAGAAAAAAAACGAAAAAAAAACAAAAAACCAAAACCCTCACAACCTCCCTCTTTCTCCAGCAACTCCCTTATTGTTAAAGGCCAGCCACCACGCAGGAAAAAAAGACACTCCCTTAAATTATAAAACTTATCTTTTATTTTTTTTAACTTCTAAGTATTTTTCTTGACTCTAGTTTTGTCACGTGGAATATGTAAGGTTTTTTTTATATTTTGTTTATCTGATAATGACAGATTAGTATTTATATTTTATTCAAAATAAAATATTTAAGTTTTTTTAGTTGATAGTATCAAGATTATACAAATTATTATTAGTATTTTATTTGAAATTAAATTATTTGTTAAATTCATCAATATATTTCTTAAACAAAGCTTTGAATATTAAAATAATTATTTTATTATACAAATTGGTTACTATAAAATATATAAAAATTAGCAAAGTTGATTTTTTAATTTTGCTTAAAGATTTTTAAAAAAAACTAGCATCAACGCATTGGTGATCATCGTTTATAAAAAAAAATATATAACAACAAAGATATATATTAAAAAAATTAAAATAAACTTCAGTAATATATTAGTAATTACGCAGTGATAATAATTAAAAAGAAGCAGTAAATCTTGATAATGTTGAACGTTTTAGCATTAAAAGTTTTTGCAATGCTCATTCTTTTTAATTAATTGTTCCACCTTATGATCAGCTAGAAATTGTTTAAACTATATCATTGGGCATGCTACACCTCCGGTAGCATTATTATTTTATTTTAATGTAAAAAACAATTCATGCTTTGCTAATATATTTTTCAATAGAAAAAAATGATTATAAATTAAAAATCTGATATATAATAAAAAAAATATCTATTTTAAAATTTGAGATAGTGATATATTGAAATAAAGGCTTAATTTCTTTAGAAATGTTTTAGAATTTGTTTTTTTTTTAAGAACAAAAAGGACAAGATGAGATTAAAGGTCTATTTTTTTTTTAATTTAAATAACAAAACAGGCTTTTTTTATATATATAAAAAAGGTTGTATAACAAAAAAGACATTAAAATATAAAGGGATGAAGGCTTGTGATTGCCGACACGCTAAACTTTTTTTAAAAGAAAATTAGATGTAGACGTCAAATCATTCCCTATAGGCTAGGCCTTCTTTTTAAAAAAAAAAAACATATTAAAGGTGGAAGTTGCGTCGTTCCCCTTCTAATTGTTTTTTAAAAAACATTGTCATTTGGCCTGTATATTACGGTGAGTAAACAAAATGAAAAATTAAAAAATTAAAAAAATTAAACCATGAAAAATAACCGATTAAATCGATTAAAATTTTATATTGAAAAAAATATTTTTTTCTTGGGAACGTAGAAGTATATATACTAATGGGTTTCAAATTCCATATTAAAAAACTATAACTTTTTTTCTTGTGAACATAGAGTATAAATATTAAATAGCTTCAAATCTCATATTAAAAAGATATTATGTTATCTTATTAAGTTGAAGTGTTTAAACTAAAATTTTTTTTATCCCACATTGAAAAAATATAAATTTTTTCTTATGAACATATATTATATATACGAAAGGGTTTCAAATCCCACATTGAAAAAATAATTTTTTTTTCATAGAAACACAGAGTATATATACTAAAAGGTTTTAAATCTCACATTGAAAAAACATAACTTTTTTTTGTAAATATAAAGTATATATACGAAAGGGTTTCAAATCCCACATTGAAAAATAACTTTTTTTTTTAAACATAGAGTATATATACTAGAGGGTTTTAAATCCCACATTGAAAAAATAAAACATTTTTCTAATATTTATATAGTGAACTTTAAAAAGTGTTAATAATCAACTAAAAAAATATGAAAAAAAATGGGTATAGGAGAAAAATCACATTTGAAAAAAAAAAAACCGGGTCTCGCCTGCGTCATAGGTCGACCCTCTGGGTCGACCGGGTTTGGCTGGGTCGTTGCACCGACCGGTTCTTTGACAAACCCAAACTAGCCCAGCCACCAGGTCGACCCGTCGGGCCGGTCCAGGTTTAATAACTATGATTGGAGGGTTGTTGAAAATTCGGTGCTAGGGTATTTCATATAAAAAAATTATTTTTTAATTTTTTTAATTTAAAAAATACTATAAAAATCTAAATAAACTCATTAATAGATTGAAATAATCTAAAAATCAGACAAAATCCCAAAAATCAATTAGAACTTAAAAAAACTTCTCAGACTCAAATTTACTGAAATGCCAAAAAACACCTAGGCAAAACTTCTTTCATTAAATAAAATTTGTTGACACCAAGAACAAGATTTTTTATGACGTGTCAATAGACAATTTGTTTTTCTTTGCCACCGTAACCTGGTGATTTTCTCTGTCTTTTCTTTCAAGAAGTTAAAAATAAAAAAATTTAAGTTTTGGATCAAAATTTATTTGTAAGACTAAAGGACTAACAATGAGTCATTTAGAAAGTAGAATGATCAAAATGAACTTTGCATATCAACTTTAGAATCAACACATATTTTTTTCATTTTGATCCCTTATCTTTAAATTTTATTTTTCCTTAACAAATTAGAAGTAATTGGACATTAATTTGACCACCCTAAAAATCAAATTAAAAAGAAAAAGGTTTAGAGAGGAAAAGAAGTAGAAGAAGAGCATAGTAGCAATTCATAGTATTTGCTGGAAGGGTCTACAGTGGCATGGTATACAATACTTTTACCGTACTTTTCAGTGTTTATTAAAAAGAAAAAAGAATCTTCTATTGGCCATTCGGCTGCTTTTATAAAATAATATTGCTTCCTTTTTCCATTTCAAAAGTTGATATACTTTAAAGTATAATAATAATTGTTGATTCTGGATGACGTTAATTATGTTGATACCTGTTTGCATACTTCTCCCTCCCTCGAGTATAATTAATTAAGGATTATCGTTTTTTTTTTTTTTTTTTTTTAACATTTCGTGTGCTTAGCGTATCTTTGCATAAAGCGAACATAGGAGAAAAATCCATATTTTACCATACCATGAAATAATTATAAAAAATATATTTATTGAGAAAATTTTAACATAAAAGCTAACAATATGAATATACTAAAATTTAGAAAAAAAGTGGTGGAACAGCTAGAATTGCTAAATTATTACCAGAACAATGATGATTGTGTTTTAAAATGTTTTTATTTTTATTTTTGTTTTTGAATATTTTTTAAATTAATTTTTTAAAAAAGAGTAGTGAATTTGATTTGCTATATTAAATGTTTTTTCTTTTATTTTTTTAAATTTAATATACTAATATTAAAAATTAAAAAACTAAAATTTTTTATTTTATATATTTTAAATAAAAAATTATTTTAAAAAATACCGTTCAATCAAATATAATTAGAAATCATAGTCGCTAATTTATGGCAACGACATGTTGATTTCACATTACCTCAAAGTCAAATGGGCATGTGGGAATCTTAAGACTTGATTTTTCGTGCCAAAATACATGTTAATGATATTTTTTTATTTTTTAAAAATTATTTTTAACATCAACACATCAAAACGTTCCAAAACATACAAAATATATTAAATTTTAATAAAAAAAAATTAAAATTTTTTAGGAACGCAGCCGCAGCCGCGTTCCCAAACGTTCTTTTAATATAGAACAAGAATCATTGAACCGTGATTAAAAAAAACATACTTAAATATTGACATGTGTTAAAGGATGTATGGTTTTTTTTTAATATTTTTTATTTAGAAATATATTATAATAGTAATTATTTTTAAGATTAACATATCAAAACTATTTAAAAATATAAAAATTTTAATTTGATTTTATTAAAATTTTTATAAAACATTGTTTATAATACAATTTCAAACTGCATCTACTTACAGCTTGGTTTTATTTTAAATTAATTTTTTATTAATAAAAAATCATTTTAATTAAAAAAATTGAGATGATTCTTCTGTCCACAAATTAAACTGCTTAATTCACGAATTAATCTTAAACTAAATTAAATTTCAAATCAGTATCATAAGTATGTAATAAATAACTCATGAATATTCTGTTAAGTTTCAATTTTAAGTGAATACATCAGTTAAGTTTAAGACGTGGATGTTGAACGTGGAAGGTGTTGTGCACGCAAGAGGGAAAGCCAGCAAGGAAGCAAGATGGTCAGACAGATAAAAAGTGACTTCAACTGAACAGAAATACTTCGTGTCATGGTTCCTTCTTTGGTCTTGAGCTTTTTGAAAGATCGGTAAAAGCAGAACCATAATTATTTGAAACTACATATAATTCTCTCTCATTGAATCTCAGCATTTTCCTATCTCTGTCTCTCTTTCTCACTCTCTGTGGACAACTGGTGATTCTCTCTTTCTAAAAGTCTTCATCTTTCTTTGTGGGTGCTATCATGGTTCTGTTTTTTTTTTTTTTTTGGATTTTGATGTGTTTTTGTTGATGGATTTTGATGATTTAGTGTTTTGATTTATCTATTTTTGTTTGGTGGGGTTTTTGTGGATGATTGAGAAGCAGCAAACTGTTTGACTTTTAGCTTAATCTGTATGATTGTTTGATATACTTGACTAGTTGGTATATGAAAAGTTTTTCCTTTTTTGGCTAGGCAATGGGGAGATAGAGATTTTGGGTGAGTTTTTATGGGAAAATCTGGGTTTAAAATTAAGAAAAACTGAGCTATGATTATGATGGGATTATGTGTGTGGTGCTCTTTAAGGTTGCTAGAAGCTTATAGAAAAAGAGAACTCGCACTGGTTAATTTAACTTCATATCCATTTCTGAAGTTTTCTAGCAACCAAATTTACTTCGAAGCAAGTACAGGGAAGTAGATTGGATAATTATAGTACAATACTGTTTCCAACAATCAAATTTCGGATTGGCAACGAATATTTTGTTACATTTAAGGGCTTTTTTTATTTTATTTTTTTCTGGGCTGTTTTCTTGCTTTGAATGGTTCCCCAGAGTTGAAATTATCAGATAGGTATTTTTGTAGAGCCAGACAGAGCGGAAGCTTTGTGCTCTTGGCTAATCTGACTTGAATCTGTTATATTTTTTTTGTAATAATTGGTTTAGTGAAATCAGATATTGACTTAATGTTAATTTGGTCAACATTTTATTTTTTACTTTCGAATGTGGTCACCCTCTCACCATTGTGTTGTCAAAATGGTGGTGCATAAAATAAATTATGTTGTATTAACCAAAGTTGATGCAAAACCAACAGGAGTATGCTGTTGTCTTAATTTTCTCTGTTCTGTTGAAAGGATTCATTGTTGCAGCTTCAGAACACCGAAGTCTCTGTGGAATAACTAAAATTAACCTATCTGCAAGTTATTATTTTTTTTAAATTAAAATAAAGGTAATAGAAGCTGTCAGGTATGGGGAATGGGGCATCCACTTTTGCTGATCATTGGTATGATTTACTTCTTATGCAGAAAGCTCAATGGATCATAACTATCAACGCAGGCAGCATCCGACTTACATAGCTGACAATTTCAACTCATTGGATCAGGTATCATTTATGGTTCCTTTATTGAATTGTAGAAGATGATATGTACTACTGTGTAGTGGTACTTAATTCTTTATCAACATAATGTTTCTCTTTTCCTTTATCTTCTAAGAAAATGAAAAGGTGCATGACTGTTTGATGGCAAGGAGTGTCCGAAGATTATATAATAGACAGCAAAATATGACTGCGATGTTGATAATGCGTAATAGTTAGTAATCAAAATATAACTGGTTGGATAGAGAATCAAAGGAAGGACCCCTCTATCCTTCTTGATTTGTAATTTGCTACCTGTCCAATGTAAGCAGATTGGCTTCTGTCCTCTCCCTCCCTCTTAAGCCAAACAACTAGATGGATGGGTTAATGTCCCTCCTTTTTCCTCTCTGTCCTCGCTCCTTTCCGTCCTTCCTACTTAACAGAAGGATGGTGATGATCCAAGATTATGATAAGGCAGGGAAAGGCAACAGAGGATTTAGGATGATGGATGTTCTTGGCACTGGATTGCAAATCTGTATAGCAGAAGTATCAGATCAATTCATAGTGCTTGATTTATGAAGTTCATACTAGAAAGTTATAACAAAATTCAATGATCATAAGCATAATATGATTGGAAAAACTTCTTGAAAAATTATATAAATAACAAATCAGTAAAAAATTAAGGATAACAGATACTGAAATATGTTACAATTCGTGGGGAAATTGTCAGAGGTTCACAGTCATCACAGGAAAAACATCGTCAAAAATTGCACATGGTTACGAGAATAAATCTCAAGAAAAAAAGTAGATTCTGAGTAGCATACCATTCTGCTTAATTATTACCTCTCTTGGTGAAACAAACTTAATTAAAACGACTTTGGTGTATTCTCAGGTTATTTCTGCCCTGAGAGAGGCTGGTCTTGAATCATCTAATTTAATACTTGGTATTGATTTTACCAAGAGTAATGAGTGGACAGGTGATTCTTCCTTTCCATTGAAAACTATTGAACATCCATTTTTATTTATTCTGATTAGTGGGAGAAAACTTTCTTTTCCCCAATGATTTTAGGCAGGCATTCATTTCATCGAAAAAGCCTCCATGCAATTGGTAGCACACTGAATCCCTATGAACAAGCAATCTCTATTATTGGCCGTACTCTGTCTCCTTTTGATGAAGATAATTTGATACCTTGTTTTGGATTTGGTGATGGTTAGTCTCTCTCTCTCTTTATGGCTTCACTTCCTGTACACCGATGTACTACAGTTTTCTTGGGTTGGTTATTGATTTCTTTCATGTTTTCTTTTGATAGCATCAACACATGATAAGTATGTATTCAGCTTTTATCCTGATAATCGACCTTGTAATGATCTTGAGGAAGCTCTTGCACGATACAGAGAGATTGTTCCACACTTAAAGTTGTCAGGTTCAACACAGCCCTCTTTCCTTCTTGCTTATTTCAAAGCACGATTTTCATCTTTTTTCTGTCCTTTTGAACATGATATCCATTCCTTTTCTAATATTATTTTTAATTCCTCACTAAGCTGCTAAGAGGAGATGAATTCTTGTGAATGAATAATAAAAGCTGAATAATTCCATATTCATGAGAAGTTCATGTGTTAAATTCTCAAAAGACAAGGACTGATAATAGTAATTTTGACCTACTTCTGCAGGCCCAACTTCATTTGCTGCAATTATTAATGCAGCAATTGACATTGTGGAGAAAAGTGGTCAGTACCATGTTCTTGTTATTATTGCAGATGGACAGGTTAACTCTTGCTTTATATCGATCCCTTTCTCATCAGCTATCATAAAATGTGAACACATTTTGACTATGTTTTCTTGTTAATTGCTGCTGATACTGTTTTATTTTTTCTTTCATTGTTTAGGTTACCAGGACTCCTGATACTCCTCCTGGACGGTTGAGTCCTCAAGAACAAGCAACGGTAAACTCCATAGTTGCTGCTAGGTAAATTAATGGTGTATGTAATATTTTTTAATGTTAGTGTTTTCTATCACTGTATTGACGCTTGTTAATTTTATAAACAGCAAGCATCCTCTCTCAATTATTTTTGTTGGAGTTGGGGATGGACCATGGAATGCAATGCAACAATTCGATGATAACATTCCTCAGCGTGAATTTGACAACTTTCAGGTATATTTGATGTGTGCACGTGCAGCTTTAGATGACACAAGGTCAGAAGAGATTAAGATTTGAAACCTCATCTTTTCACAAACTAATCTCAGGGTATCTTTAGGATTGAGTTTTCAAAACAAGTGTCATGGAATTTCAAAACCATGGTTTAAAAAAGATACATGACACCTACTTTGAATTCCAAACATGCTTTTCTCTTGAAACCTGCTTTGTTTCAAGCCCTCAAACCCAAACACTCTTGTTCATGTGACTGAAATGAGATTTTTATTTCAGTTATATCACTTGCACAAATGCATGTAGGCTTTGGTGATCCAATTTAATTATTGTCATATTGACTGGTATAATGCCAACAAAGAATTCGGACCAGCTGAGTTAAACACGTGTTCTGATACCTTTTCTTTTATCCTCATGCAGTTCGTGAACTTCACTAAAATAATGTTAGACAACACCGAAGCATCAAAGAAGGAAACAGCCTTTGCACTTGCTGCCCTCATGGAAATTCCACTTCAGTACAGAGCCACTCAAAGACTTCAGCATACAGAGTAAGACAGCAGGTTCATTTTCTAGTTAATATTTGATATCAGACCAGGGAGTTCAAGTCTTCAAACAGTTTTACTCGTGCAGTCATGATTTAGTTGGTGGTCCACGCACAAGGCCACTCCCACCTCCTCGTGAAGTGATTGATCATGATAATGCTGTCAAATCAATTCCACACATTACGAACTTTGAAACAGTTCAACCATCTACTTCAGTCGAACCGGTATTTTCCCCCTCAATTTCCCCTCCTTTGGATTCCTATTTGTACCAGGATTTTGTTTTAACATGCATGTTATGTTGTTCAAGGTCTGCCCTATTTGCTTGACTAACCCAAAAGACATGGCTTTTGGATGCGGTCATCTGGTTAGTGCATTTCCCCTGACAATTACGCAACATTAGCTTCAGACTTTTTTTTTTTTGTGTGTGTGTGTTTATGTTTCTCCTTTTTTCTGCAATGAAAGACTTGCAGGGATTGTGGAGCAAGCCTTTCAACTTGCCCTATATGTCGACAGCCCATAACAACACGCCTGAAACTGTTTACCTGAACCAAATAATACCTCCTGCACGTTGTTTGCTTGCTTTGGAGAGAACTGCGAAGCCCGATCCACAGGGAGGAATTATTAGTGAAACGGCATTTTGTGTGTAAATTTTTATTCAAAATGGCCCTTGACATAAAAACTGGTGCTAAGTTATACGCTAGTGGGATCTTTTTTATTGTATTTTTTTTAACAGCGTTTCTGTTGATCAATTCGTTTATGATACATGTGTAGCATCTCCTCAAATTTCATCAATTTTTATCACCATGGGTAATCTGTTCTTTCAGCAGTGGCTTTGGATTGGACTTGAATTGAAAAGGCTAAAAATGCTAGAGGCCTTCTAGATAATGCGTCTATGCCAAAAAATGAAGTCCGCTGCATGTCCTTCCCTCGTGAACCAATAATCACTACCGCAGCCACTACATTGACCATAACTATATAGTATTCCTGATGTAATTGCAACAGCTGTATGCTTTTTAAAGATTGGCTTCGGTGCAAGTTCACAAAATATGAATCTGATATCCCGTTGTACAGTTCTTCAGAGACAGATTTGAACCTGGAGAGAATCTTGACAGGATATTGAGGTTGAGATTTCATGAAAGACTAGTATAGTGGCTGTGTTCTCATAATTTTTTTTAAAAAAAATATTATGAGAATAAAAAATATTTTCAGCCTTTTGAGTCTGGCAGCTACGCTAGATTTAAGTGAATTGGATCGGGTAACTATATAGGATTCAAGCAAAATAGATCTGACGGTCATGTAGGGCTCCTGCTAGACCCTACCTCTTGGAGTTTGACCGTGTCACATCCAAGTTTCTAGATTTTGACCGAGTTGTATAACATCACTTCCTCGACCCAAATAATTTAGATTTGATGCTTTTATCAAACCTAAATTACTTAGTCTAGGTTTTTTTGCTCCCATTTTAATTTAGCAACAAGAAGTTACCTGCAATAACAAGCAATTTGACACTTGCCAGGTTGCTACTCAAAATTTAATGACCACTCTAGCAGTTGAAAAATTATGAGGGGGTTGCCCTAAAAACCCATTTTGCTACTAATTTTCACCCAAAAACTCGTAAAAAACACCGTGAAAATTGATATAAACCATATCACCCCAAAATCACTCATAAATATGAAAATCAACCAACTCAGAAAAATCAAAACTAATTCGGATTTATTTTTTTCATCATTTTTCAAAGAAGAAACAACTTTTATTGAACTTCTTGAGAAAAGAGGAATTCAATAACGCAACGATCCTTATTTTTTGTGGTTGGGATATGGCCAAACGATAATTTTATCGCTTTTTAGTGAGTTTCTGTTTCCTCTTTTTAACTTAAAAATTGAAAAAACCAAAATAAAAATTTTGAGAACTTGAGATTGAACATGCAATTGTTTTTGTGTTTTTCATTGTTCTCTTACTTTAAACTTTCTCTTTCTAATTTAATTGAAAACTTTATCTTTTGAAATTAAGCTCGGAAAAAAAATTAAAAAAAAATGAAAATAAAAAAGGGAGGTGCATTACTATTGAGAAACACCATATATCAAATATTTATATTTCTTTTAATAATTACATGTTTAAATATTATCAATTCATACTCAAACGATTAGAGATTGTTCTTGATTAATTGAGATCATTATCATTCATGATCAAGTAACAGATGTTGGTTGGTAAAAGCTATTCAATCACCGTTTAATCGTTAGACTACCAATTTCTTTCAAATCCCAACCCTAAATATTTCTGCAGCACAAATTTGAGAGACTAAAATCTTGGGGTATCAAAATGCTTCCCAGAGAAACGTAAAGAAAAGAATCAAACTCACAAACAGTAGAAAGCAAAGCAATCAATAAATAGCAGTAAAAATTCAAAGTGGATCATAATCAAGTAGGAAATATTTACGAAACAATCCATATAGCATATCAGATATCTACATAGTACAATATAAGAGTAATCACATGAGAGAGGAAAAAAAAAAAAAAACAATAGACACCCCTTTTCTTCCCATCATTAAAAAGCCTAAGCCTTTTTCTCCGATGACGAGGAGCTTGATGAATAGACTTGGAGTGCTTCCACTATAATCTTCCTCTTGATTGGCCACCGTGGCGGTGGAAGGCCAGCAAAGGATGTGGAGGGGCAGCCATGGCCCTTGTTGGATGCTTGCTTGTTTGGATCACTCATTTCCTTGGTCTCTCAGTTGTGTTCTTCTGCAAGAAGGAATAGGTCTTGATATATACAATCGCGAAGTTAAGAGGGATTTATAAATATTAAAGAAATGGTTGGCTCTGTAAACTGGGGAAGAGTTCTGCTTAAGAAAAATAAGAAAAACATGCAAGTTGTCGACATGCTTACAGATAGAATACAGCTTGTGCCTTGGAGCCTAATTAATTAACCTCTCCAAATATATATATATATTAAGACTTACGAGAATTAATTAAGACCCTTCTTATTTTTAATGTTAATTAGCACGGGCCTTGTGAATTCTTTTCAAAATCACAGACACTGATCTCGAATTTCTGAATAGGGATATTTCCAAAATCATAAAGGGTAAAGAAAGTGAGTTTGATGTAAAAAGAAAATGAAGTATTTATATGGTTGTGTGATAAGGTGTGGTTGAAATTGTAATTTATGACAACTATAATTTTAAAATTGTTTGATTAATTAATATATAATAATTTTATATGAATCCCACTAAAAATTCTTTTTTAAAATTTTAGTTACAAAAAAACTATAATTTATAGTTTTTTTTTAAATCATAACCGTAAAAATTACCACAGTATCAAATATATATAAAAAAAGAATTTAGATAATTTTTTTGTCAATAACCTGTTTTTTTCTATGAAAGAAATATTAATGATTTTAGAATTAAAACCATATATAATTGGATATAGTACTACTGAATTACATAATTAATTAAATATTTATGAATTTCAGCAGGAGGAATTCATTTACAATTATACAGAATAAAATAATTTGCACTACCCGTGCATGTTTTTCTAAGAACAAGGCGGCACGGCATCGGCATCCTTCAGCATTTTTTCCTTTCATATATAGAAGTCAATGATAGTCAACTGTCACACAAAGTCTATCTTTTTGCTTGGAGCATGGAATACATCCAATTACTGTCCTTACCTTTTGTTTCCTTAGTTTAAGAAGATTTAAATTTTAGGGTGGGCCTGCAACACAAATTTTGTTCAAATTTCTAGTCATAATGGGTTCTTGTGTTGAAAAACTAAGTCTAAAAAAAGAGTTTGAATTGGTAAATGAGTTTTTTTTATATAAAATAATTTTAATTTTTAATTTAATTGTTGGATTGGTTAAAACTTTTATCAGCAGGGTTGTATTATTTGAAGTCGAGATTATACTCAAATTAGATCTAGAAGATACTATTTTTTTTATTTTTTTTTATTTTCAAGTTTTTTTAATTTCTGTTTTAGTTAGGTTTCATAATTTGATTTGGTCTAAATTTTATTAACTAGATTGGTTTTAGCTCTTATTTAAACATTTTTTTAATGTTATTTCTTATTAGATTAAAAATTTAGGATTATTAACTTTTATAATTATTCAAATCATAGTTTTCTCTACCATTTTGAACAGAACAGAGTTGGAAAAACCTGGTTTTTTTTTTTTTGGTCAAGATCTTTTTGTTAACAGAGCAAAACATTAAAAAAAAAAAAAGGCAACCCATTGTTTTACAAAATCAAATTTAAGAGCTGTTGGATGGTGGAAAATTGCATGACGAGAGATGAGATGTTAATGATATCACCCTAGCTAGTTTGATTACCCGTGCTATGCTATGAGATGAAGCAATTCTTTTTCTCAACACAAAAAAATGCAAGCGTTGGTAATATTGTATTTACCATCAAGAAATTTTTTAATTGGAAGCTAAAAAGTTTATATGTGTGTTAAATAAGATAAATTACAAATTATACCAAGTTAGGAAGTTGAGATAAAGATGCATATTAAACTATTTGAACTCATGTTACGAGGAGCTATTTAAATAATTTAATTATACAACAATTAAACTTGTTTTTTCGTTCCAAAAAAAAGGATTAATTCGATAACTTTAAAATTTTTTTATATATATGTATTCCTTTTAACATGTACAATAATCTGTTAAAATTACTTAGACACCCAAAAAATTCAAAATATTTTTTTTTGTTAAAATTTAATATGTTTTGTATGTTTTGGATCGTTTTGATGTGCTGATGTCAAAAATAATTTTTAAAAAATGAAAAAACATCATTGACATGCATTTCGGCACGAAAAGTTATTTAAAAAGTAACCACAATCATACTGTCAAACAAGCTATAAGTACTCTACTACAATTTTTATTAAATTCTAACAAAGTTTCTTCCGTATATTTACCACCTCATGTGATATTGATGATGAAAAACATCTCAATAGAACTATTCTCATATAATAGAACACTTTGACATCAAAATCAATAATTTTGGTAGTCTAAATCAATGTTAATTAAAAAAATTTCTCTTTACTGATAGAATCTGATGACTCTCTCACTCTTCTCTCAAACTAGGGGTTGAAAAAAATAAAATAAAGTCTTGTATCAAAATGAAATTTTAAAAAACTCAAGGAACTGAAAAGGTATCATTTGAAAAATTGAAGGATTACGCACCACCTATTTTCTCTATGTTGTCCATCTTAGTTTTCCTTCTTTTAATTTTTCCTCTGGTTAATAAATATGAAGCAATTGTCCATTAATTTTGCAATTTAAAAATACAATCAAGGAAAAAAAACCTCTAAAGAACAAAATGAAAAAATTAGTATAATGTTTTCACCGGTTCATTTGTTAAATCACTATATCATTAACTCGTGTTACGTTGTAAGTTAGGTCAAATTTTTATTAAACATTAAAAAAAAAATTAGATGTTGTTAATGTTTTTTCTAGCAGAAAAAAATTTAAATCATGTGAGGGTTGACCCCATGAACTCGATTGATTTTGTGGGTCCAAAAGCAGCTCATACAACCCGTAAAAACATAGTTTGACTAAAAACATTTCAAGATGATATCTTTTTTTAATATTAAAATAACAACATATTGAATTGACTTAGTAAACCAGGGTTAACATGTTAAATTCATGATCCGAGTTGTGAGACTGTAATAACCTCATAGAAATAAAATTAAAAAATAATTTTGATTAACCCATTAAAAATTATCCTTAATCATAAAATAAAAATAATATAATAAAAAATAAATCAAAATAAATTATGAAATTTTAATTTTAATTAAATACAATATTAAATGATGGGAAATTATCTTGGGCGGGGTGGCGTTTTGGTTTGGCCAAACGTCAGAAAATGGGACCGCAGATTTTTTGTCATGATGCGAGGCATTGAATTATATTTTTGGTCGGTTTTGTCAATTTTCTAGTCCAATAAGTTTATCCTTCTCAATAATTCAATCACTACTTTATTTTAATCTTTTTGTTCATCTGATCACAAGGACATGACTGATAAAGATGTACATATTATTTGATAATATATGGCCACAATTAGTTTTCATATTATTCTTTATCTATAAATATATAAAAATAATATATTTTTTATTTTTAAAAATTTATTTTCATAGAACTATACGGAGACAATTGAGTAATATAAAAAAATTAAAATATTTCTTTATTTTTTCAAAAAACCACGGTACTCGACGGATGTAATTCACCATCACCACGAGTCCCACGCTTATACAGCTGTAAGTGGAAATATTTCCCATGCGGTGACATCATCGTCGAAGGCATTGGAGCCCTTGAAGGCAGACCCATTACTTGAGCATGACGCCCACGTAACTTGGCGAGTGTGTTTGGCATTGGAGCCCTTGAAGGCAGATCCATTACATGAGCATGACATCCACCTAACTTATCATGATTTTGATATTATGTAATTACAACGTGATTTTTTTAAACTCTTTTTTATAATATTATTATTAGCTTTTTAATTCAAGATTTCCCTCGAAATAAAAACTCATAAAAGAAAAATTTTAATAATTTCAATAAATAATCCAAATTAATATAAAAAATATTTTTAGATTAATATTTACCTTAAACCTTGAAAAAAATAGCCTTACTGATGGAGTAAAATTATACCACATGATCCATTGGACATTACAGTAAAACTACTTCATTATCTATAAAAACAAACAAACAAATAAATAAATAAACTAATAGCTAGGAGCATTTTTATTTTTTTAAATACTAAAATGACAAAATTACTCTTGAAATCAAACATCATTAAACTAGTGTGCAGGGTTTTTGTTGTCTTTTCACATTGGTTATTTTGGTTATTCTCATGTTGAAGGAGGGATAATTTTAATTTTAATAAATATAAGATATTATTTTCAGTTGAAAAGTGTTTCGGTTGCTGAGAGGCATCCGTGTCATTCGAGTAATGTGTGACACGTCCTCCAATTGCCTAACGATAGCTTTCAGGGTGTCATTTGATTCGAATTGACGGCTGATTCATCCCATAACAACACATGTGGGAAAACAAAACCTTATGTTTGGTATTGACAACATTGTTTTTCTTTTTCCCCCTTGATTTCCGTGTTTGCCCCTATATTTTTTCAAAACAATCCTTCAATTTTTTTCCTTCAAACATGTTCATTATTTTTTTTATTACTATTTGTTTTATTTCAAATAATTTAAGAAATTTGATTGTTTTTTTTTAATTTCATCATTTTTCAATTTTTCTCATCTATCTAATTTGGTTTTCATTCTTTTAATTGTTATTTTTTATTTTTTTTATCCTTTCTTTGATTTATTTTATTTTTCAATATCATCATTTATTGTTTTATTTCATTTAATTATGATACTAGATTTAATCTTTATTTTTTTATTGTTATTTTTTATCCTTTATTGATTTATTTTATTTTTCAATATTGCCCCTCATTGTTTTATTTCATTTAATTTTTTATACCAAACTTGCTCCTAATTCTTTTGATTACTTTTTTTTTTAATTTTGGATAATTGAGAATTTTTTTTGTGATTTTTTTGGGTTTGCCTTCTATGGGGTAACCCAGTCTTATAACCCAGGTCATAGGACTAAAAAATTAGATCGGTTTGACTTCGGTTTTTTTTTTTAATCGATTTTTTTTCAGTTTTATCATTTCAATGGAGTTTTTCCAATCTCATATCTCGAGTAGCAGATTAGTCGAGTTGACCCGAATTAACTCGGGTTTTTTTCCTGTTTTTTTATCAAAATTTTTTTCTATCTTGTCTTTCATTTTTTTAATTTGCTTAAGAGTTTACCTCCATTGTTTTATTTAATTGATTTTGTATGAGGTTATCCCGACCTCACAAATTATTGTAAATTTAACATGCTGACTCGAGTTGATATTTTTGTCCTGTTTTAATTTTTTTTAATTTATTCCTTTCTTGTTTTATTTTAAATTATTTTTTTTAATTCATCCTTCAGCATTTGATTTCTTAGTTGAGCTTTTGATTTTTTTAAATCAATAAGATAATCATTTCTTTCCATCACTTGCCTTCCAATATCTTACTTTTACAATTTTACTGTCGCATAGTTAGTACCGATCAATTTTGAAGCTTATTTTTTATGTGGTTGTAATTGTTTTTTAAAATATATTTTTAAATATATTAAAATAATATTTTTTTAATTTATTTTTAATAAATGTATCAAAATAATTAAAAATAACAAATGGCCACGCTGCATTGTCTAATAGGCTTCTTATCACCCTAGTGCATCAATAATTGTTAATCATCGATCGTTAATAGTCAACAATTTATATGCTGTTTGTTGCTTAACGAAGGTTATTGTAGCACATATAATTCACTACGAAGAGATATTTATTTATTTATTTGATAATTAAAATCAATAAATTATTATTAAAGATAAAAATAGATATATACAAATCACAACAATTTCTTCTGCAAATTGATAAAGAGCACAAGTTGAAGAGATATTCGATTACTGTTTAGATTTTTTTCTCTTCAATTTACAGGCGCTCTTCATCACTTCTACTACATAATATACATATACATGCCCATGAACAATTCCCCTACTGAAGAAATCCAAGATATTTTCTCAATCACTAGTAGTCTTTTTCTTCTTCTTTTTTCAAGGAAATTAAATTTAGCATGGTTAATCATGATGAATTCACACCTTTTCTAACAAGGAACATACACGCATACACACACGCAGCGCACCCAAGGCTACTTCAATTATTGAGAGAAGAAAGAGTACAACCTACACACAAGCGCGCAGGCAGGCAGCGCTACACTCCTTTCTTCCCACACAGCCTTCATTTTTTGCCTGATAAGGAGCTTGATGATGAAAACAATCCTTTGACTAGATTGTTCTTGGTTTTGCCCCTTGGCGGCGGGAGGTTGGCAAAGCTGGAAGAGGAGGAGACGCCATAGCCTTGGCCTGAGCTGGTTGGCTTGTTTGGATCACTCATTTCCTCTCTACCTTCCTCCTCTTCTTTAAGAGAGTGAACTACACTAGCCATTTATATGGACATAACATTATGGCTGAAGGAAATGCATATATTTATATGGACCACGTTGGTGCCTAAACTTTATCAAGAAGAACCGGGCTTAGTGGCAACTTGGCCACAGAATGTCCAAACTATTGACATCAATATTCATCATGGCGAAGGAGGATGGTGATGTAATAAGAAGTGCCGTATGGTGACCAGATTCTAGGTACCTGTTTATTTAATTTTTAAGTAAAATTTCAGACCATTTCTTCGTAAATCAAGGCACTTTTTTATAACATTTTTTAAAAAAATTATTTAGGATGAAAATAAATATGGAGTTAGTTTAGAGATGTGAAAATATTATTTTTAAGGTATTTATTTATCTCATACAAAGATAATATCTCCACAATACAACTAAATCATCTAAACTTCTAAAAAATAAGAAGATAGGACCAAGAAAATAATATACGCTTTTTTGTAGTTTTATGTGTAATAACAGGTTTTTATATACTTGAAATATAACGATAAAACAGTATAATTGTTAATCAATTAATATTATTGTTTGAAGAAACAGTATGACTGTTGATCAAACACTATACTGAAAATTAAACTGAATATCTATTATTTAGTTTTATCTCAACAGTCATAAATATTAAAATTAATTATGAAATTAATTCAATAATTAATTAATCTCGCTGACATATTAAGTTCCAAGTGTCATCTTTTGATATTATAAATATACATATAATAGCATTAAAAAGCTTATTAGAAGAGTCCTTTCATCATAGCTTAATTTACTATATATAATAGAAACATATATTTATAAATATTAGGAGGGTATGTTTTTTTTTTTCTAATGTTTTTTTTTATTATTTACAAACTACATCAATATTTGTTAAGTTTTTATTTGGTCCGATAGTTCAGAGAAATTACTTTATCGTTCACGTGTCAAACTATTTTTTTCAAATAATTTTAAAGATGCATCTTTAATACCAATATTTTTTATACTAGATATAGCCAACATTACGCTGCGTACGGCAAAAAAATTTTCCAGTATTAAAAAAGTGGTAAAGTGATATAAGTATTCTTAAAAAACAGAATTTGAAAATTGAGTTATTAACTTTACCGACTTTAATAAATTTGATTAATCTAAATAACATGAATAATAAAATGCAATAACAATAAATAAATTGAAAACGAATTTGACAACATAAAAATAATTATGAAACTCGTCGAAAATAAACTGAATAAAATTATAAAACTCAATTATTATACAACCTAAAATTCAAGAGCAAAATTGAAAAAAGAATTCATTAAAAAAAACAATTAAAAAAAAGATATGAATTAACTCAGGTTAACCCGTCAACCTTGTAATCCTATATAAAAAATTGAGATAATCATATAGAAAGGAAAGTGAAAAAAAAAAACACAAAGATCAAATCCCAATAAATCAAATTTTAGAGGAAGAAATTAAAAAAAATTAAAAAAGAACCTTAAAAAAGATCAAAGTCAGCTTGTGTTACCATTAGAAACTTGTGACCCTAGTCATGAGCTCTAGATCAATCCTATAGAAGTCAAACCTTAAAAAAATAACACATCAAAATTTTAAATCAACAAAATGCTAAGTGATGAATTTTTTTTAAAAATAAAAATAAAAGAAATAGAAATAAAAATAATGAAAACTAAATTTGACATATAATTAATTTAAAATCAAATGCTTGAGGAAAAAATTGAAAATAAAATTCAATTAAAAAAAGGAACAAAAACAACAATCAAAATAATAAAAACCAAATTAGATATAAAAATTAAATAAAATCAAATAATTAGATAATTCAAAAGAATAATGTATGAAATTGAAAATAAAACAATAAAAAAAATTATCCTTAACATCCTATAGTTTAATCGAAATTAGACTTACCTATTGAGTTTTGAAAAATAATAGCAAAGCTATAAATAATTAGATAATTTTTTTTTTTTACTTTTTTTAGACGCACTAGATACAGGATATAAGTTGTTACACAAGCATAAAAAATTAGGATGTAAACTATAATTTTTCTCTTTTGCCTCCATACTAATATTTTATCTCATTATTTTTTCTTTCTTTCTATTCCTTGTTTTTATAGAAATTATAGTTATTTTATAATTTCAATATGTTTTGTTTAGAAAACAAGAGAACACAAATGGAAATTTTAAAAAATCTGATTGAACTTTTATTTTTCTAATCAAATCACAAACCCCAGAAAACTTTATAATCTTTTCCTGCTAGTATGTATTTATATTATTTTACACACTAATTATTTAATAAAATGCTTAATTGTGATATTTGTTTTATCTTGTTTTTATATGAAAATTATAATAGTTTTTACATCGTCTTTAATATATGTATTTTAAATGTCTCATCTAATTCTAACAATTACAACACAGTATTTTTTTAAAAATCATTAAAAAAAATTAATATTTAACCCATAAATATCTGTAATATTCACAAAATTTTTAACTCAGCCTGATATATCTAACTCGCTCGGATTCAAAAAAAAATTAAATGAATCATGTTCATATTTTGTAAAATATCTAAAATTAGGTTGAATCAACTATATCCACCAACACTCCTAATTGTTAATGTCAATTATGTTTAGGTAATACTAGTATATTAGCTCGCGCTTCACAGCGGGTCAATAATAATTTTTTAAAAATATATAAAAAAAAACTTTATATTTTTAAAAACGACTTGGGTCTGCCGGCCAAGCCAGACCCAAGAGCCTTGGGTCTGGCAGCCAACCCAAGAGCTTTGTTATTTGGATCTTACACTCCTGCCTAACCCAAGTTACTTGGGTGACTCCCGTGCCAGACCTATTTCTTCAATAGTAATAATATTTTTTTTCAAATTTAATAATAATAATAATAATTATAATTATAATTATAATATTAATAATAATATTAAACATGTCTGACACAAATTCATATAATTTTTAATTTTACTGTTCAAATCAAATTTATGATTTTTCTTCAATAGCAATAATATTTTTTTAAAAAATTAACTATATTAATAATAATAATAATAATAATTGTGTTATTTCCTTGATTTTGTTAATTATGATAGTTTATAAATTATTTTTATTAATTTTAGATTTATAAGAAAAAAAACATGATTACTATAGCATGTTTGGTATTGCATTTCAAAAGTATTTTTGAAAAAAAATATTATTTTTTTCGTTTTTTCTTTTCTTTAAATTATTTTTCTATATTTAAAATTATTTTAATGTATTACTATTAAAAATAAATTTAAAAAAATAAAAAAATTATTATTTTAATATATTTTTAAATAAAAAATATTTTTGAAAAAAAATATCGATAACAACCATAAAATAGAATTTCTATTGAAGAAATAACAAATTTATAAACATAAAAAATAAAACTATTTCAATGAGAAGATATGATTTGAATTTTTAGATCTAAAATGTTATATTAGATTTTTATGATAGTTTGTTATTTATAAATTATTTATATTTTGTTTATAAATAATTTTTTGACTTACGTTACTTGGCAAACATGTTTGACTCAAGTTTACTTGAATAATAATAACAACAACAACAACAATAATAATACAAACAACAACAACAATAATCATACTAATAATAGAAGATAGAATTTCCATTGAAGAAATAACAAATTTATAAACATAAAACATAAACTACTTAAATAGAAAAATATGATTTGAATTCAGGCGTGCGGGGCTAGTCTCAGCGCTTAGGGTCTGACAGGCATACTTGACCCCAATATCAGGTGTTTAGCAGCCATGTCATTTCCCAGCACCAGACTCCATAAATCTAGAACATACCATTTTATCCTCAATTATTCTTTCAATGCTAAATGTATCCCATAACAAAAAAAAAAAAAAAAAAAACAACTCCAACCTCAACTCCCACTACATGTTTAACAAGTTTTTTTATAAGGACAACCATATCATTACACTGTTATTATAATAATCTTTATCTTCGTGAATAGTAAGAGAACAAATAGAAAATAGTAATCTTCTTTAGCATATTGTATAATAGATTAAATAAAATATTTTAAATATTTAAGGCTCTATTATTAATAAGATAATATATTGAGTTAAACTAGATTTTCTAAATATGAAACATTTGTAAAATTGAAACAAAATTTTTAATAGCAATTAACCTATATATTTTTAATTATTGTTAATTTTGTGTTGTTAGTGCTTTCCTATCTTTAAGCACGTTGTTTGGGCTATAAAATATAGCCAATAGGTTATTCTTGATTATGCAGAGTATAATAAATAAAAGCCTTCCTACTTTTGTCTCCTTTTCTTTTCTTCCCTAATTCTTTTATAGTTGATAGTAAATTACTCATCACAATCCTTTGACTAGATTGTTCTTGGTTGCCCCTTGGCGGCGGGAGGTTAGCAAAGCTGGAAGAGGAGGAGACGCCATAGCCTTGGCCTGAGCTGGTTGGCTTATATGGACATAAAATTATGCCTGAATGCATATATTGACAAAGAAAGGGCCCCGTTGGTGCCTAAACTTTATCAACAAGAACCGACGGGTTTAGTTGCAACTTGGCCACAGAATGTCCCAATTATTAACATCAATATTCATCATGGCGAAGGAGGATGATGATGTAGGAAGAAGTGCCGTATGGTGACCAGATTCTTGGTACCTGTTTATTTAATTTTTAAATAAAATTTCAGACCATTCCTTCGTAAATCAAGGCACCTTTCTATAACATTTGTTAAGTTTTTATTTGGTCCGATAGTACAGAGAAATTACTTTATCGTTCGCGTGTCAAATCTTTTTTTTTTTCAAATAATTTTAAAGATGTATCTTTAGTACCAATATTTTAAATAATATGAATAATAAAATGCAGTCACCATAAATAAATTAAAAAAAATAACAACATAAAAACAACTATGAAAACAAACTGAATAAAATTATAAAGCTCAATTATTATACAACTCAAAGTTTAAGCGTAAAATTATAAAACAATTCATTAAAAAAGCAATATATGAAAAAAAAGTATAAGTTAACTCAGGTTAACTCGCTAACTTTATGATCTTAGATACAGGATTAAGATAATCTCATAGAAAAAAAAATGAAAAAAAATATAAATGTCAAATCCTTATAAATCAAATGTTGTAGGAAGAATTAAAAAAAAATCAGTTAAAAAAAAAAGACTTTTAAAAAAATCAAAGTCAACTCGTGTTAACATTCGAAACTTGTGACCTTGATTTTGAGCTCTAGATCAACCCTATAAAAGACAAACCTTAAAAAATAATATAGCAAAATTCTAGATTTACAAAATGCTAAGTAATCAGTTTTAATAAAAATTCAAAATAAAATAAATAACAATGAAAATAATAAAAATTAAATTTGACATATAATTAATTTAAAATCAAATATTGGAGAAAAAATTAAAAAAATCAATTAGGAAAAATAGTATTCAAAATAATAAGGATTAAATTTGATATAAAAATTAAATAAAAATAAATAATTATATAATTCAAAAAAATAAAGAATGAAATTAAAAAAATACAATAAAAAAAATTACACCTACATCCTAATTCGAATTGCCTTGGAATTGCCTATCAAGTTTTGAAAAATAATGGTAAATCTATTAATAATTAGATAATTTTTATTTTATTTTTTTAACGCACTAAATACAGGATGTAGTATGCTTCACGCACACAAAAATTGAGGAACTAAACGGTAAATTGTTTTTCCCCTCCACACTAATATCTGGCTCTCATTCTCTTGCCTTTCTTTCTATTTCTTATTTTTTCAAAAATTATAGTTGTGTTTTTTAGAAGAACATTTTATAATTTCAATATTTTTTTTATTTAATAACAAAAAAAAAACAAATGAAAATTTTAAAAATTTTGATTGAACTTTTATTTTTCTAGTGAAATTACAAACCCAAAAGTACTTTATAATTTGTTTTTACTAATTTTTTTTATATCATTTTACACCTTAATTATTTTTTTACTAGTCTTTTTTTTATATTATTTTACACCTTAATTATTTAACAAAATACTTAATTGTGATCTTTGTTTTTCTTGTTTTTATATGAAAATTATAATAATTTTTATATTATCTTTAATATATGTATTTTAAAGGTCTAATTTAATTCTAACAATTCCAACATGATATTTTTTTAAGATCATCAAAAAATATAAATAAATTGATATGTTTAACCCATAAATAGATATAATATTCACAAAACTTTTAACCCAGCCTCATATATTTATCTAACTCAATGGAATTAAAAAAAAATGAATAAATCATGTTTATATTTTATAAAATATCTAAAATTAGATTGGACCCACTATATCCACTACCACTCCTAATTATTAATGTCAACTATGTTTAGGTAATATTGATTAAATAAAATATTTTAAATATTTAAGGCTCTATTATTAATAAGATAATATATTGAGTTAAACTAGATTTTCTAAATATGAAACATTTGTAAAATTGAAACAAATTTTTTAAAAGCAATTAACCTGTATATTTTTTTATTGTATTTTATTTTTTTGGTGTGTGAGTGTGTTACTTCAAATATTAATTAAAATATATATTTGTATATTATCACATTAAAATAATTTTTTTAAAAATAAAAGCATAATTTAAAAGAAAACATTTTAAAATATTTTCAAAAATATTTTAAAGCGAAGCAAGAAGGTTTAACACTTCCCCCCCTGATTACTCAGGCCATATTATCAGATACCTTGGACAGCTAATGAGAGCAACCAAGGAGAAAAGCTGAGACAGTAGCAAGAGCAAGAGCAAGGCAAGGAGACTAAGGCAAAACTCGATGACGAAGGGGTAAACATTTACATAATACAAGGCACCCTACCTTTCTGAAAAACAAAACCCATGAAGCCCATGGATTTTATTACATGGTGCAACAGAGGGATAATGAGAGCAACCAAGGAGAGAAAAGCTGAGACAGTAGCAATAGCAAGAGCAAGGCAAGGGAGACTAAGCCGAAACTCGATGACGAAACAATTACATAATTCAAGGCATCCTACCTTTCTGAAAAACAAAACTCATGTAGCCCATGGATTTTATTACACAGTGCTACAGAGGGATAAGAGAGCAAACAAGGAGAAAAGCTGAGACAATAGCAAGAGCAAGGCAAGGGAGACTAAGCCGAAACTCGATGGCGAAACAATTACATAATACAAGGCGCATCCTACCTTTCTGAAAAACAAAACCCCTGAAGCCCATGGATTTTATTACATAGTGCAACAGAGGGATAATGAGAGCAACCAAGGAGAAAAGCTGAGACAGTAGCAATAGCAAGAGCAAGGCAAGGGAGACTGAGCCGAAACTTGATGACGAAACAATTACATAATACAAGGCATCCTACCTTTCTGAAAAACAAAACTCATGTAGCCCATGGATTTTATTACACAGTGCTACAGAGGGATAAGAGAGCAAACAAGGAGAAAAGCTGAGACAATAGCAAGAGCAAGGCAAGGGAGACCAAGCCGAAACTCGATGACGAAACAATTACATAATACAAGGCATCCTACCTTTCTGAAAAACAAAACCCATAAAGCCCATGGATTTTTATTACATAGTGCTACAGAGGGAAATTTCCATCAATTGAAAGAAAATGACGTCTCCCATTCTTTCAGTTATTTCAGTAAAGCCTTCACTTTTTCGAGCTTGATGACGCTGATAAGAATTGGAGTACCCCGAGTAACATCTTGTTCTTGGTCTGCCCCCGTGGCAGCGGGTGTTTAGCAAAGGAAGTTGAGGTGGGCATGCCATAACCTTTGCCTGCAGATGTTGGCGTGCTGCGTTCATTCATTTCTTCACTCTCTTTACTTCTCTCATACAAGAAAAAAAAGGTTCTGATTCAATGCTACTGGAATAAGAGCTGTGAATTTATATAGCGGCAAAAGAAATGTATTAAAAGAGTTGGAAAAAGAAAATAATTGATAAATAAAGAAAGAAAAGGTACATGTAGGTGACTTGGTGTATAATTATCAACGTCGGCAAATTGGGAATAAAAAACTCGAATCAATGGAAAGTGACGCTTTCTGATGACGTTTTTGATGATGTAATAATGTACTTTTAAGATATCTGGATGCTATTTGCTTAAGATTTTTTTAAATTAAGTACTATTAAAAAAAGTTAAATAACACATTGAAACAAATTCTGGCCAATTAATAAATTTTTATACATGTCTCCAATTGAAAAACACATCTTAAAATATCACTGATGAAAATAATAGAATATTAAAAAAAAAATTAAATGAGTAGGTAAAAATCAAGTTGAGAATAAATAAGAGAGAAACAAAACATAAAAAAGATCTCGAAAGCACATTAAAATTTTAATTATGACACCATTAATATTATAACTAATAATGATTGGAGTGAGCTATACTTTTCGCAAAAAACAAGTGAGTACTTGTCTGTCATGTGTGACGTACCCCGATCATCGTTAATGACATTCCATGATATCATTATATTTGTCTTGTCGAGATATTTTTTATGGTACTAGTGATGTCATAGTCAAAGTTTCGACGTGTCTTTGAGAGTATCTTTCTTTCTTCCTTTTTTTTTTCTCTTCTTATTGTAATTACTCACTAGTCTTTGGATGAAGAGTGTGGTCCACTTTTATCACCGTTAGTGACATTTATTGATGTCGTTGGATTCATCTTGTCAAGATTTTTTTTATGGTATAAATTGTGTCGTAATCAAAGCTTCAGTGTGTCTCTTAAATCTTTTTCCTTTTCTTTTTCTTTCTCAATTTTTCTCTCTCTCTTCTCTTCTCATTGTGATTCATGCTCATTCATTTAATAATTTATTTGAAATACCATGTTTTCCATTAGTTTCATATTAAAATATCGTGTTTTTTAATCGTAACATTTATTAAACTGTGTTATCTTATCAAAACTTTTTCTACATGTGTTATTTAGCCAATATTGTTTTTTTCAAATGGTGTTAATAAAAAAAAATACCTCTTAAGATTATTTGTATTTGAATACAAAAAGGATTAGTTAATTAAAAAAAAAAGTTTAGATTTTCAAGCACCTTCAACCAAAAATTATTTTATTTAACGCATTAAAATAATACAAGTGGTTTTTTCCTTTAAGATTATTTACAAGGAAAAAAAAAAAGATTTTGATACAATGTAGTTCTGAAACACCTTTTTAATTTACAATAACATTTTTTCTACAATTAATTTTTTTTTAGCAAAAGTGATTAAAAAAAACACTTCTTTTATTGCAACTTAAACTTCATTACTGTTTATTTATTAAAAAATAGTCTTTAATAATCGAAACCAACTTGTAAGAGTAGTTGTAATTTAAGGAAAAAAAAATTATATTTATTTATTTATTTTCATGAAGGGTCACTTGTATGAAAAAGACATCAAAAGTTCACGGGAACCTAGAGCACGTTAACCAATATATGAATGGCCACTTGATAAGCATTGATTGCCATGGATGAAAGAGACTTTTTATAAACATGAAGCATGTACATTAAATCAAATATTAGCATCTTTTTGTGATTTAAAAGTGTATTTTAAATTAATATTTTTAGATGTTTTTAAAAAATTTATGTGTTGAAGTTAAAAATAATTTTTTAAAAATAAATAAAAAAAATATTATTTTAATATATTTTTTAAAAAAACACTTTAAAAAACAACTGTTTTAATACTCTCAGACACCCCTAAATATACCGGAAAATTCAAGAACCCATTGTATATACATACGAGTGCATAATATAACTTAATTATAGTTTATTTAACTAATTATAAAATCCAGCCATGGTTAGAATTACTCCTGCACATCCTCATATCAAGATATATTTCACGATTGGCTTTCCAAGTAATTGGCTTTCCAAGCATTACAGATTACAGAGAAAACACTAAAATATGTGGAGAACAGTGGATTGTAATAGTTGTCTTTCCTCTATGCTTCTTCTTCTCGACCTGGCCCTCGCTGTTGCTTGGAAGCTGTTCTGTTCATTATTGGGGCTGTGTGGATGGACCCTCACCCATCAATTCATTCGGTGTCTTTCATCGACGGCTTTCCTCGGGCGTATGGATTCCAGCTTTATTTTCTTCATGGCGGCTGGCGGCTGGCGGCACTCTAATTCCCCGACTTTGAGCTTCTTCTTGAACTAGCGACGTGGTGGGCCCATCATTGTGCATTAAATGCATTGCCTACGTAACAGTCGTGTTAGTCCTGTCTTTGCACTGCACGGGGAACACGCTCTAGTTAGCTTCTTTATTTTTAATTTTTTTTTCTTAATCAGTCGACTAGTTTAATCTAGTTATATTAGATTGTCGATTAATCTAGTTATATTAACTTGAATAAAATAAAAGGGGAGAAAAATCTGATGAAATGTTTTAGAATTATCAAAATCAAGAGGTCTGGATGAAATGTTTTATATCTAAAAAACTGATGATAAAATAACTACTAGAACTTTAAAATTTATTTAATTTTAAAAGATGAGATATTTACCTGATTATATTTGTAAAATTTATTTTTTAAAATATTTTTTTATTTAAGCAAATGATAATAGCAATAAAAACACAAATTAAATTGATTAAATGAAATAAAAGGAGAGAAAAATCATGCAAGGCATCTATTAGAAATATTATTTAAAAATAATTTTTATTTTATTTTAAAAAATAAATTTCATCCATATAAAAAAAAATTATAGACGAATCAGAAAAACTCTTCAAATTTAAATATATAACTAAAAAAATAATCATCATTTAAAATAAACTCTCCAAACAAAATATAAGAGAGAAAGAATACTAATTCAAATATAAATTAAAAGCATTTAGAGAAAAAACTATAAGAAAAGAATCATTAATTTAAAAAATATATATAAAAAAAAGTAAAGGTCAAGTTAGCCCGCCTGATCTATTTTGTTAGAGTCTAACAGGTCCGCACAATTAAGTTCTTAATTATTATTTTTTGTAACTGGGGCGGACGACATGTTGTCCAACCCAAAATTTATTTTTAAAAAATCAGATAATACATCATCTAATTTATCCAAATTTCAATCATTTTAAAGGTTGAAAAATCAGGGTTCAAGTTTTTTTATTCAAAAACTCGTCTTTTTTATTCAACATAAGTATATAATATTGATGTCTTCGGGGAGAGATTTATGGATCATGGACTCTTGGAAGCAGAAATCTCGATGATCTGTAAATATAAAAAAATAAAATTATGTGAGCTAACTTTTTTAATAATCTGGGTCTTGGGACACTATGGAGTAATGTATAGGAACGAGGAAGGACATGAAGGTGTTAGCACAAGTTGAAGAAGAGGATCAACGTATCAACACAACAACAATAGAATTTGCAAATTGAAAACTACTGCTCTTAGAGTTTTTTTTTCTCCTAAGTTTTTGCACATCTAAAACTTATTAATAGAATTTTTCACCAATGAATGTAAGTTTTCTTTTTAATCTTATGTGCTATTAAAGTTGTAATTTTTTTTTATTTTAGTTTAACGTGAGTGTCCGGGCCAGCTTGCGCGCACCTCGACTAATCTCACTAGCCCTGAAGTTAACGACCATGTAAGCCTTAGTAGCCATCATATGAGCAATCACAGAGTTCGAACCTAAGACCACAGAGGGAGCAAACCTCTTAGTCCCAAGCTTTTTTAAAGTTGTATAATTTTACTTTCATTATATACTTATGTTGCTTGATTCTAGAGCATGAAGTTGTAACATAAATACGTATTTTAATAATAATAATAATAATAATAAGGCTTGAAAAGTATAAACTCTCAGTTTAGAGTGTTCATTTTAACAACTGTTAATAATAAGTCTTTCAAAATATTAATATAATTTCATTGCATTGCGAAGAATGTATTTATTTTTAATGTAAAAAACAAAACAGTTTGATTAATGTTGGGAGACTAAGGAACATATCTCCATATTTTATAAGTATTGTTTTTCGGGATATAAAAAATAAAGATAGTAAAAATAGAGAAAACAATACAAAATAAAAGATGAAAACAAAATTGTATTTGATGGTAATATATAAGATATGATAATAAATAAATAAAAATTATTTTATATTTTATCCTCAATATATATCAAACTTACATCTTTTAAAAAATAATCTGATATTTTTCTTAATTTATATTAAATATTAAAATTAATAATAATTTAATAACCATAGTTATAAAACTCGAATTAGCCTGATGGATCGACCCTAAACCTAGCCGACCATAATGCCTATACTAGTCCGGTTAAGGAAAAAATAGAAAAATGATTGACTAGATGAAAAACCTGGATCGACCTATAGCTCCGTAAAAAATCCTCAAACTTTTTTTTTTAAAAAATATTTTTTTTGATAAAACATCTTTTTTATTAACATGGATGTTCGGGTCAGCTTGCGCGCACCTCAACTAATTCCACGGGCCCTGAAGTTAACGACCATATAAGCCTCCAGTGGCCATCATATTAGCAATCACAGGGCTCAAACATGAGACCATAAAAAAAACAAACCTCTTAGTCTCGAGATATTACCACTGAGTCATCTACTAGACTAGAATCTAATATAAGGAGGTGGTTGATGATTAAGAAAATGTACCTCTTTTTAGTTATCATAATCAAATTTTAGTCTGAAAAGTTACGTTCTCGTAAATTCTTCTATTCTATTATAGATTTTTTTTATCTTTAATCAGACAGGAAAAATATATTATTAATCTTAACTGATCGAGAATATAACCTTAGTCTTTCCAGAAAAAAAAAAAAAAAGCAAGTAGAATATTGAATGTGATTAACCTTATCTGTTGGATATTGAATATAGAATATTGAATATTGAATGTGAACTCTAATTTGTTGGAGGACTATATTTAAAAACAACAAACCGTGATTAACCTTATCTGTGGCGATTTTTCTTAGCATGTCTAAAGTATAGTTGCCGATCTTGGTGGGTTGAACTGATAATTCCGTTAACTTGAAAAATAATTTAAGTTGGGTTTTAATTATGAATCATTATAAAAGTTTATTTAATTAAACCCAATAGGTATGACCTCATATATTTTTATTTTTTTTATTAAAACTAATGTTGTTTCTTTTCTTTATTTTATAAAAAATAACATCATTTCATAAAAAAAAACTAAAACAAATTTGGTTTTGAATGTTTACTTAATAATCCCACAACTCAAACTTTGAACCAGGTTAGATCCCGGGTCAGGTTTATTAACAATGTTCTAAACGCCTGTGTTTATTGATTGAAATAGAATGATTAAATTCCATAAATAATAATAATAATAATAATAGAAAATCATGAATTATTATTTTATTCAATTGAAAATGAATCTACTCAATAATAATGAAAGTGAAACATTCTATGCCCGCAGGCCTTGAAACATTGAAAGAATCCGAATGAAGGGTCTGGAGATTATTTTCTCAATGGACATGTGCACTAGTCTACATTAGAGGAAAAGCAAAAAAAAAAAAAAACACAGCAGGAATTCCAAGACGCACTAATAAAGGCCTGAACTAGACTGTAATTGGTGCCAAAGGTAAAGCCCATAGATTTCGACACAATTACGTATCACAAGCCCATAGACTGTAATTGGTACCAAAGGTAAAGCCCATATATTTCGACACAATTACGTATCACAAGCCCATAGACTGTAATTGGTACCAAAGGTAAAGCCCATAGATTTCGACACAATTACGTATCACAAGCCCAATTCCAAAACCCGGTAGTTTAAAGGAAAATGCATCTCCAATAAACTCTTACACACAAAGATAACAAGACACAATTGGCCATCAAATGGGTCATCCCCGTATAAATCAATCATAATATATATTATATTATATTATATCTTAAAATCTTATCTAATAATTTAACTATATTTTAAAACCTTCTCAAAAACATATTATTTTTTCTTTTTTAAAATTAATTTTAGTATAACAATAAATAGTTTTTTTTTGTGCCTGATTATGCAATGATTTTGCCACGTTTTTTAGAGTTTAGATAATAAAAGATTTTGATGGTAATAACTGCTCGAATAGGCTTTGTTGTTTGTGTGCGCCCTCATTCTTGTATGTCTTGTTTGTTTTTGTATTTTAAAAGTGTTTTTTTTTAAAAATATATTTTTATTTTTTTCTTTACTTCAAATTAATGTGTTTTTAGATTATTTTGCCGATATAAAAAATATTTTTTTTAAAAAAAATATTTTTTTGATATATTTCTGAGTTAAAAGTATTTTAAAAAATAATAACAACTATTTTTCCAAATAAACTCTTAGTTGGTTACGTAGTACAATTAATAGTTACCTTCTATGTCTTTTCTACTGTGTGTAGGAAGCACAGAGTGCAGCTGCAAATAATTCTTAGGCATTGGATATTGGTGATGATATTTCAGTTGGTGGCAGATGAAGTCCTAAAAACTTTAAAATTAAATTCTACTTTTCTCATGGATGTGTCCTAGAATGAAGTGTATGATCTTGAATACAGGCATGTCTTTGAATTTAGTTGTTCATGTAAGAATAAGTTTTTTTTATCTGAATACAGAACTTTCTAATGCTTAAATCAATAAATATAGGAGAAGTGATATGCAAGAAAGATAGAGAAAATAAAAAAAATTAACTGGTGTGAAGCTTTTAATAAACTTGAATTGCTTGAATTTTTATTTAATGAGTAAAAGTATTTATAAATATCATAGTTTGAATTACTTGAAAAGTTAAAGTTAAGTGGTTATTGTTGTAGTTATTGTGTGCGTGTGTGTGTCTATATATATATATATATTAACGTAGGTGTCCGGGTTCGCTTGTGCGCATTTCAACTAATTTCACGGGCCCTGAAGTTAATGACTATGTAAGCTTCTAGTGACCCATCATATTAATAACTACATTGTTCGAACTTGAGATGAAAAGAGAGCAAGTATTTCTTGTATAATTGATAGATAAGATTGGCATTAGTCATTGGAATCATATGGACTCGAGACTCTTTGGTGAATCCCCCCTGCCGGCACCCATGCTGAAGACTGGCTTTGTTGATTTTTCAACTTAACAATCTGGTTTCAGAAGTCAATTCTGTAATGCGATTCAGTTTTCCCGGCGGCATCCAATATATTAAGCTGAAAGTTCGAGAGTTGAAGCATGTAAGAGCGAATTAAGCCGACAAAGCATCCCAGTTTTCCTGTATGGATAGTGATAACCACTGAACCCTATCGAAATTGTTGCATGTAATTTGGTCAATGGATGATATGAGACGCTGCTTGTTGCACCTTGTTAATAAAAATTGTGTAAAGAATTCTAACTAAAGTGTGCCCTTTTGAAGGTCCATGCATGTGGCCTCAATCTTAATTTCAAACTACAAAGACACAATTCTTTAGGCAAATTTAACTTCAATGTCCCAAATATAAAAACATACATAGAACGGAAGCTAGATTTCTTGAGGAAATCTGTGACTGCTAAGTGTTTAAGTTTCATCGGAGAGTTTGTTAATCATGTAGTCCAAGAAACACGATCAACGAGTTATAATTCAACTGATATTAACGATTTTTTAGATAATAATCATAGAGCTCAGACAGGCGTTGTTAATTATTCTTGAATGTTAAACAAGCATTAATTGAAGTACAATGGAGCTCAAACCTCTGAAGGGAGAAGCACAGCTGCATCACGCATTTTCATCTAGAGCTTGACTTTTCCTGCAAGCATGTATGTCTTATAGATAGCAGTCCTGACCATTTCTGGCTCGCCCCAAGCCCTCTCAAATTCCTTGAGAAGCTCTTCAGGCAATAAATCCACACCTTGTTCCTTAGCTATATGGACCACCGGAAGTGACCTGAGGAACTTCAAGAGTCCCTGAAACGACATCTCCTTTCGCATGTCCAATTCCAGTGGCTGCCCCTCACACCCAACACCTACACTTTCAAAAGGAAATGGAAGTGTCTTGTAGCACTGTACTGCAATCTTGAAACTTTGGCTTTGGAAAGGTATACCTAGCTCAAAAAACCTCCTTAAGATACCATCAATTTCTGGGCTGAATTCCATGCTACCATAGCACCAGACCGCAATTATACCTCCTGGCTTTCGTAGAACACGCTTCACGATCGGGTAGAACCTGTCAAGATCAAACCACTGCACAGCAGTAGCCGCAGTAATCAGATCAACTGAATCTTCACCACCAATCAAGCTCACTAGTTCATCATCAGACATTGCTAACGGGGTGTGCACGTATTGAACTTGGGGATGTGGTATGGCATGCTTTAGTTGTTCGTCACTGATGTCTGTTGCTATCACTTTCTTGTATTGCTCAGCTACCTGAAAATAAATTTATGGTTATTTTTATCAGACTAATCATTCAACACATCCGGATTTCTTCTTGATGATCGTTGCCATATCTAATTAGTTCATAGATATATCAAGAAGACATTCCACGTCCAAATTAGGCATGTCTAGAGTAATAATTAATAAGTCTATGATCAGAAGTAAATGCATGAAACGAAAGATGCTTATGACTAGTGGGCAGTGGCCAAGATCGATGATATCTCAATATCTTTAGCTAGTAGGTGAAGAGTGAGAGAGAACTAACACCAATAGCCGCTTGACCATTGCCGGTGCCAACATCCCAAGCCACAGAGTGCTGTGGGGTGAGAGCAGCCAACATTGAGAACCATTCGCTCGGATATCTGGGCCTTGCCTCCGAATATATAGCTGCCTGCTTGTTGAACAGATGATCTGCCATACTAAATCTTGTGAATTCTGATGTTATATCTGAAACTGAATGCTCTTAGCAGTGAATGAAGGACTGTAATTTATAGGATTCATGCCAAATCTGACTATTCAATAGAGTGACCTGAAACTTGGAGAATTTAGAGAAAAAACCATAGCATGTCTACATCTTCTACGCAATTAGAAAAGTCGGTCAAAAATGTACGTATGACCCCCCAAAAAAAAAATTTATTTAACTCAAGGTAGCGACTAATAACTAGAACCTTAACATCCCTTGGTTTAGAAAGGAAATTAACCTGCATGAATGGCCAAACCTGCAACCTTTCAAACTTTCAATGGTATCTCTTTAACTAATAAATAAACATAAATTATAATATAAAATAATGAAATTTATTTTTAATATGTTTAGTATTATAGCGTATAATTAATACTTTACGCTTGAATGAAGAGAAAGTATGCTTGATTTTTTAGAGTAATGGAATGATGAATGCTCAAATAACAGTACGTACGTACATGTATAAACTTCAACGAGCACAAATTATTCTGGTATTGACCAAATACAATCAATGTTTTACTCATTGAAGCATAAAAGGTAAAATTCACAGCCTAACTCTTCTGATAAGCATGAAAGACTTGCAGCTGCCAGATCAAAGCCCATGCAGTATCACCGGTCTCCAATTCCTTAACAACATTATTTGGGCCTTTGATGTTAACAGTAGGGAATCATCAATAATAGAGCAACAAAACATTATTTCTGATTACAGCTTCACTTTTCTTGTAGCCATGAAAAGCCAAATCCAATCCTGAAGTTTTCACTCAATTCATGAAGAGCAACAAAATATCATTTCCAGTTACAGCTTCATTTTTCGTGCAAGCATATATGATTTTTAGTTGATAGTTCTAACCAAATCAGTACCATCCCAAGCACCCTCGAGTTCCTTGACAACCTCCTCAGACAACAAATCCACACTTTGCCTCTTAGCTGTATTGACTGGAGAAAATGACCTGACATCTACTGCGGCATGTCCAATTCCTGTGACTGCCCCTCACAGCCTACACCAACACTTTCAAATGGAAATGGAAGTGTCTTGTAACAATCAATTGAATACCTGAGTTTTGGGTTTTGAAAAATAAAAGTTGTTTCAAAAAACTTTGCACAAGTGAGAATCAAATTCTAGGTTGACTTGGATGGTGTTTATACTAAAGCCCCAAACAGCAAGTACAGTCCTGCTGGCTTTTCAGAAATGCGTTTGACAATAGGATAAAATCTTTCAAGATCAAACCACTGCAAAGCTGCAGCAACTGTTACTAGATCAACAGAATTTCCACCACCAATTATGTCTACTAGTTGATCATCAGACATTTGATAATGGGGTGTGCCAATACTGAACTTGGGCATGTGGCACAGCATGCTTTTGCTGTTCTTCACTTATGTCACTTGCTTGTAATGCTCCGCAACCTGAAAACAACATACATTGGATTGTACTGGTAGGAAAAGCATGCTAATATATGAAGTTTAGTTATTGAGTCTTAAAGAGAGATCAGGGGAAACTAACACCGATAGTAGCTTGAACAATATTTCCAGTGCCGATGTCCCAAGCCAAATAGCGGTGAGGGGTGAGAGCAGCCAGCCTTGAAAACCATTTTCCTGGATTTCTTGGCCTTGCAGCCAAAGACATTGCTGCCTGCTTGCCAAACAAACCTTTTTAATCTTTATGATTCACAGAACAAAGCATATTGTGCACATTGGGAATCATGTTCTTGATTCTGATATGATTATTTGGTTGTGTCATTCTGGAACCAAAGCTACTATCTGCAAGTTAACCAACTACAAACGATGGGAGGGAGGGAAGTAGTAACCATAACAATCAATGTTTCACTGTTGAATGCTGAAACAAAAATCCTTACAGCCTAACTTTTCTCGCAAGCATAAAAGCCTCGTGGAGGACGGATCTAACCAGTCTACAAGCTGCTCCACAGGACCACAGCTGGGTCATTGGCTTGTAATGCCCGCAGACCATGAACTCAACATCAGAAGAAAAAAAAATCCCTCAGAAGACCGAGAAAGCACTTCATTTTGGGAAGAAATATTGCTTTTTCACCGTGTGAATTTAGGCAGAAACATCAACATCTATAACTCAATTCAGGAAGACGTCTGTTAATGTTGAAACTAGTTCAAATTAAAATCTAACAATAGCAAGTTTACCAGATCAATCTTAGTTGACAGAGTTTAATTATGCTCTTTTTCATAACTTCTCTGCCATCTTCCCTTCCTCTTTTTTTTTTATCTCTTGTTCATGGGGATCGATTTCTCAAACACAACAATCATATCTAAGACCTTTCAATTCTCATATTGTGTTTTGACAATACAAAACCATGTTTTCAATGGCTAGAAATTGTTTCAAACTTCAACCCAATCCCATCTTCTTTTTCATCCTTAGAATTTTGCTAAATAATAAAGGCTGCTATTACTTTAAAAAACAATTTATCTTGATAATTTTATATAAAAAATGTTTTTTTAAGCTTCTTCGTGTATATAAATCCTCTTATAGTTGTGGTAGCTATCTTCTTGTGTGTTTTTTTCTCCCTACATTAGTCTGTTTGAAGAAGATGCTGAATTTATAAGGAAGAAATGATCCTTATTTTCTACTGATATAATTATTGTTTAAAGGTGGGAAATTTGACCTGCAATGTAGGTCTGCTGCTAAAGTGGCCCCAATTTATTCAGCATCTAGATCAAATCAATGGCCTGCATACGTTGCGGGTCAGTTTTTAGATTAAAAAAAAAATAGACACCGCCAATATATTTAAAAAACCAATGAATATTTAAAAAAAAAATACTTGAATTGCCAACTTGAACCCACGCATCTAAACTTTGATATTTTTTTATAGGGTGGATGACAGTCTTCAATAAATAATGATTTTAATCATTAAAATAGTTGATTTCATATTATTGGGTTTCTTTTAATAAGAGAGTTTCATTATGGTGTTTTTTATTTTTAAATTGTCTAAAAAAATAGATCTGATCTTGAGTGTTTTTTTGAATTTGAGTTTATTTTTATTTTATTTTTAGATAGTTTTTTTGGGTTATTTGAAAACAAAATTGAGTTTATTTAGATCCATATATTGCTTTTTTAGGGGTTTTTTATTCAAAATATTGTTGAAAATGAATTTTTGGGTGTAAAACACTTTTGAACCAACTTTTCAATAACCTACATCGCTGGGATCTAAGTAAAACAGGTAATGTGTTGTTTCGGACATAAATCTAATTTGTTTTTAAACTTATTAAGTTAATTGTATCATGTCAAGATAACTCTAAAATAGTTAGATTGGGAACATGAAATAAACAATAAGATGGGTTGAGATGTTTAAGTATTTATCCATTGGCTAGCAAAAAACATTCTCGGTCAATATTAGACCCTGGTTTTTTTTTTTGCATTTCAAAAACACTTTTGAAAAAAATTGAAAATTTTTTATTTTTTTTTGTTTCAAATTAATATTTTTTTATGTTTTTAGATCATTTTGCTACACTAATATCAAAAATAATTTTTTTTTAAAAAGATTATTGTAATATATTTCTAAATAAAAATTATTTTCAAAAATAACCGTAACGGTACTTTTAATTTTCATGCATGAAGCTGTTGCTAAAGTTATGAAAAGTATACAAACATGTTATTGGAAGAGCAAGAAGACAAGTCATATAATAGGAGAAGGCAAATAAGCTGGAATTATTTATTTCAATAAACTTTTCTCCTCATTGAAGCTTGAAAAGAAAATCTCACAGCCTGACTTTTCCAGCAAGCATAAAAGCCTTGTAGATGACAGACCTGACCAGTTTAGATCCACCCCAAACAGTCTCCAACTCTTTAACAACGGTCTGAGACAGCAACTCAACACCTTGGTCCTTGGCTGTAACGACTGCTGACCATGAACTGATCATCTTCAAAAACCCCTCAAATGACATCTCCTTTGGGATGTCAAGTTCTAGTGGTTTCTCTTCAGAACCCAAACCAATACTCTCAAAAGGAAATGGAAGTCTCTTATAACCTTCGATTGCGAGAAAGGCATTCGGGTGCCAAAAAGGAAGAGTTGAGTCATGAAACCGCTTAAATGCTGAATCAAATGCAGGACTCACTACAGCATCATTGTAGCACCAAACAGCAAGTAGACCTCCAGGCTTTCTTAGAAGGCGTGCAACGAGGGAATAAAATTTTGGTAGATCAAACCAATGCACAGCCTGTGCTACAGTCACCAAATCAACTGAATCTTCACCCCCAATTAAGCTTATTATCTCATCATCAGACATGGATAATGGGGTGTGGAAGTATCGAACCCGTGGATGTGTCATTGAACGTTTTAATTGAGCTTCACTCACATCAGTTCCAATTACTTGCTCATAGTGCTCAGCAACCTACCAAGAAAAACTAAACACAATGATCCAGTAATCTTGATAAATCCATGGACTTATGCAGGCTAAACTACTGAATACTGAGGTTGAAAATGAGTTGAATAATCTGCATTTTTTCACTTGCAGCTATAGAAAGTTGGCAATCACCTTTCAGTTACTTTGTTCTCTCAGAAAAACAAAGTTGGAAGATTCTTGTAACTGTTCCATTTCACTCACCACAATGCATATAAGATGAAATGGCAGAAAGCAACTAGAGCCTGAACTTCATCTAACTTTAAGAGAGAGTGTTCCACCAATGTAAGCAGAACACTTGTATGCAAAAAAGTCTATGCAGCATGTTACACAAGGCAGCCGTTTAATGAGAAAATCTACAACAGCCTGAGGTTTAGACCAGAAAACAACCGCTTTTCAACCAAACAAAGCCAAGAAAATTCATTCAATTCTACTATTGGGGTAAGAGGTTTAGATGAATGGTTCATTTTTTTCTAGCAACGTGAATTATATGAAGTGAAATCTTCCAGTTGCTTATCAAAATTGAAACAATAAAATTGGGAAGCAATACTTTATGTGAGATCAAGTATTAGCAACTAAAACACCATCACAGCAATCAAGTAGCAAAGACACACGACTTATCCTTCTAAACCTAGAGATGCAAAGAGAAATCTGCTGGCCCATCTGATCATTTTCTTATTTAGAAACATATATTCACTCTTTCCCTTTTGTTTTTTGAGAAAGAATACCAATCTAAAGCTAATAATCAAACCTTTATCCCCAGTTGAGGAAAATATATATCAGTAGAGATACAAAATCAAAAGGGAAATAAAATCAAGAATTCGAAATTGAATTCATGTGGATATATAGACACATGAAATCTTTAGCCTAAAACAAGAAACTTAGTTTTCTTGATTGAATCAAATAACCTTATTCTTGGTCAAAATCATAAAGAGCAGGTGCAGAATCAATATAACTGATCTTAGACTAAATCAAGGAGTTCCATCTGATAATAAGATGGCAGTTAACCATGAGAGGATGATTTGGACCCACTGAATAACACAGCACAATCATCTGATCATTATGAGAGAAAAAGAAAGCAAGAAACTTGAGGAATAAATATATTAGTTAGAGAAAAGAAAAGGAAAGAGAGAACTAACACCAAGAGCAGCTTGGCCATTGCCAGTGCCAACATCCCAAGCCAAAGAGTGGTGAAGGGTGTGATCGGCTAGCATTGAATACCATTGGGCTGGATAAGTCGGCCTTCCATCCAAGTATAGATCAGCTTGCTTGTCAAACAGTCCTGCCATTTCTCAATTAAGCTATTATATTTTGGACACAGATTAGTAGACAGAGCACCTTCTTGTGCTGCTAATAAATAGTGGGGAAAGGTGACTTGCATTAAAAAAAGACAAAGCAGTATTAACAAAAAGAGAGAGAGAGAGAGAGCGACAAGTTACTCTAGCTCCAAAACAAATTATTATTATTATTCACTAGATATGAGAGGTAAAGTCGTCTTTTTATTTTCATTGTGATAAAATTATCTTTCATAATTTGTGCAGAGTTGGTTTAGTAATTTCATTTTTTGTGTACAGTAAATTTATTGATCTACCACAGTTCGATAAAATTGCCCCTGATCTAAAAAAAAACCTTTACACAAAATATTAGGAGCAAGATGATTTTTCCACCGGTCTTTAACAATTTGTATAAGGTTATGTTAGTGATTGCATTTTTTTGTGCATAGTAAATTTACTTTCGTTCAATAAGGTGAATTACCATGTCAAGAACAATGAATTATGATCTCAGGTCAACATAGGTTATCCATGTCAGAGGGATTTTTGGATTACTTTCGTTCTCTCGTTCAAATTTGGTCAACCAAGACCAAGCAGAGACAGAGAGAGGAGACACAGGGTTAAGTTTTGGAACATATGTACAAGGATCCAAGCTGACTACTTTCGTTCTCTTGTTCAAATTTGGTCAATCAAGACCAAGCAGAGACAGAGAGAGGAGACATAGGGTTAAGTTTTGGAACATATGTACAAGGATCCAAGTTGACTGCTGTTTCCAAATACTTTCAGGAGGAGATTTGGCTGCTGATGTTAGTCGTGTTTCCGGAGGGACTCTTCAACACTGGAGTCTTCAAAAGAAACCACGTGTGCAATATGAAGTTTTTGATAAGCTTGGTTTTGGGAATGGACAATTATCCAGAAAGGAGGAGTGTGTAGAGATTGATGTCAGGTACGAGGGCTTCATTATGCGCCTGCAAATTTAACTCCAACCGGTAAGAAATCACTGTTCTCCTCTAGGATTAAAAAGGGTTTCGAAATTTTACTCGCTTCAAATTATTTAGCATGTCTATATAGTCTGGTGTCGATTAGTTGATTTATCTCCATAGATTTCTTTATCTTGTCATATAAACTACTTGTAGATAGCCCATCAACAATATAGACCACTTCCAGGGGACTTGGATTACTATGCAATGACAACTTTGTCCCTTGAAGCACTAGAGAAGCTCTCCAAGTCTTCCTGTGCTTCTGACAATTTTCTGGATTAAACTCCTTTTTCCTGTTTTCAATGTTATTGTCTGATACAAGTTATGGTGTAGGGAAGTTATTTTTTATCATCCTTCATGCTTGTTTTTACTTTTTTCTGTGCATCTGGTATACTGTACAACTTGCCATTTCAATGCCGAGTTCAAATTAAGAGCAAGTGAGAATTGAGAAGATGATATCCTTTTGGCTGTTTCTGAGCAAGTGAGAATTGAGAAGATGCTCTTGTTTGAAATTATCCTCTATATTCCTACCACTGGACATAATTTTTTGAGAAAGCATCACCACGACACCAATTCTTGTTATTTTTCCGAGCCCCCATGCCGTGACTCTGACATCGAGTGTTCTTACAAAATATGGTTCTGGTAAATTATACTGTTCAAGGCAGGCCACAAACCATTGGTCAAGCAAGCAGAGAGTGTGGGGTGAGCCCTGCTGACATTACGGTTCTTCTCATTATGCCAACCGCTGAAAAGCTCAGGAACAGAGGAGACACCAGATGCAGACTTCTGTCATAATTTAGAAACTGATCATGAGTCCAGTGTCCCTTCGTCAAAAACATTGAGCTTGTGAAATGTTTCCAATGGGTCAGAGATTCAATGCTTATATCATCTGCTGCTCAGATTTGGAGCTATGTCCATTTATCAGTTTTTCATAGTAGTTCACTATCACTTGACTGAAGAATGGGTCTAACTTTCAACAATTAAAGCCTTACAAAATGATGGGGTGGCAATTTTGATAAATTTGTTCGGTGGCAGGACCTATGAAACTCCTTGCTTCTCCCCTTCGCTGCTGTTGCTAAACCTGGTGATAGTTGTCCCGCATCCATTGGCTGCTACAGAATGTGCAGCCTTGTAAAGAAGTATGTTTTTATGATCCACCCTCATAAGCTTTGCATGCAAAATAATTTCAGGCATTTTCTCTACTTTCTAACAGAATATTCGTCATTTAAGTTCCCTTATTCATAGTTTCGTCATCTTAGCAAGCTAGATTTATTTTGTTCTGAATTAATCACACCCCATGTAATTAGTCTGCATTTATTCTTTATTTTATCGAGGCTCCTCTGTATTGGGTGCTCTCTCTCATGAACCTTTTTCCTATGAATTTGGTTACTGAACCATTGACACCGAGGAGAGAAAGCAAGCATCTGAGTGGATTGCAGCGGCCCTTTTGGGTCATTCGGCACACTCGGCAATTTTGAAAAGTGGATTATGTAAATCACAACTAGTCAGTTATACCCGGTATTGCTAGAAATAGAGGTGAAGAGAAGTCCTTAGGTGTTAAATGTTTGTTATTTCAGGGCATTTTTTGAGTCGTTTCAGTGCATGATAAGCAGGTTAATGTCTGACGGAGAAATGAATCCCATGGCTAGGCTAGTGGCTATTATCAGTGATGCTTTTCTGTATTTGGTACAGGTCGAAATTTAGATTGCCTTAAACTTGGAAAATGATTTACAAACAAATAAATTCTTACAAAAATTTCATACAAATTGATGAGGCAATGAACAATGAGCTGTACATGTTAACTGAGGTTATTTTGCAGGAGAGGGAATGCTGGGAATAATAATTAGGTGGTGGAGCATAATGTTGGTGGAAGCAAGTGAACATGGTGGTTGAGATTGAGATTTTGGATTGCCTCCAATGGTTGTTAATCATGCTTCATTTCATGGAACAGGCAAGAGGGATGGAGATCTTAGGTTCAAGCTGTTGTCCTTATCGCCTCAAAAAATAGTGTATAGCTAAAAATAGATATGCCCTGAGGTATAAAAATTAAGAAACGAGCCATGTAGGGTGCACAAATTTTGGAAATTAATAGCCTGATCTGTTATAACAGCAAATCCTACCCGATTTCCACTCCCTTGTCTCTGTCTTTGATGTGTCTTGGTTCGAAAACTAACCATGTTTTACGTAAGACAGATTTGAATATGTCCACCCTGTGAAAAATCTGATGAGGCATCCTCATTATGCATGCAATTAACAAGAAGGAACAGCAGCGTTCATCTTCATCGTCATCTCTCATGAATTCTTCATTATCCCAGAAAAATCAAAGTAATATTCTCTCATTGATCACACATACACCAATTCCTCAATGAACAAAAATGGATGAGGATAAAGAGGAAATAATAATCATCTGATCTTCTTGTCCGTCAAGTCTCAATACACAAATGCCTGTAGAAGACCCCACTTCCGGGCGCTTATTTATATGGCTCGTCTCTTTCTTCTTGTTTATTACTATAGCTGCTGGAGGCAGCTTGCTGCTTATGTACGTTGTCCTCCCTGCAGACCCATCTAGGGCTTGGTTTCCTGTTGCAGGTATAGCCCTGGTTTGCCTGCCTTGGCTATTTTGGGTACTCACATGCTTCTATCGAATTCTTTCTCGAATCTTTGGATTTCGGATTGCTGTTGGTTCTATTAATGGTGGTGGTGATGCAGGAGGTGGTCATCCAAATGTTTTTAACACGACAGGAAATGCAGCAACTGATAACGAGTCTGGTAACATCGAAAATCCGGGAGGAGATGGAAGTCAGGATGATTTTGAAGGGCCCATGGTGATGGTAGAGAGAAATGATAGTGGTGGTGGCAATGGAAAAACTGCAATTAAGAGGAATTTATCAGCAAGCAATTCAATCAACATGTCTTTTAGGTCACATGAGAGTGAATTGCCATTGACCTCATCCATGGCATGTTGATTGATTCATTGAGCTAAGGTGGTGATGATTTGAATGAAGAGAGGAGCTTCCTCAATCCAATCCTTGATCTGTTTTCCCCAGGGAAGCCGTTCATGTCCTTGCTACAATCCAATAGCTACACACATACATGTCTGGTCATAACATCACACAAAATTGCATAAAACTACACTGATCATGGATGGAATACAGAAAAAAATGATTTATGTATCTGTCATTACAATGATCTTGAGATTGTTTCAAGAATGTTTGTTCTCCTTCCCAGATTTACTAGGCATTATTTTTTTTCTTTTTCCTTTCACAGATTTCTTAGGTATAGGCATTTTTTCTCTTGTTCACTCCATTCATAGATTTCCTGTCAGAAAATTTCGAATACAAGACAGACTTCCTGGTTTCTGTTCTTTTATGTTCTTGTATTTAAATTGTGGATAATTAAGTATTGTTAATGCAATCTTCAATCAATGCATATACAATGTAAAGCTTAATATGTTCTCTTTGTCCTTGTTAATCCTCTGTTTGATTATTGTTTCCAGTAGTTGCTATCTCGAAGTTCCTGACAGTCCTATTTTTGCTCTAGCTAGTTGGTCTTTTATTAAAGATCACCAAACATCTCGTTGACTGTACATGTTCAATGACACTTTCTCCAGTTTGGATGATCGAGGTTGTCGGGTTAACCTTAGTAAATTTGTTTTTTTTTTAATTAAAATAACATTGTTTTATTTAAAAAATCTTGATTTAGCCGAGTTTAAACCATGTTTGGCAAGGTAAACCGGGTCACATTTCAACCGGGTTTGATCATATTTTTTTTAATTCAAATGAGATTTTCTAGATCAATAATAACTTTGCCCAGAAGCATATCTAGTCTAGGCAACTAAACCATGTCTAAAAGCCTCAGAGAGCACAAATCACAATTCTAATAAAGCATAAAAACCAGAGTACCCATTTTTATTACGAGCACAAAGAAATGCTTACAAAGAGAATTAATTAGGCCTTTTATTGGTGATTATAGGACAGGATTCAAGCTCAAGATAGGCTGAAAATTAAAGAAAACAGTTGATTTCAAGGCATATAATCAGTAAATAAAAGACTACATCCCTAACCTTATCGTTGATGACCGTGTGTTTCCTCAGGACACCCTCCTTATGGAACCCAAGTTTCTCCATAACCCTATGGCAGCCATTGTTATCTACATCAGCCATAGCTTCAAGCTTAGCCACTTCAGGAAACAACTTCCATCCTTCAGTAATAGCTCTAGTTGTAACACCTTGGTTCCAATACTCAGGAATCAAAGCAAATCCCAAATTCGCCCTGCATCTACCATCACCACTCCTTGGTTGGATCGATACAAATCCAGCAGAACGATCATCATCATCTAAGCATATAGACCTGAAGTGCAAAGGGATGGTCATTTTAGTTTGATCCGAAGATGATGCCATCTTTAATTGTCCAATTATTTATAATAATAATAATTAATAAGCTCTTCTTCTTCTTCTTCTTCTTCTTCTTCTGGATAATAAGGCTAATGAGCTCATCGTTTGTTCATGAAGATATCAAAACAATATATATATATATATAACTGTTTGGAGTTCTTAATATTTGATTTTTCTAGAAAATTAAAGTTCAAAAAAGAAAAACTGAAATTTCTTGTTGAAATTTAATATTTCTCCATAGGTAATTTTTAAAATTTATAGTGAGTTTGTAAAACACATTCTAGAGGTTCTTCATAATTATCTTTTATAAATTTTCCACTATTTTTTCAAATGAAGAAAAGAAATGAATAATGCAAAAATTTTCTTCCTTTGAACAACGTAAAAGGTATAATTCGTTTTCTTATATTCAATTTATAAATCTAATATAAATTATTATTTTTAGTTAACAAATTTTCCATGATAATTTTTTTAATTTGAATGAAAAAAAATTAAAATTATACAATTAGATTATTATGAATATAAAATATCAAAATATCAAAATACTACTGTAAATTATAATTTTTATTTTTTTAATAAAAATAGTTCTGATCTTGTTGTAACTTTTTTAATATAAAAAATTGTTTTTGTTCTTAACCAAGGTTGTAAATCCTGTTTGGTTTTTTTTATTATTATTGAAATGATAAATTCCAGCTTCTAAGTATGTTATACGTGTGTAATTTAAAATATTAATTAGATATATATTATTTCAATTCAAATATAAAAATAAAATAATTTCAAAACAACATCAATGTTAATGACAATAAGATAGCAAGCCACTGGATTAGCATTCTACTGCCGTTCAAAATATTCAAGTGTTTATGTAATGTATGGGCTCTTTTTTATGAGATACATATATGGCATTGTTTGTTTCTATGGTGTAAGAGTATTTAAAAAAAATGAATTTTGTTTTTATTTTAAAATATTTTTTTTGTTTTTAGATTGTTTTGATATGCTAATATCAAAAATAAATTTTAAAAAATAAAAAATATATATTATTTTAATATATTTTCATATAAAAATTATATTAAAAACCAATTGTTATCGCAATGCTAAATGAACTCATAATTGATTATAAAGTCAAGCATGCATCACTAATAAAATACTTATCTAGAGCTTATTATAATTAAATTTAAAAGGTGTAGGGATTCGCAATACACAATGCAATATACATTTAGTCATAAAATATTATGAACACATTGTAATTAAATAATGTTTTCTTTTATTATTATTTATCATTTTTATATTTTAATTTAGCATTTATTGGACTAAATTATAAATCAATTTAGGCTAATTTATTAGGGAATGATGAGATTGAAAAACAAGAAATCAAAGTAAAAAGGGTAGAGGGAATGGGAGACATTTTCAAACTTCGAAGTGAAACACCTATTTTTCCCTTGAAGAAGAAAAACCATTCTATTGAAGTAATTCAATAATTTTATAATGGTTCATTTAGCATTTTAAAATTTAAAGGGAAAATAACATCTTTTTATTTTATAATGTACAGTGAATAGACTCTTATACCCTCGGATTAAAAAATTTATAAGGCTTACATTCAAGGGTGTTTTTGTTTTTTTTAATTGTTATAACCTAATTTGAATCCATTTATTTTTAATTTAATTTAATTTTTTAAGAGGGTTAAATTTTGAAATTAAAAGATCAGTAACTAATTTTGATTGAAAAAGTGATTTATCAAGCAGTGAAAACTATGGATTATAATATATTTTTGTCCATCTCTCCTAATATTTAGTTTGAAAATAGATTATCATGATAATTTTAGTTATTCATTTTCAAATTTGTTTTTAAATTCTAATCAAATTTAAATTTTAAAAAAAGAATAAATTTATTTGGGATTTTGAATCCCATATGCTCTAGTACTCATGTATTATAAATACAATCTAGTGCATAAAAAAGTTATTTTGGTATTTTTAAATCTATTTTTGTTCTTTTTGATATTTTTTATTGAATTTATTTTTTTTAATTTTTCCTAATTATTTTAGTTGGTTATGAATTTGACATTGTTATTTTTTCAGGTTTGTTTTTTTATGGTGTAATCTAGCTTCATGATCCTTTCATGGGGTTTGAAGTTTAGGCCGAGTTAGTTTTGTCTTTTTATGTTTTTTTTTTTATTTCATCTCTCAACATTGGGTTAGTTGGAGACTGACATTTATTATTTTTATAACTTTCTTTTCTATAAGGTTATTCTGATCTCGTGTTATCATGAATTCGGCAGGTTCGCTAGGGTTGACTTGGGTCTTTTTTGTTGTTTTTTTTTAATTTTATCCTTTAATATTAGGTTGGTTTGAGAATTGAACTTCACAATTTTATTTGATTTACTTTCCACGGGGTCATCTCGCTCTCATGACTAAGTTATAGATTTGGCATGCTGGCTCAAATAGACTCAAGTCAATTTCTTGTTTGTTTTTTAAAATTATTTTCTTTTCAGTTTTTTCATTCAATATTTTATTTACTGGAAATTGAGATTTATTTTTTGATTTTTCTTTTTATGTAATTATCATGTTTTCATTTAATTTTCACTTTGATAACAAATTAGATCATTATGACCTTTTAAGAATATTATAAAAATATATTTTCACAATATTGACAAACATTCATATTTTGTAATGAATTATTGGTGATTTTTTTTGCTTCATTTGTTATCGATATCTTTTTTTTTTTCTAATTATATTATTAAATTAACTGAGTTTATTACACCCAATCGAGTTAATGATTAGAATCTTATATTTTTTTTCTTTTTTTAAGAATATTTATATCGTGTTGACATTTTTTTTGTTGAAAAAAATAGGTTGGTTTGTAACGTAATGCAGACCACCTATCTAATAAGTAAACTAAATGTTTGATATTATAATGCATAATATTTTTTATTTAAAAATATATTAAAATATTTTTTTTATTTTTAACATCATTATATCATAATCATAAAAATATTAATTTTTTAAAATAAATACACTTTTAAAAAATATAAAAAAACAGAAGCAAGAGGGAAAACCCATTCAATTCAAATTCAATTATAATAAACCCAACGGATTCTTTCTTTTTACATTATATTAAAACGCCACATTTCTCCCTTTGCAATCTCTCTCTCTCTCTCTCTCTCCAAAAAATAAAAATGGCGGCTCTTTCACAAAGCACACACAGAAAACCAATTAGTCTGAACGATCGCCATTATCGCCTCCTTCAAGACGTCTCTGCTCCTCCCAAACAACCACCGCCTCCGCCGCCAGTAACGTCCTTCGGTCTCTCCCTCTCTCCCCAACTCCTTTTTTTTGTTTTAATTTTATGAGTTATGGTTTCTAGGGTGTTGAAATTTTGAATCGATTTGTTTGGTGTACAGAGGAAGAAGAAGAGAGCGTATTCAACGTGAAGTTCGACGGACGACGTCGTATTTGCAAAGCAGAACCAGAGGATGATAATATCCCTAAATTCTGTGGAATCACTGATTTTGATTCTTCACCTGGTAAAATCCCTAATTTGACTGCCATATTCATCCTATTTAAATTGATTAACAAACCCCTAGATGAGACAGCTAAAAAGTTTTGATTTTGTTTTTTGGGTTTTGACGTGGGAAATTATTTTTTCAGAAGAAGAAAAGCCTACGAAGGTTAGGATTGAAGGAAGACGGAGACTTTGCAAAGTATCTTCTGGAGATGATGGGGATGATGCAAGTAGAGAAGAAGTGAAAGATGATTCTAGTTTTGATGATATTGCCGATTTTGATTCACCCATTCCGTCTAAAAGTGTTGGTGATTGTGGTAATAATAAGGGTGTTAATGAGATAAAAGATATTCTTAGTGATTTGACCTCAAGGCTTGACCTTTTGTCAATTGAGAAAAAGAGAGTTCCTGAAAATAATAATGTGGTCAAGAAAGTTCATGTGGTTGAATATGCAAGTGCTGAGTCTTTGTTTTCTTTGTCGTCTAGTCCATCTGATTCCTCATTGGATGTTATTAAAAATGGTGGAGGTGATGATGAGAGTGCTGTGGATGAGTATGAGGAGGGTGATTTATTGAGTGAGTCATTTGATGATGAGGTTAGCAGAGGGCTAAAGAAGAACGAATATGGAAGGGTGGATGAAAAGTTAGTCCCTGTGGGAAAACCTTTTGTGTCCAATGTTGTAGAAGATGAAAGTGATGTGCAGATTGAGTCTAACCATGATGAATATGTAACTAGGGTGGAGAAAACTAAGAACGTTACTCAAAGAGTGAAGGAAAATGAACCCGATGGGTTCAATGAGAGATTGAGGTCTGTAGGACGGTCTTCGGTGCTTAGTCTTCGAGATGAATCAGAGGATGATGAAGATGATTGTGTGGTTTTGACCGGAAAAAAGGTGGTCAAGAAAGTTGGGAGACCCGGTGCCATTGCCAAGTATAATGTATTATCTGGTGAATCTGAGACTGCTGTGTTGGAAAATCATGCAGAGTCAGAGGATGATGGTTCCATTATCTTGCCTGGACTAAAATCTACTTACAAGTTACCTGGTAAAATTGCAAAAATGCTGTATCCACATCAGTGTGAAGGTTTAAGGTGGCTCTGGTCTTTGCATTGCAAGGGTAAGGGTGGAATCTTAGGAGATGACATGGGCTTGGGAAAAACGATGCAGGTAAGGAAGTGCCTGCAATAATTTATAATGATAATTAAGTTGGACTCCACTGTTATATGGATTAAATTTCATTTGTTTTATTCTGCAGATTTGTAGCTTTCTAGCAGGTCTCTTCCATTCGAAATTGATTAAGAGGGTATTGGTTGTGGCCCCTAAAACACTGCTCACTCATTGGATTAAAGAACTATCTGTTGTGGGGCTTTCTGGGAAGACTAGAGAGTGAGGCGGTTTGACTCAAGTCTTTTGAAAGTTCAAATGTTTCTGTCTTACCATCGAAGGATAGTGGTCTGTTAATAAGTGCTAATTATCCGTTGCACTTCCGTGTAGATACTTTGGGACCTCTTTAAAAGCTCGGGACTATGAGCTGCAATATATACTTCAGGTTTTACATGTGCTCTCATTGTTTATACCTCTTATTCTTCCGTGCGCAGCTCTTAATGTCCAGATAGTTCATATTTGATACCTGCAGCCAAATAAGAGGAGAGAAACACATCTAAGTTTTAAATTTAATCTGACCTAGGGACTTGAAACAAGTTAAATTCTGCCAAGTTTAGTTGAAATAAGGTACTAATTCAATCGTGGATGTAAGTTCTGTGAAGTTCTAGAGCTGAACTGATTTGTTTAGTTTCTTGGAAGTTTGAATCATATCTTCCTTCTTAATTACTTTTTTATTTGCATATAGCATAACCTTGCTTTTCCATGGAGATGGTAATGGGGTTTTGGCGATCTTTCTCATTATTGTTGATTATCGTGCTAATTCATCTTTTTGTTTCAGGACAAAGGAATTCTTCTCACAACTTATGATATTGTGCGGAACAACTCAAAATCTTTACGAGGGGACCATTACTTTCTTGACGAGGAAAGTGAGGATAGTTATATTTGGGACTATATGATTCTAGATGAGGTAGATTTCGAAGCTCTAAATTTAGTTTGTGTTACAACTTACACCTGCCCATTTTACATATTGAAATCATGCAGGAATCAATTGTATACTAGAAATCTTTATTTTCTCTGAAGTTTCTGCTTTAAAGTGAGTGTTAAATTTTTGTTATATTTCTCCAGGGACATCTCATAAAAAATCCTAGTACTCAGAGAGCGAAAAGTTTGATTGAGATACCAAGTGCTCATTGTATTGTCATTAGTGGCACTCCGATTCAAAACAATCTTAAGGTATCATCCTTAGAATTCATACTTTTGTTTGCTCTTTTCATAAATTAAAACATGCAGGAAATTCTAGATATTCAACGCTGTACTCCTGTTACTTGAAACAGGAATTGTGGGCTTTGTTCAACTTCTGTTGTCCTGACCTTCTTGGTGACAACAAGTGGTAATTGTTCTTCTAATCCTTCAGCTTGCTTCAATAATAAGTTCATGCTTACCTATGACATCAAATTTTGCATTTCTGTAGGTTTAAGCAAACATACGAGCATCCCATACTTCGTGGAAATGAAAAAAATGCTTCTGATAGGGAGAAGCGTATTGGTTCAACAGTTGCAATGGTAATGCATTTGGATGTGCTGGATTGCGCTTGGTACATCCATTGTTGATTATTTTCTTTCTTTTTTCTTTGAGATCATGGCATTAAATACAAATAGTTTTGGTTATTCTTCTGTGCAGTTTTTGGCATATTCTTCTTGTACAGCTGAAATTGAAAAATGTAGAAGTTTGGATATATGTTTCTGTCGATCAATCAATAGAAATCAGTGCAGTCAGGCTTTCCAGGAACCATGTTTTCTAGTCTAAACTCTAAAGGTTCTTGTTTTGTACTGGTGTCTTAGGCATTGCCCTCATTCTAGTATTTAGGACGTGTTTATTAACAGGGTAACTTCTCAACTCCTCTATTTATGATTGGTAGCATTTCTTTAATGGCTTTGGATTTTTCTCCTTCCAGCTACACCCTAGCTTGGATTGCATTACAATTTGATGCAATCTACTAATTGTTTGCTTATTTTTTATCATGGAATAAAATATATGGCAGTGGTAAAATTCACATGAGACTGAAAAGTTAGCTTTGAAAGGTTAGCCATGCTTGCTTATAAATAATTCCTTAAGAACCTAAAAATCTCTGAATGCTGCCTTCATCCTATGTTGTCTGATGATAGGTTTTATAAGACTCCAAAAGCAATGCATATGGTTTGGCCAAGGTTCATCAATGATGAGACTGCAACCATTTGAATCTTGTTTCTCTAATATTTTTTCACTGATAATTTTTTTAGAATTCTCTTAATCGTGAATTGCTGTAATGTTCTTTATATGCAGCTGGTGACATAATTTTTAATTGATCAAAATATATCAAGCTAAATAAATTTGTATTAACATTTTATTTATTCTGTTTTTGTTGCAAGGCTGGCTGTTGGACTTCATACTTTGCAACAAACTTTGTTCATTCTAAAGTTATTAAAGATTACAGATTATCTAATATTCAGAAATATTCAGCTGACTGTTTTCTGGACCCAGTTTATATATTCAATTAAACCTTATAATGTCATGCATTTAGACTTTTTGTATCTGCCTCTTGTTTGTTCTTGTTTCTCATTGAAGTGGTTGAATGTAATTCATAATTATATAAAAGTCAATTAATGATATCCCTGTATTGTTTACTTTACAGGAACTAAGAGAACGCATTCAACCTTACTTTTTGCGCCGCATGAAGAATGAAGTATTCAAGGAAGATGATGCCACAACTGCTAAACTTTCCCGAAAGAATGAGATCATTGTGTGGCTTAGACTAACTACTTGCCAGGTGTGGTGTGGTTGCATATCTTTGGTTCAGTTCATATATCATAAATTCAATTAATCAAGCAACTGCGTCCCTTGTTGTGTCAGCGGCAACTTTATGAAGCCTTTTTGCGGAGCGAGATTGTTCTCTCAGCTTTTGATGGCTCGCCATTGGCTGCACTAACGGTGCTTTACTCTTCAACTCTAGTTTTTTTGTTTGATTTGTAGTTGAGTTGAGCTGCTGCTCGACTAATTCTATCCAAAGAGAATTTTGATTTTAAACTGCTTTAAAGGGGAATTCTTATAATTATTATATTCTTAGAAGCTCCGAATTTTACTTCTTAAATACTATTTATTTGATTCATTTGGGTCTTTCCATTAGTTCTCTGTTCTTGGTTCATATTTGGAAGATTTTTGGTAGGGCTTTAATTAATAAGTTTTAATTCCAGTTCAAATATTGTTGAAGAATTATACTGCTCTCTATCACTTTGATATTTAGGTTGCACTTACATAATCAATCACCATTTTCCCTGGAGTAGATATTGAAGAAAATATGTGATCACCCGCTTCTCTTGACAAAAAGAGCGGCTGAAGATTTGTTAGAGGGAATGGAGTCCATGCTAAATCCTGAAGATGTTGCTGTGGCTGAAAAATTGGCCATGCATGTTGCTGATGTTGCTGAAAGAACTGACTTTCAAGAGAAGCATGACAGCATCTCCTGCAAGATCTCTTTTGTGTTGTCACTACTGGTTAGTGATGTCTCAGAATTACTGTTGATGATTTTGATTTAGTTTTTAATAATTCATGCTAAATGCATATGCTTATTTTTTCCACAGGATAATTTGATTCCAGAGGGACATAATGTTCTTATATTCTCTCAAACTCGTAAGATGCTTAATCTCATCGAGGTTTGTTTAAAACCACGAACTTTTTGTTGCTTTGAATGCAATATGTCATTGGTTAATTTTCTGAATTTTCACAAATGTTGCTGATAGGATTAGAAAACTTAAAGGTTTAAATGCGCAAATAAGTGGGATAAGTCCTTGGCATTGGATAAAATTTAGTAACAACATCATCACAAGCATATGTTATTTCTTCTAGAAGATCAGCAAATCTCCAAACTTAGGAAGAGCCTTGGCGCTTTGTTTAACCTACATGAATTTGGCTTGTCTTCTTTTCTGTCAATTGCTCATGTCTTATTGTTTATGTGCCATCACTTGGAAACTATGATGACACTTTCAGTGTGTAATATTACATGTTACCTTTGGATTGTGTTTAATGAAGTATTTTCTATTATGGACAATAAATTCAAGTTGCACATGTTATGTTACATGGAAGCTGACAAAATATTTCAATTCAGTAGGGGAAGCTGATAATTTTTTTTATGTCTGTTCTATCTTATTAAAGCTGACTATTCAAATTCAAAGTTGAGATATTCTGGCATCATTAGTTATGCATGAAATTATCTTTTAAAAATATGAACTTATAATTTGTGTTTGCTTTAGATGTTCACTGATGCTGCTTTTTTTGTGTTATGTTTTAGTTAAATCATCTATTTTTTAATTTTATTTTATAAAGAACACATACTTTACTGTCCTTATAGCTGATGTTTAAAGTAATACCTGGCCTACTCAAAACTATGTTTTCTAGAATATTTATGTAGTAAAATTCAAGAATTTGCAAGTTTCTTTTGTAACTTTTCTTTAATGTGTTAGGCTTTTACAGAAGGTGACACATGACCTATCTTTTTGCTGTTATAGGAATCTCTGGTGTCCAATGGTTATGAGTTCTTACGCATAGATGGTACGACAAAAGTTACTGATAGAGCAAAAATTGTTGATGTAAGTTTCCTAAAATGTCAAAACCATTAGATTTTAGTTTTCATAAATGAAATATTTATTCAAACTCTTTGTTTCCCTAAAAAAAACATTTCAGGACTTCCAAGAAGGAAATGGTGCTCCTATATTTTTGCTAACATCTCAGGTTGGCGGTCTTGGTCTTACACTTACAAAAGCAGATCGTGTGATTGTGGTTGATCCTGCTTGGAATCCTAGGTTCTTCCCTAAGCTTATTTCTTTCACTCAGATTCAGTGAACAAGAACGGACTACATCATAAGATCTAGGATTGGTAAATTTGCTAAGGACTTCAAATGGATTTGCCAAAAAGATTCAGATATTGCAGGAGTTTATAAATATCAGTAATTGTGTTTATATTTGACATAAAATGTCTCCTCCATACCTTTGTGAAACTACGTTTATTTTTTTTTCTTTATCTGTTGTTTTTATTGGCAGCCTGTGGAGTTTGTGGATATTGCATGTTGAAAAATAAGTGGAAATGTTTGGAACATCCTTAAATGGCAAGGCAGATGCACTTCTACATTCTAAACTTTGGCCACTAAACTATGCAAAGAACTTTTCTGCTTTCAACACATTTTGGATGTTTCACGTACTTTTCTATTATTTCCCATTTAAGGACTGCCACTTTCTTGATGCTTCAGTTTTAGAGTTATGTGCATGACTTCTAAAACACTTTAGTGGTACTTGCTTCTACTTTTCTCTATGGGCCTTAGTTTGGAATTTTCTAGGTGTAATTATGGGGTCAATTGATACATCTCTCTTTCTCATTGCAGCACGGATAACCAAAGTGTTGATCGTGCATATCGAATTGGGCAAAAGAAGGATGTGGTCGTATACAGATTAATGACTTGTGGAACTGTTGAAGAGAAAATTTATAGAAAGCAGGTTCAATGCTTGCCTTACTTCTTATTTATTGTTGCCATGTGGTATTATTTACTAGATATATGATATCTGATTCTGGTTTGCAAAGTGGAGTGATTGTTGGTAGCTGTTAGTGTTTTCATGTGGTATACTGTATTTCAAGACATGAATAGGTGTTTCTGGGACTCAGTTCACATGGTTTCAATACATTTCTGCAAGTGGTTGAAAAACTATATTGCATGCAAGTGATTTGAATGATCTGTTGTTTCATTGAAGTTCAGATTCCAATTTACTTGTGGAAAAGATCTTTACATGGGATCCTTCTAATTTGTCATCTGAACTGTACAGTCTGTACACATGATAAGAATCTATCTACTTTTGGACATTATTTAGATGCATGGGTTGAATCATGAATGTTTAAAATCGAAACATTAGTACAATAAGTTGACTCCTAAAAATTTCTGGTGTAGATATTCAAGGGGGGGTTATTTAGAACAGCAACTGAAAACAAAGAACAAATTCGATACTTTAGCCAACAGGTATGTATATATTATGTTTCTATTTGTTGATTTAATGGAATATATTCCTGGCACCTATTTTGAAACATGCAATGTTGCCTTTAAAAGTTCAATTGATTTTTTTTCAGGATCTGCGGGAGCTATTCAGTCTCCCTAAGCAGGGGTTCAATATTTCCCTCACACAGCAACAATTACATGAAGAGCATGACAGCCAGCACAAAATGTACAGAGCCTATTAGTGGCAACTACAATTATGTGTATTTGTTTTTCGCTTTCTAATTAGTGAAGTTGGACTATGTTTATCAATGTTTTGCTTCAGTAGGATCTCCAGTTTTTGAGTTGTTTCATCATTGATTTTCCACTCATCAAGAAACCCATTAGTACTAGTAGTGTTTTTAAATTCCTAAAATGTGTATTTGCACTAGGGTTTACTTTATCTTTGGAAGAGTAGAAGTTAGGGAATGCCATAGGCCTGTATTAAAGATAATTAGCTGTTTATCACCTTTCATCCATAATGATTGTTCATCTATGTATACAAAAATATTGCAAGTTTTTTGGAATTGTTTGGTTATGAATCTATGCAATTGCAATGACTGTCCATGCAAATTCATTGCCATCTTAACTCTTAATTTATCCTATTGTTGCTGTAGGGATGAGTATCTGGAATCCCACATAAAATTCTTGGAGAGTCAAGGTATAGCAGGAGTCAGTCACCACAGCTTACTCTTCTCAAAGACAGAAACTGTACAACTTGCACAGGAAGAAGAGGATGAGATAAGGTGAATTCCCTTTTATTGCTTTTGGGTACAGCACAATTGTAGCTCGTTTATTTGCTCCTTATAAATATGTAGTTCCTCATTTTTCTCTTTTTGCTTCTTGCGTACTGTTCTTGCATATTTTGAGCTGAGATAAAATGAAAATAACATTTCATAAAATTCAAAACCCCTCGTTGTTTGCAGAATTCCCCCTTAATTCTAATCTAAACAATTTGTAGTTCAAATTATGGAGCTACCGGCGAGTTTCTGTATTGTGATTATAGGTCTGCCATTATTTTGTTATACTATTGGTTCCCAGTTCCATTGATTATATAAAAATTTTTCAAATCATTATTTCAAATAAATATAGCAACTGTTCACTCTTTTTTACCCTTGATTGTAATTGTGGATTCAATCCTATGGAGTATAAGCTTATATTTGCATTTGAAAACTTTAGTTATGCAAAGCATATGGATTCACTATCCTCGTTCCTTATTTTTTGAATGTGGTGTGATTTGGTACTCTATTTGTGGGTTTAGGAAGAAAGTATCCACAATGGTGGGAAATTCATCGTCAAGCTATTCACTTGAACGCAATGTTGACGGGTATGGTCCTTAAGTTCGATTATTTATCTTTAACAAATAATCATAATATTTTTTAGAGGTACTTAGTGCATGTTATTTAGTTTCTGAAGAGTTGACACTTGACAGGGCTGCTCGTGCTTTCAATCCCAAGGATGTAAATCTGAACAAGAAAACCTCTTCTCCAGATAGTGTGGGCAAACTGACAGAATCTGAAATCTTAGAGAGAATCAATCGGCTGTCACAATTACTTGGAAATAAGGTATGATTTAAATGACAAGTGAGAAGGTAGATAAAACTGCTTGAGTTACAAACATTAAAGGGGTTGAGAGTTGCCATCCAAACCATATTGAAAATTCATAAATAAAATATGAAGACTGGTTTTGACCTTTTGTTGTGCTTTTATTTGCTTAGGCAGCCAGATTTGTTTATGATGCTATGAATAGCCCAAACTGTTGAAGGCATTATTTATTCTTGTTAAATGGATTCAACCTGCCATGCTATCTCAATTTTATTTTACTTCGGGCACCATTTCAAGCCGGCTGTGCTATTGCTTCTTGTTTCTCAGTTTTGCTTTGTAATGTATTCTGTTTACAGGTTACCGTTTTAAGGTTACCAGACCAAGGAGCGAAACTACAGAAGCAGATTAGTGAATTAAATTCAGTGCTCATCGAGCTGAGGATGGAGAAAGCAACAGAGAGAGAAGGAGTCATCAGTCTGGATGATTTAACTGGGGAATTCGAAAGAGGATTGAATGTATAGATTTTTTTTTCCACTAAATCAAATGGAGGCAACGAAAAGGAGGTTGCAAGAATATTATTTATTGGCTAGACTGAGAAGATATATATATATCTTCAACATACAATGATTTCTTGGTTGGGGCAAGTACTCTCTGCCTACTGTATATTTTATCAAAGTGTAATTAATCCAATGTCAAACATCAAGGTACAAGATTTTGTTTGGGGTTTTGTTATTTCAGGACCCGTGGGAATTAGTCGAGGTGTGTGCAAGCTGGCTCGTACACTTAGATGTTCAATGCCATCTTTATGATTACGAGTAGTTGTCTGCTACAATTTAGATGGAAGAGCACCCATTTGAGAAACTTTGATATATGCATAATGATAGTTTAAGAATCCAATTTTGGACAGCATGAATTTCTCTTGCCAATCACATAACAGTCTCAGATTTATAGAGAAATTACCAAAAGTCTTGACAATTTTATGTCTGAACGAGCCTACGATCGAGTCCCATTTTTTGTTTTCTGCATGGATGTGTGAAAGTGGGTGTTGAGATTTTTAGTAGGAAGCATAGGTTTATTCCTAATGTGAGAATGTATACCATTTTGATATATGGGCGGTGTAAGATTGTTAGAATTGATATGGCTGAGAGAGTTTTTTCAGGGAAACGGGAGAGAGCGAGGGATTAAGGCTAATGTTAAATAAATGGGATTTGTAGGAGCGCAGGCTCGCATCCGGAGAGCAGGTTTGAGAGGATGACAAGTCTGGCAGAGAATGTGTTTGATGAAATGCGTGAGACAGGGATTGAACCGGATGTCACGAGTTTTTCTACTGTTCTTCATGTGTACAGTCGGGAGAACAAACCTGAATTGACGGTTTATAAGTTGAAGTTGATGAAGGAGAAGGGGATTTGTTCGACCGTGGCTAAGTGTGCCTTGGTGGTGAAGTGTCTTTGTTCATTTGAGATGAATGATATGGGGCTGCTACATAATTTTTTTAATATTAAGGTTTACCAAGATGATGGAGGTGTCTTCATTTGTTAGAAGAAGTTTGCTGAAAGAATTCTCAAAAAATCCAGAATGTTTGCCCGCAAACCTGTTGAGGTACCTTTAGTGGTGAATGAAAAATTAATGAAAGATGATAAAGGAAAGAAGGTGGATGTTACTTTTTATAGAAGTTTGGTTGGGAATCTATTGTATTTAACACAAGGCCTGATGTAATGTTTGTAGATTTGACAGAATTTCTTAGATGAAATTGATTGGATTTTGTGATAATGATTAGGGTGGATGTGTTAAAGATATGAATAGTATTTCAAGCTATGCTTTTTCTAATGGTTCAGGTGTGTTTGCTTGGTGTTCGAAGAAACAACAATGAGTGGCTCAATCATTTGTTGAAGTTGAATATGTTGCAGCTGGTTTAGCTACTCAACAGCAACAACATTATTTTGTGGTGATAAATCAGGTATAGCAATGGTAAGGAATCCAATTTTTCATAGCTGAACTAAACATATTGCACTTAAACATCATTTCATTCGTGAAGCAACTGATGAAGGAGAGGTTGATGGATTTCTGCAAATCAGAGAAGCAAGTGGCTGATATCTCTACAAAAGCATAGCCAAAAGATAAATGTCAAAAGATGAGAAATGCACGAGGAGTTCAAGTTCAGCATATTAAGATGGAGAATGCTAAGGTTAGTATGTTGTAACTAGTAAAGTTGTTGTGACAGCTATTTAACCTTGATTTTAGTTAGTTAACTTGTGTTAGAAAAAAAGTAATTATAGCTAGATTAAAAGGTGATTAAGATGAAGAAGTGTAAGGTTAAGATGTGTTGGTTTTTTTTTTTTTTTTTTTAATATATGTATGGCTGAAAGTTCTGGAGATGTATGAGAGTAAAAAAGAAGAAGAAAAAGAAAGAAAAGTGTGATAAGTTTTTTTACTGTATACCTCCTCTTGTTCATGATATTCTGCAGAAAATTGCTGACTTGTTTTCTCTCTTAAAACCAGCATTTCGTTGTTGTTTTGACCACACACAAGCTAATAGTTTAGTTAACAAGATCATTAAGAACTCCATAACAGATGGCCTTTGCGCTTTAAAAATGTTAGGAAATTTGTTAGCATGGTCATAAAAGGCAACTTCAACAAAACTTCTACTGAATTTATTCAGCTGTGTCTGCAACATAATATTGTTGGATTACAAGAATGGATGCATTTCGTGCAAACTCAGATGTAGATAATGCCTCTCCCAATACTCCTAGATCTTTACAGTCACTCCACTCTGATAGCCCTGATGTGAAAGGAGATGCCACTCCTTGACCCCTTCCCACTATATACAGATCATAATAATCAAACATTTCCTTTGTGGTCCTTAAAATTTCTTCCCCGTTATTTACCACCTTTTCTAAATAAATTACGGAATCATTGAACTTTGCCTTGAATCTGAGTTCATTCACGTATTTTTCATCAAGCTGTTTATAATTTTCACTCTCTTTTCTCTCTTCCATTATATTTTTTGCCTTTTCTCCGGGACGAAAGTGCACAACTGTTAAACGCACTTCGCGAGAGCCTGCCATTCTCCATGAGTAGGCTAAGGCTTCGCGATCGTCAGGTCCACCGGTGAAGAGCATGGCAACATTAATTTGTTGTTTCCATAGATTGAAACCCATATCATGAATGCTTAATTGAAGCCCTCGGTCAACAAATATACCGACTGAACATGGAGCTTTTGCAAGCAGGTTGTGGTTGACAGTTCTGATAGAAGAATTCTCTTGCACCACGTCAATTCCACATCCTTCCTTGTGAAATGGAACAATAATTAAAGTCACATGTTTGTCCTCAGCAATGCAGCATATCTCTCTGTGCATGGTGGCGTAAGGAGACACGACGGTTACTGGTTGGATGGAAATCGGATGGCCTGTTCCCCTCCTTCCATAGCTTCTAAGACTCTGAGATGAGACGTGGTCTGATATAACTCTTTCAAAAATGGGTTGGCTGATGTTAGTGGCGTTATAGGCATCATGAACAATAAGCATTGCCGATGAACGGCCTGTGAGTTCTACTAGATGAAGAGCAAAAATAGTGATTGGTGATAGTTTAGTAGAATTAGACAATTTCAAGAGGGTGCTCATTCCTGATAGATGATGAGATTCATGAACACACATAATGATTCGAAATTCAGAATCATCTTTGCTTGTTTCCATAGTCCTTTGCTTGTATTGCTTGAGATTCTTTGAAGACTTACTGACCCAATAAGGAAAAGGTTTCACAAGAGCTGTCATCACCAAAAACACAATCACCATTACAGGAAATGTTGCAAAGTCCAGAGCCTGCTTCAATGTCATAAAATGATTTGTCAGAAATAGATCAAGCATATATGTCTCTATAATACTTAGTTAAGTTGATGAAAATATCCAGTGTACCTGTACATCGACACCGATGTTAATAACAACCAGAGCCAAAAGGCCTTTTGTGTTCATAAGAATCCCAAGGGCAATACCATCACGAGCAGAGATACCGAAGGCCTTGCAGACAAGGAAAGAGCTCAAAACCTTGACCGAGAAAGCCAAGACAACAATCACCAGCAGCGTGACTACACTAGTTTTGGACATCAAAAACAATATGTCAATTTTACCTCCAACAACCATGACGTAGGAAGGAAGCAAAATTCCTGCCACAAAATTATTGACTTGTTCCAAAATTCTTGTCTCAAACTCATTTGATGTGACAAGTCCCAAAACAAATGCCCCAGTCATAGAAGTGGAGCCACAAGCATCTGTGATGAATCCGCAAATGAGCACTCCAGCAAGAATAACATATACATAAAAGTCTCTACCACTGCTTTTGTTCGAGGAACTTTTGATTTTGCTAAGGACTGGACGCACCACAAACCAGCAAAGAATAATGAAGCCAACAGTTGGGAGGATGGAAAGTTTACTGCGTCCATGGAGCCAGGTTATTGTCATAATAAGCATAGTCCAAGATGCTAAATCACTAACAAAAGCTGAAGACAAGGCTATTTGTCCAAGATCTGTGCTGATGAGATTAATGTCGGAAAGAACTTGAGCAAGATCAGGAAAGCTTGTGACAGTCAGAGCAACACCCCAAAACAATCCGCCAACAGGACTGGCAGAAGGAAATATGGATTTATCTCGTGTAAATAAGCAATACAGACTGGCACCCATGCCCATAGAAAACAGAATTCCAGCCACGGCATTGGTGAAAGCTTTCTTCCCCACTCTCCTTACCATGTTTAGATCAATCTCCAAACCCACAAGAAACATGTAATAAACAAGGCCTAAGTTTGCCATGGTCTGCAACACCACATTGCTGTTTATCGGACGTACGTATCTAAGGAAAAATGAAGACCTAAAGAATATTGGACCAAGCATGCAAGCTGTCTACATAAATTGGAAAAACACAAAATTAATACTAATAATCAGAAAGTAACAGAGCAGCCAAGATAACAGAAATGTTAAAAGCCTTCTAAACACACAACCAAATATTTAATTAGCACGGCAAAATGTATCATACTTACAATTAACTCTGCGAAAAATCTAGGTTGACGGGTGAAGTTAAAGATGAAGAAAAGCAAGTGAATCATGAATATAGTGATGCTTAACTGGACAGCAAAGTATGGAACATTATTAAGCAGGGGGTTTGAAATCTTCCAAACAGACAAATCAACATTTACAGTCTCGTAGTAGCATGCATTCACGCCATTAGAGGGTGTCCTTTCGAGAAGAAAGCCAGCAACATAAGCTACTATATCAGTTTCACTATGGTCAAGCATATTGGCAATGACCCTTTTGCTAACAAAATCGAAGGAAATTATGGGAGAAACCAAGGAAATTTTCAAGAAAAGTTTCTCATGCAGCACAACAAAACCTGGAAGATGGAAAGTGGAAAAAATAAAATAAAATAAAGGAGATTTTATCGACCAAATTTAGGCAGTTGTCCTAAAATTAACCAAATTTACAGGAGGCAGGTAAAATATAGTACATGTATACGTAGGGTATGCAAATAGAGCTATGACTAAGGATTCAAATTTGAGTTTTGACTTCTTGCTGTCAATTACTAAAACAACTCATTCGTAATCGGGCATATTATAATTATAATTATAATTATAGTGTTACCCACATTGTTTTTATTTTTTTACTCAGTTTTTTTTTTTGTTTTTTTTATGATTCTTTTTAAAATTGTTTTTATCAATTTTATTTTTTTAATGTCGAGATGGTTGAGAATTTAGCTTTGTAATTTTTTTTTCTTTTTATTTTATTTTTCTATAAGGTTAGCATGATTTGTGGGTTCGTCGAGGTAAACCAGGTTATCTCAGTTTTTGGATTTGGTGGTTTTTTTTTAATTAAACTTGATTATTTTTATAGTCTATTTTTTTTTCTCATATTGTTAAAAAAATAATTTTAGAGAAAAATCATGTTATTAAACTTTATGAAGTAACAAAATTTAAAGGAAGTGGGAGAAACTATTGTTCACCCAAACCCATTACAATAGTAATCTACATTATTTTAATTTTTTTTTTAATTTTTGTTATGATTTTTTTTTCAAATCTATTTTTATCGATTTTTTTTTAAATTAAGATTGTTAAGAATTTATCTTCGTAATTTGCTTCTTTTTATTTTTTCTTTATATGAGGTTAGCATAGTTTACGAGTTTGCTAAAATAATCTAGGTTGCCCTGGTTTAAGAGTTTGGCGGGTTGTTTTTTTTTTTAATTGAACTTAACTTTTTTTTATAGTCTATTTTTTTCTCATATAGTTAAAAAAATAGTTTTAGAGAAAAGTCATGTTATTAAATTTTATAAAGTAACAAATATTAAATGGTATGAGGAAACCATTGTTTACCCACACATATTGCATTGCGAATGACAATAATAACCCACAATGTTTTGCTTTTTTTTTCTTTATGTTTTTGAATTTTTGTCATGATTTTTTTTTAAATTTGTTTTTGTCGATTTCATCTTTTAATATTGGAATGATTGAGAATTTGACTTCATAATTTATTTCTTTTTATTTTACCTTTATAAAAGGTTAGCATGTTTGTGGGTTTGCTAGGGTAACCCGGGTTGCCCTGGTTTACAATTTTGGTGGGGTGTATTTTTTTAATTGAACTTGACTTTTTTATCATCTGTTTTTTCTCATATAATTAAAAAATATAGTTTCAGGAAAAAGTTATGTTTTTAAACTTTATAAAATCTATGTACTTATTCACATGTTTGGTTGGTTGACTTCGTCCGCGGATCTGACAAGTTTAACTTTTAAAATTAGTTTTTTTTTCATCCTTAGATATTGGGTTAATTGAGAATTCAGTTTTATAATTGGTTTCGTTTTACTTTTTATAAAGTTATCATGATCTAAAAAATCATCTTGGTATTAGGTTGATGTTTGATTTCGCAATTATCTATTTTTGTTATCATGTAGTTAAATAAAAAATAGATTAAAAAACAAATTATAATCTCAATGGAGTCCATAACCCAATTTACAGGTTTGGTATTAGCCCGGCTTACCCGATTCACAGGTTTAACAAGTTTACCTACATATATGATATGTTTTTTTTTTGGTCTTTTAATTGTTTTTAATTTATTCATTTTTGATTTTATCATTTAATATTAGGATTGGTTGGAAAATAGACTATATTATTGATTTTTGTTTGCTTTCTATGGATAATTGTGTCAAATAAGTGTTTATTTTTAAATTGGTACTCAATTTTGTGAGCATCTGTTTTTTATCATATAAAAAAATAAAAAAATATTAAACCCAATAAAATTCATGATCCGGATCATGAGAAGGTAAGGTCGATTCAATCTGTCATTGTCTTAATATTTTTTAAAAAAATTTATCATCTCGAAGTTTTCTTAAAAGCTAAATCATATTTTTATCGATCATTAAGGGTACAGTTAGAACTATAAAATTGATAAATTTAAGCATACGACTTAATTAAAAATTTAAGTTAGATACAAATTTTAATAAAATTTTTAAAATTAATCTCCTTGGTTAGATTTATTAATTCTATTAAAAAATCCTCCGTCTTCTTATTATTCTTAATATTTGATATTTGTTATTGCTCACCTAAAATTCTCAGTCACAAGTCAAGTCCCCGTGAGAATGAACTGTTCACAAACTCATTCAACTAAAACCAAGCTTTTCAAAACCGAATTGGTGAAGACAAAGGGTCACAGGTTTTAGGTTGTACCAGGATTTAATCAAGGTTAAACTGTGATTGATAATAAATATATTTAATCACTTATTTACAATATAAAAATAAATAAAAACTGAATTACATTAAGTATAATAAGGAGTAAATTAAAAAAATTATTCAGATTATACCCACATTAGTAATAATGAAGGAGGGCATTTTTTTTCTTCGTTATTACCTGTCCAGATAGTATTGTAATGGAAGTGTTGACCTGCATCTCTTAGCTTCATATAGTTCATCCGTTCAAACAGCCCATTTTGCAACTCGAAACCTAGCTGGAACCCATATTTCAGAATGTATCTCACAACACTCTTCACAACATCAGGTATCTCATGGCTCTCTCTTTATGGAGCTCTCATGAATCAAGGCAGCATTGACAATCTCAAAAGCATGCAGATTTCCAGTAAGAACGTCTCCTCTGATTCTATGTATGACTGACACAACGTACGGGTTATTACCTGTCCTGTCCTGGGAGTATTGTAATGGAAGTGTTGATCTGCATCTCCTAGCTTCACATAGAAAGCTATCTTTGTCTAGTTTCCAATGTTTCAAACGGTGCGTGATTTGGAGCTTTCCACCAAGAGTTGTAGCCATTTTACTAACAAGTGTGCATGCTAATGAAACAAGGAAACAGCAGAACCGATATCCTTATTCATATTTTGCAACCTGCAAAAGCAGTCCTTTTCTTAAATTTTAATCTAGTTTATTAAATGCCAAAAATAATGGCTCGACTTCTTTTCTTGTCGTTGTGGAGAATTTTGATGGATTTAAGAAATTGTGAAAGCTGGTGAATTTCATTGCCTCTCAGAAGTTGATAAGAATTTTCACGATCATAGTAACAGTCATATTGTATAGTCAAGCCCTGTCATATGAATAAGCAGACCTTGGTCCAACGGATGGGGAAGGGTATGCCATACTTGATAGCATTTCACCTCAAATCATTCACTCATATGCAGAACATATTGCAATGCAGTTTTCAAGAGCACTAAAAAGTGCATGTTTCTTAGAAAACACCCTGCTTTAAGAAGAAGAAAAACATAAAGTAAATTCCATTTGACATTTATTCCGAAAGAAAAAGTAAATAATAAGAATTGATAATAATTGTTACAATAAACCCCAACGGGAATTGTAAATAGATGATGCATAGATGTTAAACAGAACAACCGAACTTGTATCATTTCATCCAGCTCTATTCAGACTCTGGATTAACACAGTAAAACAAAAATTTGTATAAGTCGGTGGATTTCATTGCTTCTAAGAAATTGACAAGTTTTATTAGAAATTTCATGGGTAATGAATGCACCATTTCTTCGCTCTGTTTATCCAAAAAAAAAATTGCACTATTCTCCATTTGAGATTTTCCTCAACTCTTGCAAATATACGCCAAGCTCATCTGTTTCAAAACTCAAGCAATTTATAGGAAATGATTTGGTGGAAATAGCACATAGCTATCTGGGTGTTTTTTCAGTGGATGATGGAGCCTTTTCAACAGACTTGGTAGAGCTGGCACCCTCTTCAGTTTCAACAAGTTTGCGTAGCCTCTCTTGAAGAACTCGCACTCTGTCCTCGGTCTTACGAAGCTTTCTCCATCTATAGGTAGCCCAGAGGCCTAAACCGCCATATACAACAATATACGAAGCCCACACGTAGGGATAAGTTTCTGCATGCTCTCTGATTTTTTGATATCGATCTACTACCATTTCCCCAAAACCAGCAGCACGAGGACTGGTGCTTGGCAGATCTTCTTTTTGCTGACTAGCCATTTCTTTAGATTGTTATCTACTACACACCAACTTGAAAAACTGAAAACAATGCAAAGTTCACCAAGTGATTGTATATTTTGTTCCATAGAAGGAAATAAAAATAAAATGTGCAAGTACCATCAAAGAAGCAAAGTTATTACCACCAAATCAAATAACAAGCTCAAAGAGATTAACCATAATCATATCCATATCAGTACAGGTCAATGAAATACGGGCAAGAATTTCTAAAAAACCCTCCATCACTTTAAATCTCAAGAAGTTGTCTCTCTTACAAAATTCCCAGTTACTAATTCAGCATATTATCTTTTCGCATTTCCAGATCTTCACTCAACCATGAAGAAAAAGGAAATTTATCTTGAAATCTTCAATTGATTTCAGTTTTCCAGTTTGCTTTTAGGATCACACACACAGGCAATAGCACAAATACTCAAAAGCACACACCTTTCCATTACATGCTGCTCAAGCTAATTCTAAGCTTTGAAAGGCAAGGTCTCATAGCCGTCATTCAGCTTTTCTATAGAAAAGAGGAAGCCAAACCCAAATTTCTAAAATACCAACTAATAGCAACAAACAAGAATATCATAAAAAAATTTAATTGCTAAAGCAAGAAAACTGCAGGTATCGCTAATCAAGAAGATCCAGGAATAGTCAAACAAGAACCCATTATCCACACCAATCAATCAATAATAAGAGATTTTTCATGCACCCAGTAAAGGATTTCAGCTAAATAACATATCAACTTGACCTGGGCTATAATCATACTAAACAGGGATGGTTGAATTTAAAGGAGAAGCAAAGACAACCCAGAAACTACAGCCATTGAAATGTTGTGATGTGTGTGAGAGAGTAAGGGGTAAGAAAAGAAGATGATACCTGGTACTTTCTCTGGATTTGGAAATGATTGATGAAAAGAAGCCTAGTTACTGAGAAACGGGCTCGTGGTGTTGTGTGTGATAGAGAGAGAGAGACTAGAATGCGTTAAACCATAACCAGCTGTGAGGGCTGAAGAGAAGGGTTTAACCTTTTCATTGTTTTGGGCAAACTTTAAGTATATCCTCCAACTACTAGGATAGTATCGATTTTACCCCTGTAGATATATTGTATCATTTTTATCCCCAAACAATTTAAATTTCTCAATTGAGGTTCTTCTATTTGAATTTCTTAATAAAAAAGATTAAGTTTCCTACAAAATAATGTGGTTTCTTATAAAAACTACAATTTAGATGAGATCTATGATTAAATACGAAGGTTTTTTTTTTATATAATTAAGTAAATTATAAATTAGTTCCTCTTGTTTTGTAAAATGAATTGAATAGTTAAACTAATTAAGTAGTCCTTTAGTTAATTATTGATCATGCTTAATTTAATATAATATTACTCTAAAAACTGTTTTTTTCCCTCATGAATCTTGTCATATTATTTACTTCATCTCCTCCTTTTTATATTTCCTTAAAAAAACAAAATAATAGAAAAGGGATATAAATTTGAAAAAAAAAACAATTAGTTTTTGAAAGTAAATGAATTATTTAATTTGTAAGACAAAAGGGACCGATTTATAATTTACTCGAGAAATTACACCATTATATTCGAAATTCTTGTGCCCAGGTTCCTTCCCAGTAGTTAATGGAGGCTAGACAGGCCTTGGTCATCTACTTTAAAGCGACAGAAAATCGTTCAACCAGAACTGCAATCAATAGCACGGCCATATTCTCTCTGCCTATCCATTTAGGCTAGTTGCAGACAATTGTCTTTCATCGCCTCCTCAATGGCATCAACACCTAGTGATGGTGAAGTAGCTGTTTTCACAGACACAAACATGGACACTCACATTGCCATGGGCATCTCTCCTGACATCACTGTTGCTGATTTCAAGAGTAACTTTCTTTCTATAATCCTTTTCTTGCCTATCTTTGTTTATTATTAACATCTTCTCTGGATTTTCAACAATCCCTCTTTTTACTTGCCTTTATTTGTTTCATCTGTATCATAGTTTCTATTATGGAGCTGATTGTTTGTTTTGACGTTTCACTTGATTTGCTCTTCTGGGTTTTCTTCACTTTTGGATTCTAAAGCACACTGTTTTGGTGTCTGTGATTTTGCTGTATTGAATTGGGACTATTCACTTGTTCTATTTATATTTTTTTTATGCAAAAGGTTGCCGCTTTTTCTTATTAGACATAATGCATTGTCAAAGAAACAGTTTTGTTAGGTGATAGAGTATTGGAGGCTAGATGGGGTTTGATAGAAGTCAATTTCATTAACTTTTTTGTTTCATTAATGCTGAAAGTGAAAAGAGTTATTATGTGCCGACTGAAGAAGTAAGCTTTTGGAGTTTATAATAATTTAGTTGAGGTGAAATGCATACTAGAGGTGGCTGAACATACTAATTCAAGGAAGTTTAGGGAATGCCAAGTGAATTTGAAAGTTGGATGCAGGGAATATAATTTGAGGGATCTATAGCTCTGATGAGTGGTGATGAGTGGTCCCAAAGTGGTGATGTCTGTGTCGGTAAGTAACTCCATGCATTTACTCTATGGTGCATAAAGATCATTTCTTTTGTTAGATATTGATTATTTTATGAGGTCAGCCTAATTGTTGATGACACAATCATGTCGGCAATTCAAAAGAGATTAATTTGTTAGATATGTAGTGGTGGATTACAAGGCAAGAGGTAGCCTTTAGGAGGTGAAGTGGAGACACCATACTTTAATCATGAAAGTTTGTACATAAATTGGATGGCTTCAGAGTTTTGAAGCTCAATCATTTTGTACCATGAATAGAGGTTTAATGCTTGCATTTATGTCATTGATTTATCCTACCTGATGTTCTCATCAGTATTCAGCGTTTGTATACTTAAATGGGGTGTTTTACAGGCAAACGTAGGAAGTTTGAAAATAATTTTAATCAGAAAATCCTGTAAGTAATACCTGGCCCCAAAAAAACTGGAGGAGATAGCCTGAAGTCATCCAGTAAAATGTTGGATAAGTTAGCCTTTTGTCCCTCCTCTTTCATTTTTGTTTTGTAGAAGATGTCTCATTGATACTCTTTATTAATTCTCATTAGAGAAGGGACGCAATGGACTCTCAAAGTTCGCATAACCTTAAACAGCTCCCCTGTACGGTAACAAAGTTTTAATCCCAGAATAGACCAACTGATTCAATGAAGTTTAAAAAGTGGAGAACTTGCTAATCTATTGTATTGAGATTATTTATCATATAACTAGACTATATACATGCTCCATTTGGTTGTGTTTTCTGCTTTAGGGTTTCATATTTGTCCAAGTTTTCCTCCAGCATTCTTGCATGATTAGTTCCTTGCATTGCATTCGATTTTTAAAAAGCTGTCTGTGACCTTTCTTTATGTTTGCCCTTTCTCTACTTCATAGAAAAGTAATGCATGCCAATATTCATGCTGTAGGAGAGCTGGAGAAAATGCACTTCAATTGTTTTCCGAAATTGGGAGAGATTAAAGTTTGTGAATTAAAGGTATTTTTAAAATGATCCTTTTGCTTTCTTTTATTTTAGATTTTGTTTGGGGATTCCTTCATGTTAATTTTTCATACACTTCTCTGTCCTTTAGCAGGTAAGGAGAAATAATTGCTTCTACCACTTGCTGGAGTCACTGCCTATAAAGTATGCTTTTCAGGGGCTCAAAGGAAATTGGTTTCTTCATGTGGAAATAAGGTCTTCAAATAGCTTTCGTAATCAACACTTACCCCAGTGTCTAGCTGCAAAGGATGACCATATTTCTGATGGTAGCAATGCTATTGGCTCTCTCGTTACAAACACCAGAAAAAATGACATGACACCAAATGGTAATAACAAGAGGATAGAAGGTTTACTTGGCATCAAATCACCTGCAGAACTTCCTAAAACTGCCCCTTGTTTTGATAAAAGAAGTAAGGAAAAGAAGAGACTGGCTGAAATCGACAGGGAATTTGATAGAAGTAAAAAATCCCCAAAACTTGCTGCCAGAGAGTGCTCTGGTTTGCTGACACCTGGAAATGAAGTTAAGCCTGCAACAGAAGAACTTTCAAAAAATGCTCCTTATTTCAAGAAAACGAGCAAGGAAAAGAAGAGACTGGCTGACATCAACAAAGAACTTGACAGAAGTAAAAAAGCTCTAAATGTTGTTGACAAAGTGTCTTCTGGTTTGTTGACACCTAGAAACAAAGTTGAGCATGCAACAATAACCGGAGCGCTTCCAAAAATTGTCGCTTGTTTCAAGAAAAAGAGCAAGGACAAGAAGAGAATGGCTGGCCTCAATAAGGAATTTGATAGAAGAAAAAAAGCTCCAAATCTTGCTGCCAAAGTGTGCTCTGGTTTACTGACACCTATAAATCAAGTTAAGCCTGCAACCTTTTCCTGCCCAATGGTGGAGACTCCCACAGAGAGCCCACAAGAAGTAATATTTGCTAAAATTAATGATTTCTCAAATATGCAAGTTTATACCTTACCACAGGTTGACATCAGAAGGCCCCCAAGAACACTGGCTTCTCCATTGCCAACAGATCTTCGACCTGGAAGTTCAGGGAATAAGCTAAAAACAACTTCTGCAGTTGGGAAACGCATGATGACAGCTGCAAATAAGCTCAAAATTTCTGCCAATAAACAAAGACCAGCGCTTTCTTTCTATAGATTCAGAGCTCCCTCCAGGGCTTCATTTGTGGTCAGGAGATCAATCTTTGATATCAGTGACAGTGATGAATGATGAAATTTAAAGGTACCACACCAGTCAGATGGGTTGTCCATGCATTCAAATGCCATGCATGTCAAATGCACGCTGCGTGTTGCTCATGCTTACAAATTTATGCATTCATTTTCATTGATCGCTCTAGCAACCTGAAATTGCAGGCTTCTTTCTGAAATGTAAATTGGGTCAACCTGAACTCATTCTGAGATGAATGGTGAATACCCTTGGAAATGATCAGAATCATCAGAATTTAATGCGCTTTCTGGGTTTTTGGGATTACAGCTAATCATCTTTGTTTCTGGACTTCTAGACAAAGACTTGGGAAGCAAGTGTTATAGGTAATGTGCTGCTACTGATGCTGAACTGCCATCGCTATTTTTGCTTGAATGGGGGTTATTTGTAAAGGTCCAGTCCAAGAGTTTTTCAGCTTCCTATTTTGCAGACTAGAAGGGGTCATTGAATCGACCAATTTTGCTGATAAGAGCCTGCCTGTAACTGCAGTCTTACAAGCTGAGAAGAGGTGCAAGATCGCGCTGCTAAGTAGAATTCAGTGCTGGTCAGGTTCCTGCACAAATTTTGTATTTGTGTGTTGAGGCCATATGCCATTTGAAAATAACATCACCGTATATGTGAAAATTGATGAGCATGTTTATTCTCTTATTTCGAGTATCCAAGTAGCTGCCTAATGATTCGTTTCCATGAACTCGGTGGATGGTCTTTGCCTGTTGGCAGTCTAAGAGCTTTTGGGAATGCTGGATGGCTGCATTCAAATCATTAGTCCTCTTGTTTTTGTTGATTGTGAAGTTGGATTCGTGGGTTTTTTTTTTGTGGGTTTTCATAATTTTTGTGGGTTTTTTTTTCTTCTCTTAAATTACCGTTGTTTGATTTTAAATGTTAAAAATAAATTTAAAAAAATAAAAAATATATATTATTTTAATATATTTCTAAATAAAATAACATTTTAAAACACAATTTTTACCACTTTTACATCCAAGCTATAAATTGGTAACGCTGTGAGATTGGTTTAATTCACAATTTTCAAAATTTATAGACAACCCACGTATTCTTCCAAGTCATTAAATGCGATTTTTCTTTTTCAACTGTTAGGATATGACCACCACATTAATTGAAGCTAGATTTTTTTTACAAATTGAAACTAGTGAGCGTAATAGGATTTGGCTGGGCCAATATAATCTTCCTTTTTTTTTTTTTTTTAATTTAGCTGATGGCTAAGGCCTCAGGTGTGGTGACATGGTGCAGAATTTTCGTTCATCTTCGTTTTTGCGGGGAGAAAAAAGAGCCTTCTTTTTCCTTATTTCTTCTCTTAATGTTAAGAGTCTCCATAGGAAAATCATGTTACAAAATCCCGGTTCTAGTTATAGTTACTTTTCAAATATTTTCACACTTAAAAATACATTTTTTTCTTCTTAAAAATAGGCCATTTTGCTAGCAATTCCAAATGGGTTCTTAGTGTGCAGAACAGTAAGGTCATTTATATCCAACATTTTGTGTTCTGTGGGGGGGGATTTGAGGATAGGGAGGCTCCTTGAATACAAGAAATCAGACACATGATGTTAGAACAATAGGAAGGTAACATCTTGTACCACAAAGCAAAGAATAAAGGTCTTGGCTTTTCATTGTCAATTCACAACGCCAGCCAGCTCAAACAAGTGTTTCAGAAAAGAAAAGGTAAAGGGATCCTAAATTTATAATTTCATGTATAAAAATAAAGTCCAGTTTATCAAGTTAACATCACCACCATCTGATGCAAGAAAGCAAGCACTGATACTCGTCTTCGAGTACAGCATGTAATTGAGGGGGAAAGCCATTCACCACTAATATTCGGGTGGAGGGAGTTTTGCTACATGTCTCAAATCAATTTCTAAAGCAAATTCACAAATGACCAAAAATCGGAAACAAAACCAGTCCTTGAAACCTTTTTTTTTTTAATACAACTTTTAAGCCTAGGCGGAGGCAAGCCTCTTGCAGAAAACCTCTCTTCCAAGACCATACCAGTGGATTTAACCCAGAAAAGTTTTTGAAAAGATGAACCAATCAAGCCCCCTGTACATTGAAAAGATTGCACAACTTGCACATTGCATTCCACTGGCCTATGGTTAGTCGAAGCTTGATGTGCGGCTCCATCTCCCTTGCAAGTAATCTTCTACTGACACGCCTTGCTCGGTGCTGCTAATAGAAAGAGAATCATCCTCTAGATCAAGTAATGCGAGGTTAAGATGGGATTGAATATTGGTAGGAAACGCTTCCCCGTCCACGGCGTCGAGTTCTTCTGATGCACAAACTTGGTGCCTTGCCCAATTCTTTACTTCCTCATCCCCTTGGAGGAGCTTCAAAATCTGTAACCAGCCAAAATATCATGAGCAAATATTCAATTCATAGAAAAGAGAGGAAAAAAAACATCGTACAATCAAAGCATTCAGTGAAATTTAACTTACGAGGCTCATTTGTGGCCTACATCTAGGAGAACGTCTGATGCAAAGGGTTGCAGCTAATACCATTCTTTCGATGTGATCATCATCATATTCACTACCTAGATGCGGGTCAAGCAATTGGGACACTTTACCACCCTCAAGAATTGGCTTTGCCTGGATGCCAGAATCATACAGTAATTAATTGTAAAATATAACATCAAGAAGTAAATATTAACAAACTGTGAAATAGAATTCTTAGAGAAGGACAACGACAGATCCTGAGGTTTCCTCATAAGAAAAAACAAAAAATCCAAAATCACGCATTCAGTTTATCCAGTCAGAATCAAGTATCTTGTAGGAACAAAATATAAATTCACACCCCAATCAGCTTGAAAATTCCTGACTTATTCAACTGCAAAAGGTCCATATTGAAAACACAATTTTCTTTGCATTTTCTTTGCGCTCACATTGTCCTAACTTGTTGGTATTGCAATAGATTTTTGAGCAGTCCTTTTCTCCTCTTTCATATTATGAAAATAAAAGCATGTCCTTACAAGATACTCTTCAGTCTGAATTAATAAGTATATGAGGAAACCTACCCACATGACAAGGCTCTCCTGGCCTTTCGGATGTTCACTGTTAATAGGCATTCTTCCAGAGAGAAGCTCAAGGAGCACAACTCCGAAAGCAAATACATCCACTTTATCACTTACTTTGCCATGCATGAAATACTCTGGGGCCAGGTAACTGCCACAAAGAAAATACATGGCATATTCAAACTCTGAAACACTAAAGAAAATGGGTAGAAAACATGAATTGCAAAGCAAACTACTCACCCAAAGGTTCCTGCAACATCGGTGCAAGTTGCATTGCATGAAGTAGAAGCCCAGCTAGCCAATCCAAAATCTGACAACTGAGAAACAAATAAATTATAATCGACATCAAAAGCTGCCAAGAATATAAGATCTTCATATAAATCCACAGAAATCCACAGAAAGCTTTAGAATACAGCACCTGTGGCTCAAAATCATCTGATAAAAGTATGTTCGAAGATTTTACATCCTTATGGATCACAGGCTGATCACAGCAATTGTGTAAGTAATCAAGTGCCTCCGCTACACCCACAGCCACCTTGTATCTCTCTTGCCAACCAACTGCGTTCCAATCTTTCTTATTACCTAGTCAAGAATTAGCAATTAGGAGTTAAGGATCACTTCAATGCTGAAAATGAAATAATCTCATCCAATCCCAAGCACAGAAAGTATGTACCATGCAGATTCTCTTCTAGGCTTCCTCTTGATAAAAAGTCATAAACTAGGAGTAATTTGTTGTGCTCGAAACAGAAACCAAATAGAGAGATTATGTTCTTGTGGTGCAAAGTTGTAATGATCTCGATTTCTGCAACGAACTCTTTTATTACATCCTCAGATGGCTTTAAAATTTTCACTGCCAATTCCTTGCCATCAGGAAGGCACCCTTTGTAAACATGACTACTACCACCCTTGCCTACCATATTCTCTGGAAGTAACAATTCAAGAACAAAATTAGGAGGAAAGACCAAAATGTGCACAAGTCAAAACTAGTGATATGAAATTCAGATAAAGAACAAACCAGGAATAAAGTTAGAGGTAGCCATCACAAGTTCCTCATAGCTGAATAATCTACAGGATGATGAATATTTCTCATGCAGGTCTTTCAACTCTTCTGGAATGCCATTCAAGCCATGACATGGTGAAATGGGAGTCCAAGCAACCTCAGGCCCCACTGGCACTATTGCATAATTTTTTCTTTCTGAGTTCGAGTTTTGATCTTCATCCACGTGCGACGTATTCTGTTTTTGATCTGGATACACCACAGATGAAGAATTACGAGTAGGTAACCTACACACCCATTTAACCACAGATATCTTTTTAATATGAGCTTTCTCTGTGTGCTGCTGCTTATGGAAAAATACCCGACGGAGAAATGACCAACCCTGTTTTGACTCCACTAATCCTTCACTCACATCGGAATCTGAATTCGATAATGGCTTGTTTGTTTGAATTGGTACCAAAGCCAATGAGTTATCCCCGTTGCCATCCCTACATGACTCCTCCAATTCATGTGCTCCAGATTCATCCAGCAATAGCAAGCGTGGAGTACAATTTATAGAATTCTTAATCTGAGATTTTTGTGAGCAATTTCGACTTTCTTGGTTTAATTTATCTGCCACCACAAAATAAGTTGCATCAGTTATTATTTTTCTTGCTCAAAGAGACACGAACTAAGCAAACAAGAACCGTAATTATACTAAAGCACAAGAAATAAAAAGCTAAGCACATCAATGAAAACCCATAAAAACCATCCATGCGAGCATTATTCTCATTATCGTACCAAATTAAGAACATGAAACCCAGAAGAGTAAAGAACTAAAACCTTGTAAGGTATCAATATTTGGAACCGATGCTTCTCTCTGGAACACAAGTTTGCCATTCCTAACAGCGTAGACAGAGAAACCTTTCGACAATTTTTTAGCACAATACTTTGCTGTTGAGGTTGAAGAGTAGAGTTTCTGATGTTTCTTGGAAGTTCCCACAATCAGCTTAGCAGCACTATTTGCTTTTGCTTCCCTTACCAGAATTTTCCTCACTGATTCACCTCTACACACCTTTAGCTTCAAATCCACCTGAAAACACAGCTCACCCAATTCAATATTCATCCTCTCAATCCCAACAATAAAAATATATGAAAATCACCATCCCTTTCCTTGGTGAAAATACCACTGAAATTTTTAATACTTAGACTAATTATCCTCATTATTTGATAAAAAAAACATAGTTTTCCTCAATTTTCTCAGAAATCAAGCAGAAAAACACCCCATTCCAAACACTTAAAAATTGAGAGAGAATTGCTGATTTGGAAAAAGGAGTGAAAAAAAAAAAGCAACCTGCTTTAAGTTGCAGAAACCTTCATAGACAGCCAACAATGAATCAAATGTCTTCACTAATGACAGAAGTGATGCAGTCCCTGCCATACATTCTGTACACCACATCCACCAAAAACCATACAAAAAGATCAATCTTTGACAAAAATAAAAAGAACCCATTAAAGAGAAACACGACCTTTATTACTGTCATCATTACCAGTTGCAGAATCAAGAACATGAACAGCAATGACATGGTCCCCAGGCTGTGCCATTTTCATTAATGACCATGTCAAAAGTTCTTTACTTGGTCCATCAAATTTCACTCCCACCACCACCACTTCACCTTCACCACTCCGACGACCACAACAAACGTCGTCTCCACAGCCACCGGAGACAGTTCTATCAGTGCCCATGTCAGGAATCCCCCCCTTCACGCACTGAAGATGATCTGTCGTTTTGGCTTCTCTCTCTCTCTGGGGGAAAATCAGGAAAAAAGAAAATGATTGTGTGTGGAATGTGATCTTTTTCCTCTTAATAAAAACTTTATTACTTTTAACCGTCTGTAAGGAATGTTGTTCTGTGCTTCTTAGTGTATGGTTATAAATTGTGTCTTTGCAATCTCAGCCGTTGGATGGAACAAAGATCATTTCTACCTTCAAAAACGAAGTTCCTTGACTATTTATTGTATTTTTCTTTATGGACTTTAGGGAAGATGACAAAAATGGAGCAAAATGAGATTAAAACAATCAACCAACCAATTCAAAAGCTTTGTATTGTGTTATATTTTTAGTGAATTTTTTTTTAGTAATGTAGATGTTCAGGTCAGCCGTATGTATCTTGATTAATTTCATGAATCTAAAATATTTTCTAATAATTTTATTAGTATTAGATGATGTTCTTAACATGTCATGTGAATATAATACTATGAAATACAATTTAGATTTTTTTTTATTCTAATATTATTGATATCTCATGTGATTTTTTTGAAAAATATATTGAATGAAATAACATATTAAACTAGTGATTTTTTTTTAATTAATTCAAAATTATTTTATTTTTAGGAAAGTATTTTTAGAAAAAAAACACTTTCTCCCTTTTATTTTTTATTGTTTGGTGACTCCAAGAAAAGTAAGTGTTTTTTTTTTCTCTTTTGAACTTGGAAAAACACTTTTCATTTTGCATGTTATCATTATTGTTTATCAATGTTTGTATAGTAAAAATTATGTGCTTTTTTTTTTCCCATTCCATGCTAGCTACTTCTGATCATCACCCTCAAATTTATTCTTTAATATTTAAATTGCAATGTTAATTATAAAATAAATACTAATTAAGTTATACTTTATTTGAGTTGTGAAATATTTATATTCAAAGACTCATTTGAGGTGCGAAAAACATTATTAATTTTTATAATTGATTTTTTAGTGTACATATAAAAGATATTAGAAAATATTTTTCAACTCATTTTAGTACAACTAAATATAATAAAATAATTCATTTTCTTAAAGTTTATTTTAAATTAATAAACGATGCTTGAAAAAAAATTAAGAACTAAAAAAGCTCTCCTAATTCCAAAACCTTAATAGTTCAAAGATGTTATTTTCTAAAAAAAATTTCATGTACTAAACATAAAAAGATGATTATTAATTTATTTTCTATAATACAATAAAATATCAAAAAATAATTCTTTTTTATTTTAAAAAAAATTCTTTTTCCCGCAAATAAACAAGATCTTATCTTCAAATATCAAGTATTATTTGAAAAACAAGATCTTGTTGTCTTGGAAGAGAAAAGTAGCGCTATTTATTTTACATAAAATTAATTTTAATGTCTTGTAAACCCTATATATAACATTACCTTGTAAGATTTTTAAAGTACTATATATAAAAATGATATCTTCAAGTAACCATACTCAAGCATCATTTATTATTCTTATATACTAATTGAAGTTTGAACAAACCCCAAAATGTACTTATCTTGCTAATGTGCCTACGAAGGGAAAGAAAAATGGCTGATTAAGCTCACTTATCTTGCTTAGATGGGGGATTTTGACATCTTTTTTCATGATTTTTTTTGCAATTTTCAGGGTGATGGGAGGAAGCTCAAGAAGGTGAGTCCATTGGAGAGGGTAAATATCGTACAGTAAAAATTGAAATGCTAATGCTTGGAAGTTACATTGACAGGGGAAGGCAGGTGGCCATTACTTTTCTCTTTAAATTCATCTTCAAAAGAAAATGAAATGGGATGGGATGGAGTAGAGAGCGAGCTCAAGGAAAGGATCATAAATTAAAATACATCAGAATCTTCAAAATTGCTTGCTTGTTAAGGCTTCAATATTCGGATTGTTATCGTTCTCTATTTCTTATTTTGGTGTTGTTTGATGAGTAGTGTCTACTCAAGGCAGCTCTTGTTTCCATCGGCCAGATCATATTCACAAGAAACACTAATTTGCAATTTATCGGTTTTTTTATCCCTTTTCGTTAATTGATTTTTAAAAAAATTAGTCCTTTCATTTTTTTTTCCGTTAATTGAAACTCACGTGTTATTTGGTTAGCCTTGTAAAAAAATAATGTAAATCATAGGACCTCACCTAACAGTTTAAGCTATTGGATCAATAAGATTCTTTGACATAATATCATAGCTTTAATGACAAAGCAGTCACGAGCTTGTATCTCATCATCCCTATTTATTTGATAAAAATTAAACACAATGCAGTGTTAGTAAATGCAAGTTTCAAACTCAAAGAGCTTTTACTTGAGAGAGTGTGTTAAAGAATAATGTAAATCATATCTTAAAACTTTACCTAACAGTTTAAGTTATTGGATCAAAATGATAATTTAACAAGAAATAAAATGTAAATTTAGTAAAAATTAGTAGGCACATTTAAATTGACCTGAGTCAATTTTTTTTTCCTGCCACGCTTGATTAAATTAAAATGTATCCTCTCTGTTTTTTTCTTAATACACATTTTTTTTCATGATCACACATGCAACCTCTTGACTTTTTTAACACTAAAGTTTTTTATTTTTTCCTGACCAACTTCCTAGCAAAGCTATGAGATTAGTTTGAAGATTTGTTGACATGCCACATATTATAGAGGAACATTGAACAACGAGCTTGAGACAGAAGGATGAAGAAAATGAGTCGCTACCTAAGTATTAGTATGAATAAAAAACCAAATGACTGGTCTTGCAGAAATTAAAGGCAAAAGGCTAGGTGTACTTTTGAAGCGTTTGGGAACGCGGTTCAACCCGCGTTCCTAAAAAATTTGAAAATTTTTTTTTTACTAAAATTTAATATGGTTTGTATGTTTTGAATCAAAATAATTTTTAAAAAATAAAAAAATATCATTGGCATGCATTTTGACACGAAAAGTTATTTGAAAAGTACCGACAAACACACTGCCAAACACGCTCTAAAGCGTGTCAAAAACATTAATATATCCTATTACACATGTAGGTGTTCAAGAAAAGCGTGTGTGTTGATAGCTTATAATTTAGGAAATAATAACAAGTATCTTGAATAAAATAACAAGATAAAAAATAATATTCTTACAAATATTTAATTTTTTATCCAATAAAACAAATAAAAATCTACAATTGCTAACTCAACAGACTAGACTAGGGATGTAACTCAAGATGGTATGACTAGAGAGCATCCTTGTATCAGCAAATCCAAGCAAACATGCCACATAAAAAAAAAAAAAAAATTGAAGTCAATAACAATAATATACATATACAAAGCATTATTTGGGGTTTTTTTTATTAATTTTCTCCTTTTACATTTAGATTATTGAGAACTAACCATTATTATATTTTCCAATCATTTTCTATGACTCAACCTCACAACTCGAATTACGAGTTTACGAATTACGAGTTTACTATATTAGCTTGGGTTAACTTGGAGTGCTTTATTTTGTTATTTTTTTAAATATTTTTTTTTTCAATTTCATCGATTAACTTCGGGTTATCTTGGAGTTTAACTCTGTAATTTTTTTTTGACAGATGTTCTTTTTCTTCTGATCGTCGTTAACACCTTTTCTTTTTAAAATTTAGCCTGTTTATTGTCGTTGCGTTTTCTATCGTATACTTAAATGAAACTATCCTATTGAATTTAGTATTATTTATGACTCGAGTCCTGATTTTTTTTTCTTTAAAACACACCAATAGTGTTTAAATATTGTTTTTTTATGTTATAAAAAATTGATCAAGCTCGTGACGAAACACAAGTTAAGTATCTTGTATATATAAAATGGGTATGTATAACTCTGAGGGGTAGCTTAACTGGTTAGACCTTGGGTTTACTCTCCAATGGTCACGAGTTCGAGTCCTCTCAGGGCCACTGGAGGCTTACATGGTCGTTAACTTCAGGTCCGTGAGATTAGTCGAGATATGCATAAGTTAGCCCGGACACCAATGTTAATAACAATAATAAAAAGATAAATTGGCATCTTTATTTCTCTTGCACGTCTGTCATCTTTCCTTTCATTAATAGCAATAAGCATTGATTAAATATCATGGCCAATGAAAATTCAGGGGGGGGGGGGGAATAAACTCTTTATTCAACTCGTATAACCCTCAATCTTTCAAATAAATAAAAGATAAATTGGCATAAAAACTTGGATTTAATTTATAAGCTTTTATCTCCACTTTAAAAGAAAAGGTATACTTGATTCTCTGTTTCACCTGTCAAACCGCCATTTACACCACTCCCATGGACACTCATAACATCCCCTACCGAAATTCTTGAGATTAATTTTAGGTGTTAATTCTCCTGTATTTTTTCTTTTATAAATCTCATCTTTCTCATTGTTGTTTAACAAACAAATTAATGATGTTATAAATATAAGTAGTAGGGGTGAGTAAAAAAACCGAAAAATCGATTAAACAGAGAAAACTAGAAAAAATAACCGAAAAAACCGAACAGTGAAAAAAACCCATTAAACCGATTAAAATTTTGAAAATACCGACTGGTTCAGTTTCGGTTTATAAGCTTGAAACCGAAAAAACCAAACCGAACCCAAACCGAAAAAAACGGGAAAAAAACCGAGCCAAACCGGTTTTTGTCCCAAAAAACCGAACCGAACCGATCGGTTTGAACCGGTTTCGGTTAAAAAAAAATTTGATTTGGTTATTTTTTTTTAATAAAAACCAAACCGAACAAAAAATAATAACTCCTAATAAGTATCTTAGAAGAAGGATTATATGTTGTAATATAAGTTAATTTTTTTACTCTAGTAATTTTATTTTATTTTTAGTTAAGATGGCTAATAACTTGTACTTAGAGCTTGGCAACAAAGATTAAATATTTAATTTAGCTGGTTTTGGTGGATTTTTTTAATTTTAATTTACATATTTAATTAATGGCCTTAGGGAATACAAATAATTTAAAATTAAAATTTGTAATTTTATTATATCATATATTGATGAAAAGACGTGTAAACTTTTGTGATTTGCATGACGGAGGTATTTGATGTGAAGTTTTCGATTGAAAGAATTCTCATTGTTCAATGAACCATAAAAGCCTTAGAAAAATGTTTGTCAAAGTCAAGGGATTGGTGGGGAAAAAGGCAAAAAACAAAATGGACATAAGCAGGTTAAAATTAATATATCAACTATTAATCCATGTAATTAATTAATTAATATGTATTTCGTCACTAGAAATTAATTATAATTAAAAGAGTACAAGTGGTTATCTTGCCCTTGTGAATTAAAAATTGAGGGTTGTTTTGTCTTTCCCAACAATTTGTCTCTTTGCTTTCATCGTGTTTGTCTCATGATTCCTTCCCTTGCTGTAAATGTGATTCATGCTGGAGCCTTGTCACCTTCGAGTCATTTAATTTACGCTTTATTTATTCATATAGATTGCAAATTATTATTATTATTATTCATTAATTTATCTTTAATTATTTGTATTCTCAACTTTATTTATTATCGTGCGGTGCCTTCACTCTTTAATCCATCCTGATCAATCGTTCTCTTGCCTCAGAGTAAAATAAGTGTAATCAGAGTTAATATCCTTTCATGCTTCCAAAGGAATTTATTTTATTTTTTTAATGTGGGTATCCGGGTTAATTTGTGTGTACCTCAACTAATCTCACGGGTCCTAAAATTAACGATCATGTAAGCCTCCAATATCTCTAACATTTATGAGACTCGAACTGATAATTTTAGAGATCAAATTCAAGACTTAATCAACTGAGTTAATCCTCAAAATCTTAAAAAAAAAAACTTCTTGTTTTTACCACTTCACGATAAAATAACATCCTCGAGTAGAATGTTTTTTTAAAAACAAAAATCTTACCGTGGTCAAAACAAGAAGGACCCTCTCGAAGTATCAAAGGATATTATATGATTAATTTTGATTCCACTTATTTTACTTTGAGGTCATACTTGTAAATCTAGTTTGATTTCTGTAGGTTAGTCCAAGAAATCCAAAACTCTGAATCTAACATTTGATTTTATTGGTTTTTTAGTGATCTAGGCCATGTAAGCTAAACTTTTTTTTATCTAAAGGTGAAGGAACTTTTGTTTTTTTAATTATATATCGTAGTTGTTTTTATTTGAATATTTAAGAATTTAAATTTGGTTTATATTTTGAATATTTGAATTATGTTTGTTAATTTAAATTTTAAGTCTTCAACTTGTTATTTTTTTTTTGAATTAATTAAAAATTATATTGAAATTAATATTACATGTTGCGTTGAAATCGAGATATGTTTAGATTCAACATACTAAATTATTTTTAATATAGCATGTCATATTTGATGACTTGGTAATCAACTCAGTAAACTAAATCTGAGTTAGTGATCAAGGGGACACACATTAAAAAACTTGGGTGGAAACACTGTTTATAAAAATAGTAAACCACCTCCTTTTTTCATCTTTTTTTTATTAGGTCCCTTAAATATATTTTTTTCATATATATATATATATTTATTATTGGATCATTTTACTATTCATTTAACAATTGTATTTTAATTTTGCAAAATTAACTCTTAGTATATTATAAAATAGTGTTTGGAATCGTGAATATACGAGTCGATATGAGATAAAAAAAAATATTAAAAAATATGATAAAAATGCAACATAGAAAAAAGACAACTCACCGTGAATTGCTATAGTTATCTATGGTGTTTTTTTTCTTTTCTTTAATTTTTTTTTTCATTTGACTTTTTTTATTCCTAATTTAATCATTTTACATTAAGCTAATTTGAGATTGAGTTTAATGTTTTATTTCGGTTGGGCTCTGGCGATGTTAATAATAAATTTTGACATTAAGTTGATGATGAATTTGATAAAATAAAATTCAAATTTATTAATTCAAATCAATTAAAATTTCAAGGATCTAATTTTAAATTGAAACAAACACAGCCCCAGCGTAAAAAATGACATTTTTATCTCAACTTTTTAACTCAATCTTTAATAAAAACCAAAATATATGTTATCATTTATTAGTATATATAAATAAATTTTAGTTTGCGGTTAAAATATTTATCGATGATAAACAATAAAAATACATCAAATCACAACAACAAAAGAGCAGTCTTTTTTGCTGTAGAGTTTGAACATTAAATTGAACAGTCTTCTCTAATTTAGAGCATAAAATTAAATCGGTGTGCTAAGAGGTAAACCCTAAACAGACAAATCGAGGAATTAAACTGCAGGCATGGCATGGTCATACCCTACTGTTGATATAATTCGGTCAAATGGAATATTTATTTTAAGCAAAAGCAGGAAAAAAGTAGTCTCAAAGTCTGATAAAGTAGTGGTAGTTGTGTTGAGCAAAAAGGAAGAAATGTTGTCTCATCATCCCACGTTTTTGCCTGCATAGACCGACGGATCGCCTACGAGAAGAATGCTTTTATCCAAGAAAAAAAAAAAAAAGCATTCTTCTCGTAGCCGATCCGTTGGTCTATGCTTGAACATGGAAGAAAAGTAAACCTAATGTATTCTCGGATCTTTTATTATTATTATTATTATTATAAAGAATAAGTTTGAACTCCATCTTTTTTTAAAAGAAAGGAGATACCAACACTATTACAGAGAAAAAAAATGATACCATATACCAGGATACAATGCATTGTAAACGAAAATATTAATATAATTATGTTTTTGCTCTATGAAAAACATTAGACTAGCTATTGGGAGTAATATTTCTGGAATTTTTCATGAACCATGTTGTCATTATCGTATTTATACCTAGATATAATGCATTGGAATTTTTCATATTTTCTTAGACTCATTTCATTTCATTTCATTATCATGATTTCATGATCTTGATTGTAAGTTTTTTTATTTAACTAGAGTTCACTCTAGGTTTTTTTTTGAATTTGTCTTTTTAAAATTGATTTTTTTTTGTTTCGTCGTTCATCATTTTTCTTTGCATTTAGCTTCATAAATTTGGAAAAATGTTTAAAAATAAAAAAATTCTTTTATATATATGTATATACATGTATATTATTTCTTAAAAAAGTGTTAAAATTAGAATGACAATTTATAATGTTTCAAATATGTTATTTTTTCATAGCTCATCGAACTAGATATCTGTAATGCCTTAATCACCAACACAGGTTAATCTTATAATCCATCATACATTTCCTTATACAACACTACTTAAAACTCCACAATTGCTATGGAATTTCTCTATCACCTCTTGAAATAGGTATTTCAAGACAATTCTTATTAGAGAGATCACTTGGGAAAGTCGCCACGCAAATCTGAATCACTTTCCAAACGATGTGGTCATGATTTTGATCATGGAACAAGTCAAATCTATGCAGTTCACTGAATTTGAGACCCTTGGCCTTGGCACGACATGGATTGTCTGCATATTAATGGCCTGATAGAAAATAGGAAACTACAGGCACGTGGGGATGTGAGAGTAGAGAGCTTGTTAGAGCCGACCCAACATGTGCCGCAGACTTTGACATTACAGGCATCACTGTCCATGTTACAAGCACATTCTTGATCTGTTAATGGCCACATAAACTCGTATATCTTCTGTTAACATTGAAGAACACAACTGTAAAGCAGTATCAGCATGGCATCATGCACAGTTCACAACTTCACATGCTTATCTCTGAAGATTAAAATAATGATCCATTTTGGAAATTTATTCATGCATCATCCTGGAAGCAGAAAATGATATCTTCTTCGTTAACAAGAGTCTAGTACCCTGATGATGCTATATAGTAATTAATATAGTAATTAATCACCTTAACCTTGAAGTGAAATCAGCCTCCCTTCTGAGGTCAATGATTCACGGGTGTCGCTCGAGGGCCCCAAAGGGTGTTTGTCTCTTTGGTAAAGATTAAAGTAAAAACCTTTCTGATATTCTAAAATCTAACCAGATTCTTCAATGGTTTGTAGTCACCACAAATCCTTTCTCCTCATCACTGAACTTCGAGTGAAGTTACTGTAATAAAGTGAGAAGAAATACTAGCAGGAACCGAACCAGAAGATCAAGATATAGAATTATATAAATTATATTTTAAAATTTTATCTAGAAACTAAAGTTTTAAGTTGGGAGCTTAATTAGTTTGCATTTCATTACTTCTAATTTATTTTATAAAATTAAGATAAACTTGTACAAGATTAGAGCTGAAATAACTTTCACTTTAACGTGTTTATTAAAAAAAACGAGAATCACAAAACTTTGTATTCCCTCGTCATACAATTTCGAATGGGACTTTGCTACGGCCACCACCGTCCCACAAGTATAATAATGTGAACAGGCCATGAATTATGACACGGTGGTCTGCAAGTGTATTCTTCTCCTCTTTTGCTTTCCTTTTTCTCGACAAGTAATTGTGGAGTGGGTCTTTGTAGCCAGAAACCAACACTTTCTTTTGGGTATATATATATATATTATACTATACCGCAAGTCTTGGAGACAATCTTCCACTTTATTAGCCATATATTTGTGGGTTCCATATAAATTCAACAAGATCAATGACAATTAGGATTATGATTTGTTAATAGATTAAATAAATAATTTGATTCACGTCATTTGTCTCTCAATATTAGAATTAACTCGGGTGATTCTGAAATTTAATGATAACTTTAAGAAGTTAATCTAATGGTTAAGAAATCATGCTTTTATCTTTATTTTTTCAGCTAAAAATTTGGAATTAACATTCTAAAAAATCTATTAAATTTCTTTAAATATATCAAATCGATGTATTTTTTTTAGAAATACTTAGTTTTAATACTGGACACGCTAAAAAAATAGGGTTTAAATACTATGGTGCACAGCTTTCATAAATGTCGTTATCAAAAAGCTTATGCTGTCCACCTTTTCGACAAGCATTATACTCCTTTAATCTTCTTTTCTAAGTAAAACAGGACACCACAGTTCCATTTATTTTTCCTTTTTGCTCCAAAAGACAACTTACAAAACCCTCCTCTCATCAAAAGAGGAAGTAAAGTAAGAAGAAAAGGGAGAAAACAACAGGAATCCCAATGATAAAGGGCCTAGCTAGCTACACTGTTCCGTTTTAGGTTCTAGTCTTCTATCAGTTGTGAGAAAAAGAAAATGATTTGGATAATGTATTGCGTACAGCAGAAAAGAGAGGAGAAAACATCAATAAAAAAGAGCAAAACATTCAAGCACAGTACTGTGGTGTTATCATTGCACGAACTCGCAATGTAAATTATAATTAGACAGTGAATCCAGGATTAAAGAGAACATGCGTTGGATCTATGATGAGGAAAGAACAGAAAATACCAATGAAGGCCGTCGTCTAAATAAAATGGACAACAGTGTTTTCACTCACAAAGCACAGTAAATAACTTAGCTGATTTAGTTTTTTTTTTTGGTAACTGAGTGATGTTTACGGTAAAAGAAACTGGATTTCTTGTTTTTCCTTTGTTTTCACCTCTTTGCTGAGGGGCTGGAACAGTACTGGTGCTGCTCAAGTCATTGTCAAACAAGTGAGACAAGCATTATATGAAATATGTGGTGATGACTCTACCAATATTCCATTTTGAAGAAGGGACTAACAGCAACACCACATTGACCCTACCCCATGCTGTCTTCATTATCACATTGGAGTACTGAGAATCAAAACCAGTGTCATGTGCCCTCTGTGTTCAGTGTCTGTGGATCTTCCTAGGGCTCTCAAGCTACGATTCATTGTGCAATTACGCCCTGTTCTTCATGGTCGCGGGCTCCATTCAGTGGCTAAGAGTACTGCCATCCTTCTCCCCTTTACAGTGATCTTGCAGGATTTCATCAAGTCTGTGAGTGACTTGCCACTAGCCAAAAGCATGTGCATGTGAATATCGTTTCCCAAAGCTTAGTAGATGAAGCCCTGGATTTCGTATACTGTTAGGCACTGCAGAATGAGCCTACAATGGCCCAACGGCCCCAACCCATCACAAGCCATAAACTCTGCTCTGGTCATCTCAGCCCACAATGGTGAAGAACAAAATCAATAAATAAGTGTTTATGTGTGTACATTCCATGCAATTTACAGAATTATAGCACTCGAGAATAAGAAATCGTAGCAGGTACCAAACCCCCCATTTTTCTTGATTTCTTTTATAATTTTAATATATACTTTATCAAAGTTGTTTTTGTTTCTACAACAACTCTATATTTGAAAATAAAATAAAAATTGAGATGAGTTTCATTGTTCATTCACCATTTTTTTCATTCACTTTTTAAAATATCGTTCTCATATGTTTTTATTAAATCTTTTTAAGATCTAATTCCATGAGATAAAAATTAAAATTAAAATTAAAAAACAAGATTAAAAGAGAGAAAATCAAGAAAATATCGTTTCCATATGTTTTTATTAAATCTTTTTAAGATCTAATTGCATGAGATAAAAATTAAAATTATAGTTAAAAGGCAAGATTAAAAGAGACAAAATCAAAATATATATATAAAAAAATGCATGAATAATTTTAAAGTTTTTTGAAATAATCTAAAAATTTATTTTGTTTATATTTAGTTCACGAGAAATGAAAAAAAAAATTGCTATATAAAATAGAGAAGCAAAGATAAAGTTATTGATAAATTTTTTTTTAGAAGAGTTCAATTGAGGTGATATCTTTCTTTTAACATGAGACAAAAAGTAGATTGGAATCCTTTTATTTGGGGTTGTGAAGTGTTATTTCTAGGCTTGTATTGTCTTTTGAAGTTAATTATTTAAGGTAAAGAATTAAGAGATAAAGTATTATAAAGACAAATTCATAGAATATTAAAATCCATTCCTTTTTACATCCATTAATTGTTTGTAGTGCGATATCAAATATATATTTAATTGAAGATTTCTTTTGTTTTAACTATTAGGCTATGTTTGGACTGGATTTTGCATGTTGTAAGTAATTTAACTTGGAATTATTCTTATTTTTTTTTCAGACAGAATTTTAGACTTTAGTATTCATGATAGAATTATTTTTTTCTTTATTCAAATCTAAGATAATAATAAGAAAAAAATTTTATTTTTTGTCCAAGCCACAACATAGATTATATTAGATCCTTGGTCACGCTATACTGCGAGTCAAATAATTTTTTTAAGTATAAAAAAATATAAAGATGCTGATAAAGTATTTTTTAACATAAAAAATCAATAATTAACTCAAAATTTGATTTATATTAGATAATATCTTTTTAAATATTAAGACGACAACATATCATATCAACTTATACCAACCCTAACTGACCTACAAAACAAATTAGGAAGCCTAATTCTAAAAAAAAATATTGATGGACAAAAATAACAAAAAAAATATTCAATTTTAAAAAATGACAAAAAAACAACTCAAGTTAACCCGGGTAAACCCGCCACCCTAGTTACGAGAATGAAATTAACCCATAGAAAACAAATTGAAAAAAAAATTACGAAGTCCAGTTCTCAATTAACCTATCATTGAATGACAAAATTAAAAAAGAAGCAAGTTATAAAAAAAATAAAAGCAAAAATTGAGTTAAGCCGGGTTAACCCAGTAAACTCACAATCATTGTCATGAGACTATGATAACTTAATAGAAAGAGAAAAAAATCAAGAAGTAAAATTCTCAATCTGATAAATATTGAAGGCCAAAACTAAAAGAAAAGGAATTTTTTTAAAAAAAATAACCCGATTCGACCTAGACTAATTTTTCAAACCTGCAACTTGAATCATAAGACTGAAATAATCATGTATAAAGCAAATTGAAAAGATTTATAAAGTTTGATTTTCAAATCAAACAAATATTAAAGGATAAAATTAATAAAAAAAATCAATTTTAAAATATAACATAAAAAACTAAAATCAACTTAAACTAACTTTCTAAACTCGTGAATTGATTTATAAGACTAACACTGGCCGTTATAAGGTAAAAAATAATAATCATGAAAGCTTAATCTAAATTGTTGGTTGAAGGCAACTAATAACTTAATAATTGAAATAACAGCTTGAAAGAGTATTGCCGTGCGCATCCTATGTACGTACTATTCTCGTTTTTTCTTTTTATTTTTTGGGATAAGACGACTTAAAAATCATGCCATGCTATCTTTGAGTAGATTTTTCAAGTTGGATAGCAAGTTTTATTTATCAATTTTCTCATAAATTATCTTGATTTTACTGTTCTTGTTAAAATTACCAATAAAATATTAATTTAGTGGTGGAAACACTAAGTTTAATTTTTAGAAAGCCTACTTGTTAAAAGAAGAAACCATAAGAAAAAACCACAAGAATACTCAGATAAAAAAACAATTCCCGGTAAAATCATTTAATGAAAAATATTAATTACTTGTAAAATGATGTTATATTTTTAATAAAAACAATACAATTTAGAATATATTAAAAAAAAAAGAGTTGAAAAGCCTTAAAGATGAATGCAAGTCATTAACAGAAACAAGTAGTTTTTAAAGTTTAAGAGTAAAATCAGTATACAAAATGACAAAATTAAGACTATTGAGAGTGTTTTTGAGACTTCGGCTTTTCTTCTATGAAGCTTCGACGTATGTGCTTTGGAGGGTGAGAGAAATGGAGGAGACAAGGGTTGACCAGATGTAAACCAATTATTGACCGAGAGGGATTCCATTTTGAGATCACCAAATTTCCACGACAGTGATATAATCACATATAAGCCCCTCAATCGTTACAAAATGTAAAAAAAGGCAAGCTAATCGTTGTTCTCTTATTGAGCAAAAAGTAAAGCAAACATGGGCAGTTCTTCCTCTCTGTTTCTGTTTTTCACTCTTTTCACTACCTTGCAGAGCCCAATTCTGGCTGCAAAAAAGGCAAGCTAGCATGCATTAATGTTGTCTGATCGTTTAATCTTTCAACAAGTTACATTAGCAATCTCTCTTATGTTATAATTCTGCTACTGACAGTGATACCTGTGTCTGTGTACGTACAGTCTTATGTGGTTTACCTTGGGAGACAATCTTATGCTTCTGAACCTTCCACCACTGACCTGGATAGGGTAACCGATGCCCATCATGAACTTTTGGGCTCTTGTATGAAGAGGTGATGCAGACCTGAATATTTCTGCTGTGTGATCAGTGCTGTATTTGGTTGTTCTAATACTGATGATTAAGTTTGAATTCGTTATGACAGCAAGGAGAAGGCGAAACAAGCCATCTTTTACTCCTACACTCGTTATATCAACGGTTTTGCAGCAGTACTTGAAGATGAAGAAGCAGCTGAAATTTCAAGTACTTATATATATAATACTATTATAATTGTTCAGCTTGTATATCGTGCAATCCTTGATACTATTACAAATATGGTCTTGTTAATACGTTTTCAGAGCATCCAGAAGTTGTATCAGTTTCTCGAAACCAAATAAGTCAATTACACACTACAAATTCATGGGGCTTTCTTGGACTGGAAAGAAATGGAGAAATTCCAGCTAATTCTATGTGGCTAAAGGCAAGATTTGGTGAAGACGTAATTATCGGGACCCTAGATAGTGGTAATTATAATTTTACTCGTCTGTGTACATGCATAGAACTGGTCAAGTCTCCTTCATATCATTTCATCTTCATAATTTAAATGTTTCTTGCATTCAATTATTTTGGACCAGGTACAGCTACCTTGCATCTGAAAGAAAAATCTCCAATGATGGTAAATTTTTGATCTATTTTTCTTGACTGTGCATGACGCTAGGTGTTTGGCCGGAATCCGAAAGCTTCAATGATGAGGGGATGGGACCTGTACCATCTAAATGGAAAGGATACTGTGATCCAAATGATGGGATTAAATGCAACAGGTACTTTAATTTCTTTCTCAAGGCCAGAGCTCTTTCTTGACCTGAACTACTCGTTTTGCCTCTGATAATGAACCGCAGACAAATTCTTCCGTTTCCTATAGTAAGATTAGTAACATAAAAGATATGTTGTTATTAGCAGGAAACTTATAGGAGCAAGGTACTTTAGCAAAGGCTACGAAGCTGCAGAAACACTTGATTCTTCATACCACACCGCGCGAGATTATGATGGCCATGGAACCCACACTCTATCCACTGCTGGAGGTCGTTTTGTTTCGGGGGCAAACTTGCTTGGTTCAGCTTATGGAACAGCAAAGGGAGGTTCGCCCAAGTCGCGAGTCGCTTCATACAAGGTCTGCTGGCCCCGCTGTAGCGATGCTGATGTGTTGGCTGGCTATGAAGCTGCTATTCATGATGGGGTCGATATCCTCTCAGTGTCACTTGGATCCGGTCCGAGAGAATACTTTACTCATGGCAATGCAATTGGAGCATTTCTTGCCGTGGAGCGCGGGATTCTTGTAGTTGCCTCCGCTGGAAATGAAGGACCTGACCCTGGAATCGTTGGGAATGTAGCTCCTTGGATTCTGACAGTTGCTTGCAGCACTATCAGTAGGGATTTCACATCTAATGTCATCCTTGGAAATAACAAACAATACAAGGTTCGTTCTGTAAGCTCATATCTTTAGCAAGTCCTTGTAAATTGTTCTACCTATCATGGGGTCCAGAAATTCGATATATTAATTTCTAAATAATCAGGGTGTGAGTTTTAATACCAACACTCAACCAGCTGGGAAGTCTTACCCCTTGATCAATTCGGTGGATGCTAAAGCTGCCAATGTTTCCAGTAATCAAGCGTAAGCAGCAAACTAATTTTGTTCTCAGCCAAAATTACATTTTCTGTAGTTGTTAGGTTCATATTTCTTATCTTGTTGTATTTGGCAGAAAATATTGCTCTATCGGATCCCTTGACCCCTTGAAAGTTAAAGGAAAAATTGTATATTGTACTCGCAACGAAGACCCTGATATTGTAGAAAAGAGTCTGGTTGTTGCTCAAGCTGGTGGTGTTGGGGTGATACTTGCTAACCAATTCATAACCGAACAAATCCTACCTCTGGCACACTTTGTTCCTACTTCTTTTGTCTCTGCAGACGATGGACTTTCCATTTTAACTTATGTCTATGGTACAAAGTAAGGTCTACGTTAATTGGTAATTCAGACAATTAAACTTGGTTGATTTCAGTCGATAATGCCCTGAACAATCTATCGGAACTTCTCTTTTCACTCAGGTCACCTGTAGCTTACATAAGTGGCGCCACAGAGGTGGGAACAGTGGCTGCACCTGTCATGGCTGATTTTTCATCTCCTGGGCCTAACTTCATCACCCCAGAGATCCTTAAGGTACTCTTAATAGCTTCACATGAGCGTTTTAAAATACATGCTCAATATTAGTTTTATAGTGAGAGTGCATGTGATGATTTCAGCCCGACATCACTGCACCTGGAGTCAATATTCTAGCTGCCTTCACAGGAGCATCAGGGCCAGCTGATGTGCGAGGAGACCGGCGCCGAGTACACTTCAACTTTCTATCTGGAACCTCAATGGCATGCCCCCATGTTTCCGGAATCGCAGGTCTTCTCAAGACTATTCACCCTGATTGGAGTCCTGCTGCAATTAAATCTGCAATCATGACAACAGGTCAGTGCTTTTCTGCTCTTCGCATTAGCATCTCCAAGTTGTTGGTGTACGAGTCATTGACAGCTTGAGTGGTTGCTTATGACATTTCAGCGACAACGATCAGTAATGTGAAGCAGCCTATTGCAAATGCGTCTCTTCTTGAGGCAAACCCATTGAATTATGGTGCCGGGCATGTCTGGCCTAGCCGTGCAATGGACCCAGGCTTGGTCTATGACCTAACGACTAAAAATTACGTGAATTTTCTATGCTCCATTGGCTATAATTCAACCCAATTGTCACTTTTTATTGGTAAGCCATACATATGCCAGCCACACAACAATGGTCTGCTGGATTTCAACTATCCATCCATTACTGTCCCGAATCTGTCAGGCAATAAGACCACATTGTCCCGAACCTTGAAGAACGTGGGGACTCCAAGCTTGTATAGAGTTAATATCAGGGCACCTGGAGGGATATCTGTGAAGGTTGAGCCAAGAAGCTTGAAGTTCGATAAGATAAACGAAGAGAAAATGTTCAAGGTCACTCTAGAGGCTAAGAAAGGGTTTAAGAGTAATGACTACGTGTTTGGAGAGATAACTTGGTCTGATGAGAATCACCATGTCAGGAGTCCCGTTGTGGTGAAGAAGATGGCAGTAGCAGCCTAAGGTTGAAGGACACTGACCAGGCGTATGGATTTGGCGGTGGAAGGCCAGCATGTTGAGATCTATATATCTCCATGGTCACCAAATCGATCTTCAAATTCCCGTTCCATGTCATGACAAGTAACGAATGTAACAAGCATGTGTCAACTTTTTTCTTGCCACTAATCGAGTAATTGAACTTGCAATAAAATAAAAATAAAAATAAATGGTTTTGTTTATGAATAATTTGTAATGATTTTTGGTTTTTATCTACTTTCTATTGATTTTGTTTAGTTTTTTTCGTGTATTTTCTTTAGTATTTTTGTTTTCCTATTTTTATGTTATTTATGGCTCTGTTTTTCACCTTTTGCTGTCTGTCAACTTCGATTGGTGGAGAAGACAACTGCTTAGGTTACTGTACATTAGGTTTTTTGAGAGTGTAGGTAATGCTTTGAAGCCTAGCTTACCATCTTTCAGATATTAACAAAATCTTATGATAAAGACATTCAATTAATGTCATATCCCTCAAGGTCTTATAATATCAATGTTTTGGTGATATGACTTCAAAGATTTGGTAGCCAATTCTTAAGTCCCATTTGATAAAATAGACTACGATAATGATGATACATGCAACCTACTTATAACTTGATCAAAAATTTTATTTCAAAGACATTGATATGAATTTATTTGATAATAAAATTTGGAATCCCTGAGAAAATTTCAGGATTAGTCATCAATAAAGACAAAATCTTATTAGTTGTAGAGAAGTTTAGGTTTCATTTGTTTGCTAGAAAATAATTTACTTTTTGAAAAATGATTTTTATGGAATATAGATTTTTAAAAAATAATTTTTTTTATATTTGGTAAAGCTATGGAAAATGAGTTAAAAAAACAATTTCCATGTAAAATAAACTTGAAAATAACTTAATAATTTCTTTTCAAGTTTATCTAACATGTATAGAACAATAAATATAACTATTTGATCACTTACAGTAAAGAAATGAGATATAAAAAGTGTAATGGTGAGAAAATAAAGAATTCATTATATCATATATTTATATATAGTTTATTTTATAAAATGTAACTATACATATAATATAAATATTTTAAATATAATATTATAGATATATAACCTTATTAAATATTTTTTTAAGTAAAATCTAATTGAATATGCTAAAAGGTGCAATTATTGAAACTAAGAGACATAACTTGCCTCACACAAACCTCTACAAATGAAATAATAATAATAATAAATTGTACCAAGAAGATAATATAGTTACAAGACTAATTTGAGCCATGTCCAAGACTCAAGTAGATAGCACAGGCCTTTACATTTTATTACCGCTCAAGGTAGCCTTTTACACCATGGAGAACAAAAGGATATCCATAGATTTTGTAGGTGTCAAAAAATATAAAAGATCTATTTATGTTATCTACTTATCATATTTTTTTTTTAGGCTTAATAATTCTACCCAAGAAAATTATTGCTAGTATCAAATCACATATTGCACTACAATTAAGCTAATAATGATTGAATTCCCATAAAGACTTATCTAGTAATCGTAGCTTTTTTTTTTCTTTAAGCTTTATAATTTTACCCAGGAAAATTATTGCTAGTATCAAATCACATATTACACTACAATTAAGCTAATGATGAATGAATTCCTACAAAGACCTTTTACCAAAGAATCTAACCATCTTAAGAGGTAGTATAACCTCATAATTTTCCAAAATATCTTAGGTGTTGTTTAGGAACAAGTGTACCCAATTCAAACATAATAGTAATATTATTTGGAAAATTCTACTTTTAATGTATACTAAGAAAAGTTGATAACAAAAAAAATTAAACCTTCTAGTAAATGTACGGTGATTTGAGAAATAGGAACAAGATCCTAAATTAACAAAATTCCAAGGCCCACTCCACAATCACAACTAAAAAATCCTATTAAAAAAGGAAAATAGATAATTTATAACAAAAACAAGAGGAAAAGGTGATAAAGAAAGGGATTTAAGAGAGAGAATTACCTGAAATTATGAGGATTCAAGCTTCAATCTTGATTTTGCAGAAAATAGAAAAAGAAAAAGGAAAAGGCGATAAGGAGAGAGAAAGATTTGTGCAAGGTGGATCTGTATGAGGTTTATTTTTTGTTAAAGAAAGGGAAAGTCTTTTTCGGAGATAAAAAGAGGGAAACACTTTTCTTTTAGGAAAAACGTTTTTTTCTTTTGTTGAAAACTACTTTTCTAGAGTTCACCGAACATGAAAAAGTTTGGAAAGTAGCTTACTGGAAAGTAGTTTCCATGAAACAAACAAGGCCTTAATGTTAAGACATACCTAGTGTCCCATAGAACATCTTAGTAAACTATATATAAAAAATGTTAAAAATAGAAAAAGTTCTAGGTAAAGAGCTGGTTATATGATAGAGAAGATAACAATCACCCTATACATTCTATCTAAGATAAGTTGCTTCATGTTTGTTTTTAATGATAAAGGTGTCTAATGTGCATACACGCTAAGAGTTTGTCTAAACAGGCACATGCTCATTTGTTATTAAAGGTAAAATACTATTATGACTTAAGACAGTGATTTAAGACTTGGGCCTGGTAACAAGGAACAATTTTCACTTTTGAAAAACGAGCATTAGACCCGCAAGGAATGTGAGAAATTGATAAGTATAAACTTGTTCAAGATTATGTTAATTGAAATGGGTCCAAAGACTATCACTCGCATTCAATAGGCCTATATGAGATCATATCGATCCAACCTTAATTCGTTCGCCGCATCAAAAAAGGGTATTCCAAAAAAACATGAACATGGAAATAAATTCATACACATCTACATGAACATCGAAAATTCAAATAATAGGATTATTTATAAATAATATTAACAATTAAAACTTAAAGTCAAGGTTTTACAAATATTTATATTTATAATTTAGAAAAATTATTGTCATTATAGTAGACTATGCTGCTTGAAGGCAACTACTAATTTGATAGTTAGAATAATAAATAGCTTGGAAGGGTATTGTCAGGGCACCCTCAAACCCACTTATCCAAATTCTCACACATAAAAAAACGATATATTTTTAAAATAATATTATATATGGATAATTTTAATTTTTCTTTCAATTTCTTAGGACACGAAGAAAAACATAGTTGGAAAGTCTTAAAGATGAATGTAAGTTATTAATAAGTGATTTTTAAAAGTTTAAGAGTAAAATCAATATATATATATATACATAATTATTTATTGACAAAATTAAGACCATTGAGGTTATTTTTTTAGACTTTTGACTCTTTTTCTTTAAAGCTTTGACGTTTAAGGGTGAGCAAAAAACCGAATAACCAATTAATTACGTTTAAGGGTGAGCAAAAAAATCAAACCGAGAAAAAAACCGAATTAATTGATTAGAAAATCACAAAAAATTCTGGTTTGGTTTGGTTTTCAAAGTCTGAAACCTATTAAATCGAATCGATTCAACTAGGCCAGCACTTGAGAAAAAAAAAACAAGTATAAATAAGATATTTTTTTCTAACCCTAAACCTAAATTAATATTCACAGCTGCCCCCTCCCTTTGCTTTGCCTCTCCTTGTCTCTTGTCTCTCTCAAATTGTCTCCTTCACCTCCATGCTTTATAACTATTAAACTTTATGCTCCTCTGTCCTCCCGATAAAAGACACACTTGAAATTAGATCGTTCTAGAAAAGAAAGACCCCAAGCGATGAACTGAAATCACTGAAATGAAAAGAAAAGGTATACAAGCTGAATAGAAAGTTAGCATAAGAGTTCTCGAAAAGAGAAATGTTGAGAGGGAACTTAATCAGCTAAAACAGAAGGAGAAGTGACTTCTACCGCTTAAAGAAGATAAAGATGGATGGTGAGGATTTATAGACTTTTTGTAATTGGTTTCCTCTCGTTCATATAATAATAATTTGATGGTTTTACATTTCAATAACTTTTGATCTCCCATTTGGTTTTTTCTTTCAGCCAAATTACTTCCTTTCTTTTCTTTTCTTTTCCTTTTGTTTCGTGTATCTTTTTGCCAAGTTTAATTTTTGGGCAAGGATCTAACAAAAAAAAATTGAGGTTGATTTTCTAGATATCACGTATGCCTAACAGGTTTAAGAAAGAGTCATACTTGTTGAGAAAACCAAGATGTCCTGGAAAAAAATATGGCGCCCAATAAAAAAACCTAGAAAAAACTCAACCGGAATAATTTCGGTTTGAACCGGTTTGGAAGGAAAAACCCAAATCAAACCGAACCGAAATTAATCGGTTTGAGCCGGTTTTTGGTTTGGTTCAAAAACTTTCTTTTTGGTCTACAAGTTTATTCTTCTCCTCTTTTGCTTTCCTTTTTCTCGACAAGTAATTGTGGAGTGGGTCTTTGTAGCCAGAAACCAACACTTTCTTTTGGGTATATATATATATATATATATATATATATATATATTATACTATACCGCAAGTCTTGGAGACAACCTTCCACTTTATCAGCCATATATTTGTGGGTTCCATATAAATTCTACAGGATCAATGGCAATTAGGATTATGTTTTGTTAATAGATTAAATAAATAATTTGATTCACGTCATTATTTGTCTCTCAATATTAGAATTAACTTGGGTGATTCTGCAATTTAATGATAACTTTAAAGAGTTAATCTAATGGTTAAGAAATCATGCTTTTATCTTTATTTTTTCAGTTAAAAATCTGGAATTAACATTCTAAAAATTCTATTAAATTTCTTTAAATATATCAAATCGATGTATTTTTTTTAGAAATACTTAGTTTTAATACTGGACACGCTAAAAAAAAAAGGGTTTAAATGCTATGGTGCACAGCTTTGATAAAAGTCGTTATCAAAAAGCTTATGCTGTCCACCTTTTCGACAAGCATTATACTCCTTTAATCTTCTTTTCTAAGTAAAACAGGACACCACAGTTCCATTTATTTTTCCTTTTTGCTCCAAAAGACAACTTACAAAACCCTCCTCTCATCAAAAGAGAAAGTAAAGTAAGAAGAAAAGGGAGAAAACAACAGGAATCCCAATGATAAAGGGCCTAGCTAGCTACACTGTTCCGTTTTAGGTTCCAGTCTTCTATCAGTTGTGAGAAAAAGAAAATGATTTGGTTAATGTATTGCGTACAGCAGAAAAGAGAGGAGAAAAAAATCAATAAAAAAGAGCAAAACATTCAAGAACAGTACTGTGGTGTTATCATTGCACGAACTCGTAATGTAAATTATAATTATACAGTGAATCCTGGATTAAAGAGAACATGCGTTGGATCTATGATGAGGAAAGAACAGAAAATACCAATGAAGGCCTTCGTATAGATAAAATGGACAGTACACTGTATGAATCCACAGTGTTTTCACTCACAAAGCACAGTAAATAACTTAGCTTTTTTTTTTTTTTTTTTGTAACTCAGGGATAATGTTTAGGGTAAAATAAACTGGATTTCTTGTTTTTCCTTTGTTTCACCTCTTTGCTGAGGGGATGAAACAGTGGTGCTGCTCAAGTCCTTGTCAAACAAGTGAGACAAGCATTATATGAAATATGTGGTAATGACTCTACCAATATTCCATTTTGAAGAAGTGACTAACAGCAACACGACATTGACCCTACCCCATGCTGTCTTCTTTATCACATTGGAGTACTGAGAATCAAAACCAGTGTCATGTGCCCTCTGTGCTCAGTGTCTGTGGATCTTCCTAGGGCTCTCAAGCTACGATTCATCGTGCAATTACGCCCTGTTCTTCATGGTCGCGGGCTCCATTCAGTGGCTAAGAGTACTGCCATCCTTCTCCCTTTTTCGCTGATCTTGCAGGATTTCATCAAGTCTGTGAGTGACTTGCCGCTAGCCAAAAGCATGTGCATGTGAATATCGTTTCCCAAAGCTTAGTGAATGAAGCCCTGGATTTCGTATACTGTTAGGCACTGCAGAATGAGCCTTCAATGGCCCAACCCATCACAAGCCATAAACTCCGCTCTGGTCATCTCAGCCCACAATGGTGAAGAACAAAATTAATAAATTAAGGCTGGGTTTGTTTTCACTTTTTTGTGTTTATTTACTATTAGAAAAATTAATCAACAAAAAATACTTTTTGATCAAATAAAAATTTAGCTTGATTTTCAGGAAAATGTTTTCCTTTTATTTTGGGTAGAAAATACTTTTCAAAAGTTGTGAAAAATTTAGAAATATCATATTATTTGCTGATTATATCAAATTTTCTCCTCAAACTTTTGATTGCTATATATATATTTTGTTTTGAATATTTGTTTTTTAATTTCATCCCTTAAAGTTAAAAGGAAATTTCTTTCCAACAAACAAACGGGGTTTAAGCATAATTTTGAAATTCAGAATCCGGGCCTTGAATTGAACAGGTCTAAAACTATGAAATTAAATGTTTATGAGTGTACATTCCATGCAATTTATCTAATAACTTTACAGAATTATAGCACTCCAGAATAATAAATCGTAGCAAGTACCAAACCTGGTACCTGTTTTCGACTAGCTAACTTGGTTTAGAAAAACAGTGATTCACACTATTCAAAACCCCCCATTTTTCTTAACTTCTTTTATAATTTTAATGTATACTATATATCAAAGTTGTTTTTGTTTCTACAATAACTCTATATTTGAGGGGAAAAAAAAAATACTGAGATAAGGTTCATTGTTCATTCACCATTTTTTTCATTCTCTTTTTTAAAATATCGTTCGCATATATTTTTTATTAAACCCTTTTAAGATCTAATTTCACGAGATAAAAATTGAAATTATAATAGTAAAACAAGATTAAAAAAGAGAAGACTAAAATATGAAAGGAAAAGAATGCAGGAATATTCTTAAAGTTTTTTGAAATGATATAAAAGTTTATTTTACTTATATAAAAAAAAATTACTATAAAATAGTGAAGCAAAGATAAAAGTTGAGATATCAAATATATATTTAATTGAAGATTTTTTTTTTGTTTTAACTAACTGGATTTCACATGTTGTGAATAATTTAACTTGGAATTAATCTTATTTTTATTCGTACATAATTTTAGACTTTAATATTCAAGAAAGTCAAATTCTCAATTAATAGTTGGTTGAAGGCACAACTACTAACTTATTAATTGAAATAATAGCTTGAAATAATAGCTTGAAAAAGCATCCTCAAGGCCACATGTACAAATTCTCAAGGCAATATATTTTGAAAATAATATCATGTACGTACCATTCCTGTTTTTATTTTTATTTTTTTTGTGATAGGACGACTTAAAAATCATGCCATGCCATCTTTTTTTTTTTTTAATAGATATTTCAAGTGGAATAGGAGCCACTTAAATAAATAGCAAGACAAAATTGTGGCCCATGTGTAAGCATACAAGGACATCCATTAAGGCCCATGAGTAGATCTTTTACTAATTTTTATTTATTAATTTTCTCATAAATTATATTGATTTCCAGTTCCTGTTAAAATCATTTAATGAAAAATGTTAACTACTTGTAAAATGATGTTATTTTTTCAATAGAAAAAAGTATAATTTAGATTATTTTTTTTAAAAAAAAACATAGTTGAAAAGCCTTAAAGATGAATGCAAGTTATTAACAAAACAAGTAGTTTTTAAAGTTTAAGAGTAAAATCAGTATACAAAATTATTTAATGACAAAATTAAGACTATTGAGAGTATTTTTGAGACTTCGGCTTTTCTTCCTTGAAGCTTCGACGTATGTGCTTTGGAGGGTGAGAGAAATGGAGGAGACTAGGGTTGACAAGATGTAAACCAATTATTGACCCAGAGGGGTTCCATTTTGAGATCACCAAATTTCCACGACAGTGATGAAATCACCTATAAGCCCCTCAATCGTTACAAAATGTACAAAAAGGTAAGCTAATCGTTGTTCTCTTATTGAGCAAAAAGTAAAGCAAACATGGGCAGTTCTTCCTCTCTGTTTCTGTTTTTCACTCTTTTCACTATCTTGCAGAGTCCAATTCTGGTTGCAAAAAAGGCAAGCTACCATGCATTAATGTTGTCTGATCGTTTAGTGTTTCAACAAGTTACATTAGCAATCTCTCTTATGCTATAATTCTGCTACTGACAGTGATACCTGTGTCTGTGTACGTACAGTCTTATGTGGTTTACCTTGGGAGACAATCTTATGCTTCTGAACCTTCCACCACTGACCTGGATAGGGTAACCGATGCCCATCATGAACTTCTGGGTTCTTGTATGAAGAGGTGATGCAGAACTGAATATTTCTGCTGTGTGATCAATGTTGTATTTGGTTGTTCTAATACTGATGATTAAGTTTGAATTCGTTATGACAGCAAGGAGAAGGCGAAACAAGCCATCTTTTACTCCTACACTCGTTATATCAACGGTTTTGCAGCAGTACTTGAAGAGGAAGAAGCAGCTGAAATTTCAAGTGCTTATATATATATATTTATATATATATATATATATATATATATATAATACTATTATAATTGTTCAGCTTGTATATCGTGCAATCCTTGATACTATTACAAATATGGTCTTGTTAATACGTTTTCAGAGCATCCAGAAGTTGTATCAGTTTCTCGAAACCTAATAAGTCAATTACACACAACAAATTCATGGGGCTTTCTTGGACTGGAAAGAAATGGAGAAATTCCAGCTGATTCTATGTGGCTAAAGGCAAGATTTGGCGAAGACGTAATTATCGGGACCCTTGATACTGGTAATTATAATTCTACTTTTCTGTGTACATGCATAGAACTGGTCAAGTCTCCTTCATATCATTTCATCTTCTTAATTTAAATGTTTCTTGCATTCAATTATTTTGGACCAGCTACAGCTACCTTGCATTATGAAAGAAAAATCTCCAATGATGGTAATTTTGCAATCTATTATTCTTGACTGTGCATGACTGCTAGGTGTTTGGCCAGGAATCCGAAAGCTTCAATGATGACGGGATGGGGCCTGTTCCGTCTAAATGGAAGGGATACTGTGATCCCAAATGGATGGGATTAAATGCAACAGGTACTTTAATTTCTTTCTCAAGGCCAGAGCTCTTTTCTTGACCTGAACTACTCAATTTTGCCTCTGATAATGAACCGCAGACAAATTCTTCCGTTTCCTATAGTAAGATTAGGTAACATAAAAGATATGTTGTTATTAGCAGGAAACTTATAGGAGCAAGGATACTTTAGCAAAGGCTACGAAGCAGCAGAAACACATTGATTCTTCATACCACACCGCGCGAGATTATGATGGCCATGGAACCCACACTCTATCCACTGCTGGAGGTCGTTTTGTTTCGGGGGCAAACTTCCTTGGTTCAGCATATGGAACAGCGAAGGGAGGTTCGCCCAAGTCGCGAGTCGCTTCATACAAGGTCTGCTGGCCCCGCTGTAGCGATGCTGATGTGTTGGCTGGCTATGAAGCTGCTATTCATGATGGGGTCGATATCCTCTCAGTGTCACTTGGATCCGGTCCGAGAGAATACTTTACTGATCATGGGAATGCAATTGGAGCATTTCTTGCCACGGAGCGCGGGATTCTTGTAGTTGCCTCCGCTGGAAATGAAGGACCTGACCCTGGAAGTCGTTGGGAATGTAGCTCCTTGGATTCTGACAGTTGCTTGTAGCACTATCAGTAGGGATTTCACATCTAATGTCATCCTTGGAAATAACAAACAATACAAGGTTTGTTCTGTAAGCTCATATCTTTAGCAAGTCCTTGTAAATTGTTCTACCTATCATGGGGTCAAGAAATTCGATATATTAATTTCTAAATAATCAGGGTGTGAGTTTTAATTACCAACACTCAACCAGCTGGAAAGTCTTACCCCTTGATCAATTCGGTGGATGCTAAAGCTGCCAATGTTTCCAGTAATCAAGCGTAAGCAGCAAACTACTTTTGTTCTCAGCCAAAATTACATTTTCTGTAGTTGTTAGGTTCATATTTCTTATCTTGTTGTATTTGGCAGAAAATATTGCTCTATCGGATCCCTTGACCCCTTGAAAGTTAAAGGAAAAATTGTATATTGTACTTCGCAACGAAGATCCCTGATATTGTAGAAAAGAGTCTGGTTGTTGCTCAAGGCTGGTGGTGTTGGGGTGATACTAGCTAACCAATTGATAATCCGAACAAATCCTACCTCTGGCACACTTTGTTCCTACTTCCTTTGTCTCTGCAGACGATGGACTTTCCATTTTAATCTTATGTCTATAGGTACAAAGTAAGATCTACGTTAATTGGTAATTCAGACAATTAAACTTGGTTGATTTCAGTCGACTAATGCCCGGAACAATCTATCGTTTGTGATCCTGTGAATCTCTTGGAACTTCTCTTTTCACTCAGGTCACCTGTAGCTTACATAAGTGGCGCCACAGGAGGTGGGAACAGTGGCTGCACCTGTCATGGCTGATTTTTCATCTCCTGGGCCTAACTTCATCACCCCAGAGATCCTTAAGGTACTCTTAATAGATTCACATGAGCGTTTTAAAATACATGCTCAATAGTATTTTTATAGTGAGAGTGCATGTGATGATTTCAGCCCGACATCACTGCACCTGGAGTCAATATTCTAGCTGCCTTCACAGGAGCATCAGGGCCAGCTGACGTGCCAGGAGACCGGCGCCGAGTACATTTCAACTTTAAATCTGGAACCTCAATGGCATGCCCCCATGTTTCCGGAATCGGAGGTCTTCTCAAGACTATTCACCCTGATTGGAGTCCTGCTGCAATTAAATCTGCAATCATGACAACCGGTTAGTGCTTTTCTGCTCTTCGCATTAGCATCTCCAAGTTATTGGTGTACGAGTCATTGACAGCTTGAGTGGTTGCTTATGACATTTCAGCGACAACGATCAGTAATGTGAGGCAGCCTATTGCAAATGCTTCTCTTCTTGAGGCAAACCCATTGAATTATGGTGCCGGGCATGTCTGGCCTAGCCGTGCAATGGACCCAGGCTTGGTCTATGACCTAACGACTAAAGATTACGTGCATTTTCTATGCTCCATTGGCTATAATTCAACCCAGTTGTCACTTTTTATTGGTAAGCCATACATATGCCCGTCGCACAACAATGGCCTGCTGGATTTCAACTATCCATCCATTACTGTCCCGAATCTGTCAAGCAAGGCCACATTGTCCCGAACCTTGAAGAACGTGGGGACTCCAAGCTTGTATAGAGTTAATATCAGGGCACCTGGAGGGATATCTGTGAAGGTTGAGCCAAGAAGCTTGAAGTTCGATAAGATAAACGAAGAGAAAATGTTCAAGGTCACTCTAGAGGCTAAGAAAGGGTTTAAGAGTAATGACTACGTGTTTGGAGAGATAACTTGGTCTGATGGGAAACACCATGTGAGGAGTCCTGTTGTGGTGAAGAAGATGGCAGTAGCAGCCTAAGGTTGAAGGACAATGACCAGGCGTATGGATTTGGAGGTGGAAGGCCAGCGTGTAGAGATCTATATATCTCCATGGTCACCAAATCGATCTTCAAATTCCCGTTCCATGTCATGACAAGTAACGAATGTAACAAGCACTGTCAACTTTTTTTTCTCTGCCTTTAATCGAGTAATTGAACTTGCAATAAAATAAAAATAAATGGTTTTGTTTATGAATATTTTGTAATGGTTTTTATCTACTTTCTATTGATTTTGTTTAGTTTCTTTCTTGTATTTTCTTTAGTATTTTTGTTTTTCTATTTTATGTTATTTATGGCTCTGTTTTTTTTTTATCTTTTGCTGTTTGTCAACTTCGATAGATGGAGAAGACAACTGATTAGGTTACTTACTTCATATTCGGCTACTCTTACCATCTTTGATTTATAAACAAAATCTTATGATATCAAATAACATAAAAATAGAAATAGACTATGATAATTTGATGATACATGCAACCTATTTATAACCCTGTAATTCCAGATAAGTTGTTCAGGACTCCATCAAAAGTTTTTCTTGATAGACATTTAAAGGAATTTATTTGATAATAAAATTTGGATCCTTGATAAAATTTCAGGATTAGTCATCAGTAAAGACATAATCTTATTAATTGTAGAGAAGTTTACGTCTGTTTTTGTTTTTTGAAAAATAATTTACTTTTAAAAAGTGATTTTTATAAAAAAAAAATTTGATTTTTTTATATATCTCATAATGTTATAAAAAATAAGCTAACAAATAATTTTAATATGAAATGAACTTGAAAATAATTTATTAAATTTTTTTCAAGTTTAACTAATATTTATAGAACAATAAATGTAACTATTCGATAAAAAAAAATTATATATAAAAAGTGTAATGGTGAGAAGATAAAAAATTCATTATATCATATATTTATATAAAGTTATTTTTATTTTATAAAATGTACCTATACATATAATATAAATATTTTAAATATAATATTATAGATATATAACCTTATTAAATATTTTTCAAAAGTAAAATCTATTAATATTATTTTTTTCATTTTTAAAACTTCAAAGTAAATTTTTCTTTCATATTGAAAAGCTAAATTAGTTAAAGGTATAAAATAAGAGTTAGATATTTGGATTTTTTTTTTGTATGAAGATTTTGAAATGGGGATAAATAGATACAAAAATACTTTGATGGGTTTTTGATAAAATATGTTTTTGCAAGGGGTTTAGGAAATTATCTCTTTAATAGAAAATAAATACAAACACTTTACATAAAACATTTATTTTTTAATTTGGTTATTATTCCCCATTATTTTTTTATAGTTTTGAGATGATTCTCCCATACTTAGATTCTCATTATACATTGAGCTTTTTAATATTTTATATAGCCATCTTAACAACAAATTTTGCTTTGAATATAAAAGAAGACTTGTTTTCTTTAATGTCTCTTCGACTAATATTTTAAATAGCATGCGAGACGTAGATTTAGATCATATAAAGTGCTTACCTTTTTATTTTTCATTCTTTATGGTACTCTTTTCTCCAGAATAATTATAAATTTATACAAAATCAAATCATATAATATTTAAATTAACTTTTAAAAGAGAATACATCAAATACACAAGAAGTTATAACAAAGTCATCAACAATTCAAATATATAACAAAAGCAATACAAACTCAAGAAATGCATAAGAAAAACAAACACAAATACATATTAATCATTTATTTTTGGTTGTCTACTCCCTATTATTTTCTTCTCTCTCCTCCCTTTGGCTTAAATTGATCATTTGTCTAATTAGTTTATTTTCAGAACATATTTCTTCCATAAAAAATTTATAAGAGACAACTCTCATTATGTGATTATGAACAATGCAACATGCGAGCACAACATTCACTTGTGTTTCATAAGACCAAAAATGTTTTCCATCAATTGCTCTAAAATAATTCTTCAAAATACAAAACCCTTGCTCAATAATGATTCTTAATGAAGAGTATCGAAGATTAAATAGATCATTTTCATTTTATGGTGAATGGTATGTAAACTATTTCAAGTGATATCGAACTCCATGAAAAAAAGAAATGATTCCTTTTTTAATGTTGTAATTGGCATCATTAAGATAATAGTTATCTACAAATAAAAATAAAATATATTACTATTTTTATTTAATTAGACATTTTAGATATTTATTGCATATAATAAATATTTTATACCTTCTGGAACTTTTATACCACTTGGTTTGACAGTGCATCACCTAAAACACGTGAATTGTGTGCACTTTCCTCCTATCCAACTAAAACATATGTAAGCTTTAAATCAAAAGTTATAGTTGATAAAATATTTTTCATTTCCTCTTTTCGACCTTGAAACTTTCTTTGAATTTCAACATGATCATTTGCGAAAACATAGGTACCATCAATGGCTCCCACATAATCTTGTATAAATGTGAAACAATAATGATAAACTTTTTCTTCTTGGTGTAATCAATTAATGTACATAAATAATGGTAACATACCTTAAAATAAAGATAAAATCTTTGATTATTCATTATCTTTACAAGAATCATATTTTTTTGGTCTTTAATAAGGTGTTTGTACAACTTAAGATATGCATTTAATATAATTCTAAAGAAACAATGAATAGTTTCGATAGACCTGTAGTAAATACCACTAATAAAACAAAATCTTTAGTTTCGGCCTATAATTTGTAAGAACACAATCACTAACTCTCTAATAGACACATTTTAAGTTGGTCGTAATAGGTTGTGACATGTGTGGCCAACTGAAATTTTTTGATAAAAAAAACTGGAAAAAATGTTAAACATTGGACTCAAAATGGTACAAACAAGAATTCATGAAGTGAATGTTTCTAATAAGTCAGAAAAGAGACCTGGATTAATCTATGGTTTACAACAATAAACTTATCATTGATGTATTTTCAAGAAGGTCTGTTTAGAAATTATGAATGCTTCATAATATGTTAAAGGATGCATCATACAAAGAATACTAAAGCTTTTAGTATAATAATTAAAATACAAGGCAGCACATAGTGCATGAATATAGTCCTTACAAGAAATCTTCATATTGATAAACTATCTTTAGATATTTTAATATGATTTCTTTTAGAAGTGTTTTAACATAAATGTTTACAAGATAGTATAGACTCCTCCTTGTGTTAGCCAAAACCCCATTGTATATCAACCACACAATTAGTAGTAATATTGAAAAGAGTAGGCTATAGAGTATTAAAAATAAACATGTGAGTTGCATATTATAATTGATTAATTAGTTTTTCATAAAAATAAGATTATTAAAGAATATCAAGTTAATCTAATTATATTGGTTTCTTTTAATAAGAGATAAAAATAAAGAATCAGAATGTTATTACACACCCAACAAATAACATAAATAAAGATGAAAAGGAATATTGATAGGTTTTTTTAACTAAACAAGCACATCTCCTTTAATGTCTCATTTTATACATATAAGTCTAAGGTTATTGATGTTATGATTTTTTCTACAAAATCATAACCAAGAAAACTACAATTCACTTGGTTCCTTTCCTTGAAGTCAATATCTACCAAATGTTAGTTAGTAAATCCCTGGTGAATACGTGTGTGTTTACACACACACACATCATAATCATTGAGCAAGAGCCTTAATAAAAGCCAAACTATAGTATAAAATCATGTGAACTGTAACACATTGTAAGGAAAGAATTGTTGGTAGATAAAATCTTTCCTTGTAATACTAAAAGGTGAAGAATAAGGTTTAAATGATTGTGGTATGTTATGCTATTGTGGTAACTTTAGTATTTAATAAAGTGAAATTTTAGAATGTGTGAAAATCTAATTAAATAAGCTAAAAGGTGCAATTATTGAAACTAAAAGATATAACTTGCTTCACAGAAAGCTCTACAAATAGAATAAAAAATCTACCAAGAAAATAATATAGTTACAACATAAATTTGAGCCATGTCCAAGACTCAAGTAGATAGCATAGGCCTTTACATTTTATCACTGTTCAAGACAACCTTTTATACCATGGAGAACAAAAGGATATCGATACATTTTGTAGATGTCAAAAAATATGAAAGATCTATTTATATTATCTACTTATCCTAATTTTTTTTTTTACTTTTACTTTAGGCTTCATAATTCTACACAGGAAAATTATTGCTAGTATCAAATCACATATTGCACTACAATTAATCTAACCTTAAAATTTTCCAAAATATTTTAGGTGTTGTTTTGGAACAAGTGTACCCATTTTAAACATAGTAGTAATACTACCTAGAAAATTCTACTTTTAATATATAATCAGAATAGTTGATAACAAAAAAACATTAAACCTTGTAGTGAATTTAAGAAGATTCGAGGAATAGTAACAAGATCCTAAATTAACAAGATTCGACCAAGACCCACTCCACAATCACCACTAAAAATTCTAATTAAGAAAGGAAAATAGATAACATATAACTAAAATAATAGGAAAAGGTGATAAAGAAAAGGATTTGAGGAAGAGGATTACCTGAAATTACGGGGATTCAAGGAAGCTTCAATCTTGATTCTGCAGAAAATAGAAAAGAAAAGGAAAAGGGACAAGGAGAGAGATATTTGTGAAAGGTGAATCTGTATGAGGTTTATTTTTTGTCAAGAAAAGAAAAGTATTTTTCAAAGCAAAAAAGATAGAAATATTTTGGGAAAAACTTATTTTTTTCTTTCGTTGAAAACTACTTTTCTAGAGTTCACCAAACATGGAAAAGTTTTAAAAGTAGCTTCTTGAAAAGTGGTTTCATGAAATAAACAAAGTCTTAATGTGATGACATACCTAGTGTCCCATAGGACATCTCAATAAACTATATGTAAAAAAAGTTAAAAATAGAAAAGGTTTTGAGTAAGGAGCTGGTTATATAATAAGAAAGATAATAATTAACCTATATATCGTATCTAAGGTAAGTTACTTCATGTTTGTTTTTAATGATAAAGGTGTCTAATGTGCTTACACGCTAAGAGTTTGTCTAAACTGACATATGATTGTTTGTTATTAAAGGTAAAATACTATTATGACTTAAGACAATGATTTGAGACTGGAACCTAGTAACAAGGCACAATTTTCACTTGTGAAAAACAAGCATTAGACCCGCAAGAAAGGTGTGAAATTGATAGGTATTAACCTATTCAAGATTATGTTGATTGATATGGATCTAAAGACCATCCTTGGCACTTAATAGGCCTATATGAGATCATATCGATCCAACCTAAATTTGTTCGTTGCATCAAAGAAAGGTATTAAAAAAAAACATGAATAAGAAAATAAATTCATACACATCTACATGAATATAGAAAATTCAAATTCAAATTCAAATAATAGGATTATTTATAAATAATATTAACAATTAAAACTTAAGGTCAAGGTTATACAAATATTTATATTTATAATTTAAAAACAATATTGTCACCGTAGTTAGAATATTTATAATTTAGACTCTACTTCTTGAAAGCAACTACTGACATTATAGTTAGAATATTAGCTTGGAAGGGTATTGCCAGGAACAGACAAACTCACATGTCCAAATTCTCACACATAAAAAAAAAATATATTTTGAAAATAATATTATGTAAGGACAATTTTCATTTTTCTTTCAATATCTTGGGACACAAAGAAAAACACAGTTGGAAAGTCTTAAAGATGAAAGTAAGTCATTAATAAGTAATTTTTAAAAGTTTAGGAGTAAAATAAATATACATAATTAATTAATGACAAAATTAAGACCATTGAGGTTATTTTTGAGACTTTGACTCTTCTTCTTTAAAGCTTTGACGTCCGTGGTTTTGAGGGTGAGAGAAATGGAAGGTAAAGGAGAAGGAGACGAGGGTTGATAAGATGGAAACCACTTATTTGATCTACAGGGGTTCCATTCTGATATTACCAAATTTCCACAACAGATGAAATCACATATAAGCCCCTCAATTATTACAAAATGTAAAAAAAAAAAACTCAAAAAACCATCCCAGACTACTAGATATTTAAAGTATAGTGAACAGAGACACAAAGGAGAAAATGATATTGGACTCATTAAAAACTAATAACAATTCTGCTAAAAAATTATTATTATTTCATGTTTCTATCTTTTAATTATATTGTGCATTTTTTTTATTTGGTAATTTTAGAATGCCATACTATATGCATAAAGGGTTTGTGTTAATCGTTATTCTCTTGTAGAGCAAAAAGTAAAGCAAGCATGAGCAGGAGGACAGCTTCTCGCTCTCTGTTTCTGTTTTTCACTCTTTTCACAACCTTGCAGAGTCCAATTCTGGCTGCAAAAAAGGCAAGCTAGCATGCATTAATGTTGTCTGATCGTTTAGTCTTTCAAGTTACATCAGCAATCTCTCTTATGTTATAATTCTGCTACTGACAGTGATACCTGTGTCTGTGTACGTACAGTCTTATGTGGTTTACCTTGGGAGACAATCTTATGCTTCTGAACCTTCCACCACTGACCTGGATAGGGTAACCGATGCCCATCATGAACTTTTGGGTTCTTGTATGAAGAGGTGATGCAGTGCTGAAAATTTCAGATCTGTGATCAATGGTGTATTTGGTTGTTCTAATACTGATGATCAAGTTTGAATTCGTTATGACAGCAAGGAGAAGGCGAAACAAGCCATCTTTTACTCCTACACTCGTTATATCAACGGCTTTGCAGCAATACTTGAAGATGAAGAAGCAGCTGAAATTTCAAGTATATATAATACTATTATAATTGTTCAGCACGTATGTCGTGCAATCCTTGATAATATTACAAATATGGTCTTGTTAATACGTTTTCAGAGCATCCAGAAGTTGTATCAGTTTCTCGAAACCGAATAAGTCAATTACACACAACAAATTCATGGGGCTTTCTTGGACTGGAAAGAAATGGAGAAATTCCAGCTGATTCTATGTGGCTAAAGGCAAGATTTGGTGAAGATGTAATTATCGGGACCCTTGATAGTGGTAATTCTAATTTTACTTTTCTGTGTACATGCATAGAACTGGTCAAGTCTCCTTCATATCATTTCATCTTCTTAATTTAAATGTTTCTTGCATTCAATTATTTTGGACCAGCTACAGCTACCTTGCTTATGAAAGAAAAATCTCCAATGATGGTTAATTTTCAATCTATTATTCTTGACTGTGCATGATGCTAGGTGTTTGGCCAGAATCCGAAAGCTTCAATGATGAAGGGATGGGGCCTGTTCCGTCTAAATGGAAGGGATACTGTGACCCAAATGATGGGATTAAATGCAACAGGTACTTTAATTTCTTTCTCAAGGCCAGAGCTCTTTTCTTGACCTGAACTTCTCATTTTTCCTCTGATAATGAACCGCAGGCAAATTCTTCCGTTTCCTATAGTAAGATTGGTAACATAAAAGATATGTTGTTATTAGCAGGAAACTTATAGGAGCAAGATACTTTAGCAAAGGCTACGAAGCAGCAGAAACACATGATTCTTCATACCACACCGCGCGAGATTATGATGGCCATGGAACCCACACTCTATCCACTGCTGGAGGTCGTTTTGTTTCGGGGGCAAACTTACTTGGTTCAGCATATGGAACAGCGAAGGGAGGTTCGCCCAACTCGCGAGTCGCTTCATACAAGGTCTGCTGGCCCCGCTGTAGCGATGCTGATGTGTTGGCTGGCTATGAAGCTGCTATTCATGATGGGGTCGATATCCTCTCAGTGTCACTTGGATCCGGTCAGGAAGAATACATTACTGATGGGATTGCAATTGGAGCATTTCTTGCCATGGAGCGCGGGATTCTTGTAGTTGCCGCCGCTGGAAATGATGGACCTGACCCTGGAGTCGTTGGGAATGTAGCTCCTTGGATTCTTACAGTTGGTTATAGCACTATCAGTAGGGATTTCACATCTAATGTCATCCTTGGAAATAACAAACAATACAAGGTTTGTTCTGTAAGCTCATATCTTTAGCAAGTCGTTGTAAATTGTTCTACCTATCATGGGATCCAGAAATTCGATATATTAATTTCTAAATAATCAGGGTGTGAGTTTTAATACCAATACTCAACCAGCTGGGAAGTCTTACCCCTTGATCAATTCGGTGGATGCTAAAGCTGCCAATGTTTCCAGTAATCAAGCGTAAGCAGCAAACTAACTTTGTTCTCAGCCAAAATTACATTTTCTGTAGTTGTTAGGTTCATATTTTTATCTTGTTGTATTTGGCAGAAAATATTGCTCCATCGGATCCCTTGACCCCTTGAAAGTTAAAGGAAAAATTGTATATTGTACTCGCAACGAAGATCCTGATGTAGAAAAGAGTCTGGTTGTTGCTCAAGCTGGTGGTGTTGGGGTGATACTTGCTAATCAATTGATAATTCAACAAATCCGACCTCGGGCACACTTTGTTCCTACTTCCGTTATCTCTGCTGACGATGGACTTTCCATTTTAACTTATGTCTATAGTACAAAGTAAGGCCTACGTTAATTGGTAATTCAGACAATTAAACGTGGTTGATTTCAGTCGATAATGCCCGGAACAATCTATCGTTTGTGATCCTGTGAATCTCTTGGAACTTCTCTTTTCACTCAGGTCACCTGTAGCTTACATAAGTGGCGCCACGGAGGTGGGAACAGTGGCTGCACCTGTCATGGCTGATTTTTCATCTCCTGGGCCTAACTTCATCACCCCGGAGATCCTTAAGGTACTCTTAATAGATTCACATGAGCGTTTTAAAATACATGCTCAATATTATTTTTATAGTGAGAGTGCATGTGATGATTTCAGCCCGACATCACTGCACCTGGAGTCAATATTCTAGCTGCCTTCACAGGAGCATCAGGGCCAACTGACGTGCCAGGAGACCGGCGCCGAGTACATTTCAACTTTATATCTGGAACCTCAATGGCATGCCCCCATGTTTCCGGAATCGCAGGTCTTCTCAACACTATGCACCCTGATTGGAGTCCTGCTGCAATTAAATCTGCAATCATGACAACAGGTTAGTGCTTTTCTGCTCTTCGCATTAGCATCTCCAAGTTATTGGTGTACGAGTCATTGACAGCTTGAGTGGTTGCTTATGACATTTCAGCGACAACGATCAGTAATGTGAAGCAGCCTATTGCAAATGCTTCTCTTCTTGAGGCAAACCCATTGAATTATGGTGCCGGGCACATCTGGCCTTGCCGTGCAATGGACCCAGGCCTGGTCTATGACTTAACGACTAAAGATTACGTGAATTTTCTATGCTCCATTGGCTATAATTCAACCCAGTTGTCACTTTTTATTGGTAAGCCATACATATGCCAGCCGCACAACAATGGTCTGCTGGATTTCAACTATCCATCCATCACTGTCCCGAATCTGTCAAGCAATAAGACCACATTGTCCCGAACCTTGAAGAACGTGGGGACTCCAAGCTTGTATAGAGTTAATATCAGGGCACCTGGAGGGATATCTGTGAAGGTTGAGCCAAGAAGCTTGAAGTTCGATAAGATAAACGAAGAGAAAATGTTCAAGGTCACTCTAGAGGCTAAGAAAGGGTTTAAGAGTAATGACTATGTGTTTGGAGAGATAACTTGGTCTGATGGGAAACACCATGTGAGGAGTCCTGTTGTGGTGAAGAAGATGGCAGTAGCAGCCTAGGGTTGAAGGACAATGACCAGGCGTATGGATTTGGAGGTGGAAGGCCAGCGTGTAGAGATCTATCTCCATGGTCACCAAATCGATCTTCAAATTCCCGTTCCATGTCATGACAAAATTGAAAGGCTTTAGGCTTTCATAATCGTAAGAATAAATTGATCAAAATAAAGGGTCAGTGATAGCAACAAATCACAAAGTCTCTTTGCATGACTTGCAAGTCAAAAGTGGCTCTCAAAAACAACGCTTCCACCTCCATCACAATCCACGACCTGGTTTAAATTATCCCATGATTCCCATCTCCAACCAAACTCACAAGTGTAAGCCTTTTATTGTTAAAAACAGCCATCAACGAAATTCTTCAATTAAAGCATGAATGCTCTATTATTTAACTTCTTTTTTAATTTATAAAGAAGAATTTTGGGTCCAAGACCTCTTATAATATACATAAATGGGACTTGATGCACAAAATAAATTTAGTGTCTAGATGGAAAAGCAGATAAAGAAGAAACAAGAAATTCGATTAATGTCTCAATCGAAGGCTCAATCATGCATTCACTATAGGGTGAGGGACCAGAGGCGAGAAAGAGATTCCACATGGAGGAATCGTTGGGCTACTTACAGTGACAATAATGTCAAGTGTTTTGTTTTTTTTTTTTTTTGACTTTTGGGACATCTTCTTGGCTTCTAGTTTTAGTTTGGTTGGCTAATCCAGACATGGATCTATGTAGTGGTAGTAAAACAAGAAGAGAGAAAGTGTGAGGGACCCCAAGAAAACAATTAATAAAAACCAAGGACGAATCTTGATGAAACCAAAGCTTCTGGGCAATTTCTTCTTTCGTAATCTCCATCATTCTCCTTTGAGAAAGCTTGATAGTAGAAAACAAGCAAAGCAGAGCAAGATAGTGGGGTGTGGACTTTGGTTGTTCAGTGGAGGTGGAGGAGATGACTTGACCTGACAGGCCGACACCCAACACCCAACACTGTTGCTAGGAGGTTTTTTATTGAATTTTTGTTGTAATTTGTAACTCAAAGAAAGGGTATTATTGAGAATTATTAATATAGGTGGTGTTTTAAAGTTTAATAATAATTATTTTTTAAAGATTTTTTTAAAAATTGTATTATAATAATTTTTTTTATTATTTAAAAATTATTTTTAATATTAATATATATTAAAATATAAAAAAATATGAATTTTAAAAAAATCATTTTTTTAAATATAAAAACAAACATTCCAATAATATCTCTTTTGTAACTCTAAATTGAAAATAAAGCTACTTGTCTCTATTTCCGTAGCCATATTCTCGAAACACGTTAAATCTTATGTTGTTTTCTTGTTTTCTATCGATAATAGCTGCAGGATTCATAGCAAATTTCCATAGTGTTTCTGTCACTGTTCTTTTCTTTTAAAGAACCAATCTTTTTGTTTGAAATTAAGAATTTGCAACAAACCCAGTAGAGTTTTGGAGAATTTGAAACAAACCCTTTTTAGTTTTGGTGAATCTGAGATAAACCCAGTTTTTCCTTTTTGTACCTTTTGATGCCATGCATGTTTATTAAAGGCAAGAACTGGAGAATCTGTGGCAGACCCATGTCACTTTCCAGGCTTGGATCTGCTTACTTTGATTGAATTGATTGGAGAAAGATGGATTCTTTTGGGTTTTCAAGGGTGAGGCAATGTTTCTTTTTAGCTTCTATTGTTAAATCAGCTGGTTGTTGATTTGTTTGGTCCTAATTGTGTTTATAGAATATCTAGTATTCAGTGAATTGTGCTGTTTATGCTAATAGAGGCATAATAAAATTTTGAATTGCTTGATAAAGCCATAAATAATCAGGTGAAGTGGTGTGATGCCTGAATTTTGTGGTTCAAACCTGCTTCTTGGGCTTCCTGATGATGTGTTTGCCATCATATCACGGTCCCTTTCTCCAAGGGACATGTGTACTTTAAGTCTTTGCTGCCGAAGCTTATATGATCTTGTGGCATCCGAGAAAGTTTGGCGCACCCAATGTGACATGGTAGGAATTATCTCTCATCAGGATGTTATGGAGTGGCGGAAGGGTGTATCATCTTATAGGGCGTTGTGTCGCTTCCTTGTTAGTGTTAAGCCATTAATTGGAATTTGGGTTCACCAAAATCCCGAGCTTGGTAATGTAGTGTATGTCATGCCTGGTTTTGTATCTGTCGTTGGATGCCGGATTTTACCACAGGAGTTGGGCCCGTTAGGAATCGAGGAAGGTCCTATTTTATGGGCACCGGTGTTTGAAATAATAGGTGACCTTGATGGTTCTACCTCATTTTTCCTACATGGGGGAGAGAAAGGGAATGACCATGTTTATCCTGGTTCAGTCAAGTCTGTAGGGAGGAAATGCAATGTCCTGTTGCTTGAGGTTGAGCCTAGGCAACAGAAGGGTAAATTATTCCCTAATAAAAGCTTTGCTTATAACTCAGATAAGGAGCTAGCAAGAAAGCTTTCTAGGTCTCATAATGGACTGTCGTGGTCACAGAGGTTGATTATACAATGTGAGGCCAAGGTGCCCTTTAGCCGCTTGTCTTTTAGTGACAGAAGAAAGTTGATTGAGGTTGTCACAAGCCAAGTTGGTCAAAAGGTACCCGATTTGGAAAACAGGCTGCTATTTCCTCGGTTGAGGAATGATGAAGAGAATTTTCAGAAAGATATAGCACTCTTATTTGAACGGAGATCATTTCTTTTGAAAATTTGTAAGCTTGGTCAAGGCTTTAATTGGAAGGAAGCTCCTGAAGTGCCTTCTGATCCTACGCAACTGCAATGGAGTGAGATTAGAAAGAGTCTTGATCGGTCAAGTGGGTCTCTGAATGAGGATGATAATCAGATGCAATCCAACACAAAGAAAACCCTCGGTGGGTATCTCAGAGCATACATCAGACATATTTTGGGGAAGTCCCCCTCCGTAAATGGTAGCCACGCACATTCAAAGCACAGTTCTTCAAGCAGAGAGAGTAAACATGCACAGCTGCATGAGTTTTTAAGGTCAGGGGACACAATAGGGTTGACTTTACATGCGTCTAAGATGAGATTATCTTCTTATCGAGCATGGCCGAATATCCATGACAATCAGTTTGCCCTATACAAATTACCCATGCGAGTTCCAAGAGCTGATCAAGAATATGCTGGTTTATGGGGAGGGACTTTTGGTTGGCCTCCCGGGAAGCCCACTGAAGACAAGCCCGGAAAAGCTCTGTTCTTTCTTTTGATCACTTACGAGGAGTCTGAGGGACAAAGAAATCTCATTGCTACCAAGATATTAGAAGGCACCCACTATGTTCTGCATCCAAATGGCTCAGCAATGTTCGTTGTAAATATTGATGAGCCTTCACAGGATCCATTTCCTTGGGATGTTGATGCAAATTCCTTTCCTTTGACCATTAAGCATGCATTTGCAGGGGAGGGTATAGCGAATGGGTATGGTTTCAGATATCCAGGCTCAAAGCCTGGTTCCCTCTTTGTAATTCAAAATGATCTTCTTGCCTTTGTTTGGAAGGAGTCGAGAGCTGTCTTGAACATGCAGAGACTGAACTTACAAGAACTTTTGAAGAAAGGTGAACGGGTGCCTGCTTTACCTCCTAGTGACAACTTTTCATACTTGACCAAGTCCTACTCAAATGTCTTTGCTGGCTTCTCAACTGCGTCAACTTGTTTGCCTTCACCAAGGTAGGTCTTCTTTATTGGATGCTTATTTTCATGTTCTTTTGTTTTCTGGTAAAAAAATATCAAATTGTTATTTTGCAGTTTTACTTTACTTTATCTAAACTAGATGGTTCGTGTCATCATGTCATCATGTTTTACTGTTCCAGTTATTCTTGAGCAATCAACCAATTTATTTTTAATTGCTCCTTCTCCGTAAGTCATGTGGATATCTGTGAAAACCGTTTTGGATATTGTGTGAAAGTCACAAAAAAAGTGAGAAGGTATGGACAACTGAGGTGGCTAAAGGAATTAGCTATGAGATGTAATGTGATGGTTTCCACCATGTTCTGTTTCTGAATATAATGAGAACTTATTGTTTGATGGCTGATTAACCAAAATCAGGTTCTAGGATTTACTTCAGAGCACAGTGTTCATGTTTCTAACTTTGTCAATGAGGCATGCTTCCTAGCATTATTGTGCATCCTATTGTTGATCTTAATTTCCGTGATTCTTGTATGGATACGATGTGCTGATGAAGCTCTTCAAGTGGGCTAGCCAATTGTTTAGCAACTTTGTAATTACACTTTTTTTTATGTATTTCCAAAATCATCATCATGCCATCACAGTAGGGAAGTCCGAAAATTGAGCCAAGCCTTCTCTATGTGACCTTAGTTTGAGTTTGAAAAGAGATAGTTCTTTTTATTATTTCGCTTAATTGAAGATGCTATTCTCTTATTCAAAACTATAATGCCATTATGCATGATTCAGAAAGTAGGCTACTGGGTGAAAGGAGATTGTAGTTCCCTTTTCCGCTCTATTTTGACTGCCACTGTTTATTCATGCTTTTGGAAGACCAGACAAGATGAAACATACAGTATTTGACCTGTTACATACTATATTTCATTTCCACAGTTGATTTCTTTTCATAATTTAGTATGGTGCTCAAATCACTCCTTGTTCTCTGTTGTAACTTGCGCGAGTCATTCCGTTGGAATCTGGATCATTGTCATATGCTTTTATGCTCGAGCTTGGACTGTACAACTTTTAAGTTCAGAAGTAGCCACATGTTTGATGCTCTTCAGTTTCTTGTGTATGCTGCATCAGTCTTTCTGTGCAAGCCAAGGGATAAAAAATGATTCTAGGAAACTCACCTCAGGATTTGCATTCAAGGCAAGGTTTAAGAAATGAGTCTCTGTTGAGTTTTCAGTGGTTAACCTCTTGTACTTTACTTTCCCTACACACTGAATTGATTCCAAAATATTCATTCTGGGAAACTAATCTAGAGTACTGCTTTTGGTAAAGTGTTACGTGAAGTTAAGTCTAAGAATGATGTGCTATCTGACAAGAGAGCATTCAATCGAAGCTTCTCAGATGTGTTCCCATGTTTCTCTTTGACAGGCAAAAACATTTATAGGCGCTGAAAGCAAAGTCCATAAGCCAAAGGGTTACTACAAATTCATAAAAGCTGAAGTGTCCTTGGCTGCTGCAGCTGGCGATTCGAATTCCTTTTCCAATTCCTTTTCCACAGGCACCAAGCTGTTGTTCATTGATGAAAGTGGTCTTCAATGTTCCATGCTTCCACGATACCCTCCTCTTGGATTATAAAGGTTAAGGTGATTCTTATGTATCCTAAATAAAGACAAGCATTGAATAAGATTAGATTATTTTTATGATAATAAGCATAAGGTATAAGCTTCTATAATTATAGGTAGATAATGGGGTGTGTTAATTTATGATTGGTAGAAGGATGAGAGATTGAACAAACTACTTTGCTAAATGCATTTGGATGGTATAATTGGAAATGGAAATGTCCCCTTTTTAGTGTTTTTTCTTTCTTTTTTTTTTAATTTTATTCTATCTGTGGTGCATGCATTGTAATTGTTTCCATCTCCTCCAAACTGCCTTCTCTGATTCCAGGGACCTGCTGTTGTGTTGTTGTTCTTGCATGAATGTCTTACAGCAAAGTTTTTTAAACAACTGTATATGGAGTAAGGGTATATTTGGAATTGTGATAGCGGTAACGGTTCAAAATTCTTTTTGCTTAGAAATACATTAAAATAAAGTTTTTTTTTATTTTTAAAAAATTATTTTTGACATTGGAATTGTGATAGTGGTAACGATTCAAAATTCTTTTCGTTTAGAAATATATTAAAATAAATTATTTTTATTTTTTAAAAATTATTTTTGACATTAACATATCAAAACAATCTGAAAACATAAAAAAAAAATTCATTTTAAAAAAAAATTTAAAATTTTTAGAAAAATGATTTACATTGTTATCCATACACATTTTTAAATCATAATTTTAGGCCCTGTGTTTTTATGATTATGGAAGTGGAAGAGTCTTCTGGTTTTGGAAATTATAAGTTTAATTTTTAAATTTTTTTTAAATTAATTTTTTTTAAAAAAAAAACCAAACCAAAAAGCATTACCCTCAATAAAAGTCTACTTAAAACCTTATTAATTATATTATGTTTAAGAACTTTATTATTAAATACATTGGTTTCAAAACACTTTAATAATTAACAATTAAAATAACCATACTCAAAAATAACTTGCAATAGATTTGAAGGACTAATTTGCACCTCTTACAAATAGAAGTACCCAATACAGAATATGCGGATTCCAGTTGTCGGTTCGCGAATAAAAAATGGAAAATAATATATATAAAAACAACTACAAGGCTGTTGCGTTTTGCATTTTGCGTTTCTCCTTCTCTCCATCCTTCCACATTAAAAACGACGCCAACCTCCGCCATGAGCACCACCGCAACAACCGTCAGAAACGCCGCTGCAATGAGACCACCACCGCCTGCCTCTGCAACCACAACCATCCTAGAAAACCCCACCCAACAACAACCACAAACCCTAACTTTGCGATTAAATCGACCGAAAAAGAAAGTTTCGTGGAAAGAAGGCACCGTAGACAACGAGTTTATGCAAAAAAAAAGTTCCAAAATTTGCTGTATATTTCACAAGGAGAAGCCCTTCGATGAGGATGACAGCGATGACGATGATTGCAATCACGATCATCATCATAACGATAATAAATCCGACGGTGCTTGTTCTTCCTCTCAAAAAAACGGCGGTGATTGATTGCAGTTTTTGTTTGTTATTGAAATGTAGAAAAGGAGTTTTTCTTTTTTTAGGCTATTGTTGTGTTGGGTTTAAGAAGAAATTGAGAAATCTTAATTTTTCCTGTCCATGGTGAAGTGGGTGGTGTGTTTGGCTATTCTCAATATGAATTTTCTTTTTAATGAATGAGAATCTTAATTTGGCTAAAATAATTTCTTTGTTATTTTTGTGGGTTTTTGATAGATCTACTCCGCATTGTTCTTGATGAATGGATTTTGATACATAGAAATAGTGCTCGATGAAAATCTTCATGGAGCAATTGAGGCTCTGTTCGCCGGTAATTTACCATTTTTTTATGAGAGAACTAATAGTTTGGTTTAGCATGAAAGTTAATTATATAGGGCTGAACCCCGTTTTGCTTTGCTTCGGGGGCTTGTTAATGGTCGATTCAACCCTGAGTTTGGTGGTTGCTTCCGGGGAGGCATCTTGTTCTGGTATTGAAATCAAATTGTTAGAGTTGTGCATATGTTGTTCATCCTGTTGATTGATTGTTGAAAACTTGCTTTTTTCTGTCGAGATAGATGAAGCTATTGTCTTTAGAACCGAAACCTTGCTTGCTTGCTTGCTTTTGATGGAGGTAGCATTTTACAGTTGTCTTTGTGATGTGAACAGCATATTGCCCTCAACTCCGAGCACCGTTTACTTGCAGGATATTGATGAATACAGCTAGAGGTGATGGAGGTTGTGTGGGCAGCTGGCAGGCATTTGAATTACACCTGCCTAAGTAGAAGCCATTTATTGCACAAGTTGTAGATTCATCTGTAGTTTCATGTCATAGTTTGATTTTTTAAAAATGTTTTTTTTATATTTTAAAATTAATTTTTTATATTAACATATTAATTCAAAAGACATAAAAAAATTAATTTAAAACTAAAAAATTTCAAGAACTTTTAAAAATATAATGATTGGTTTTTAAAGTGTTTTTTTTTTAAATTATATTAAAATAATATTTTTTTTATTTTGTAAAAATTATTTTTAATATTAGTATATTAAAATGATATGAAAATACTAAAATAATATTAATTTAAAGTAAAGTAAAATATAAAAAAACTTTAAATTTTTTTTAAATACTTTTTAAATAAATGAAAAACAAGCACAATCTGGAGGTTTGAGTTCCATTGTCCTTCGATGCTTGTTTAACATTATAATTACATTAAATTAAATGAAAAAAAAAAAAAAAACTTAAAGGCATCGAACCCTTTCATTGGGAATTGATAATTTATCTTCGATTGGATATTTTTATGGCTAAATTAATCAACAATTTCTTATATTTTGTTTTATGAAGAAAAAAATAAACTAAAAGGACTTAAGTGTAGAACACGGAGGAAACGAAAGGCTGCTCTGAATTTTGCGTGAAAAAAAGTTCATTTCAACCCTTTTATTTTTTCTTTGATTACCATTTCAGTCCCTTTTGTTTTTATAATTTAATTTTAGATCTATAACATCATTATGTTTATTTTTTTGTTCCTGGTTTGAGAGAGAAAACTCATAGAAAACAGGTTAAGAAAGACAAAGTTGTCATCTAGGACTGTTTACTGCAGCAAAAAAGAGTTAATCTTGATGTCAATGAGTTCTATTCAACAATAAAGATTGGGTTTGGTTTTGATTTTTTTAATTCATTTATTTTTATTTTTTCAGGGTGATTTGGGAGTGTATTCTAGTCGTTAGATCAATGATTTTAAGAGATTTTTATGGAGATTATTAGATGTTTTTTAGATGAAAATAAATTGAAACAATTTTTCAATCTAGAATCCGCAGCTCTTAATTTTAATATTATCATAATGTTATTTTCTAAACCAAATACCAAGTTAGAGATTTGAGAGATAGTGATAAATCAAAATATATAATCTTGTTTCGTAGGGAATCACTAGGGTTTTCTTTATTTAATATATATATATATATATATATATATATATATATATATATATATATATATATATATATATATATTAAATGTCAATCAAATAAAATAATTTTCTAACCAAATCAATTAACTTGTATCTTCACCTAACTCATAATCCTTATCGAGTTTAATAACCCTGTTTTCTGTTTAATTAAATAATTAACAATTTAAAAAATAAAAGTTAGGGTCTTAATCAAAATTTAAATAAAAAAATTAACGTAAACAAAAAAATACTTTAAAATGAGGGTTTGAATAAAAATCAAAAAGGAAAAAACAAGAAAAAAAGCTAGATAGTCTTGGGCCTCACAAGAAACCTAAGCCCGGGTTCACCTGGGTTTATTATTTTTTGTTGTGTATTCATCCCCTTTTTTTATTTGATATAAAAATGATGGGTCGCCTACTTCAACAAGCAACACATTGTTTGATTAAAAAAATTAGATTTCAACTATAATGGTTGAAAATTCAGGGTCCAACCTTTTGGACTCCAAAAAGTCCAACCTTTTGGACTTCAAAATGTCATTTTCCAATCAAATTTTTTTTAACTAAAAAACCTAAAAAAAAAAAAAAACACTCCATGTGACTTTAAAACCCATTTGTGGTACTAAACAAGGAAAAATCAATCCCAAACTACAAAATGAATCAATTTTAAAAAACTTTATGATACCTATTTTATTTTTTCAAGCAAAATGAAGGTCAAAGAATCAAAGAACATTTTAGTTTAACTCCTCTCGTCGAAAAGAGTTGTTAACACCAAGAACAATCACTTTTCATGGTAATGATCATGGTAAATTGATAACTTTCACTCTCCGTTGTTTACACTAAAAACCGTAATAGGAAGAAAGTAAAGTTTTGGGTAATAATATTTCATCCTAAAACTAAAAGGACCAAAAAGAAACTTTAACAAAACTTTTAGGAAAAAATTATCAAAAAAGAGGAGGGACTGATAGTTTTTTTAGAACAGGGCTATATTTTTTTCTTACTATTCAATTTTGATCCCTTACCTTTCAATCTAGTGAAAACAATAAAATCAAACATAATTTTGCAAAATTAAAAAGCAACTCAATGATGGGATATTATGTCGAGAGTAGGATTGTCCCATATAAACTGTGTAAGAGCAAATTACAAAAATCAATTCTAAAAAAACTAAATGTTAGAGGACTAAATTGAAAAATAAAGGACCAAAAAAATATATTATATAGAGAACTGGAGAGAGAGAGAGTATTGTTCCATTGAACAATGCACAGTAAGGGTAGCCACAGTGAATTCACTAAATCTTTTAATTTTATTTTATTTTTATTTTTTTTTGTAATTGTAATGAAATGTTTATACTAGTATTTTGCCAATTTCATTGTATTTGGATGTACAAATATGTATGTTGAAGTTTAACCCCTTTACTTAAGAAATAGTCAATTTGAGCTCATCTGGGTAGAAATGAAACCAGGTTCTTAATTTCCTTTCAATGTCTCAGAAAGCAGTTCAATTTTCAGTTGAAAGGTAGTACAGATTTTCAGAAACACCATTCAACTGCTGTTGACAAATTATACAGTTCAAAGTTCTAGACATAACATTCTTTCTGTATTCCTATGGTAGATGTGCAATTTTCATGCAGTGAGCACATCCGGTTACTGCAATACTATATATAAAAGATCCTGTCATGTATTACAGCAAAAAAGAACTGCAGGTATCCATCGCAACTTGACTATCAGTCTACTTAAAAAAAAAAAAAAAAAACACTTGTGACTATTGGACGGAAAAACATCTCGAGTAACCTGATCTTTAGTAGCAGCGATGATTCTTGGAAGAGAGGTCAACTTGCCCTTCCTTAAATCACAAGTTCTCTGATTAAAGCTAAAATATTTTCTTTGTTTTCGCACATTAGAGGGTTGCTGTCACCTTTTCTTTTCCCTGAATATGATTAATTTATAGGGTACAACAAGAAGTAGACATGCTACTTTTTTTCTAATCACCAAAATTGCATGCGAGTCGCTCTCTTGCACAGATTAATTTGGCCTCCTTGTTCCTTGTTTTTGCACGTTCGAGGGTTGCTGTCACCTTCTCTTTTCCCTGAATATGATTAATCCTGCTTAATACGTAAGGAATCCCGCTTGTCTATAGGGTACAACAAGAAGTAGACATGATACTCTTGTTATAGTCCTCCAAATTGCAGGTCGCTCTCCTGCATAATTTAATTTGGTCTCCTTGTAAACTCAGAATGCATGGCATGATATATACATCCTTCACTCGGTCATCGAAACATTAACGGGCACATATTCTATCAGACTTCACAAGATTTAACATGGCAGGTTTGTTTGACAATCAGGCAGCTATATATGTGGATGTAAGGCCAAGATATCCAGGCGAATGGTTCTCAATGTTGGCTGCTCTCACCCCTGACCACTCTTTAGCTTGGGATGTTGGCACTGGCAATGGTCAAGCGGCTGTCGGTGTAAGTTCTCTCTGTCTCTCACTCTCTTGAGCTACAGCTAAATAAATTGAGAGATGAACAATCGTAGCCATCACTTTTAAGAATCTTATACTGACATCAGATCGTAGACAAGACCAGACATAGGATACTTTTTAAGACTCTCAAATTCTCTACTCTTGACAGACCTCATTAGACTGATGATTTGGCGTGAATCAGCATGCACTTGTGCTTGACATTACTTTGTATTGTAAGTTTTTCTATTTAATTAGTAAGAGATGGTTTTCATTTTCAGGTTGCTGAACACTACAAGCAAGTGATAGCAACTGACATAAGTGAAGAGCAATTAAAGCATGCCATACCACATCCCCAAGTTCATTACTTGCATACCCCGTTAATGATGTCTGATGATGAATTAGTTCATTTACTTGGAGGTGAGAATTCGGTTGATCTCATTACTGTGGCTTCAGCTGTGCATTGGTTTGATCTAGAAAAGTTCTATCCAATCGTCAAGCGCGTTCTTAGAAAGCCAGGAGGCATATTTGCTGTTTGGTGCTACTCGAGAATCAAGTTTAGCCCAGAAATTGATGTTCTCTTAGCGGTCCACTTTGAGAGAACCTTTCCTTTTCAAAACCCTAATTTCAAGCATGCATTAGAGTGTTACAAGACGCTTCCATTTCCTTTTGAAAGTGTAGGTGTTGGGTGTGAGGGTCAGCCGCTGGAACTGGACATGGAAAAGAAGATGTCGTTTCAGGGACTCTTGAAGTTTTTCAGGTCATTGTCAGCATTCAATACAGCCAAGGGACAAGGTGTAGATTTATTGTCTGACGAGGTTGTTAAGGAACTTGAGAGTGCATGGGGTGGGCCTGAAGTGGTTAGAACTGTTATCTATACGACATATATGCTTGCAGGGAAAGTTAAGCTCTAATTAATTAGTGAAGATGATGAATACAGTAATGTTACTCTCTTTAGAGGTTTGAAGTTCGAGCTTCATTGTACTTCAATTCTTGTTTAACATAAAATAATTGAATAACAATGTTTGTATTAATTAGTACTTCGCAAATTTCACTGTTTTGGATTGTTCTTTACTTCAAAACTAACGAGTTTTGGATTGTTCTTACGTACAGTTTCACTCCTTCAATATATATGTATCATCGATCATTCGTAGAAGATAAGAATATACATCTTTGTTTGACAAGCAGGCAGCAATATATTTGGATGCTAGCTAGACCAGATCATCCAAATGAATGTTGGGTTGGGTTTGCATTTTTGTTAAACAAACTTTATCTTTACTTTAAATTTGTTAATATCAAAATATATTAAATTTATTAATCAAATATAATTAAATATTACAGATAAATAAATTTATTAATAATAAATAAATTTTTTATAAATAAAATCAATATATATTACATGTAATCAACTGATTTGCTCGAGCATATTCACTAAAGATAAATGCATGATAGCTCTCTTGTCTCCCTCCTTGAACTTTTCTTTCTTTATTGTTTTCACTTTAGATGGTAAGGACACACTCAAGCTCATAAATATCTATAATTTCCATATGTGCAAGGGTGAATATCACCAGATTAAGACTTCATTGATAAAAACCTAAACTCTCATGCATTGTTTGCATCGTGATGGAAGAATTAGAAATAAATCTACGCGAAGCCATTTGATGTTCTTAAAATTTCTATCGTGTCAGCCTATTCAGAAAACCATTTGTCATAAATTATTGGTGTGTCCCAAGAGGCTCTTGCACTAATGTATTTCATTCAAAGGTTTGCTTACGCTGAGAAAAATTTGTTAACGCCAGGTCGATAAGCATTATGAACAAGAGATGGCACCATTATAAGTGAACAGCATTTAAAACATACTACGCAACATCCTAGAGTCCGACTCTTGATGATGAGCTAGTGAACTTAATTAATAGGTGGTGAAGGTCCTATAGTGATAACTATGCTTTGATCACAGTAGCTGAAGCTGTGAATTCGTTTGACTTGCCAAAGTTCTACTTAGCTGTTACTCGAGTTGTAGAAGAACAAGGAGGTATAATTGCAGTACTTTGGGGCTGCAATGACGTGAAGGTAAGGCCTACATTTGATGTAGTCATGGTGTGTTTGGTGTTGTGGTATCTTTCATGGTTGTAATTTGAAAATTTAAGCTTAAGAAAAGCTACAGATTGTAAAAAAAGCTTAACCAAGATTTCAAGAGATAGTTTGTAGTGAGATTTATACAAAATTATGATGTGTGTTGATTAACTAAACACTTTCAAATATGTGATTGGGGCAAAACACAGGCCACACCACATTATAAAAACAAACGGATCCCAAGGTCTACATGCGTGCTGGAAAGTTCAGGCCGTGACTTCTCTTTTCCTTTGTTAGGCCATGAGCTTGTGAACCTGCGTAGAATACAGAGGGTATCCAAGCAAAAGCAGCTTGGAAGAAGCAGGAAATATACAATTACGAAACAAGCAGATGGTTAGGCCATAAAATGTAAAACATCCACAAATTTAATTAGACCATCGGACTGATTTGCTTCTTCTCATAGAAATTTGATCAATATTCTGCAATCCTCAGGTTCCAGGACCGCGCTGCTGCGCTGCTACCAATTGCTGCATGTACGAGAGAGAGATAAGAGAAACTTCATTAATAATTATTCCCAAGGGTTTCCTTGGACCCTCCATAAACTATGACAACCCAAATCTGTCTTGTGCCTCAGAATTATTCCTAGCAGCACTCTGCCTCTTCCACAGAATGGAAAAGAAAGATTCTGTGCTCTGTTAGACATGGATACGCCTCAGAGCTAAAGAGTTACATGGCTTTTTCTGCTGTAATTTTACGCAAGTAAATAAGATTTGGATGACCACTAACAATTTCTGTAAATTTAATGGTGCATTAATGTTACCAATATGTAACAAAAAAGGGGGGTTGCATTTTCTGAGAATTTTGCATCTGCTATTAGCATTCAGCACCGTTTAGTCATTGATAGCCTTCCTGGTGTAACACAAGTACAGTTCCCTTGTTTATATGCTATGAGCATGTTCTTGAAGGTAGGTCGCTTCTGATTTGATTTGTGTGTTTGTATTTAAATGGTAGCTTCCAGCTTGGGCTGGAAAGTATCATGGGCAATAACTGGCTACATGATTTCTTTGATTTATGATCCTTGTGAGTGTTGCAGCAAATTAATATGATACCATTGTTAGAAATTAATATCCAACCTCGTAATGTTCATAGCCTGGGTGAAGGAATCATGCCATGGTGATACTGTCTAATTTCCATAGTTTATAATCTGGAAAAACAGTGCCATTTGTTTCCTTGATGATGGTCAATCTCTTCCCCTTTCTTTTGGTTGCATCTGGTTGAGGGAATTGTATTATCATGGTCAATCATGGTATCGACAAAAGTTCACTAGGAAGGCAGTTGTTGCTTGCTCTCCTGGTCAATATTGCTACTCTCTTCTCTCCCTTTGCCTTTGTTTTTCTTCGTGTCAAGAACACTGGTTTCCCTCGGTGTTTCCATTAAATATTTACTTGTCTTATATTTGACAGATCATAGCGGAAATGGAGGCGCGTTTTGGAATGCCGATCATTGAAGAACTAGTAGAATTGGTTGAAGAGGTGTTGCCACCTCCTCCAGGCGGACCAAAAGCTGAAGGAGGGATAGATGATAACGAAGAAGAAGATGGAGACGGGGAAGAGAATGACGAGGAAAAAAAAAGCTGCAGATCAGGAAGAACCAGGAACAAGTTGAGGCCAGATGCCCAGATGTACAGGATTGTCCTAGCAGAAACTAATCAAAATCTAATTTTGTTTTTAAAAAAAATTAATTTTTTTTAATATTTTCAAATTGTTTTTACGGCTACACAAAAACACCAGCAATACACATGGTATCTTTTATAGCACATAGTTTTGTTGAATCCATTACCCACGGGTTCAACCAGTGGGTAATGGATTCAACAAACCCATTGCCGCACTCCGCATTTCCAGACACGCCCTCGATCAAAAACCCACGGCACACTGGAAGAAGCTGCCAAACCAAACCAGTGGAAGGACGTGGGCATTGGTTCTATGTTTATTACCATTAGAAGAAGGTACAATCAATCAAGTCAACATCAAGCAGTAACATCCCTTGTTGATAGTGTCTTGATCAAAGCTGGTGGTGACAAGCCAACAAGTAAACATGTTTCTTTTTCCACTGAAAATCTTCTCTTTACTCGCGCTCTTCTCCTTTACTTTCCCACACACCTCCTCCTCCACCGCAGCCGGAGGCGACGGCGCTTCCGTATGCATCATCGGCAGCGGAATTGGCGGCGCTTCAGTCGCCCACTTCCTCCGCCGGCACTCCACCAACCACCATCCAAAAATCCTAATCTTCGAAAGACACGCCATCGTCGGCGGTCGGATAGCCTCCGTGACAATCGGCGGCGACGCCTTCGAGGCCGGAGCTTCAATTCTCCACCCCAAAAACTACCACGCCTCGAACTATACTAATTTCCTAAACTTGACGAGGAAGAGACCATCCAGTTCAGAGGGTTCCTTTTCATTGGGGATTTGGGATGGGAATGGGTTTGTTGTTAAAACCCTAAATCTGAAGTCAAAGTGGGGAATTGTGAACAAGATTGTGTCTTTTTTTAATGGGGTTTCTCTGTTTATGAGATATGGATTTTCACTTGTAAAAATGAAAGGCTTTGTGGACGAGACAGTGAATAAGTTTTTGAAGTATTATGAAGGAGTGGAAACAAGGCCTGTGTTTGAGAGTGTTGAGGAGATGTTGAAGTGGGCTGGTTTGTTTAATCTTACAGGAAAGAGTTTGAAGGAGGAGCTGGTTGATGGTGTTAAATTGGCTCCTTTGTTGATTAAAGAATTGGTCACTGTAAGGATTTCCTTCTTCTTCTACCTCTTTTTTCCCTCACTTTGGCCGATTGGCTTTGAATTCTTTTTGTAGTTTGTTTAGTTTAGTTTAGTTAGTTAGTGTGATTAGAAAAGGGATTGGCTTGTGTAGTTGTGTGTGATTTCCTCCTTTGCTTTCTTTTTATGCCAAGACAAAAACACATAACGTAAATGCCAATTCATGCATGAAGGAGATTAAATACAGTGAATTGGACTCCTAGAAATTATTGGAACAGTAGTGATGAGATAAAGTGCTCGTATTTTGATGAACTTTTATCGAGTTTGTTTTTTGAATTGACTCCCTTTTGTGTTCATAGTGACTGCCTTCACTTGTAGTTGTTGTTGTGAACTATGTGCTAAAACATATAGTGTTTTTTTTTTCCTGTAGAATTACTATTCACAACCTCACATTTCAATGTTCACTGTTAAAGGTTTCACCATGGAAACACTATTTACACACTCACATTTCACGTTCAAACATCTATTCACTGTCAATTTTTCCTTTTTTTAGTCCCTGAAGTTTTTTATTATTTGCATTTCGGTCATTAGACTTTATTCCTTTTCAATTTCATTCTTTCAAGTTATGTTTTAGTACATAGTTAATATTTTTTCCTTATAAGTTTTATGGTAGAAGCACTGCTCACACACTCACGTTTCACTATTCACACTTCTGTTCATTGTCAATTTTTTCCTTTTAGGTCCTTGAATTTTTCATTAGTTACCTTTTAGTCATTAGACTTTATTCCTTATAGTGGCATGGTTTTATGTGTTGGGATCAGTTTATATTTACATGTTCTTGCGTATCCAATGTGTAATTAAACATTCTAATGTTGAATTAAAAATCAATATTATGAAATAAAAGTTTAGGTTATGATTAAAAAAAACTTGAAAAAAGGATCAAAATTAACATAAAAAAAACAGAGCCTTTTGATTTTCATTGTCCAAAAGGAATGAAAAACTTCAAATTGGTTCTTGAAGTTTCCAATTATTCATTTGTTGGTCCCTATAATTTTAAGTTCTATCTTTTGCTTCTTATAAGGAAGATTAGCTCCCGCTTTAATCTATGATTAGAATTAACAACTCTTTTTCAATATATATGGGTTCATATATTTTTCATTTTATTTTATTAAGTATCTTTTTGTTTCTCAATTAAAAAAAAATCATGATATTAAAAAAATAACATCGTTGCTCTTCTCTGGTGCTAAAAATTAACTTGGAATCCTATTTGCAATGTGGTGCAGGTGCGCTGGCTAATTTACCCTATTACCAGTGACATCAATTGCCATTTTGGCTTAGCCGATGTGGTTGCAATGGCAAAACCATAATTGGCAACAGCAATCTCACTAAATGTTACCCTTCCAATATAAAACCAATACCCAGTTATGATGCAACCAGTGAGTCTTAGGAGTAAGGATTGATGATTGAACCTATCCTTCAACATTTTTACATGAAGTGACTGCACTTGAGACTCGAACTTGCCACTCTTGTCGTTACTAGCCTAAGCTTCCTACTATTGCACAAAAAACTTGCTCCTATTGATTTGTCTTTTCTGCTTATGAATCTTTCGAAGTGAGGTTCAGGCCTTCTATGCTATTGATTTTCCTAATTTTTTTCATGCTATTGATTCCTTGCTAATATGTTTTATCTATTTTGTGAAAATAAGCGTTATCTAATTTGTAAAAAAAAGGTTGTCCATGCTTTCATTTCATTATTTTTTTCTTCCTTTAACAACCATTCTCTCCTTTAAAAGTAAAAAATGGAGAGACCAGACAGATTATTTAGAACAGCAGTTTTCCTGAACCTCTAGTTTGCTAGTTAGAAGCACCATAAATGTGCGAATGGAAATTAGAATCTCATTATGCACAAGTACTGTGAAGATGTTGTGATGTCTTTAGATTCTGATGGGCTAAAATGTGAAATTGACTCATAATTGGGTAGTTTAACTGAGAGTTCTGAAGATTTATTGACAACTCAGAATTCTATGGAATTTGCATGCAGGTCATTACACGAGTTAATTATGGTCAAGGTGTCAACATCAGTGGACTTGCTGGAGCAGTTTCCTTGGCAGGATCTGGTCGGGGTGTATGGGCTGTTGAAGGAGGGAACTGGCAGATAGCTGCTGGACTAATTAATAGTTCAGATGTTGAACTGTATCTCCATGAAGAAATTGATTCCATCTCTTATCTTGGAGAATATTATGAGCTCAACTCCACAAAAGGAAATGCATACTCATGTGAAGTCGCAGTGGTTGCTACACCACTAGATGAATCGAGTATTCAATTTTCACCTCCAGTTTCAGTTCCTGTGAGGCAATTACAGCACACACATGCAACTTTTGTGAGGGGCCTCGTAAATCCTGTAAGTATCATAGCAATTACAAATTTCACGCTCCTTTACGGCTTTCGGCTCAGAAGTATATTCCTCCTCTACGGGTTGTTCTCTTGCCAGCCCTTCTTTCCTTCTATATGATAGTTTATACTTTATTCATTAAATTCTGGTGTTTGTCATGGACAAAGGTATATTTTGGCCTGAAAGCTGTTTCAGAAATTCCAGAACTGGTGGCCACAATAGAGGACCCTCGTCTTCCTTTCACAAGCATTTCAATCCTCAAGTGTTACAATGAGACAGATATGACATACAAAATATTCTCTCGTCAAGCAATGACTGATGCGTTACTGGATAGCATCTTTAGGTACTACTTTCAATTTCCCTCAACTGTTTAATCCTTTCAATGAAAAATGAGGATCATAATAATTTCCTTAATGGTTACTGCAAGGATTTTTATTGTGCTATTATTGTTTGTTATGCCACTGGCTAACCTATCACCAGTCATAGTGTATGGTTGTATCTGGTTTCACTTGTGAACTTTTTAAATAATTTTGGTGTGTGAGTAAGACCCTTTTTCATGAGAACTGGAAATATTTAACAAAAATTGTGCAGATTTGCTGAATTAATATATACAGTCCATTCAAACTCACCCCCAATTATTAAATTATGTATTTTGATGCAAAAAACTTGATCTGCTCTGTACTGATTGATGTTTATTGCCGCTACTGGTAGTGTGAGGAAGGAGACCGTTCAAATAAACTGGGGCGCATACCCTCATTACAAGGCTCCTGAAAAATTCTCACCCTTTATTTTGGATGGTAAGCATTTGTACTATGTGAACGCTTTTGAGAATGTAGCCAGCACCGTGGAGACAAGTGCAGTTGCAGCTGAAAATATAGCGCGACTCATCCTGTCAAGATTTTTTGGCAAGGATTCCTCATGTCCATCAGCCATAAAGAGAACCTCCTGTTCCAGTGCAGAGGCGTTGCATTCAGATACGTGATTCGTATGCATGACACTGAGAATATAAGGGTTTTTTCTTTTTCTTTTTTGTGAATGTAAATCAAGATCAGTAGATATGTGAACTTGTATTATACAACAGAATTTCCTTGAAGCAATCAAAGCAGCTTACTGAATGTATAAATAGACAAAGCAATAATACTGTGTACAAATTAATGATGAGTTATGTTATTTTTAGTAGATATTTTGTGTGATTTGCCTTTATTCCAGGAAAATTGCGTTTTGATATGATTTTTGATAAATGAAGACACCGTGCAGATGGGAAGATGGCAGCCCTCTAGCTCACTAATTTTTATTTTCCCATAGATTTACAGATCTCAGCTCTCAAGTAAAAGATTGATGCCTAGAGACCTTTACCCATCTCAGACTCGCGCTATAAAGAAATGGATTTAGGCTTTTCGCACTAGGCATGAAGATATTCTTAGGGGTTGGGTTAACCTGAGCCACCAAAATCTTCCAACATTCAACATCAGTCTGGCCTGCCTAGTCGCTAACCAACCAAACATGCAGAGGGGGTAGGCTGAAGATGGATTTCAAGCATGCGGCCTTGAAGCATCAAAATTTCTTCGCTGACACAAACTAGCGCAGCTGAACAATTTTCGATATTTAGCTTGGATCCTGATGTGTTAAACGCTTGAGGCCATATACTACAGGTCCATATTGTATTCATGTTCGCATCTGCGATCATTCCTTTGAAGAGTTTATGCTGTGCACTAAATCTGTTGCCCCTTGAAAGAACTTCGACTCAAACTGGAAGTCCCAATAATCTGATCAAAGAGAATATTTTACCTGAGAGAGCTATTTGAAATGTCAAATTTCCTCTAGCGTGCTGCTTCTGGTTTGCAAGCATTGTAGATTAAAAGTGTTGCAGATGTGAAAGATGCTAGGACTTCAATCGCTTGTTATTTTGATATGCAGCTTTTCGACTCTGTAATTGGGTGACCATCTCCTTGGCGCCTTACCGGATTTTAACCAGACTCATTAAAATTTATAAAACTTGCTTCACTCTGAAAATATTTGTGATTCTCATTGTCTTGTCCAATTTAAGTGTTTCTTTTTTAATGACTGTTAACAGGAAACACCATCTTTATTTGGCTTCAATTTGGTGATGCCTTCCATTAATTCTATTTGCATGTATGATATCTGATTAATGAAGTTGTCTGGTACATGTGATTAATATATGTGAAAATGGTGGATTACAGGAATATTGATGATGTGGGAAAGACAATTGATGAGATCAATGAGCAAACAGAGAGCATGAAACAGATTCAAGAAGCATTATCATCCCCCATTGGAGCATCTAAATAGTTGGACATTTTCAGGATGAATTGGAGGCAGAACTTGAAGAACAGGAAAGAAGCTGAATTGGAAGAACAACTTCTTCAGCCAGCAACAACAGCTCTTTCATGTTTTGATTGATTTCAAACACCTTCTTAGCTAAAGATGAGGAGCATGGATATGAATAATATATACTTGAATGTTCATCTAATGTATAAAAATAAGAAAACAAATATTCATGACTCCCTGTTATAGAGAGCATTGATGTGATCATATCTTTTAAACAGCTAGCTAAAATGGCTTTTCAGCTAAATTTAGCTAGAAAATAGATAGCATGAATGTAGATAGTTGATGTATTAGCTGCTTAGAATTGATGGCCACCCATGATTTGTTTTTGACAAATCTTCTATAGCACTATGTTATTTTATCATTGATTAATTTTGAAATCAATTGGTTAACATTCTTCATAGTCAACATTCTCGATCATGACTCATCAATCAAATGTGCATTTATTTCATTAGTCTTGGTGAAGGGTTTCCTCATATAGAAATTTATGCCGACGGAGTTTTATGATTTCGGTTTATGAAGTTTTCAATTAAGTGCCTTGAAACTTCATCACGTGTGTTGGTGATGGTCTCCTGGATCCAATATGCTGGTTTGAGTATTTGGACAGGGAATGATAACATGTTTATGTTAGGATTTTGTTCCTAGAAATTGAAAGAGCATAGAATTGATGATTAAGTTAGTAATTTTATAGTAAAAATTGTAATAAATAAGAAACTAAGCATTAAATTTTAAGAACAAAAATGTTTGCTCTTGGTTTTTTTATGTGATAAACGCTTTGAGAATGTATGATAAGAGAATGAAGATCGTGAATGTTTTACCATGGTGGCTCGAAGAGTATTTATAATTCTTGTACTTTGAACCTTATTGTTTTGCTCAAGGGGTTGAAAGTCTTTTCCTCTTGAATATCTTAATAAGAAAGAAATCCTTTTATATCAACACTAATACTGATGGAAACATCTTCTTACACAACATTAATGTTAATGGAAATTATCATTTCACATCATTAGTGCTTACGGATAAATAGTAGAACTATGAAAGATTTTATACTTTATTTCATACACAATATTAATGTTGATGAAAATAACTTTTTCATAGCATTAATATTAATTGAGATATAATCGGTTCTTGATAACTTTTATACAACTAGGAGTGTAGGGAAATGACTACCTTAAACTCTTAGTATTCCAGGTTAAGGATCCTAAGGATAGTCTCGCGACTCAACATGAGGCCATTAAAGATCATCAATTATATGTTTGGATTTGGAATGATTCTAAACTCAAAGATGTTGGGTTCAACATCTTTCCAAGCCCAAATATACTAGGGCTTAATGCACAAGTTGAGCTCAAGGAAATTGAGAATGACATCTTGTCAAGCTCATAAGCATTTGGGCTTGGTTGAGACCAAGAGAGTTGGTCCGATATCTTACCGGATTCACAGGCATTTAAATTCAATATGTAATCGAGCCTAAAAAAATTGGATCTAGTATTTTATCAAACTCACATATGTTTAGGCTCAAACATAACTAATATAGGAAAAATTACATCTAAAATTAAATACATAAACAGCCTATCACTTCCCTGACTTTGAACCTTCTGATCATGAGCCTTTCAAGCGTGTTTTCAATAAAAATATTTCATGTTGATCCATCAGATGAGCCTTTCAAGCTTGTTGATCCATATGCGCTGGCTTGACTCTACCTGTTAACTTTCAAAAAGAAACTAACATCTCTATCTTGCAACAGGACAATTAATCATCTAACCATGACTCCACGCTTTTGAGAAGCTCTGTCGAGATTGCATTTTGCTTCTTTTTTTTTGGCAGTTCTTCGTGGAGAATGATTATTGTCTCAGTTATTCCAACATCATATCCCTTTGCTAACCACATGAAGTTTTTCTCTCTTGTTCCTCGTGGTTTATTTTGTTCCATCAGTCTCAAACATTATTGTACCAGCATTGCAGCCATTATTTGCAACTTTTTTTTATTATTATTTATGTGGGTGTCCGGACTAGCTTGCGCGCACCACGACTAATCACACGGTCCATTGAACATCCTGCAAACCCAGTGAGCATGTAAGGCACCGCGGGGTGACAGGCGTGTACAGTGAGGTTCAAACCCGGGTGCAGAGAAATGGAACAAGTCCCTACCACCGCTAGGCCAAAACCTCAAGTGAACACCTTTTTTTAATTGGTAACACAGTATACTATGATGAGCTTATCCATGCGGCTGCACAATTTAAGTTAATGTTTTGTTTAGGAGCGCGGTGAAAATTGTATTTTTTTAAATTTTAAAAAATTTATTTTTTATTTTTTTTAAATGAAATTTTTTTATGTTTTGAATCGTTTTGATGTGTTGATGTCAAAAATAATTTTTAAAAATTAAAAAAATTTTATTTTAATATATTTTTAAATAAATAATATTTTAAACCGTCATCATTATTATAATTTCAAGAAGACTCTAAATATGATTCATTGATTTCTTTGTACAAGGAACCGGCTCGGCAATTGAATTGATCTGAAAAACATATGATTTAGACCCACAAGTTTCAAGTTTATTAAAAAATATATTAATACGGTATATCTCGGTTTATCTAATCAAATTTGTAATAATTTAATTTATTAAATTAAAATCAAATAAATTTATTCGAGTCAATACTTGTAAAAAAAAAATGTCACGGTTTTAATAAAAAAAATATAAATGGTTGACCTGGTAATTTCGGATCACTCATGCAAAAAATATATAAATATAAGGATTCAATATGAGAATTTTGAAAACTAGAAGCACTAACTAATTATTTCATTAAGTATTTAGGGACTAAATAAAAATAGTTCACAAGTCAACAGAAAACAGTAAAATCCTAGCTAGAAACTTTTAAACCTTCGCTTCTTCGTTTGAGGTTGTCTTGAGCAAAGCTGGTGGTTAAAAAAATAAGAAAAGAAGAAATGGTTATGTTGCCACTAAAAATTATCTTCTTACTCGCGATCTTCGGCGGCCTCACATTCCCACACACCTCCTCCTCCGCCACCACGTCAGCCGGAGGCGACGATGCTACCGTATGCATCATCGGCAGCGGAATTGGCGGCTCTTCAGTCGCCCACTTCCTCCGCCAATACACCACGAGCCACCATCCGAAAATCCTAATCTTCGAAAGACACGCCATCGTCGGCGGCCGGATGGCCACCGTTACAATCGGCGGCGACGCCTTCGAGGCCGGAGCTTCAATTCTCCACCCCAAAAACTACCACGCCTCGAACTATACTAATTTGCTAAATTTGACGGGGAAGAGACCATCCAGTTCAGACAGTTCAATTTCATTGGGGATTTGGGATGGCAATGGGTTTGTTGTTAAAACCCTAAATGTGAATTCAAATTGGGGGATTGTAAACAAGATTGTGTCTTTTTTTAATGGGATTTATTTGTTTATGAGATATGGGTTTTCACTTGTAAAAATGGAAGGGTTTGTTGATGAGACAGTGAATAAGTTTTTGAAGTATTATGAAGGAGTGGAAACAAGGCCTGTCTTTGAGAGTGTTGAGGAGATGTTGAAGTGGGCTGGTTTGTTTAATCTTACTGGAAAGAGTTTGAAGGAGGAGCTGGTTGATGGTGTTAAATTGGCTCCTTTGTTGATTAAAGAATTGGTCACTGTAAGGATTTCCTTCTTCCTCTACTTCTTTTTTCCCTCACTTTGGCCGATTGGCTTTGAATTCTTTTTGCAGTTTGTTTAGTTTAGTTTAGTTCGTGTGATTACAAAAGGGATTGGCTGGTGTAGTTGTGTGTGATTTCCTCCTTTGCTTTCTTTTTATGCAAAGACAAGAACACATAACGTAAATGTCAATTCATGCATAAAGAAGGAGATTAAAATACAGTGAATTGGACTACTAGAAATTATCGGAACAGTAGCGATGAGATCAAGTGCTCGTATTTTCATGTAGGTATCGAGTTTGTTTTTTGAATTGCCTCCCCTTTTTGTGTTTATATTGACTGCTTTCACTTGTTATTATAATTATTATTATTATATTATTAATATTAACATTAACAATTTACTAAACCAGATATGCCTTTTGCTGTGAAAACACTATTCACATACTCACATTTCAATCTTCACATACCTTTTTATTACTATTAACTATTTACCAAACCATGTGATTTGCTGTAGAAGAACTATTCACATACTCACATTTCACTGTTTCACATACCTTTCCATCCAAAACAACAAGATGGAAACCAGGCATGTGTTATCAATTTTGTGAAAACACTTTTCCGTCTTGATGTTTTTGGTGGAAAGGTATTTTGTGAGTTATCCAAATCGTAAAAATAAATGTTGCCCTTGCTTTATTAACTATTTACAAAACCAAATATGCGATTTGCTGTAGAAAACTATTCACATACTCACATTTCACTGTTTCACGTACCTTTCCACCCAAAACAACAAGATGGCAGGTATCTGTTATCCATTTTGTGAAAACAGTTTTCCATCTTCTTGTTCTTGGTGGAAAGGTATTTTTGTGAGTAATCCTAACTGTAAATATAAACGTTTCCCTTGCTTTCTTTTCTTTATTTTTTCTGCCTTTAACAACCATTCTCTCCTTTAAAAAGAAAAAAGGAGAGAAATGAGACAAATTATTTAGAACGGCAGTTTCCTGAACCTCTAGTTTGCTTGTCAGAAGCATAGATGTGCGTGCAGCAAGTAGAATCTCATTATGTGCAAGTACTATGGAAGATGTGGTGATGTCTTTAGATTCGCCAAGATGTGAAATTGACTCATAATTGGGTAGTTTAACTGAGTTCTGAAGATTTATTGACAACTTAGAATTCTGTTGGGTTTGCATGCAGGTCATTACACGAATTAATTATGGTCAAAGTGTCAACATCAGTGGACTTGCCGGAGCGGTTTCCTTGGCAGGATCTGGTGGTGGTTTATGGGCTGTTGAAGGAGGGAACTGGCAGATGGCTGCTGGACTAATTAATAGTTCAGATGTTGAACTGTATCTCCATGAAGAAATTGATTCCATCTCTTATCTTGGAGAATATTATGAGCTCAACTCCACGAAAGGAAATTCTTATTCATGTGAAGTTGCAGTGGTTGCTACACCACTAGATGAATCGAGTATTCAATTTTCACCTCCAGTTTCAGTTCCTGTGAGGCAATTACAGCACACACATGCAACTTTTGTGAGGGGCCTCGTAAATCCTGTAAGTATCATAGCAATTACAAATTTCACGCTCCTTTACGGCTTTCGGCTCACAAGTATATTCCTCCTCTATGGGTTGTTCTCTTGCCAGCCCTTCTTTCCTTCTATATGATAGTTTATACTTTATTCATTAAATTCTGGTGTTTGTCATGGACAAAGGTATATTTTGGCCTGAAAGCTGTTTCAGAAATTCCAGAACTGGTGGCCACAATAGAGGACCCTCGTCTTCCTTTCACAAGCATTTCAATTCTCAAGTGTTATAATGAGACAGATATGACATACAAAATATTCTCTCGTCAAGCAATGACTGATGCATTACTGGATAGCATCTTTAGGTAAAACTTTCAATTTACCTGAACTGTTTAATCCTTTCAATGGAAAATGAGGATCATAATAATTTCCTCAATGGTTACTGCGAAGTTTTTATTGTGCTATCCCCAGTCATAGTATGGTTGTATCTGGTTTCACGTGTGAACATTTTTTATAATTTTGGTGTGTGATTAAGACCTTTTTTCATGAGAACTGGGAATATTTAACTAAAATTGTGCAGATCTCCTGAATTAATGTTTACAGTCCATTCAAAGTCACCCCCAATTACTAAATTGTGTATTTTGATGCAAAAAACTTGATCTGTTCTGCACTGATTGATGTTTATTGCTGCTACTGGTAGTGTGAGGAAGGAGACCGTTCGAATAAACTGGGGCGCTTACCCTCATTACAAGGCTCCTGAAAGATTCGCACCCTTTATTTTGGATGGTAAGCATTTGTACTATGTGAACGCTTTTGAGAATGCAGCCAGCACCATGGAGACTAGTGCTGTTGCAGCTGAAAATATAGCTCGACTCATCCTGTCAAGATTTTTTGGCAAGGATTCCTCTTGTCCGTCAGATTTAAAGAGAACCTCCTGTTCAAGTGCAGAGGCGTTGCATTCAGATATGTGATTCGTATGGATGACACTGAGAATATAAGGGTTTTTTCTTTTCTTTTTTGTGAAATCAAGACCATGAAATATATGAACTTCTTGTATTATACAACAGAATTTCCTTGAAGCCATCAAAGCAGCTTATTGAATGTATAAATATACAAAGCAATGATACTGTGTACATGTTATTGATGAGTTATTTTATTTTAGTAGATATTTTGTTTGTTTTTCCTTTATTCAGGAAAGTTGCGTATTGATATGATTTTTTATAAACGATGACACCGTGCAGATAGGAAAATGGCAGCCATCTGGTTCACTAATTTTTATTTTCCCATAGATTTACAATTCTCAGTTCTCTCAAGTAAAAGCGTGTTGCTTAGATATCTTTACCCATCTCAAACTCACGCTATAAAGAAATGGATTTAGGCTTTTCACGCAAGGCATGGCGACTTTTTCAAAGGTTGGGTTAACCGGCCACCTAAATTTTCACACATTCAACATCAGCCTGGCCTGCCAAGTCGCTAACCGACCAAACATGCGGAGGAGGGCGTTGGCTGAAAATGGATTTCAAGCATGCGGCCTTGAAGCATCAAAATCTCTTCGCTGACAGACTGCGCAGCCTGAAACAATTATCGATATTTAGCTTGAATCCTGAGAATAATTTACCTCGGAGAGCTATTTGAAATGTCAAATTTCCTCTAGCGTGCTGTTCTGTTTTGCAAGCATTGAAAAGTGTTACAGATGTGAAAGATGCTAGGACTTCAATCGCTTGTTATTTTTATATGCAGCTTTTCGACTCTGTAATTGGGTGACCATCTCCTTGGCACCTTACCGAATTTTAACCAAACTATTTTGCTTGCCCACAAAAAGAAAAAAATTTACCGGACTAGCACCAATGATACCATCACAGTCATGTACAGTGTGTATATATGCATATTATGGGGATGAGAACAATTTACAGTAGATGAGAACATCAGGGAGTAAAGAAATTTCATTATCTAGGAGACTGAATTTATCCAAATACCAAATATGTTATCCACATGATAAATTTACAGTTATGGACAGGTCTTATGAGGATGATTGCAATAGCAAAAACAAACCAACATGATTGCAATTGCAAGTATTTATCAGGTTGAAAAGAATTCGTAAAGTACAAGCTTAGATTAAGGTCACCACGACATGAATCATATAGGATGGCCAGCAGCTCCATGAGACTGAAATATTGCTGTAAATGTTTTCCCTGATCATGCTGGCAATGGTTCCTCCAAAACTGCATTTTGAAAATTGTCAGGTTATTGAATTGCTTGTAGACACACACATGCACATATAGAGAGAGGGAGTGAGGGAAGGAGACGGAGAGACACTGACCTTTTCTCTTAGTGGGGACCTCAGCTGAAGAAATTTCAGCATCATCCACCAGCACAGGTGGTTTGGTTGGTACATCAGGAAGGTCCAACTTCTGCTCCTGTTCCTCAGACACAACTATAGTGGGCACTTCTGGCAAGTCTTGAACAGCCACCTAAACAAACAAAAGAAAGTTTATTTTTCAAATAAGAAGAATAAAAAGGGAAATCGAGGGACTTTCTCAAGATCGACAGAGTCAAGACCAAGAAAAAGCATGTGGTCTACCAACAGAAAGTAGTAATAAAATTTACCAGTGCATATACAGCCATAAAATAAGAAATATTATAGTACGGCAAAATCCAATTCATCTAATTGTTCTTCAACTATAAATCTTCCCCTCAATCTTCTATAAAATCCAAGGCAACAGACATATGAATCAACATGTGAAATGCAGAACCCATAGCTCCCAGTGCACTATGAGTTGAAATATCTTATGGGGATGGCTAAGCTGTGGTCATGGAAAAAGGGAGGAAAAACTACTGAAGAAAAGCTCATTTACATCCTGGAATGGCTGGATAGGTAAACAGAAAAGGAATAAAAGACCAAAAAATAACGTTTTCCCATATATTTAAGCAAATCTCAAATATTCCAGTACAAGTTTGCGTGTGATTGTCCAATAGTCACCATTTACCCAACAACTCAGTCCTAACAAAACCATGAAAGGTATGAGCGTACTAAATCCATCACATCTCATTTCTAGCATTCCCAATTTTTTTTTTCTGAAGCAACCAGAAGATATCATAGTGCACCATATCATAACCTAGCTGAACAACAAGAACTGGCCAGTCTAACAAGTAAAGGCTAAGTACATTGTAAACCATTAACTTTACCACTAAACTGAACAAAACCTCAAATCAAGCCTTAAATTAGAACTAAATGGGTTTTGCAGAATGAATAAAATGAATGGTTTAAACAGACATATAATGCAGGAGGCTGAACAAAACCTCAAATCAAGCCTTAAATTAGAACTAAATGAGTTTTGTAGAATGAATAAAATGAATGGTTTAAACTGACATATAATGCAGGAAGCAGTATTAGAAACATACAACAAATCTCGTAAGACAGTAGTGGTGTAAAAATTAATCATACCTGAGTTTCCAAGTCCTCAAATTCAGCTAAAATCTCCTCTTCATCTTCTGCTGATAGTTTTTCCCCCAGGATAGCATTAATTTCCTTCAGAACCATTAGAATTTTAATACATACGAAAAGGAAAAGGTATAGGGAAAAGGAAAACTTGAACAGAAGGAGTGACAAGTGGCAAAAGTTCATATTCTTCCCCATTAGAATGGTGCAAAATAAACACTACAAAGTCACTGTAGAAGCACATACAAGCATCAAGTTATGATCATTATAAATGCAGTACTAATGTAAGAACTTCTGCAAAGATGAAAGAGCATTTCTATTTTCTATATGCTATAAACATTATGTGATATTGCAAAAAGTTTATCTTAAGGAAATATTTTTAGACATACAACTCAATATTGAATTCCATTCCCGTGGTTCTAAATTACTGACAACTTCAGATCCATATACAGCACCTGTATGTTTTTATGTGTGTGCATGCATATACCATACACATACACAAGATATTTTATGTGTGTGTGTGTGTGTATCAGGGATTGATAATCCAACAAGATAAAATATCTAAACACAATGTCAAAGATAGTCCAGAGCTACACGAGGTTCAATATAAAACTCACATCTTGGTAAGCTTTAGCTTCAGCGGTATCATCCATTAGCTTCTGAACATCATCCAGATTGACCTCACTTTGTATCGCCTTGATTGCATCAGTACCTGACTTCAAACTCTCAAATACAGCTTTCTGCTTGCTGGCCAGCTCAATATCTGCCAACTGAACCAAAACGCATATTGTAGAACATCATATAACATATGAAACCAGACTACATTCTCGTGATTTTTACGCACTTGTTGTTCGACATTAATGAGCCACGTATCCACTTGCTTCAGCAATTCTTCTTGTGTTTTCTTCTTCTTCAACGCTAACAATGCCCTGTCCTTTCTCTTCTCACGAATCAAATCTTTAGCAGCTAGCTTTTCCGCTTCAATCACAGTTTCAAGCTGGAACATTTCAATCACAAAGCAAAGTAACAACCTCAAATAAGCGATCGCTTCCTCAAATTCAGCAGAAGAAAAATAACACATTTCATCAACAAGAAAACATCACAATCCTCCAGAACACACTTGTCCATTTCAAAATTTTAAAACTGACCCACTTCTATAAACCTAAAAAAACACATTCTCCTAAGCAGCGCATAGCAAAAAAAGTTTTAATTTTTTATAGTTTTTAATATAGCAAACCAACAACAAAAAATGGGTCTTAAAAGAACCAAGAAAAAATCCAAACTTTCCCTTACCCTTTTGTTGTTACATAATTTTACTGAGAAATAAACATTTAAGGCACCAAAAGACAGATATTTTATTTTCAAATTCCAGGGTAATCAAAATTTTGATTATAATTAACAAAAAAAACACGAAAACCCCATTAAATATAATATCCCAAAAAGTCATAAAATTGAATTAAAATAGAAAAAAGAAAGGGATCAACCTGTTGTTGATATTGGGCAAGCTTGCGTCTTTGAGTCTTGAGAGAGAGAATGGCTCGATCAACATCTGTTATCTTCGGTTTCTTCACAAATAAATTTCCCATTTATCAATCTGATTAGAGATTTAATCAGCACAACCTTTACAGGCTAATTAATTGAAGGTTTAAGTTGCGAAGAAGCAATTTGTTTTTTGATGCCCAAAAGTCCTGTTTCAGTTAAAGAGTCCAACAATTTTTTAAATTCTAAATTTTTATCTTTCTTGCTTTTTATTTTTCTTTTGATTCATGTATTAGTCCCTAGTTTTTCAATAACGTTTTAAGTTTGTCCCTCTAGCTTCAAAAACTTCATGGGATGTTTGCTAATTTTAATTTGTTATAAACGTTGTGATGTGTGATTGTGTGTGTTGTATTATATTTCATTACACTTTGTTGTAAAATTAAGGTCTCTAAAATTTAATAATCAACTACTATAATTTTGAAAAACCAATTTATTCTTTTTAAATTTTTAACTTCAGCATCAACTTCCTTATTCTCATCATCGATTCTCATCGATTTTGATGTGCAATTCTCATCGATTTTAATGGTTGATTCCATTCCACAAAGAAACTAGAATCATAAAAAATTTTAGTTTTAACATCATATTCATTTTAATAAAAAAATTGTCTCCTTCGCCTATATCTCTAAAACAAATTCTCGAAATTAGTTATGGATCCGTGATCATTATTTTCATGATCCTTTAATTTTGTCTTCTTCATCTATATTGATTGACAATATAATTCTTCAACTTATCATTACAATTTTTATCATCACTAATTGATAAGTCAATTCTATAATTTGTCTTTACATGTCTTACATAACCAGCTCATGAATATCTCTTTCTTGAGGGAGAATCTTTTCATCTCCTTCTACATAAGCACATCCTATTTTGTGATCCCTTTTCTCAGTCATGGCCATTCAACAACAAACAACAATTAACAATTAGGGTTCATTGCGCTTTAATACCAACTAATAAAGAAGAAACAACATAACAAAAATAACAATCTCAAAACAAAATATAATTACGCTGAATAGGATCACAACACCAAAAAAAACATAATTTTAAATTTTATTACTTGATATTTTCTCTAATAAAAACTCAACATTACATCTCTTATAGATTGCTTATAATTTTAAGTATTTTTTTGCATTAATTCCTTATTTAAATTTAAATTAATACCCTCTCTCTATTTTTTAAAATTGTTTAGCTCTTATGTTTTAAATAATAGTTTTTTTTTCATGTTTATAATATTTCAAAGGGATTATTGTAATTTATTTTTATATTTAATATAAATAAATTGTATTTACACAATGTACTTATCAAAATGAAAATAATTTCTTCTCGGTTAAATATTTGAATACTCGTATGTTTTTTATTTTAATATTTAATTAATATTAATATTTTTTTTAATTTATCGATTTGTATATATTTTTTAATTTATACATTCTTGTATTCGCTTGAAGGATAAGTTTTTCAACACCCCCACCTGCTTACTTTTCCTAGTCTCTTAGTTAGCCAGTAAAAAAGAGATGTTTCTCTTCGCACCTCAGATCAAATCAAGAGGCACTGTCACTGTCAAGCTGGCTTTACCTGATTTTGACCAGTTCATCCTCTTCCCTCGTTGGGAGCTAGATCATGTTAGAATCAATCAAAAGAGATAGGCCATGGCATTACAGTTATTAATTTTTTTTAAAAAAAATTAGGATACAATAAACAGTATTTGTAATATTAATATTTATTTTATTGTATTAAAAATTAACTTGAAATCATATATTAAATTACGTAACCACTATTCGTGCGAACATCACAATCATTTTTTATTTTAAATTTTTTATCATCTATTTTTATGAAGCCAGCATTTTTCTTTCTCATAAAAAAAAAAATCCACAATTCATCCCTCTTCAAAGGAAAAAAAACCCGATTTTTGCAGCACCAACTTCCCAAAAAAAAAAAAAGGGGGCAAATTTGGAGACTTTGAACACACGATCCTCACATAAATGGAAGGTAACTGAATCTAAGAGCCAGGTGTATCCTCTCTTACAATTCCCCAACAGAAACGGCAAATAAAACCAAAAGCAAAACAAAAACCAGCAACAATGCGTTCGATGGTTTTCCAAATTTTGCATTTACACCTCCCAATCTTTCACAACATTTTTCACTATCCAACACACACCTTTTCTGGGTTTCTCTTTTTCTCTCCTCTAATCCACTAATCAGTCAACCCCACCTCCAAAGATCACATCTTTGTTGTTTACACCATTCCCATGACATAAAAAGTCTCAAACTTTGGAATTATCCATTCATTCATGGAGGTTGGTAATACCAAACAGGGTGATACTGGTAGTCCTCCTAGGCAAAGGTTCTGCATTGAACTCAATCCTGGAGAGACAACAATAGTGTCATGGAAGAAGCTTTTGAAAGATGCAGCAGCAAACAAGGCAAGCTCGTCTCAGTCTCAGAATCAAACTACTACTGCTATTGATGCTGTTGTGGAGCCTGCTTCTGTGGATACTGACCGGCAAGAGGCTCAGTTTTCTCTGGTGAGATATTATTGAGAGCCCATTTATGTAAATTGTTTGTTTTGTTGTAATTCTATCTGGGTTTATGTTATAGTTTATGTTTTTATCTGTTTTTTTAATTGAATATCATGTTTTATTAAGTGTTTGCTGTAATATTTGATGCTGTATTTGAGATAATCAAATGCAAGTTCTACATGTGATAATTTCAACTTGTTTCTGCGTTCAACTTTATGTTGGGAAGAAGAATTATTTTATGTAACAAAATCTTTGATGAATGGAAAGAAAGTAAATAACTTGATTATTTGAGAATGTTTATGTCAATTTTGCTGATTTACTAGTATCTGCTTTGGATTTAATAGCCTTCAGTTACTTTTAAATTATAATTAGTTTGCTGTTTCTATGCAGTTATATTCATAGGAGATCCATAATGGTTTGTTTCTTATTAACTTTATGAATAACTAAATTTAGGTGCTGTTTTTCCCCCATCATTTTGATTTCATGTATGTATTAAGTACCATGTCAGCTGTCTCCATTTGTTGATATATGTATTCATCCATGGTAACTATGGTTGGAGTTGTAAACTTCCATTTCTAATGTTGGAATCATTGTTTGAATTCCATATCTATTATCCTCCTTTGTCACAAATCATGTAAATTCCGATATGTTCTTGCCTTTCTGGCATCTAAGAGCTTTATCGTATATAAACTCAATAATTAGCTTTAACCTTCCTTTCCAATGTCCTTCCATGGGGACGTCTAAATTAGTTTAAAATATTCCCAAGTATTTTTCAGTGTAGGATGATAGCTTCCTACTTTCAGGTTTGTCGTGTGGCTTGTTCTTCCAACAGTATCACAAGAGGAAAGCTTAATTCCAAGACCTTGTATGATGTCACTATATGACTAACAGATCCTATTTAATGCTTCAGGCATTATCTTTTATCATTATTTTTCCATGAAGCACTCAGTTAAATGTTTTATTCTGATTTTCTTTTCATCCCTCAATGGCTATTGGCAATTATCTAGATTGTTTTTTGTCACTTTGACATGATTTCATTTTGGCTCTGTTCGGGCTTAACCAAAATAAAATGAAGGGTTTGATCAAGCAACTCTCATTTTGAAAAATTACATAATAGCAAACACATACTTTTCTCCTATGTTTATAAACTGTGTTCTTTTCTTTGCTTTCTTTTTTCCTGAAACACTCTTTTCTGGTTCCTTTTCTCCTACGTTTGTTTTCAACACAAAATGATAATCTAGTATAAGTGAAGTGGCAAGCTTATGACTTCTCTATGAACATATGATTTTTAGGCGGTGAATAATTTTATGCTGTGTAAACTCCAATACGAAATCCTCCCAAAAACAAAGAGGTAAAAGAAACTAAAACAAGAGAGCTCTCAAGTCTATTCTATACTAGAAAAAGACATGAAAATGTTCTTATCTCAGCTAATATTATGAAAGGTAATTTTTTTCCTGAAAGATTTTTAAGATTACAAACACTAATTGTACCAAATCGTTTTATCTCAACTTGGATGAAAAGATAATTGCTTGTCCTGAAAGTTTTTCAGATTACTCGCATCAACTATGCAAAATTTTTGCAAACAATGCTTAGATCTATAAATCTTTTCATCCTTTCCTTTTCCAAGACCCTCAAACCACATCAAACTGCAACTCCAAAATTACCCTTGCATCTCCTTTTTCAATATTTTGCTTTTGAGTCTACACAAGTTGTTGAATCGTCTACATCTTGGTTGCCTCGCAATTAGAAATTAGTAAATAATATGTTTTAGTGAATGTGATACATTCCCACTTCAATCCTTGACTTACAAACAAATATGTAATTGTTAGATAATAATATAAATCATATCCTGGGACTTCACCTAACAGTTTAAGCTATTGAGTTGAGATGGTTCTTTGACATGATATCAGAGCCTTGATGATCAAGTGGTCACGAGTTCGAATCTCATCATCCCCATTTATTTAATAAAAATTAAACACAAGGTAGTGTAAGCCTGTGCAAGTTTCAAGCCCAAAGGGATTTCACTTGAGGGGGTGTGTTAGGGAATAATATAAATCATATCCTGGGAACTCATCTAACAGCTTAAGCTATTGGGTTGAGATGGTTCTTTGACAGTAATTGTCCTCTTTGTTTCCTAATCTTCTCAAAGAGCTTATCTTTTATTGTTGGTCCATGGAATTGTGCAATCAAAATTACACTAGCCATATTAAAGTGGTGTTATGCTTCTCATGTGCTTTTTCTAGCAAAGGTTGTTTTCAGCACAAACTTGTCATTTGGTTTAAAAAAATGCATATGATTTCCTATGGAGTTCAAAAATCTTGAATTTTTTTTTCCTTTATAGCCCTGCAAGCTCATTTTTAGGATGAAATTATCTACTTTAGCATTAGCACAAAGAATCCATACATGATACACAATAGAGTTTACATTGGGTGTCAAACTATCGTACCCTCCTCTTTTTTCCGGGCTCAGGACCAACTAAGCTGAGCCAAGATAAAACGAGGGAAGGGTGATCAAAATGGTCCTCCATCCAGTGTATGTCACCAAGAGGCCTTAGTTCGGAGAAGTGATAAGTCGACATTGAAAGGAAGAAGCATGGAAGACGAAGATCTAAAATAACTTGTAGGGATGTGGTATTGAAGGATCCAAGTCTCTTGATATTGAGGTGAATTTGGTTAATGATCGAGCTGAATGGCACAAAAGGATCTGATCCAAAGTAGTTTGAGATTAAGGCGTGGTTGTTGTTGTGGCATTAGAACGATGAAATCTAGATCTTTTAGCTCAAATTGAGATTACACTAAAATTCATAAGTACGGAGTTTACGAGATAAGAGGTTTGTATATACTAAAATGTTTCTTAATTTTTTTATCTAGATAGGTTAAAATACTACATAAAAAAGGGAAGATGTGATTAATGGAGAGGGAAATGGGATTTGTGTTCAACAAGAATACAAGGTGTTCAATACACGCATACATGTGTGCTTACACTTAAACTTGTAATGTGAAGCATATAAATTTATTTGCAAACAATAAAATTATCCATAAATAGCTAAGCAATTCTTCAAGTAAGAATAAACTTTGAATTTATGAAGACCACAACCATGTATAACAAATCCATAACAAAACTATAAAAAAATAGGCAATGTGTATGTTGTAGGCATTAGGAATGTGTCGATGCTAGCACACTCGTCAATGTTGATGTTAGCATATTGCTTGCATTTTGTTGATGTGTCGACTGTCATTTCAACAATATTGCTAACATGGACAATGATTGGTGTGTTGACATATACAAGTCACTAAGCTCAATAGTTGACTCATTATCCTAATGGTATCGTCAAGTCCCAAGCCTTGACATTTATAGTTTCATTTCTTAATTTGCTCACATCTTGAGTAGCTGATTAGGAAACACCATATACCTTTCCTGGTAGTTCCACACTTGAATGGACATGAATGCGGTGTTTGTAAGTGCTAGAAACATTAAGCTTTTAGTTTGATAAGCAATTTCTACTTAACTCTTATAAACCTTAGTTGCAAGTTGAAGTTGAGTTTCTTTTGGTGAATGGAAGTTGTTATAAGAGCCCTGAAGGTTTTTTGACAAGAAGTATGTAGCTTGACTTATTGTCCTTAATGACTTTTTATATTTATTTTGCACACTTGTGCATGTTTTTGTGTGTGTGTGTGTGTGTGTGTGTGTTGGGGGGAGGGGGGGGGGGGGGGTTTGGGGGTTTTCTTCCAATTTGCAATGGATTTTTGTTATTGGTAAATATTTTCTTGTTCATTAAGTGTACAAATAATGACTATTCTCTTTTTAACTTTCAATTATTAAATGGATATGGGATGTTATGCCCTTTGTTCTAATTTTTTCATATCCATTGCATTTCTAAATTTGTGAAGTAAGAAACTTAAAAAATAGATGATTTATATCTGTCAAAAAAGTAAAAGCTTACATAAGATTGAATTACATATTAAATCATCTTAGATTACCTAAATTCAATGATGCAGCTGGCAAAGTAAGGTTTGAAATCTGCTAGCAGCAAGTCTCCCCAAACTGGCTTGCTCAATGGAGTAATTGTCACTGATGTTATGATTTTTGTTACTCTCCTTTTAAGACATCCATAAGCTATCATGAAAATATATGGATATGAAACTATATGACACTGTTGTAGATGAATGATCTGGTGCATATTGCTATATTCAGAAGAACCCGTCATGTATCAATACCTTAGTAAAAGAATATCATTTAGGAAAGTCTGGTTACAGATAGGAAATTGTTGGAGATTTCTCATGGTTAACATTGCATTAAATGTGGATTTATATGGCATGCAGAATTCTATGATAGGAAAGAGTGCAATATCTCACTAATGCTGTATGTATGGAGTATTAAAAGAAGATATGGCGGCATGAAAATATTCTAGGATATTATGCTATGCAGAATGGTAGAATGTGTGCATGCTTGTGCATGTGCACATTGCTAACATAATTATTTGTTCTTTTGTAAAGAGTCAATCCTTATAGACAGGGAAACAGTTGGGAAACTGGCGATGATGTAAGTTCGTTTCACAAAACTGCACACAGGTCTAATTCTACAAATATTTTTTGCATGTGTTGTGTGAGTTATCTAACATACTTATTTGTTTATTTATAAAGGGTCATAATTATAGACTGAAACAGTTGTTGAGCTTGATGGTGTAAGTTTAACATAATTTATTTACCTGTTCTCATAATGTTCAAAATATTTCGAGGTAGAAATGGCTGTTGTATTAGTTTGCTATTGATAAAACCTTTCTCATATTATTGTTATAAACTATTATTGTGCTGACATAATTGCAGAAATGTACAAGCTAGTGTCAGATCTTTCTCATCGGCAGAAACCTGTCATCTCCTCAAAATGTATAAAATGCCAAAATAAAAAGAAGTGACTAACAAAAAACTTCATCTTCATTGTTATAGATTTTTATCCAAAAAAAAAAGTGATTAACCTTAGATTTTATCTGTAGTTGTAGATTTAACTCGCGTCCCGTTTTCAAATTAATTTCATCTTATAGAAGGATAATTATGAAATACTGGAGCAATATGTGCATTTGGACGAGTAGCACTCTCAACTGTGCTCCAAGTATATTACTGCATAGAAGACTGCTTATTGTAGGAAAATAGTGATGCTTGTTGTTTTAATTCATTAGCTGGGAAGTAAACATCATATCCATATGCACTTTGTTATCCTTCTCCAGGAGTTTACTATGTTGCATGTTTGGCTTTATGGATGCGCTATTGTCTGTTATGTCATCTCCCGAATTGCATCTTTCTCGCTTTCTTTTCAATCTACTTCTGCTGAAACTTATTGAAATCACTATTCATGATACCTTTTGTTGTGCTTCAAAATTTCAGGGCCAGCCCACTGAATCTGTATCAAAAAATGCACCTTCTTCAAATCATCTTGGTTCTGTTATTGAGAAAATAGAGGGGCTCTACGTGGTATGTAAAGTTCTTTGCACTTCGTCTCTGTTCTTTGGTGATAATGTAACACAGATTGATGACGAGGTTCTGATATTCATTGCTTTTATTTGGTTGAAACATTTATTAGATGCTCTTCACTTTAATTTCTGGAGTTTCTTAATATATGTGCACCAGAAAGATTACATTCCACATATAGCATTCTAATTATTAACAAGCCAACAAAGATCCCTTGAAACTGATTTTTTATCCATACAGCTTTAGGATCGGATATGGCCTAATTTCATCATCTTTTCCTTTTAGTTTGATTGTCCAAGCATTCCAAGCCTGGCTCATCTCCTGTACAAGTGAATAAAATTTTTTCTTTTAGTTTTGAAATTGTTTTCTCTTATTAATTAGCGGAATCAAAACATCTTTAGAGTTATTTCCCTTTCCTTCTATATCTTAAGATTAATTACTGTTCAGACCAGCTGAACAGTTTTGTGTTTATTTGCAGATAATCTTATTACTATATGGCTAATTAGTCCTGATCATTTTTGGCCACTTGGTCTAGTATTATAGCTCCAACTACTCAACCAAGACTCAAGCTTTGGTAGCAGCACACTGTTAACCCATTATATGACTAATTAATAAAACAGCAAGAATAATATGGCCACATGTATCAAATCTATCTTTTTCCATGTTATTTTCAAGGTCCAAGCATTATAGTTTTAGACAGGTGAATCACAAGTGCAACCTGGACTGTTTATATTCACCTTTCAGATAAATGCAGTTTTCTTTTTTTCTCTGCAACTTATTCTTGGTAACAGAAAAAAAAAATGAAAAATAAAATAGAATAGAATACTGCTTTGCTAACTTAGCTTGCTATAGCCAGTCCCAAGCATGGATAAAGGAGGGGGGTTGTGGTAGGTTAACAGCCAACGTAGAAGAATTTTCACATCTTATGTATAACTTGTGCTTGGTACTGCCAATGCCTGAGAATCTTATGTGATGCCATGTTTTGACAATTTACTTTTTTAGGGTAATCAGTGAAGCGATGAGGAAGAACTTGATGGTGTTCCTGATAAAGTTCAGTATGACACTGATGATTCTTTCATAGATGATACTGAACTGGTTGGTAACATGGCTATAAATTTTTTAATGATGATGGTAACTACAATATGAGTCTAATATTGATAGTGAATGAAATATCACCATCATCAATATTTTGGTGTCATTGTGTTAACTTGGTTATAGAAATGACTGGCAAAGAGCTTCAGTAAAAAACAGTCAGTATTATTTCTTTTACTGAGTTGGTTTCCACGTAGATGTAGTGACTTTAGCTGGGTCTTTTGCTTTAAACGTCGATATGTTCAGCTCATGACTAAGACCAGTCTTTTGCACTGTAAAATACATGCCACAATGATTCAGATAAGCTCTATGATGCAGTTGAGGGAAAAACCACTTTGGTCCTGCTATGTGTTAGTTTGTAATAATCAGTAATTTAGAAATTTTGTTCTTATTTATGAAATTTCTTGTTTAGGTTATTTAGAATTTATTGGAATTAGGGTTTTGTTATGGCTGTTTTTCTTATTGAAGCTTTTTAATCCCTGTATAAAGCACCTTCTACACCTCGTATTCCAGGGGCAGCTATTTTGGTGATTGACTTGATATTGAAATTTGCCATATTTTAGATATTGCATTTTCCTATTGGATGCTAGGTCTAGTTTGTTCACACTGGATTTCTAACGTTTCTCTTTATATTCCAGAGTTGTTCCATTGTAAACTTGTCCAACACCACTAGTCCATGATTTTTTCTCACTGGTGTCATATTATTCCAGTTGCTTTTCCCCTGAAAACATTTCTATCGTGGAAAAAGTTGGTTGTTAATTATTCCTGTGACATTATAGTCCTTTCTGGTAACTTGTTATAATGTTGTCCATGACATTTCACAGGATGAGTATTTTGAAATTGATGGGTCAACTACCGAACATGATGGATTCTTTGTGAATAAGGGAAAATTAGAACACATGTGAGTTCTTGTAAACTCTTCTTGTTCACCTGTCTTTTGGTAGTTCTGTCTTTTTCATTCCTTTTCTGTCTCAGTGCAATTGGGATCCCATGATGATGCATTGCTAAAGTTTTGATAATTAGTTTGAAAGATTTAAACTAGTATGGTCTATTCAAATATTTGGTTTTTGCTTCAAAATAATTCAGTTCTTTGCCTTGCTTTAAGCATTTTTTTTTAAAATGATTGATTATTTTGATATTCACTGGCTATGTGTAGTTCCTAGAACATAGATATATAATGGATATGGGCATGCACTTAATGTCTATGAAATTTGATTGTGTAAAGGGTACCTATTAATTGTGAATATATGAAAATGTGGAATGTATCACCGAAGAAGCTTTTGTGGTTAAGGAATTAGAGTATCTTCTTAGTTCATGTTGAAGGAATGTGGAGGATTTGTCTACTATATGAGCAAGGTATTTTTGGATTTTTTGAATTACAATTAATTACATATTGAATCATCCATTGATATAAGATGCCAAAATATGGGTTTGGGTTGTCAAAATGGTTTGGATGCCTCTCTCAATGGAGGATCTTTTTTCATTAAATAGTCAAATATTAACATAATTACACCCTACAATCGCTCTTGAATCATAATTATAATCTCTCTAAAAAGGTAACTATATACCTATCAATCAATCTCCTAAATCAAAGCTCCTCAGATCAAGTAATTGCATATCAATCAATCTTCCAAAATCAAGATATTATAACTACCATCCTCCTCAAATTGATGTCGGTGGTTGGATTACGAAGCATCAATTGTCAACCATGAATTAATGTTGATGACAAGATAAAGCCTTGGTAAACACATCAGTTGTTTGAAACTTTGGGGAAATGTAAGGGAGATTAATCACATATTGGTTAAGTGCTTCATGAATAGAATGACATTCTATTTCAATGTGCTTGGTGCGCTCATGAAATACCAGATTGTTAGCAATATGAATAACACTAGTGTTATGAGTATGAAGAGGAACAGGAGTTAGTTGAGGAATACCATGTTCTCCTAAAAAACCTCAAAGCCAAACAATCTCATAGCATGATATTCAGACTCGGTTAAGGATTTAGAAACTTGATCCTGCATCTTACTCTTTCAATAAATAAGAGCATCACTAAGAAACATGCACCAACAAACAACTGAATGATAAGTATCAGGATAACCAACCCATCCGCATCGCTAAAACCTATCAAGTGTAAAGAAGTCCTAGTAGGAAAAAATAACATGCGACTAGATGTACCCTTGAGATAATGAAGGATACGTTGTACAACAACCAAGTAAGAATGACAAAGGTCTTGTATAAACTGACTAACTTGTTGTATAACAAAAAAATATATCAAGTTGAGCAATTGTCAAATATTTCAAACTCCCTACTAGTTGTTGATACGATGAGGGATCATATAATAGCTTACCATTATCTTGTTGTAGCTTTAAGCTGACCTCTATTGGTGTAAGGACCAAGTTATTGAATTGAAGACCGACTAAGGTGAGAAACTCTTAAATATACTTGTGTTGATGCAAAAATATGATAATCAAATAGTGGTGTATCAAAAGACAAAAAATATTGCAAGGTACTAAGATCTTTCATATGAAATGAAGTGTTAAAATGCGTTTGTAGTTGTTCAATCAATTGAGAAACAATATCATCTACATATATAAGAAGTGCAACAATCCCGGTAGGAGTCATTAAGAGAAAGAGATGAGTTAAACTGATTTTGAATAAAATTAAAATCAAGAGTAGAGTGAAACTTCTCAAATTAAGCATGTGGAGCCTGCTTCAATCCACCGCTTTAAATGACAAACCTCAGGAAAGGAGTGAGTGAACATGCCAAGTAGAGGAGTCATATGTAGATCTCTTCTTTGATGTCTCCATGCAGAAATGCATTCTTCACATCCATCTGTTGGATTAACTACCCTTTCAAGGCACCAATAGCACATTCTAGTGTGAGTAGTGGTTATCTTGGCCACAAGTGCAAATATTTCCTTATAATCAAGCCCATACTCTTGTTGATTTCCAAGAGCCACCAGACACGAGCTTTATGGTATAAACCCAACCAAAAAGCTTGACGTTATCAAAACAAGGAACAATATCCCAAGTGTGATTGTCCTAGAAAGCCATAAGCTCTTCTTATATATCTTGCTTTCATCATGCATGAATAGAAGCCTAAGAGTAAGACTTAGGTACAATAGTAGCATTAAAAGTAGCTTGAAGAGCTATTTGAGAGAACCCATACCTATTTAGAGGATGTAAAATCTGAGATGACTGATAAGTTTAGCTAGGACAAGATCAAGTTTTGGGGCTAGGTCAAGCAATGGGATCGATGCATGACGTCTCGGACACACAAATACTGACTTAAAACATTCAATAGAACTCAACACATCATCAAGATTAGAAAGCAAAACTGAAGAGGAATCCTAAGTAGAAGGCTAAAGAAATATTGATTTTCAACAAGGACTAATTCTCACTTTTGGAATACCGGTGTTGGAATCAAAAGGATGGTAAACAATAAATGAGAATTTGGCTTCTTTTTCTTAATTATGTTTGAAATAGGCCTAGAGGTCAACACTCGCACTTAATGGGCGTTGTGGGATCGTGCTGATCCAGCCTAGATTTACTTATCATGTTGAAAGGGAAAAGAATATGAAAATAGATTCTCATTAATTCTTAATACGACATCTAAGAAAAAATCTTAATTAAGATGAGTTGATTTTGAGTTATGAGAAAAATACGAACCACACCAAATTAAGGAATAGTAGACCACAAAAATCAATATTTATATTTGAACCACCCCAAATTAAAGAATGTTAAAAACACGAAAATCAAAGTTGACTCGTTTACCCTTAATGCGACATCCAAGAAAAAACCTAATTAGGATTTACAATTACCAGGCCAACTTTGAGTTAAGAGAAAAATAACAAGAATATAAAGACATACATTGCATTAACATTTTCAATACAATATCCTTTACCTTTAATGTGATGTTTGATGAGAAACCCAAATAAGATTTATATTTCTAGATCGATTTTGAGTTACGAGAAAAGAAAAATATAAACCAATCGTTATGCAAAATCAAAAACACTTGAACAAATTCACATAATTGATCAAACTAAACACATATTCAATACAATTCAAAAAAATCAATAACATATTTGAAATTATTGGAGAAATAATCAATTGCTTTAAGGGTTTGAAAGTGACCTTCATGAGTTGCTAACGTTGATTGGAAAGTGCTAGAGTTTGGCTGGACACCAGTGGCGCGTGGTTGTCATGTTTTTTTTTTTTTTTTGGAGATGAGCTAGGCAGTGTCAGTGCGTGTCATATTTGGGTGAATTTCTATCGGGTTTATGGCAATAATAAGGGAGTGGTTTTGACTTTTGTGGGGGTTCGATTTTGGCAAGAAGAAGGCAAATTGGGGCTTCGACTTTTAGAGAAGACGAGGACAGTTGATTTGGCTAAATGGCAACGGGGAGAGGTTGTTGTTTTTGGTAAGGGGGCTATATGGTATGGCTGCGTGTTGACTAGCGTGTAGAAAGGTAATTCGGGTTTCAGGAATGTTTGGTTTACAATGACAAGTGGATGATCAAAGATGTTTCGGTAGCAGGGGGTGTTGGGTTTGATCTGGTTGGGCTATGGTCGCGGGCTTGAGAGTAAATTGTTTTGTTTGGGTATGGCTAGTTTTTTTTTTTGTTTTTCTTGGGTAATCTCTTCTTTTTTCTTTTCTTGGGTATCTCTCCTCTCTATGTAGTTTCTCTGTGATTTCTCTTTCATGATTTTTTCCATCTGTCTGGTGTTGGTCTATTTAGAGGTCATTCCCTATTTATCCTTTCCATCTCTTCTTACCACTTATGCCTTTTATTTTTAACTCGCTATCTCTTGATTTCCTTTTTTTTCCCTATCATGTAGTTGTGGAAAAAGAATTAAACTTCTTTTTTGATTTTGGTCCCTCTTTTCTTTTTTATCTATCGTTTCACTCCTTAATCTTTTCTCTCTCTTTTTTTAATTTTTTTAAAATATTGGGACAGGTGGTCAAAAATAGGTTACGACAAGTTTATCAAAAACTGATCTTTTTAGCTCTCATGATGAACAACTTCTAGTGCTATTAAGGTCTCATTAGAAATGGTAGAATGAACTAACCCAAAATGATAAATTAAGAAATTCAAAATAGAATTGTTCAATAAAAAGATTACCTTAGTGATAGTCGTCAATTTCTAACTTCTATTGAAACTTTTGAACATCATTATTTTGAGAATAAATGCGCTGAAGATAAGTCTACACCTCCATTGCAATAGAAAATGATTGAACATTATTCACCACATGTAGTTCAATAGATCCAAGTGCCCAAGAGATAATACAAGCATCCTTGCTCTTTCAAGAATCAATCTCATTGGGATTAGTGGGAGCATTAGATGATCCTTTTATGTGACCCTATAATTCTGTCATTCACAAACATCTTGAATTGAAACTCTCAAGTGAAGTAATTCTTTCTATCAAAACAAACAATAAAATTTTGTTCTCCATGATAAATCAGAAGAAGAGAACTAAATTAGTGGAAAAATAGACATTGATGTGAAAAAGAACTTTAAACTGCCAAGAATGGGAACTTCCAAAATACCCAACTATGTTGGTAACGTCCAGCCAAAACATAATCTCTTTACCCCCAGAAATTGCCTATAGCCCAAACCCATGGAGTCTTAAGAGAGAAACCTAAGAAATATATCCCACAACTTGACCCAAAGAGTTCAGCAGAACTTATAATTTATGCTATGATACCATGTAAAAATAGTACTATTGATTGCATACCAATCAATCTCTCTAGATCAAGCTCCCTAAATCAAGTAATTGCATACCAATCGATCTCTCTAATCAAGCTCTTTAAATCAAGTAATTGCGTATCAATCAATCAATCTATCTAAATCAATATATCACAGCTCCACCTTTACATAAACCAACTATAATTTTTTTTTTAGTGGTAATCTGTCACATATAAACATAATAACAGAACACAACTCCGGTGTCTTCCTTCTGCAATTTTCAGTCAGCGGTAATGTCAAAATATGCTTTGTCAACTCATCACTCGCGCCAATGTATGTGTAGAAGTTTTCCTTAGGTCTGAACCTCTCCCTTGTAACCATAAAGAAAGGAAAAGAAAAAACTCATCACCAGTATTCTCGTAGAAAACTCAACTCTTCCTTTCAGCTATGCATGAGAGATGGACGAGAAACACCAACCTGACTGGTGAACATGTGCACACTTATTTTACTGCTTAGGATATGGAGAAGACGAAGAGCAACATCCTGGTTAAGGCATGAATTGAGTTGAATATTATACTTGTATGTTCTGGATTGTAGAATAATAGTGACACCTTTTCCTGTAATTGGAAGATCTTGAACAAAGATGGCCACAGAAAATTTGGGTGTCTAGGTATAAAGGTAAGGACATTCATCATTAATATAGGTACAAGAGATTACGATGGGTGGTGGAGGAGCATACACTTGCATGTGAAGAATACATTTATAGTTCACTAACTGATTTTTATAGTTACTGCCATTCTGTTCTTTCTCGTCTTTGGCCAAATAGCATGTCATCGTACTTCAAGTAGTTTCTTCATTTGAACATTGATCTGATTTTCTTTTATCTGCAATGCCAGGAACAAACCGATCTCATCCACTCACTGCCAGCCAAAGAAAAGAAGGAATAATATACAAAAAGCTAAAGAAGAGAAGGATGATGATCATGTAAGAAATAAACATGCAAAATTAGGTCATGCAAGTATGGATATTGCTACAAGGAATAAACCTCTGGTTGAACCATTTCCAACCAACTCTCAGAGTTTAGCTGCTGATGGTGAACATCATCATGATGGGAAACTGCATTCATTGACTTATCCCGTAGGATCTTCTGACAAAAAGCCTGCTGCTCTTGATATAAGATCTGAAAATTCATCTTATTCAGGAATAACAAACAGGGATGAGTACATCTCCTGCACAAGACTGAATAACACTGAAAAACAGATGAATGGAGTCCTCCAGCCTGTGAATTTGGGTAGAAGTGTGAAAGATACAGGTGAATTATCTGTAGTTGCATATGAAAAGAATCAAGAAAACTATGCTCCCAGCCAACTTGGGCTGCAATCGAAAAGATTAGCTAGTAAAACCAGCAATACATCCTCTTCCAAATTTTCTCAAAGAAACAAGAAAGGAAGACATGAACTGCCTGACCTGAATCTTCCTCAGTATCCAGTGCAAGCTGAAAAGGTAATAAGTTCTGATATTCACCAGAAATCCCAGCACAAAAGTATCCATCAAACTTGTTTTGCTTTCCCTTGCAGCTGACGGGTGATTTCTTTTGAAAACGTTATTTGGTGATTTGTCTGCTGAATACTGGTCACTAGCAGGATAGTTCTTGGCTTTTAATCATATAAGAAACAACATTATTAGTTAATTTGTTGCTGTTTAATCTACTATAGTTTGCATAAGAAACCCTTCAAAGTTTCAATTTTTGCTGTGAACACAGTACTCAGAGTGATGTTTTATTTTCAGAAAACATTGATTTATATGATTGATGCCTGTCAATTATCCTTTTTTTGTTGCATTGGAGATTACTAATACAATTATAGCTGGTGAAATAGTAAAATCATTGGTCTTTCTTCTCAGGATACGTAGTTATCCTTTTCACTACCCAGCTCGGGGTGTATCTTTAATTGGATCATGCACTATAAGATGGCTTTGTTTTGGTTTGCAGACAGTCTACTTGATAAGAGGGCATGAAACTCAGTATGCATGAGTTCTCAATTGCATAAAAATTATGGATCCTTTCTCCCTCACCCCTTGTGTGTGCACGTGCTTGTTGTGTATTTGCAATATATGATATGAATTTCATTGAGATTAAACTCATTTTTATTTTATTTTGGCAGAAAACTGCCATCATACTTCCAAAGGATGTTTCTAGCTTGCAGCTTAAGGGTAGTACGCTTGAAAGGGCCATCAGGGATTTAGAGAAAGTGGTTGCAGAATGTGAGTAACCCAATTTTGCAAGCAAATTTGGTCTTATACAATGAGAAAATTTGAAGATATCTTTAATAAATGATCATTATTTTCCAGTCCAAAGATATAAAAATCTTTATTTACAGCTAGACCGCGGAATATTGAAGTTCAGGATACTGATGCCTCATCCACAGCTATCAAAAGAAGATTGCCTTCTGAAGTGAAGCAGAAGCTTGCTAAAGTTGCCAAGCTAGCGGTACAGAAATCATTTTCCAATTTTTTCTCATGTGGAACTTTACACTCTCTCTCTTTATCTCTCACAGACAGAACATGTGTAAGATCTTGAACTTAATTTTCTCTGGTAACTGCAGCAGTCAAGCCAAGGAAAAATATCAGAGGAATTAATCAATCGCCTTATGAGTATTCTTGGGCATTTAATTCAGCTCAGGACACTGAAGGTATTCGGTTTCATTACAATTGGATTAATAGTTAATCGTAAACACACTAGAGGTTTTCATGATCAATATAGTTCACTGTAAGTACCAGTGTTGATTATCTTGGATCAGCCTCAGATGGAATAGTGATTATTTAATCCTGGAAAATTATACGTTGTAATTGACAGATATTCTAATGCTCTTCTTTAATCTGATTCCATGCACATAAACTGATTTCCCCTTCCTCTTCACCCTTCCTCCAAATTGTTTTTGTACAGAAAAATCTGAGAGAAATGGTTGAAATGGAACCAACAGCAAAGCAAGAGAAAGCTGACAGATTCCAGCTTATTAGAAGGGAGGTCATGGAGATGATAGAACTGCAGGTTTCCAATATGCTCAAGTGTTCATTTCCAATTTAAATAAAGCTCATTTTCATTAAAACATTATGTAATTGAGATTTCAATCGATGTGTGTATGTTAGCAATGCATCAAGAAGACTAGTATTTGCTACTTTGTCTCTGTAACAGTTGATGGGCTTCTAATAAATTTGTTTTATTCCTCTCAACATAATCTGGAAAAGTAAACTGAAAACAGTGTCATCTTGTACACTAATTGGCAGTGTAACCGAATGTTGTTTAGTATAGTGGAGAGAGGAAATGATCATCATTTTTTTCTTTATTGGATTATTTTGCATTCCAGTAAGGTGCATCTACAATCACAACACATTTTCATTGTTCCCCTTTTTGCATGAATGACTTGTGTAGAAAGCAACAGTTTAGTAGTTTAAACTTTTTGCTAGTGATGTTCCAAAGGACATATTATTGCGTGCTTTACTGTTGCTATGTATGATAAAGCAGGCATCTAAAAGAGAGAAAGCAGGTGGTGACTTTCAGAAAGCAATTATTGATGAAGAAAAAGGAGCTATGGATGAGAAGGATGTTATGGACAATAAGATGGAAGATAAGATATGTGATCTTTATGAGCTATTTGTTCAGGTATAACTACGCCATTATTTTACTTTGCTTCTTGTGGCAAAATTTGATAGTTGTACTATGTTCTTGATGTTACCCCTTAATGTTTTCTAGGGGATGGATGAAGACAAAGGTCCACATATCAGAAAGTTGTATGTTGAGGTACTCACTGTAGCCCTTCTTTTTGTTTTTAATCTCACGTAAAAAGTTTATCTTATTATTGCTTTTTATCTGGTTTATGTTAGCCATGCCTGAGAGTTTATAATTTTATAGTACTGTGCCTGCTCAGTTACGGAATGCAAATTTCATCTTTATAAAGACAACTTTTTGTAGAGATTGAGAACCATGATTAAATTTTTTTTTGGAAACAGTGACAATCTAAAGAGAATACTATAAATGAAGAAGAAAAATATATTTAGTGCATATGATCAGTCTGTTAACTCTTTATTTTATTCCATTCAGCTTGCGGAACTGTGGCCTGATGGATCTATGGACAACCATGGGATAAAAAATGCTATTTATAGGGCAAAGGAGCGTAGAAAAACATTCTACAATAATGAGAAGGCAAGAACGCGCTTCTTCTTTCTACTACTACTACTACTCCTTCTGCTGCTGCTACTACTACTATTATTATTGATAATTTCTTCTTTCTCTTCTTACAACACTCAATAACGATGATTTATGTTAAAGGCTGTTCATATTTTGAACAATCACTTTCCAAAAATATGTTCATAATTTCACAATTCTTGTCTTAATTTTCTTTCCTTGGAGAAAGTGAAAGAAGATATGGTGAGAAGTGTATTAATTCACAGTTTAAAAACCAGATGAGAAAATAAAGAAATATGTTCTGAATATGAGATCACTGTCATTTGAAACTTGTAGGGTTTCTGCTTTTCCTTGCAGTAGAACTACTTATGAACCAAATCTCTCTGACCAAAGTCACAGCATGTATAGGTTTGAATAGGTAGATACCAAATCTTCTTTCACTAATGGTGACATGAGCTTTATATTATTAAATGGTGGAAAAAGCTTCCCAATTTCTGAAGCCAATTTTCCCAAAGAATTATTTGAGTTTTGCTAAAACATCCACCTGAATTTTTAGACATGTTTTTTTCAACATCTTTATGTTCACGGTGTTCAGATGTTTGGCTTTTTAGATAATAGTTAATCAGCACCATCACCATCACTGAAATCACAGGCCATTTGGAGTCTTGTTAGCCATTATATGATGTAAACCTCGGTTCTAATTCTATTGTCTCGGGCATTGGATGCAATCCCCGCTGAATTAGCTTGATAACGAACTCTTTACTCAAACATAATTAACGATTATATAGATAATTGAGGTGAAATAACTGTGATGTGTTGTACTTGTCTGGAAGTCATTGCATAGTACAATGATTGAAGTCTTCAGTTTGAGAGCAGCCGCTTTATGCCAGGTGCATTTATTAGATCACTACACTATTGTGGACCTTCTAAAATATAGGCTCTTTGGAAGGAGCATGTGAAGGAATTCCTCACTTTATCTTTTCTTCTATTATTTTTTATCCTGATGAAGTGGCTGAATACAAGACTCTATCTCCTATTCCTTGTATTTGCAAGCCATGAACTTTTACCAGTCAATTAAACAATGACTCTTTCTCTCCCTGTCTCTGTCTCATTAGAATACATTATTTATATTTGGTGATTGCTTTGATTGGGTTCAGGTCCAAGAAAAAGCAAGGTTGGAAGAGGTGTCCAAATGCTGGAAGGATATTAATGTTGGTGGGAAAGCAACTTCAGTTGCTCAAGCAAAACGTGCACAAGAAGGACACAGCACCCCAGCAGCCATCACTCAGTACCTCTCTGGACCTGCAAAACCTCTTCCTCCATTCCTAAAAGGCCGTAATGATGATTCTCCTAAACAAGAGAAGCTTGAGAAAATGACATTTCCTATGTTGAAAGAACAAATGAAGCAGCAAAGGAGGGAGTTTAATCGTGGATTAAAAAAATCTTCTCCAAAAGTGGACAAGGAATCTCACATGTCCCACAAGCAGGAGGTTGAGCAGCAAGATGGCTTGAAACACCATCTGACCACCTCTTCTTCAAGCTTGGGACAGCAGAACTGACCAATGGATCCAGTTGGAGGTTCACAGCTTGACTGTGCATCAAAGAACTTTATCAGTGATCTTTTCTCATAATTTGTGCCTGTCCTCTTCCAGACTAGGCATTTTGCATAGTAATAAGTAGGGAATATAGTTATCCTGCTATTTAGTTAAGTTATGCTAAGATAGAAATAGCAGAAAACTAATACTAACGGCAGATTAGGCAACTAATATTAATACCCAGTTGGTATTTTGAGAACTTCGCAGGAAGAGGAATCTTTGTTTAAGCACCTTTATGAAATAATAATATCAGTCCATAAAACTCTATACGCTTGTCTGATCTGGGAAGTTTGGCAGCTGTAGGAAATAATAATAATAGTTAATCAATGGTAATTCTTGATGGTTTGTAACAATAGAATGCTTGGCTACATCTTTAAGCAGAATGTGCTCCTTTGTACCCTGGATTGTGATCCTAGGATAAGTTTTTGCTTTCTTTTTATGCATAGCTTGGAAGTGCAGAATGTGAACCTAAAATCTCCTTTTTGGAGGAAGGTGAGGCTATTTGCAGACATTGAATAGTCACTAAAGGTGTTTCGCACAGCGCTCGAATCATTCAGAATGATACAAGTTATTACCATGAACTTTGGAGGCAAGTACAGGAGTATAGACCGATGATCTTGAGAAAAACTTTTCTTCTGTTTCTGAACATGATTGATTTTGGATTTTGCGAAGGAGGTAAAGCAAATATGTATACTGCGTAGCCAATCAAAGTTTCTACTCTACTGTTGGTTTGCTTTTTCTTGATTCCTTTCCTGCAGGAATTCGTGCTTCTTTTTTTAGCTTCAAGCTACGGCTCCTTCATGTATGGAATGCTTCTTTCTTGCGAGGGACTAATTATTTTGCGTAATAAAGAGTGATGCATGGTGACATTGCCTCTCTTAGGAGGAAACCATAAAAAAAATAAAAAAGAGAAAATTACAATGACTTTCCTAAGATATTATAAAATTGCAGTAATTAATTAAAATTTTGAAAATATTACAAAATTTTGAAAATATTAAAAAATATTAAGGTTACTTTGGATATAAAAAGGGATTTTTGTAATATTCATTTAAATTTGAGTAGAGTTTTTGTAATATCTTCAAAGTTTCAGGTTGTCAAGGTAAATTCATGATATCTCAAGGGTTTTTTATTTTAATTAATCCAAAAATATGGTAGTGTTATTTTAATTATATTATTTTTTATAGTGACTAATGTGACTTTATTTTTTAGCATATTTATTTGATTAATCAAACTACATAATTTTAAAAACCAAATAGCTACATGAAAATATTTTCTAGTAAAATGATTTAAATATAAAATCAAGAAGCTCAAAAGCTAAAATTGGGCTAAAAGATTTTTTATCAACACAAAATTAAAAGCACAACAAAAACTCACTAATTTACTCCAGCCGCACCCTCACCTAAATACCGATAATAATTGTTTTTAAAATATTTTTTAAAACTATATATTAAAAAAATAATTTTTAATATAGTATATAAAAAGCATAAAAAAAATAATTTTTTTTTAAAATTTAATTTTTATAAAACATGGGGTTTGGATTCCAGACAGCACCGTGAAAGACCAACCGAACCAAAAGAAAGCCAAGAGACGATCAAAACTGTCGTAGTAGTGTGGTGGTCCTGTATTTTTTTTTCCTGCTCTGTAAGAGGCACACACACAGAGAGAAGAAATGTCCGGAAGAGGAGGAAAGAGAGCAGCAGCAGCAAGGGAGGAGGAAGGAAGTGGGGCTGATGACAACTATGCTCAACAACCACCGGCCAAGAAACCCACCAAGGCTGACAACTCATCCTCTGATAACTCTGATGAAATTGTTGTTTGTGAGGTAGGTTCCTACCCGTTTGATGTATTTGTTCTATGTGTTGAGGGTTTTGAAAATGACTGTGGGTTACTTTTGTTTTGTGTAGATAGGGAGGAATAGGAGAGTGACAGTCAGGAACTGGAGAGGAAAGATTAATGTCGATATTCGTGAGTTTTATCCCAAAGATGGCAACCTTCTCCCTGGCAAAAAAGGTATCTTTTTAGATGTGTTTGTATGTTTTGTTTGTTTGTTGATAGTGTTTTTATGATGTGGGTTTTTTATTTTAGGGTTTAAAGATCAGATGTTGTTTACTCATTTTGGGGTTTTGTTTGGTTTTACTTGGAAAAGAAAAGGAGTAAACGTTTTGACTGTGAGGTATATCTAGGTTTTGAAGTGAAAGATAGTGTCAATGAAGTGGAGGGAAAAGAAACTAGGTTAGTTTGATTTAGCTTTCATAGCATTGTTGTTTAGTTCATGAAAGAGAAGACCGTTGAGATTGAGAGAAGGTATGTTGTTGTAGTGCGCAACTATTCTTTTTTTGTCCTTGCAAATGTATGAATCAGTTTTCGAACTGAATCTAACAATTTCTGTAGAAATGGATGTGAATGTGCAATCGTTGTTGAGATGGAAATGATCGGAAGCAATAGAGTAGCCATTCCTGTATATTTAGGCAAGCATAAAGATGGCAAGTAATTTGGAAAGGTTGGGAGGAGTTTTTTTTTTCCCTTTTGTGATCTTGAAGCGGGTAAAAATGCATAGTGCACCTTCCTAGCATGATGCTGGTGTTACAATACTTGTCTTGAGTCTCAGTTCCTAAACCTCTGACATGGTTGAGGCTAAGGATAAAGTGCTTGTTGTGAGTTCTTGTTTACATCCCAATGATGAGGGTATTTCTTGAAATGCTGTCTTCTTTATTACAGTATAGAACATAGATAATCTTGGGCCATGATTTGCATCCTGCCTAGACAGGCCCATATGATCCATGCCACTGGTTTGATGGAAGTGGCAATGATCTTAAGTGTTTTTTTGAAATATAAAGCCAGTCAGCAAATTGCATTGACCTTTTCCTCTCCAAGTATTGAGGGGAAAGCACAATGTTTGATGATCGTATATGGGCATGTGTGGAAAGCTTTTTTCCCCTTCTCTTGGAAGATGAGCTACTTCATGATTGTCGGAGAAACAAAACAGGGTGGGTGAATGCAGACACATGCCTAGGTGAATTGAGTCTTTCTTTCCATTAAAATTGGAATAGGTCAACGCAATCATTGTTTTTTGATAAATTGGTTAATTTTAGTATGGAATAGGGAAAGGACTCAACTATTAGGGTGAATGAAGCTACAAAGTCACCAGCATTCAAGTTTTCAATAACATTTTCATTTCAGTGCTGAACTCTGCTGACATATTTCATAAGAACCAGAATAAAAAAAAAGCCTACTTGTCATATCTGCAGGGCGATTATACTGTGAAAGTCTTACGTGTCTGTTTCTATTTCCATTTTTCTGTGTAATTAGAGACTTGAAACTGTTTTTAGTTTATGAAACTGAATTGAACTTTTTTGTTTTTATTGATGCTGTTTGTGATCTCTTATGTTGATTTTCTGGCTAGCTTTTTTCCTTCAGGAGCCTTAAAAATTTGAACTTTTTAATTGTAATTGAAAATTGTTGTTCTGATAAGGGGAAAGCATGTTTGATGAAGTGCTAGGTTAGTGGTGGTGGTACTAGGCTCATTTATCATGAGCAGAGGAATATTTTTCATGCTGGTATATGCATGCCTAGGTAATTGTTGCCCTTTGTTTTCATATCTCCCTTGGAGATCTTACCAGTTTGGAATTAAGACATCATCTGCTTAGCATGCATAAAGTGTTTTTCTTTTTCTGCAAAGTCCAAACAGTAGAATTGAGTTTGGCTTGGACGTCAAAGCACTTGGGTCAGGGAGTGGGAAAAGGGTATTTATTTATTTTCTTTGTTCTCTTTTCTATTTTTGTGCCTTCTAACATTGCATGCTTGTATTTTTATTCCAGGTATTACCTTATCATTGGATCAGGTACATGTCTCAAACTTTATGCTTTTTTGCGATGGTTATGGATTCAGAAGCGATGTTAGTCATTATGACTTAATTTTGTTCATTTGCAGTGGAACATGCTCCGTGATCATGTGGAAGAAATTGACAAGGCTCTTGGTCATTCTTAGGGCATCATAGGACATGAGTAGTTCTGTTGATTTTGCTAATGAATGGTAGTCTCAAGGATACTAGGATGTTTGGTCTTGGTCTTGGTCTTGGTCTTGGTTTCTAGAAAACTGGAATGGTGTAGGTGGGCATGCTTTCTTCTTTTGGATTTGGTTGGGGATGGTTGAATATCTTGTCTTGTGTATAAATGGTATCTTGGGAACCCCTAGCAATGCAGCACAATTACTGGCATAGTAATGTTAGTGCAAACAAACCTTTTGTTCAGAGGATTTGACTAGCAGGATGGTTTAATGGCTTAAACTTTCTATTCCACCCTTCCTCTTGTTTTAGTTTAAATGGCATTGTGAGTTGATGAAGTTACTCCATTTAAAATGATGCATATTGCTTTCTTGGTTTTGGTATTTTGTTTCTTTTGAAAGAAGAGTAACTGTGAGAATTAATATCATCAACTCAAGTGTTACTACAAGAATAATAACTTGAACACTTGATTGAATAGATAAAATCATCTTGTAGGTTCCTATGATCTGTTTGTCAGTTGATTCTGAACATGGTGAAAAATGATTTCCCACTACTGATGGATTACAGAAAAGTTGAGTGGCTCGTACTGTGCAAGCGAAGTTGAAAGTAGAAAAGATGAAAGTCTTGCAAAGTTCTCTCTTGAATAGTTTTCTAGGTCTGCCAAAGAAAAAGAGAAAAAAACACAACGAAAATAGATGAAAAAAATGCTTCCAAAAATAGCAAAGGATGAAAGTCTCTGCCCTGTCTAACGGGCTACCTTTCCTTCCCCTCCAAAAGGGGAGATGAAATAGCCCTAAATTCACTATCCTCTTGGTTTAATGGAGTGTAGACCTAGTTTATGATAGTAGATATGCTAAGATTTTTGACGATTTAAATGTAATTCTATATATTTAACCTTATGCATGGAATACATACTAAATGTTCATTTTAAACTCCTTTACAAATTTATGTTCTTCGCCTTGTTAATTTTTTTGCATGCAATATAAATTAAACAACAGTATCATCTAATAACTTTTGTCCAACTGATGTAACTGCACTCGCTTTCTTCGTCCAGACACTGAAGAAAAATTATGGTCTTGGTGGGCTAGGGAAGCCATTTTTCTTTCATTCCATCTGCTTTCAGATCAGACGAAAACAGCATGATGCTCTCTGTCACTATCTGAATTTTGGATCCTAAGGTTCTGTTAGGGTTTGCGCCTCAATAATTATGAGAGAATCAATCGGCATAGGTTGATGTGTTTTTCTTTAACTAGGTATACAAACTGTTATATACACATAAACTAACCACTTTTTATTAATATGGAGTTTTTGATAAGTATCCCGATATCTAGATATAACATGTATTCACATATATGTATGTATATCAAATCAAATGAATAATATACCGAATATAATTAAATTAATAGAATGTGAATACAAATTCAAGAAACAGATGAGTACTTGAAAAATAAATTAACATATATAGATATTTAATAACGTTATCTATACTCATCATATAATTAACATACATAAATTATTTATATTACACGCAATTAAAAATTATCTCAATCACATGAAAAACAGAGGCAAAACTAGAGGCCACCGATGATCATTAGGACTTATAACAAATACAGAAAAATACTCAAAAATAACTCGAAGCAAATAACATAAAAGATTATCACTCTAAGATTAGAAACCAAAACGTAATTATAAAATCAAAATAGATCCACCTAATTGATCTCGAATATTTTTCAGACTGACCAAACCTAAAATAATTGATTAACCCCCACTGCTCGGTCAACTAAAACCATTAGGTCAACCGGTCGACTAGTTCAGACTAACAGATCAACCAGTTAATCGGGTTTTCAAAAATCTTAATTTGTCAATCTTTTAAAATTACAAATCCTTAAATTCAACTTGTTCTTCAAAAAATCATAACTCTAGTCCTCGTATCAGTTCATTCTAAATCAAACTAACATTCTAAAACATCAATTAAACATCTTAAATCATCCACTTATCAAATCAACATATTAAATATCATAAAATCCCAAAACACTTTTTTAATCCACAAAATATCAAAATCACCCTATAGCATGCTTCTTATGAATCGATTCAGGTTGTCCTTAACCCACATGTTATCATATCCATCTACCGATTATTCACCCTTTCAAAATCTATTGAAGATATGATGTTTAATCACCATTCGAAAACAACAGAGGAAGTCATGATACTTGTTTCTTCAAACCATTCTTAAAACCCAAAAGCTTAAGTTTAGATAGAGTTAAACTCTTCGTATGTTTGAGAGAAAAATTACGGCAGGGAAGGGAAAATAAATTCTCTGGCAAAAAACTTTTCTTTAAATACATAGATTAGATTACATTAGGTTGAGTTCTTGAATTTGGGTTAGACTTGGGTTTAAGTTTGCGTCCGATGGCCAAAACATGGACATTACACTCTCCCATTTGCCCTAGTCATCTCCCTCACGTAGTTACCTGTTTCTTTCAACAGGCAGCCTTGTCAAACAAGAAACACTACTTTTGGCCACCATTTTCAGTCAAATTAGCTGTAAAGATTTAATAATCCTAATTATAGGTTGACAGATTTATTGATCCTAACTATAGGGTGTATATTCATCTTTCAATCAACCAACTATAGTTGGATAATGGATTTTGTTTTGCGGGATAAGATGGACAAACTTCTAATGTCAAATATTGTGTTTCCTTGGCATTTCCAAAATGCTCTCAAAAAGGAAGGAAAAAAAAAATTTCTTGACCATGAGGCTATTTTCTTTGTCAAAAGAAATTAAGATTAGGACTGGACATGAGTGTGGAAAAGGAGTTGCTTTAAATTCTCAACAATAGTTCAGAGTAATTCACATTTTAGCTAGCCTAAGCCGGTGCCAGGATGATAGATTTGTTGAGGGATAGACCTTAAAAACTTGCCCAGATTTCGTTGCGATTTCTACCGTTGTTGGCCTTAATTTCCGTCTGAAGCAAGTACTCATGCAACTTGCCATTTCTGCAGCTTACGATTCCCTTCTTCTTTTGCCAGGATCGTGGGACAACATTAGTAATGCAATGTGAGATTTAACAAAACTTCAGAGATCTGTTTTTCCAAGCCATTTACCCTCGGATTCCTGATATATTTTAATACAAGAAAGACAGCCACTTTGCAGTTGGATATTCAGATATTTGTGTTAAGCACCAAACCCTGCAACAAAACCCAGCTGGATTTGAGTTGAGGATGGTTTGGCGTGGTCTCGAAACAAGCATGCAGGTTTTCGTATTTGCTGCAGTGTTTCAAAATAGACCTGAAAAGGTAGCCATATCCTGAGTGATGTAGCTTATTGAATGAAATTTTATATTTTTCAGTGACGAGAGAGCAGATCAAACCCAACCTCTAGGAAGGAAGGGTATAAGCTCGTTGGCAATAATTTTCTCTGTTAGTGAAAGCTTTGCTTGGACTAATGGAATTATGTGTAAAAATGCTGCACTGACCATGAAACATATTGGTTCTCTGAAAATCTTTGTTTGAGTGAATGCTTTGAAGCTATAATTTAACATGGAAGTAAGTCTATTATACATGATATTTCTTTTAAGTGAAGGATAATTATATCAAAATAAATGAATTCAGGATCTATGTAAAGAACTGTACGGGATAAAACTACATGTTGAAATTCTCAACTATGCTTCCACAATGGACATGGAAAATATAATGTATCTGATATAGATCCATAAAAGGGCTCAGATCAGGGAGATAACTGGTAACTAACTTTACAGGTTAAGCTTCTACTGGCAGGGAAAGTTCTAGCCATAAGAATGCTTGTGTCATGTAGCCATTTCCATATATTACAACAAACCTTACTCGATCTTCCAGGCGTAAAGGAAAAGGCAGAATTCCGGTGTTGCTGAGACACTCCTGGTTGAAAAATACATACTCCCATCACTGGTATCACTCTGGGCACCATAACTGCTGCTATCCCTGTCATCTTCTGATTCTGAAACCCCTGGTTTGAATATGAACAAGCCATGGCCAGTCCCAGGGGCAGTAAACAGCCAATCATGGACATCCCAGAACACTTGAACTGGTTGCCTGCTCAACATCACAGTTTGGTTCCCTCTGAATTTCCACTGTAAATTCCGAACATGAATCATGATGATTCCATCCATGCTAATCCACATTTCAGGATCTCTTGGCCCTCCTGTAGAACTCTCTACAATAATATCATGCTCATGTTTCTTTTCGTCGAATTTAGCTCTGGTTGAGAAGGTTTTCTTGTGAAATACGTGTTCCTTTTTCAAATATAAGATAGCCTCAACAAGTGGTGGTCTTGCATTCGCTCTCTTATAAGCCTTTTTCTTGTAATCTCCCAACGATAATACAATCTCTTCGTCTGAAACTACAGCAACATAATAATCACTAGCCGGCTCAGGACTCCCAGCAAATTTAGCTGATCGGAAATCCCAATGTAAATCTACTTGGCACCCTTCAAGCTCGAAGGACTTACTCCCTTTTTTGCTCCAGAAAAGCCAAGGCTTAAGGTCAATCTTGCAATTGCAACAAACTTCACCTTCAAGGTTATTGATAATGAGGTTGAGGGTGTGATTCATATGGTTCTTGCACCAAAAAACCGTGAGGTTACGCCAATAACCTGCAACATAAGCCTGGTAGGCGCACGTGACGGTATTCTGAGGCGTTGTACTTGTCAATGGATCATATGGTATTTTTTCTGGTACAGATGATAAGGAAGCTCCCACTGAGAAGTTTCTAAATGGATATTGGAAAGACATTGTTCGAAGAAACTCAAATGAGAGTGAAACTACAATTTCAAAGGCATAAGAACGAACAATAATGCAAGATAAATTGCGATCCCATTCTATCCTGCCCTACAAACATATTTCTGGCTCCTTGGGATAAACACAGAAAATTGTTGTCCATATCATGAACAAACTGTTACGTGCATGTTACCTTATCAGAGAGCTTTCATAAGAATTGATCAATGGTTCCGACAGTGGCAAGATTGGATATTTTGTCGAAGAAACTGGTGGTAAAAAATGTTACATGTTACCTCTAGCACAATCACCGGTTTCTGATATGCTGCAAAAGAACCTGAAAATGCAGCCAAAATGGGGTGGTCCTGCAGGAAATGGGATGCAGAAAATTTTCTGTTTGTTGGGTTGAAGAAGGATAAGGAAAGATGGTGACATGGAAAGCTTTTAGAACATTTCTCCAGCTAGAGGCTGTAATCAAAAGGCAGCCCCAAAATAGGAGAACTACTTGCAGAAATTGTCACTATCCATTAGTCCTTAATGTTTACTATATATACACATGTTAACGTACACAGATTTTCATGTTTTGGTATCTCTTACTTCACTAATCACATAATTACCCTTGAAAGTTCTGTTATTTTTGGAATATGAGAAGATAAAGAGGAAAGGAGAGGTCCTGCTTTTTTGGGCTACAAAAGCTGGAGGCTTTTATAAGCCAATGATGAATATGTGGGGGATTTATGACACCAGACCTCTACTGTTTTGTAGGGATTATAACCAACAAGATTTGGAATAATAAACAATGAACAAGCTGAAAGTCACACCTTATAAATCTACAGAACATAAAATCAGGCTGCATAAACCAAACATAAGGAAAACTGTTAGGCTGCAAAAGCTAAGTTCTATCATGGTGCTTTCCAAGAAGTTCTTAGCTATTAGTTCCACATCAGATACTGAATTTGGATTCCATTAATTGGCCCATAATAACAGCAGAGCCTCCTTTGATCCTTGCGAGACTTTAGCCCATGGCATTCCATCAAGTAGACAAGTAAGGTTCCATTAGAGTGCCAATTCTGAAGCTAATGGGGCAGAATTGGAATCAGTTGTTATGCAAGAAATAGGGCGTCTTATTGGTGTTGACCATAGTGATCATCCAAAAAGCACTCATGGCTAGCATCGATTCCCTTCGGGACTGGGAAAAGGGATTAGCGTTGAGATGATATTCAAGCTTTTGTATGGATAGCATTAATGGGAGAAAAACTCAGAAATAAGATCGAAATTGGGATTTAATACAAGCATGAACAACAAATCAAGCATTTCTCATAAGATTTGTGTGATCCACCAAGAATAATTTCATAGAATTTGCACGTTTAGAAACTCCTGTGTATAGCAGAATCGACGTCCCTCCCCACTGCATTTTCTCTCTCTGCATCTTTTGATAAATATTTTTTATTTTTTTTTGCTTCTACCATAAAATAAATGGAAAACAAACTTCAATTGCACCAGCGACTAGGATAAACTCCGACTTTGTATTTCAGCGCATCATATTTGTTCCCCTTTTCTTCTTTTGTAGCATCGCATAGGCAATATCACTAAAGAAGAATAGTGCATTCTCATAGCGCAAGTGTATGCAAAAGAAGAAAAGGCAACAAAGGTGATGCTCGCAATATAAAGTTGGAGTCGGTGTTTCTATCTTAATCCTGGTGCATTTAGAGTTTGCATTCCACTTCTTGCAAGAACCATCTCGGCTTTCTATCTCAGGGGGTGACCATGCCTCTCATTTTTGCCAGATCCGTGCACATTGCAATAGCACTTCCATTCATCACCATGGCATTGCTACCAGATGGACATCTTTTAGGTCTAATCAATAAAATTATCTTCAAGCTTTTATTCTGCTGTTTATGAAAGCATGAACAAAGGGACTTGGTTCATTAACAGTTAAAGAAAGCACCGTGCATTTTCCATGGTTTTCCCCAAGTAGTCCATCCCGACAAATCCAGTTATCCTTGGAACTACAGTTCAAATATGCAAAACCCAGTAACACTCTCTTGCCCACAATTCAAATAATTTTGATACCAACTTCTCTTAAGGAATCAATCACAGCTTTCACCTTTCCATGGTATTTCTGATTTCTGTTCAGGAAAACAGTAACAGCAGGTATATCCTTGAGCAGCAGGCGCTCTCCTAGTATCTTCCCAATCTTGGCAGCAGCTGCCACATCTCGGGTATTTTCCATGGTTGATCTCAGGGCCTTCTCCTGTGAGCTTGCAGCAGATGCTACTGTGGCTGTTGGTGAGTGGGTCACTTGGGCATTCACATACTGGTTTGTGAAATGCATCTTCAGAACATAGGGCTTCAGAAACTGAGTAACTCTGGGTGCCCTAACTGGGGGTGGAATAACCATCTGTATCTGTAAATTAAAAGCCGATAAAATCATAGGTACAGGAACAAAAAGGTCATAAATCATTCATAAATAAACCTAATGGTTTTATGAGAAGAAAAGGACACAACTCTTGTACCCAGTATTTAAATAAAATCCCAGCCAGTGTGGTAGAATGAAATGCAAGAATCAAAATTGTGTAAAAGGATAAGAAGGCTTATTAGGCAAACAAATATGTTGCCTGAGCCAGAGAACATCAACTGTTCAAATGATGGATACCATATGTTCTAAGCTAAAAGGGCAACATCCACATCATACGTGGAGATATCCAGCTACAATGATTCAGCTGGATGGCCTAAAAAAATCATTTGAAGTACATACAACTACTTTAAGTGTAGTATAGACATGCCGGTTCCAACTTCCATAAACCCATAGAGTGAGAAACTGTATGGCATTAAACCTAATTTCTCCACGTTCTTCCTATAACATATTCACATGCATTGCTCCAATCCTCAATCAGTAGAGCACTTCAATTTCCCTTTTGCACTTGTTAAACAATACCATCATGCTAATAAATTACTTGTCATCTTTCATTTCTATTGAACCATCAAGTAAGGACTAACTTTGTCTGTTGCGTGAATCAATACACAACACAGCAATACAGCATAAACATGTTGAATGAAGGAGAACAGAAAGTAGATGGATTGGTAAAACATTTCACTTTAGAAAGTTAGAGACTTTTGAAGCTACAACCAGTACAATAAATCAGTCAGGCCAATTGTCTTTCTTTATTAGAAAGACGCAAGCACACACAAATTCAGTTCATAAACTGTATTTATAGGAAACACATACTATTGAAAGCAGCAGCTTGCAACTACCATGTGATAAACAGGTCAAAGCTAAACAAATCCACAAAGCTCTAAATAAACATATGCAAAGAGACTCGCAGAGAAACAGGAAAAGCAGCACAAGCTAAAATCCAGTAGAGAGAAGCTTCTCCAAAGATCAAATAGGTCAATTAACTATTCCTAAGTGATTCACTTAATGTTCTTGTAGATCACGCTTAATCTCCATCTTTTTCTTCTCTTAAATACCTTCTACTGAACAAGTATGCCAAAAAAGACAAAAGTTTGCGCATTGGAACAAACCCATTGAAAAACAGAGAGTGCCAGACTGGTTAACAAACTACCACCGTCTTGTGAAGCATAAGGACAACCTTAAAGATGTGACTTGAGTCAGACTTGTGTAATTAAGAAAAGTATCATGAGCTAAGCTTTACTGTACACAGTCAAAGAAGAGATAGAATACCCACTTGAATTATCCAGGTCAGAAATTGCAGGATAATTCCTCTTCTAAAAGAAAAGACCATAAGCTATTTATACATTCAAACAAATAACCATTATGCTCTAGCAACAAACTTTTTTCCACTGCCAAAATAAAATGTGTACTCTCCACTAAAGTAAACTCGGACTGTATCATCAAGAGGATTTCAAGCAATTGATGACAATGGATGGTTTTGGGCCTCTTCCTCCCCCCCAAGAAAAGTGGGGAAGGACTCATTAGAACATGTCGATGGAATGTCATACATCTCATGGTTAAGAATCAATCGAAACAGTCACAGTTTTTGCAGGTTGAACTAAAAAGTAAGACTTGCAAGTGCAAATCATCCTTAAAACAATAACGGGCGTCTTACAACAATAAACACAAACTTAATGACCAAAAAATTCCAACATTATCAGCAACCAAAAAACCTAAAACATCATCAAATTCATTGCTGATCAAACAACCAATGCAATGGAGAGACAATAACTTCATCGCAAGTCACATCAAATAAAATGGAAGTTTTGTAATCTCATATTGCAGTTGCATAGAGTGTTTATAGTTCTACTACAAGGAAGGAAACCAACATAAAAGTACACAAATAAAGCAGAAACCTTTACACGCCCAAATCATTAAAAAAAAAAAACACACATATGAGACCATCTATGCTCAGGAACAAAATCCCAAAGAATAAAAAACTAAAATTTTCAAACAAATTGAAGAAAACTCTTGAAACCCATTTCATTTCGAAGCAATAAAGCGATTCTAAGCCATGAAAACAAGAACCCATTTCACTTAATGATGGTACCTTTGCTGATATCTTAATAACGGAAGCCAGTAAACACTTAATAAAAGTTAAACTTACAGTTATAGAATGAAAACCTTATGAGCAGAGAAGAAGAAAAGGAAGGTGATACCAAAGGAGACAAGAGAGCTTGTGCTGTTTTGCAGAGACTATGGAGGCTAGTTGATTACGGCTGTTGTCGAAGGGAAGGGAAATGCCCCTACTAAGCAACTGGTCTGGGAGCATGGTTTTAAAACCCAACCCGGCCTGGTGGGTATCAGACCGGATTTAAAAAAAAAAAAACAAATATATATTAAAAAAATCAGATTTTATATATAATAAAAATAATATTGTATCAGATTTTAGTTGGGCTTTATAGGTACTAAATGAATTCTCTTTTCTTTTCTTTTTTTCTCATTGGTAAGAGATATTGTAAATTAATTTATATATGAATCGAAATTAAATTTTCTTTCAATATTTTTTAAGGGCAATTATGCCCCCCTCTCTCTCTCTCTCTCTAACAATAAAACTTACTACAATTAGAATTCACCGCATTTTATAACTTTTATATAATTTTACTTAATGTTGTTAAATCTAACTTGGATTAACTTATTAGACAAGTTTATCTAGATTAATCAACAAGTTTTTATCAATCATAGATTAATCTGATTTTTTTTATTAAATTAATTTTTTATATTTTTTTTATAAAACTTAATTTAAATCAAGTTTTGGATCGATTTATTAAGTGGATCGATTTAAGTTTCTTAACTATTGATTAGCATAAGAAAACATCTAATGAATTTCTAATTATATTATTAAAAAATAAATAAATTAAATTACATATATAAAATAACATTCAAGTAAGAAATTTCTTTGATTTTCAAAACAATTTGTCATAGAAAATTTTCTATCAACAATTTAGCCTAAAAAGAAAGAAAAAATAGCTTTAATCAGCAAATCTCAGTGACGAAAATTTGAAGGACAAAGTACATGAACAACAAAAAAAGTGATAAACTAGAAGAACATAAATCAGTTACAAGTTAGTCTTGTTGCCCGAGCTTTGCTTTGGATACGGATTTATAGTGTCGATGAAGTTCTTGTAAATAGAAAAAATAATTTAAAAAAGAAAATAAGTGTAAATTCATAATATGATCTCATTTTATTTTGAAGCTACGGTATTTTATATTAATATGGTCAGCCCATTAAACTTATTAAATGCATCTTGAATCTAGTTGGGTTAAATAATTTTATTTCAGAAATTATTAAAAAAAAAAATTATATACACATAGAAAAATAATTGAATAATATTTTAAGCAAAAAAAAATTGATATATATATATTAAAGGATTGTACATAAACAACATTTGCTAGGATAATATTATTCGAAAACATGTACAAATTCAAATATATTTTATCAAATAATACTTCAAAAAGTTTCTAAATTAATTTAATGAAGACTTAGAGCCTGTTTGGCTCTGCGGTTGAACTTGCATTTGACTAAATTTCAAATTTTTTTTTTTTTTTGCTAAAATTGAGTGCGGTTTGTACTTTTTGGATCGTTTTGATGTGCTGATGTCAAAAATGATTTTTAAAAAATAAAAAAACATCATTGACATGTATTTCGGCACGAAAAGCTATTTGAAAAGCAACCACTACCACACTGCCAAACACGCTCTTACTGTGACGGCATCCGAAACACATTTATAACTGATTTATTGTGATTAATTTTAATTATATTTTTTTTAAAAAAAAAAGGTTAAAGGAGGCTAGACAATTGGCTTTGGGAGGGCTAGGACACCTAGCCTATGTTAAAAGAAGCCCAGTGAACGGGCCTGCCAAACCAGCTTTATGTGCCTGAGCTTTCTTTTTATAGTCCAATGGGTGAAGAACCCTTTTATTTTTTAGAAAAAAAAACAAAAACAAAAACAACATTTCTAGATTCTGACCGGTGGGATTTTATCCCTAAAAATTGTTTTTTTTCAAACATATTTTAACATAAAAACAGCTCAAAGACATCCATAGAAGTTTTTTTTTAAAATCTCAACCCAAAACAATCCTAAATTGATAAAAAAAAATACAAAATTAAATTAAATTGAGAAAAATTTTCCTTCTCAACTCAACTTTGATTCACTTCTTCCATCAAGATGAAGAAAAAAAACACCTCATTAAAACTCTTTTCACTAAATAAAACTCATCAGCACGATAAATAAGTTTTTTTTTGTTATTGGAATGTGAAAATTCAATAATTTTCTCTCTTTTCTCATATTTTTCATTTTATCTCTTATTTCAAACCTGAAATATAAACATGAATAAAATAAAATTTTGGATTAAAACATGTAACTATCAATCGAAAAAGATCAAAAAAGAATTCGATGAAAAAACTTAAGGCACAATTTTTTTAAAAAAAAAAAACAAAGTTTTTAATATTTTTCTGGGAACTAACTGTTCATACCATTTTTTTTTCCAAGAACTTTGAGGGTTTCATGCAGCTATATACAAGTGCAACAGTAACGATCCTTATCAAAATACTGTTCTAGACTTCACCATCGTGCTAGGAGCAACCCTCTTGAAATCCATAGGACTTTGTACTCTGTGATTTGTCTTGATTGCAACTTTTCTTTCCCCGGAGTTCATTTCAGGACCACCTGAAGGCCTTCAATATAAATGAGGTCTTAACATAGGCAAACCTTTCTTTCTAAGGTGTGGAGCCTAAGAATCAAGTAAAAATGTCAAAAATGGTTGTTATAATGTCGATTGAAAATATAAGCATCTAGGAATGTAGGGCTTGAATCCTCGACTTGAGGTTGTCTGCTAGAAATTGTGATAAGGAATCCAATTACTAAAATCTTTGAAGGGTTTTAAAAATATTTCTCAAATGCCAAAAAAGATATCGGGAATGATGAGAGAGCAATTGTTTTATGTTTTATTGGTGAGGTGGGGAAGAGGATGTTGAAAGAAAATCTGATTTTGGTTTTGAAAAACAGAAGAACTGGTCGATCGGTTCAGAAATTGTCGATTAGTTCAGTCGACAGAATACAATTCATGTTTAAATTAGAATTTTCTTGTAGTAGTTTAATTCCTTGATTGTCTAGAATTTTATGCCTATAAAAAAACTTGTAATTCAGTATTATTCAGTAGTACAAAATGAGAGAGAATAGTTAAGAGAGTTTAAAGTGAAACACTTAATAAAAATATGTCTTCCTCCTAATCTTTTTATTGTTCTTGAGTTTTTGATTTTGCATTACTATTTCTTTATCTTCTACCACGCTCATCCTTCTTCCAACAAATAGTATCAGGCTTGGTATAGTCGCATTGATGGCTATTATGACATTGCATTACAAACAAGGAAATTAAAGTCAAGTATGTGAAGACACAAGATCAAGTTGCTAATATATTCACAAAGCCGCTCAAATATGATATTTTTAACAAGATGAGAGATGTGTTAGAAGTTATGAAGAAATCAAGTTTAAAGGGGGATATTGAAAGTAACTAGATTTCAATTCTAAAAAACAGAGGAATCGGTCTATTCGTTTCTAAATCGATTGACCGACTAGAATAAGTTGAATTGGTAGACCAATTCAGAAACAATCGACCGGTTTAGTCGGCAGAATACAATTCATGTTCAGATTAGGATTTCAGTGTATTAATTTAATTCCTTGATCGTGTAGGACTATATGATTATAAAAAAGTTTGTAATTCAGCATTATTCAATAGTACAAAAAAAAATTAGATGACAGAGCTCAGAGAAAAACAATTAATAAAAATATATCTTTCTCCAAATCTTTTTTTTATTCTTGAGTTTTTGACATTGTATGATTATTTTTTATTTTCTAGCACACACATCCTTCTTTCAACAAAGAATGCCCATTTGAAAGGTGCCTATGTGAAGGCATGAATAGTAGGGACCAAAACCTCATCATGGAAAAATATTTTCCATTTCTCAAATAATGTGAAAATCTTTGTAAAGGTTACAAGCAAATGTCACCTTTGAATTGTCTGTTTTCTTTGTATGGCTTTTTTTTTTTTAATTATTATTAATTTTATTCTTATTTTTTTTTATTTGTCGGTTTATTTTTATATTTGTGCAATTAAATGAGTCAATTTAATTTTAAACTCGAATTAGATAAAAAATCAAATCAAAAAGTTTTAAAATTAATTTATTAAATCAAGTTTAATAAAAATATTAAATATTTTTTTAATTATATTAAAAAAAAAAATTCAACACGCACACGATAACGCAGTAGCCGAAGCAAAGCAAGGGCGTCTAACTAGTAATTGATGGAAGTAGACATCGTATAATGGTGTGGATGAGAAACGTCCCTTATCATTTCCATTTCCAATGGCACTGCAAGTCAACTTCTCTTTCACAAGCCACAGTCCTTGCCAACAAAACCACACTCCCAAACTTCTTTCTCCCAAAACCTTCTCTTCAACGTCATTGCCAAAAGCTTCCTTTTCAAACCAAAAACAAAACCCAGAGAGCATCAATGACTCTCAGAAAGAAACACTAATACTATCACTTGGTTCAAGCAAGAGAAGAAAGCTAAACCTCTCGGTTCTTGCTCTCCTCATAAATGGGTCCTTACCAAACTTGTCTAACAACTCCATCTTGGCTCAAGAATTGGAGCTTGCAAGATACACTGATTCCAAGGAGGGTTTCACACTCCTTACACCCTCTTCATATGTTAAGGTACTTCCTTCTCTCTCTATAAGTACTTAACTTATTAAATATAAGAACTTTTTTTAGTTTATTGTTTTGAAAGAATAGGGTTAGTTTTGTGTGAATTAGGTGGATAAAGCTGGGGCAACAGTGCTGTTTGAAGAAGTGAATAAAGGGAGTAACAATATTGGTGTTGTGGTGACCCCAGTTCGTCTCGCTAGTCTTGATGAATTTGGGAGTCCTCAATTTGTGGCTGACAAGCTTATACAAGCTGAAAAGAAAAAAGTGAGTGTTGCTTTTAAATGTAATGTTTGATGGAAATCTTCTCTATGCAATGCTGGTTTTGGTAAATGTACTGAATTTTGATGCTTTTGGTTGGAATCTGTGTTGAATTTGGTCGATTTTGGTAAAAACTGCTAAAATAAAGTTAGAATGTCATTGAAAATTGGATAAATGAGGATGAGTAGTAGAGAACGCTACTTTTTGATGTAAAAGGTTAGAAATCAAGCTTCTTTGTTGAGATTCGATAGTCCAGTAACCTGAAACTTTTATCTTCTGCTATTTTATCATGTCTTCTTTTTTTTGTCCTGCTGCTATTTTCAGGGAAGAGATTGATTTTTAAGCAATAATGTTGTAGTTATGTGTGGAGAAACAATTAGAATACCCGTTGTCTCTTTATTGTTGTGCTTAGGCATGTTCATCTATTGCTACAATTTTTCAACTAAATGAATTCGAGGAAGTTCAAAGCTTTGGTGACTATAATTTCTCTTGTTCTACAGGAAAGCACAAAGGATGCCGAGGTTATCTCAGTGGCTGAGAGATCAGGCCATGGAGGTCTGCAAGTATATGAATTCGAGTACAAGGTTGACAGCACAAGGGGAGGGATGAAGAGGATCTTCTCAGCTGCATTTGTGTCCTCTAAGAAGCTTTACATCTTAAATATTGCCCATTCAGACAAGCCAGAGAGTCCTCTTGATACTGATACCAGAACAATTTTGGAAGAAGTGATTCATTCATTTGATGCAGCAACAATGACATGACTCTATAGCCCACTCTTCTGGGGCAGTTGCTGGATAGAGCACACACTTCTTTCTTGAACCTTCAAAGCTTAAGGTAACTTCTGCATTTGTCTCATGCAAGATTTATATAAAAAATGAAGTAACCAAACCTTGCCGATTAAACGACATGGCAGCTCCTCACAGAAATGAATCCTCTCTCTCTATAACAAAAGGATATCTTCTTCTTTAAGGATCATTGATAATATCCATTCCAAACATTCTTTGCAACATTATGGATGCTGTCAATTGTCCTGGAGCAGTGGAAAGTAGAGTAGAATATTATAGCTGTTCAATTTGTTTAATATTTTATTTATTCTTGAGATTCCCCAGGCTTATGCCTGTTGGTCTTTGTAATCTGTAATACATTTTCAGTCTGGGGGCAATTTCTTAGAATGAGATTGAGATTGAAGATCTTTATGTCAATGCTCGTGGTCCTGGAAGTTTCAATGTCAAAACAGAAGATTTATCTGTATTGTTTGTTTTTCTTGAGCATGATACTGGCCGTACCTCTGAAAATTGGGAGGACTCCATCTCCGCCATGCTCAAAGCCTACCTAGCAGAATACTTAAGCATGGGCCCGCTGTGCGGGTCCTTATTTTTTCAGGAAAAAAAAAATGATATTAAAGTGATGGAAACGGTTTTTTTTTTAGTGAAAAACGATGTTTAGATGTTGCAAGTGTGTTTAGGAAAAAACAAATTAACGATTAGACAATGATGTTAGTCGGTAATCTTTTTTCAAGAAATGTAATTTTTCAAGAAATATCATGATATCTTGGAAAAAAAACAATAAGAGCACTAAATTAAATAAATAAAGATAAAAAAATTAAACCGGGTTAATAAATAAAAAAAAAATAATTACACAAAAAGATCTAAAATAAAATATGATAATTAAAAGAATGAAAGTGAAAATAAAAATAAATTGTAGGGCAACTATTTTTTTCAATTTAAGGGTTTAATTGAAAAGAAAAATAACTCAAATAAAAAAAAAATAATACATCATAAACCAGATTAAGAGGTGAGATCAAAACCAACAAAACTTTTATAAAATGATTAAGGGAAAAAATCCAAAAAATAAGGATCCAATAAAAAAAATACATGAAAAAATGAAATTAAAAGACTAAATGAAAAACCATTATAAGAAAAAAGAATATAAATTTCCGTGAGAGGGTTGCATTGATGAGAAAAATAACAATATACCAAAACATATTATTCCAAGATTATTTTGCTTATTATTATAATTATTATCATTGTTATTATAATTATTACTATCATCATTATAATTATTAATATTACTATTATTACAATCATTACTATTATTAATATTATAATCACAATTATTAATATTATTAATAGTATTATTAGTTTCATGACAAACTAGTTTTGACTTTTGAGCCACGACCGAGTTTTGGCTTGCTCTTGGCATCCCATTCCCACCAAGGGTGCTTCTGAATATCTGCAGTTGGAGAAACGTAACAAGCTCAGCACTCTTAAAAGGGACATAGGAACCACTGCTATTTTTAATTTGGTCAATGTTTCAAATATCAAGATGATTTGTCTTTCCATGATAGCCACTTTTCAGTTTACCTTTCATGGCTCAGATGAGATGGGGTAGCCGGCATGGAGTATGATAATATATAAGCGGCTTTGCTTGCTCATTTGTCTTGATCGAACCACTTTCAGTTTACCTTTTATGGCTCAGATGAGATGGGGAAGCCGGCATGGAGTATGATAATATATAAGCGGCTTTGCTTGCTCATTTGTCTTGATCGAACCACTTTCAGTTTACCTTTTATGGCTCAGATGAGATGGGGAAGCCGGCATGGAGTATGATAATATATAAGCGGCTTTGCTTGCTCATTTGTCTTGATCGAACCACTTTCAGTTTACCTTTTATGGCTCAGATGAGATGGGGTAGCCGGCATGGAGTATGATAATATAAAAGCGGCTTTGCTTGCTCATTTGTCTTGATCGATACCCTTAACAAGATTTTGTCCTGTACAACAGCCAACAGCAGCATAAAAAAAAAAAAGTTTGTGGACCAAGTCAAATCCTTAAAAGTGCTTGTGCTTACTGATTCTATGGGAGAAAAATGATCCAAAGCGAGTCCATCTCCCATGATAAAGCGATTTGGTTTCCCATTTGTTCATATTGCCAAGCAGATGTTTCTTCAAGTGGGATTAGAGCTTCGGACCCCAGCTTTCAGGAATTATTTGATGGGTCCCCATACCTACCATTTACAGAGTTTGAACAATCAATGCTTTGAGTTCGTTAACTGAACGACATGAAAGTCAAACTTTCGAAAGAAATGCAAACTAGTGATGTTCAATGGTATCCCCTGCCTGCCATGTTCGTCACCCCATGTATTGAGCAGATGGTCCACTCTGGATCGGATCTGTCAAGATGTTGCCAACCTTATTTCATCAGAGAAAAGAACCGCTCTATGCTTATACTTGTCTTGACACCCATATAATATAAGAATCGTTGAATGTGAAATGTGAAACTGGATACTAGGTTGCGTGGGAATAAGGATATGCAGCTGATATTATATTTGCTTGGAGGGAGAGCCAATAAATAAAATTTAAACATGGCAGCAGCAAACATGGACTGATATGCTTAAATTAAAGCCAAAAAGAAACTATCTTGGTAGAAGCAAGCATAAGTCAACCCTTTCTGGAAACCTTCAATGAAGGGAGAAAGTTTCATATAACTTGCTCAGTTTCATCTTTACCTAAATTGGAGATACTATCTTGGTGGGAGAAAGTTTCATATAACTTGCTCAGTTTCATCTTTACCTAAATTGGAGATACTATCTTGGTGGAATGGGATTTAGACGACCAGAGGCAGCACAAGTCCAAGAAATGGATCCCGGGGAGAAGCGACTCAATGAACTGGGATACAAGCAAGAGCTCAGAAGAGAAATGGTATTCTTGAACCTTGATTCCTCTTTGTATAATAACCTTAGATTTTGTTCTTCTTTTGTGCATGTTTTGGTAGGTTTTTGTTCTCTCTTGTTGATGGGATGCTAAAAATCTTACCCTTTTGATGGGGTTTTATTAGATTTTCTTTTATCATTTGCAGATGTACTTACTGTGTTTTTCCTTTTATTTGTTGCAGACTTTGTTCAAAACTCTTGCAATATCATTTTCAACAATGACCCTTTTCACAGGGATTACTCCCCTGTATGGTTCAAGCCTTCTATATGCAGGTCCTGCAAGTCTTGTCTGGGGATGGGTGGTTGTATCTTTCTTCACCTGGTTTGTTGGCATTGCAATGGCTGAGATCTGTTCCTCTTTTCCAGTTTGTTCCTTCTAAACTTCCTAGTCTATTCTTAATGATTCTATGTTTCAGTTGTTGTTTATGCAAGTCTTTTCCTAATCAAATTCTAAATCTGTGAATTTAATGCTTCTTCTATAAAAAGCTTGTTAGTTTTAAGAATATATACATGTTTATGACTATGAGAGGAAAGTGATCTCCTTGATTGGGATATTTTGGCAGTAATTTCTCAGAATAAAATTGAAGGCATTTCTGAAAGTTTCATGCCTGATTAAACTATGCATACTTTAGATGCAAGTTTTAGAGACCTAACATTCTCTTGGATGCAAATTAAACAGACAACCGGGTCTCTCTATTTTTGGGCAGCTCATTTAGCAGGTCCCAGATGGGGACCGTTTGCATCATGGTGTTGTGCTTGGCTTGAGACCATAGGGCTAGTCGCAGGCATCGGTACACAGGTAGTTTTCTGTTCGGTGGACTCTCACCTTTAAGAACTGAGATTGAGATGTTGATTCTTTTACTTGGTTTGGAAGGCATATGCAGGTTCACAAACTTTGCAGAGTATCATCTTATTGTGCACCGGAACAAATAAAGATGGAGGATATTTTGCACCTAAATGGTTGTTCTTATGCATGTACATAGGCCTCACATTGATATGGGCAGTGCTCAACACATTTGCATTGGAAGTAATAGCCTTCATTGATGTAATTTCAATATGGTGGCAGGTAAAAATTTATGTTTTTCGTATTACTCTTAGTCTTTTTCTTTTCTTTTTCTTTTCCTTTCTTTCTTTCTAGTGCAAAATAAAAACTATTGATTTTGATTTCTTATGGTAGGTTATTGGAGGGTTGGTTATAGTTATAATGCTTCCTCTGGTGTCGCTTACTACACAATCTGCTTCATATGTATTCACTCATTTTGAAACCGCGCCTGACTCGACAGGAATATCAAGCAAACCTTACGTAGTCGTTCTATCTTTCCTTGTCAGTCAGTATTCCTTGTATGGATATGATGCAGCAGCCCATCTTACAGAGGAAACTAAAGGTGCAGATAAAAATGGTCCTATTGCAATTCTTTCTAGCATTGGGATCATTACGGTATTTGGCTGGGCTTATATCCTAGCCCTTACTTTCAGTATTCAGGTATGTTTGGCTAGTCGTACAACTGCCCTTCTGATTCCTGTAATTTCTTTCCTTGTTAGTCAGTATTTCCACTTTGACGTTGTAATATTGTTGTCATCATCAGAAGTTATTTAGTTTAGATCCACTCACCTCAAGGAATTTGTTGGTGGGATTCAGCTGAAGTCTAAAATCTAAACTCTACTTGCAACTATTCTTCAGGATTTTGGCTACCTATACGATCCAAGCAATGAGACTGCAGGTGCATTTGTGCCAGCTCAAATACTCTATGATGCATTCCAAGGAAGATATCATAATTCTGCTGGAGCAATCGTTTTACTGTTCATCATATGGGGGTCATTTTTCTTCGGTGGGCTCTCAATCACCACCAGTGCAGCTAGAGTGGTAAGTAGTTGAGTTCTTGTAGGCTTGTAGCTTTATCAAGATTCAAGATTCAAGACTTCACAGTGCTACCTATTTGACAGCTTCGAACGTGATCTTACAGAACTGCATTTTGACAATGATTTTCATCTCTTTCTGCTAGAAAATTGACAAACAAATTGAAAAGACTGAATCTGAAATCTAACACCAAATGGGTGTGCCATTGTTTCCTTCAGGTGTATGCTTTATCAAGAGATGAAGGAATTCCCTTTTCATCCATCTGGCGAAAAATCCACCCAAAGCATAAGGTTCCCTCAAATGCAGTGTGGCTATGTGCAGCCATCTGCATTCTTCTTGGACTCCCGATCTTGAAAGTCAATGTAGTCTTCACTGCCATAACTTCCATATGTACAATTGGATGGGTTGGAGGCTATGCAGTTCCAATCTTTGCAAGAATTGTAATGGACGAGAAGAATTTCAAAGCTGGGCCGTTTTACCTAGGCAGAGCAAGGAGGCCAGTTTGCATCATTGCCTTTCTGTGGATTTGTTATACCTGTTCAGTCTTTCTTCTGCCAACTTATTACCCCCTTTCCTGGAATACTTTCAACTATGCGCCGGTGGCTATAGGTGTTGGTTTGAGTTCGATAATGCTCTGGTGGATGCTGGATGCAAGGAAATGGTTCAAGGGACCTGTTAGAAATATTGATATTTCAAATGGGAAGGTTTAAGCTGCCATCACAAATTCAACCTTGCATGTTTATATTGGGATCCCATAGTTTCAGTGTCTCCTTTTTATGTATTTGTTAGGTTATTTTTTCTTTGAAGGAAAAGGGTTTACATTTTCTTTTAGTTAAATTTCACTTGTTTTTGTTCGATTCAAGCACCGAAGAATTGCTGGCAGCAGATTTTCAAGGCATTTTTTCGCAAAAGGGACAGGCACACGACATGAATCCAGATATTGTATGGATTGATTCATATACCATAAACTACAAAGATGTTTTACATATTCATTACAAATCCTGCATGGCAATTGGCATCATGGCCTTTGAATAGGATCTATGGAACTATTTCCCTGTTCATAAAACCGGAAAACTGGGGACGGAATTGCTCCCTTTGCGATTTCAGTTCATTATAATCTTTCAGCCACAAAGAATAGCTCGAATTCTTTGCCACCACATCTATAGACACCTCCTTAGCTTCAACCAACGCTTTTGCATAGTTTGCAAAACCATCCATATTCTTCCAAAGAAAAGCCGAATGACTAGGATCCCTAGTATTCCCAACATCATCTAACAACCCCCTAGCTTCCTCCACTTTTGCCCAAAAACATGTGTCCTGAGTCAAACTAGCAAACTTGCTCCGTTTATTCTCTTCAACTCTAACATTTTTCCACCACCTATCGAATATCTGGTACCTCCTCTCTCTTCCATGGTTAATGTAATGCCCCTTACTGTGATGCATGCCTGTTCGATAATACTCAGCAATATCCAGAGGCTCGACAAGGAGCTTATAGGACTGTGAAGAATAGACCCATTTTCCATGTCTGTGAAAATCATGAGGGAGTTGATTGCTTTCCATCAAGTCGATTACGTTGTCCCAAAACTGAGCTAGCTTGTGCCGGTTCAAGTTGACTTTAAAGTCCCTTTTCGAGGCTCCCCTTCGTTTAAAGGAGTCATAGTAACCCATCTGATCATCAGACCGGTCGCACAACGCTTTATACCACTCTATTTCTGCCCTGTAAGGATTGATTCTGGACAACTTAATTGCCAGATTGGCACAGTTTAGGTTTGGTGTACGACCCATTCGCCTTGCTGCCTTTAGGCAATCTTTGGCTCGCCCTGCGACTGGTTCCTGTGCATTGATTCAAGAAGGAATGACTTAAGAAAGCTTTTCCACTTCTCTTAAAATATATTATAGCAGAACAAAGCCAAAAGAATACCACTAATTCTAATAGAAAGCATTACCTGACTGGCAATTCCCGATGACTGCAATGCCAGCACAACTCCTGCTTCATAGCTTGATTCAGGAAGCTCTCCTTCCATGGAACTTTTCCTCTCCAAAAATTGTGAGGAAATTCTCTCTACATAATCACCATACTTGAGATGATCCTCAATGCTATAGCTAGGCGACCCCGTTGCGAGCAACAAATACATCATTTTAATAACAGATTCCACGTTGTCCACACAAATTGCTCCGTCTTCAGAACAGAAAAAATAGTTCCCAAATGGCCTAAACACTCCTGTCACTGCCTCTTCCCCAGCTTCTACTAACCTTCCCAAATGAACTAACACAAACTGGAAAATCTCAGCCTCGTATTCATCATTTCGTTGGACAGCAAGCAATCCAAGATGTGGAGAAGTCATATACAAGTGCCAAAACTGTAATAGGGGTTTTATGAGGGGAGCTATGGGATCTAGTGGAGCAAAGAGTATCCGTGGCATCAAGTCATACTTTGATACAACATGGCAAAATTTGCCACCCCATCTTTCGCGAAGAATGGCACGAGAAAGGGTCTCGTTGCCTAGCAATGGAGAGCCAAAGGTGATGCACAGAACTGAGAGGTTTGGAGAATTGGATTGAAGGTAAGAAAGGAGCCAAAGAGCAGCAAGAGAGGCAGCTGTTCCACCAATGGAATGGCCTGTGAAGATAATTGACTGACTTGTCTGCATTAGCGTAGACATCTGCATACACATGTTTATTCTTGAAGATAAACAACATGATATTATACAAATTATTAGTAAAAGGATTTGTTCAACCAATAGAAATCCTTGCTTCTTTTTTTCTTTTCTTTTTGTGAGCTTTCTCAAGAGTTAACAATTCTAGAAGTTCAAGCTTCTCCAAAGTTGCATTACAGGTTGAACTGAATAGTACTTGGTAAACTATGTTGTCTCCCACTAAAATCATCTTAATCTAAATATCAAAGAAATTATAATATCAATCTAAAAACTTAGATTATTGAAAAAAAATTATATTATTCTTTAAAGTGGTATCAATAGAAATCATCATCCATTAATCAATATCACCACCATTATAACAAAAGTGAATATTTTGATTGAATTTGTTAAGAAAAAAAAATTGCAGTAAATTCATGCGTGATTAACTTTTATATATATCGTAATTCGTTTGCCCGTGAAAATGAGGGCCGGACTATATTTTTAAAAATAAAAAAAATATTAAAAACACAAAGATTTTTTACAATATTATAAATTCAAGCAAAACCACAAATCTTTAAGAAGTAACTCGATATGAATTGATGTATTTAACAAGTTTAAAGAAAACTTGGATAACCTTTTAATATTTTCAAAAATCAATGTTAAACAGTAAAATTAAAAAAAAATTAAAGTGAAAAATAAAAAAGAACATTAAGTCATGTAAACTTTTTGAACCAGTAATCCAGTATTTTAAATAAAATAAACCATCCATGAAAAAATAGCGAAACTCAATTCTCAATAAATATAATATTGAATAATAAATTATCACTATTATTATTATTACTACTACTACTATTAGTACTACTACTACTATAGGTTGACTTGAATAGTACTTGGTCAATTATATTGTCTCCAACCAACATCATCTTAATGTAAAGTTTAACGAAATTATAATATAATGTTTAGGAAATTATTTCAATAGATTGTTGAAAAAAATATATAATATTCTTTAAAGTGGTATCAATAGAAATCATCATCGATTAATCAATATCACCACCGGTATAACAAAAGTGAATGTCTTGAATTTGTTAAGGAAAAAAAAATTACAGTAAATTCCTTCGTGATTAACTTTTATATATGTACTAGTTTGTTTGTCCGCGTTTCATTGTAGACCGAACTATATTTCACTGTAGACCGAATTATATTTTTAAAAATGTACAAAAAAATTATTAAGAACGCAAAGATTTTTTTGCAATGGTATAAATTAAAGCAAGACGATAAATCTTTAAAAGCTAACTCGATATAAATTGGTTTATTTAACAAGTTTAAAGGAAATTTGGATGATCTTTTTTTATTTTCAAAAATCAATTTTGAAAGATAAAATTAAAAAAAAATAAAGCGAAAAATAAAAGAACGTCAAGCCATGTAAACTTTTTGAACCAATAATCCGGGATATTAGATCAAAAATATCATCCATAAAAAAAACAGTGAAACTCAATTCCCAACAAATATAACATAGAATGATGAATTATCATCATTATTATTATAACAATTGCTATTTTCATTGTTATTATTATCATTACTAATAGTGTCATTATTATTACAACTACCATCATTATTAATATTATCAATAAGTAATATCATAATTGCTATTAGTATAATTATCGTGATTACTATCATTATCATTATTATCGTTGTTGTTGTTGTTTATACTATTATTATAATATAATCTTATTAGTATCCTCATTATTATTATTGTTATAACCATAATTATTATTATTATTATTATTGTTATCATAATCACAATCATAATTACTATTAATATATTATTGCTGCTACTGTTGCTGCTACTAATACTACTACTATTATTATTAATAATAAATTTTAAAAACAAATATTACTATTGAAAAAAAAAACATAAATTTTATTTGAAAGGTAAAATTATAAATTATTATTATTATTATCATCATCATCATCATCACCACAATCACAATTACTATTAACTATTACTATACAATTATTACAATTATTATTATTATTATTATTAAATTTGAAAAACAAATATTATTACTATTGAAAAAAAACTATAAATTTGATTTGAAGGGTAAAATTAAAAACTATAAGAACTTTGAAAAAAAGACCAAGAGAAAAAAGTAAGAAATCAAAAGTAGAAGGATCAAATTGAAAAACATAATATATACAAATTAGAATTGAAGGACTAAATAGTAAACAAATAAAACTCAAATAAAAGAAAAAATGATCAAAATCAAAACAAAAAGGATGGATTCTGAAACACCAATAAAAAATAGAAATGGATTTAGGAGGAGTGAAACTATAAAAAGAATAAAAACAAAATAAAAAATTAAAAGAATGAGGACTGAAATAAAACATGAAAATACCAAAACAACCCTCATGGTCCTCTTAATTACACAAAATACTCATGAAAATACCAAAATACCCCCAAAAAAAGCTTCTTTTTTGTTTTTTCTAAGGCTAAAAATATTATTTTACTATACATAGAAATTGAAAAAATCTTAAATTCCCTTGTCCTTCAGCGCATCTTTTTTTTACATGGGCAAAGACATATTTTAATTGTTACGAATATTATGAAAAGTCAAGAAAGTTCTTGGTCAACAATTCTAAATTTTGTTGACTCGAGAGGTAAAAGAGTATTTTTATTGTGTTAAAAAATTAAAAAGACGCGTACATTCCCAAACAATCTTTTAATGATCACTAAGCCAGGAGAAAGGACAAAAATACCTCTATATTAAAGGCTTAAATTTAAGTCACTTAAGGATTAAGGATAAAATGGTAATTTTCCTATAACAATGCACAGTAATCTATGTATAGAGATACAGTGAAATACCCACACGGTTTAGCTTTAATTAATGTTTTAAAAAATAGTTTTATTTAATAATTGAAAGCAATAATCTTCATTATCAATTAAAGGTGTCATTGAAATTTACATATGTCCCCCTACTATACTGAATATGATAAAATATAAGTTACTCTCTAAACATTAAAACTCTTTGTTTTGGTCCTTGAAAGCTTTTGATATACAAGAGTGGTTATAGTTTTTACAGTTGCAATGTTGAAAAAAATGTTATAAATTATAGTTTTTTTATAATTCACATTTCAATAAAAAAAAATTTAAGTAGAACCATATAAAATTATTATGTATTAATTAATTAAATACTTTTAAAAATAATTTTAACCCCACCATCAAACCGACCCGACCCAAATGTAAAAAGCAATTGGGTAAAATCGTGACCCTAAAATAAAGCGATGAAACAAACGTGTGATTCCTTGAGGAGTAGTGTGTAATGACTGGATGACCCACACAGAATTATTAAATTGGAGACTTCCTTTCTGTACAGAAACATTGAACGAAGATGCAATGATGAACATGGTAGTGCCATCAATGATTTCCCACTGGTCCGTCGGTGATGCGGGGAAAATAAATAAAGCGAAGTGGGAAGGCAAGAAAATCATGGCGAAATTAAGGAAGTAGATTGGTTTTCAAAGTTTCTTCTCTGCCATGAAAAGATTCCATCTTTTATGGGAGGAAAATCAAAGAAAATGCAGGATTAATTATGAATGGAAGAAAGTTTTTGTTTTCTCTACAAGGGTAAGAAGATGAGGGGGTGAAATCCCAACTCTTTTCTGTGCCCTAATGGGAAAGAACAGCTTGGCCTTTTAGCAGCTACTGATCATCCAAAGATACTGTTCTTAGATAGCCAGAATTACTGTCTTTATTACCTTCTTTTTTTCCATTTTCTTGTGAGATTAGTTGTACGAGAGTACAGCAATAACAGTTAATTTTCAAAATATTTTAAAAAAATACATTGAAATGATTTTGATGTATTTCCAAATCAATACACGTTAACAAACAAACAGAACAGTTATATTTTCTCTGATTTTCTTTCCAACTACACAGCATATAATTAATCAACACCACGTATATCAAGGAAGATCACCATGGAAGAAAACTGACCTGGTTTTGAAAACTTGGGTCGCTGTATATATTCTCGAAAATCCTCAGCAAGGCACCTTGCACCATGACAGGCTCTTCCCCTTCATTTTGGTCATGTAAAGGAACAAAAAGGTCATTGCCAGCAACATCATGTACTGGCAAACGAACCAAATTCTTGAAACTGGGGTCTGAGCCTGATACAAATAGGGTGCCGGAAAAGGCCACATACCCAATACTTCCGACCTGATCAACTACGAAACTCTGTGGTGAGTTTGCTGTGGCGAGATTGCATAACCTCCATGACTCGGATAGCAATGGTGTGGAAGCCAAGAAATCGGCCAGCATCTCACTAGTCTCAAACCTGCCAATATTGGATGGTCACCAAGAAAATATGATTAGCCATATGAGATATAATTAATATAAGCTTAGTTTTCTAGTCAATTTCTTGTAGGAAAAGATTGGTTTGTGAGCGAGTCCTTACGGCGAAGTTTCTGTATCCATGGAAAGATTTGGCTTCTGAGAAAAAAACTGCTTGAGTTGAAAACTTGGCTTGTTGAAACATAGGAGGTTTCTCTTAGTTGCTTGTGTTGTCTGTGGCTTTGCTTTTTCTTTTTTATAAAAGATCGAGTAAATAAAAAACAAATTGGGAAAAAAGGAATTTATTTGGTCCCTGAAGTTTGTAACTTCAATCATTTTAATCCCTCTATTTAATCCACTAAAACCATGAGCACACTATCTTTTATTTAGAGCATGCAGCTTGTTTTGTTAGATTGGTTAAGATTATTTTTTTAAATTTTTTTTAGAAGTATATTAAAATAATATTTTTTTTTATTTTTAAAATTTATTTTTAATATTAATACTTTAAAATGATTCAAAAATACTAAAAAAATATTTTTAATAAAAAGTTGTTAAATCACAACTCAATCAGTGGCAAAAGAAGTACATTAATATTTTGATTTTTTTATAAGTTTTGAAAAGAACATTTCATTGTTGAATTCTTTTTTAAGTCAATTTGTCATTTTGTAGGGTTTTTTTTTTTTTTTAAGAGATGGGGTCTATCAAGCACTCACCACCTTATCTTTTATATTATTTATGTTGTTATTATTATTATTATTATTTGTGTGGTGGACTTTGAGAAAGCTGACTCATATTTTTTTTTTTTTTTTTGGTTTTAGGTTACTCTATTCATATTTATTTCCCATTTGTTAAAAATAAAAAATAAAATTATTTCCCATTGGATACACAACTTATAAACAAGAGTGGCGATGGGTGCTCCACGCGTGAACGCGGTGGCGTTCAAAGTGGGAGAAAGTTCCTGCTCCCACTTGTACGCTAAAACCTTTTATTATTCCTGGAGTTGCTTTTTAATAAAAACTTTTTTTTTATTTTAACAAGATATAGTTTAGAAAGAAATTTATATGTTGAGATCAATTTTTTTATTGGATTTTAAATGAATCATCGGTTATTAAATTATTTATACTTTGAATGATTTTTTTCAAAAATAAAATATGTTTAAATTAATTTTAGTTAACTAATACCGAGACCTGTTTGCTTCATAAAAAATAGTTTAATGTAAATCATCTTCCAAACTTTTATATATATATATATTTAATTTGTTAATTAATTTTTTATATGTTTTAATTGTTTTCTTCAATCTTTCTCCTACATTTCATCTCTTTCCTGGAAAATCACCCATGTATATATAACCTATAAAACAACTAGAATTATTACTTTATTTAAAGCTTCGTTTGTAATTGTGTTATAAATAGCATTTTATGAAAAATTTAAAAAAATTTAAAATTAATTTTTTTATATTTTCGGATAGTTTTGATTTTTTGTTGTTAGAAATTAGTTTTAAAAAATAAAAAATATATTAATTTAATAAATTTTCAAATAAAAATACTATGAAAAAATCATTACCATATTTCCAAATATTAATTAATATAAGCTTATATAATTTAAATCAAGGCATATACGGTGATGTTACAAAGTATCATTTAAGAAAAAAAAACACTTTCTAAATATATGAAAAAAACACCTAATTTAAGAAAAAATAATAATATGATAATTTTTTAATTTTTTATTATTATTTTAATGGACTCCAAAACATAATACATGACCCCAGGCCATGTCTGTCCAAGACATCAGCTTGATTAGTCAAGCCGGGACAGGCCTCTAAGAAAAATGTGATGTTCTGTTAACAAAATGTTTATTTAAAAGAAACTAAATTTTTAGTTTAGAGTGAATTAGTTTTCTAACCTAAAAAAAAATGCTCAGGCTTAATAAATTATTAAATTATTTTGGATTGTTATTAAACGCGATTTAATGTATCAATTTTAAATTATTCTTACCTCATTTTTTAAATTTTTAAGGGTTATTCTAATATGACCCAGTTGACTTGATAAATCTAAAGATAATTTGAATGATTAGTAAAAAAAAAATTTGACTTTAAAAAAATTCAAAATGGTATTTTTCTTTTATATTGAGACAATGATATATTTAGATCGACTCGGGTCCTACAGCATAACCCAACAAACTTGTTATAAGATCTTGGAATTCACTGGATTTAACAACTTTTTTTATTTAAACTGTTTTTTACTTAATGATATGATCACAAAAATAGAAGCTTGAATAATTGAGCATCAATCAAATATTGAGACGTTTATTTAAGACTGTGATAATCTCACATAAAACAAATCAAAATAATTTATGAATATCAATTTAAAATCAACCAAATATTGAATGATGAAGTTGATTAAAAAATCCAAAAAATATTCAATTGAAAAAAAAAAAGGAGATGGAATTTATTTTTTTTAAAAAAAATAACAACTTGGCATTGTTATTAAACCGAACTCAACATGTTAACTTTGAAACATCTCAATCCGACTATTTGCCTAGTCCAAGTTTAGAATTTACCTATACATGAGTTGATTTTATATTATTCAATTGATTTGATAGGTTCAAAGATAATATGAATGGCAAATAAAAGCATGGTTTGACTTTAAAAGAACTTTAAGATGACCTTATTTTTTTAAAATATTGAGACGATGACATATTAGATTAACCTGAATTTTACAACTTAATTTTTAAAACTTGTGACCCGAATAATAAACTCTATTGAATTTAAAAAAATTAATTGTTAAGATTATTTTTTATTTAATGATATGATAACAAAAATAGATACTTGCAAAAATTAAGTATTAACCAAATACCGAGATATTTGTTTAAAATTACAATAATCTCATAAAAAAAACTAAAATAAATTATGACGATCAAATCAAAATTAATAAAATATTAAAGGAAGAAACTGGAAGAAAAAAAATTGGAAGGTAGGATTTTTTAAAAAAGATAAAAAAAAAAAAAGGAAAAAAAAGATTGAAAACTAGAAAACACAATTGAGATGATCGATTCAATGTTGAAATAAACAATGAAGCACTGTAATATTATTCAACAGTTTAGAGTTTTAATAGAAAGCCCTTTTGTTTGTAAGAAAATTTTACATAAGATTCCTTTATACTAAAAAAGACTTTTTATATAAAAAATATACTTATGATTAATTAATTAATTAATTAATGTTAGGAAAATATAATTTTAAAATTCAATCTAGGAGTCAACTTGAGAGAAGGCCATGTCACATTTATTTTTATTAGTGTTCATATGGGTAGGTGCACCATAAATATAGATATTGATTATAAAAAAACAATGCATGTCTATAAAAAGTATGTGCATGGTGAGCCTGACTTGGAATATGATTGCGGATATTTTTTAAAATATTTCTCATTTAAAAATGTATTAAAACTATATATATATATATATATATATATATATTAAAAAAATTATTTTTGAAATCAGCGCATCAAAATGATCTAAAAACACAAAAAATATATATTAATTTGAAGCAAATAAAAAAATAAAAAAAATTTAAATTTTTTTAAAAATACTTTTGAAACGCAAAAACAAACATGACGAACACTTAAAAAATTATGCGTTCTACAATTAAAATCTTCACTGCCCAAAAAAATAAAAATTTGAGAAAAAAAAACACACATAAAAAAATTATAAAAATAAAATATTCGGTTGGTCACACATACAGCTGTGACAAATTGGTCGACGTTCAAAGAGGGTGACCATTGACCTGACCACACCTAGTCTAATAAAATCTTTTGTAATTAACCACTGCCATCTATTCTAATATTGTTTTCATTATCATCGTTAGTTCCATTAATGTTACCATCATTAATTATTTCTATAACCTTCATGAATATATAATAATTAGCTTTACCACTATTATATAGTTGTGATCATCCTTACCATATCATTATCATATCATAAATGAAAGAAATGGACTCTTTGTTTGTTTGTTTTCATGGATAGTGTGGGAAATGAAAGAAATTGATGTTATATTTGATTTAAAAGAATTTGGAGTTTAGTATTATGATGGTGTTTGTGAGTTTGATAGTAGTTGTTTTTTAAAATGTTTTTTATTTGGAAATATATTAAAATAATATTTTTTTTATTTTTTAAAAATTATTTTTAATATCAACACATTAAAATAATATAAAAACATAAATAAATATTAATTTTTTAAAAATATTTTTAAAACATAAAAATTAACCAATAATATCAGAGAATTGAGAACGCTTGCAATCATGAACCAATAATACTGTATTGAAGCCATGGTAGGGAGACAATTTGTCATCATTGTACGCAAAATTAGAGGCAAAAGTCCAAGATGAAGGACAGAAAAAGGGAGAGGCCTGTTCTTCGATCTTGACACGCCTCTAATGTCTACTTTTTTGGGACTATTTTTGACACTGAATTGTGATGAAGATCTCTCGACTCCAAATATCTGTCAGAACTTTTACTGACCTTTCCGAGCCATGCATGTGTTTCTGGTATTTCCGGGCCATGGTGAAAGGAATAATTCTGCCTGTAGCAAGCATATTCCCATGGACCCTTACAGAGACCTCAAAGGAGTCCCATGATGATGTCTTCATGTTATTGCGGTGGTTGCGCCAAATGTCCATATCCTCATTGTCGTACTATAATATGGTCTTAAAAGATGCTTGTTTTCTGAAAAATAGTTTCTAGAAAAATATTTTTTAAATTTTTTTGTATTTGTTTATCATTAAAAAAGTTGATCAACGGAAAATACTTTTTGGTCAATGAAAAACACTTTTCAGTCAAAGAAAAATTTAGCTTGGTTTTCAGGAAAATGTTTTTTTTTTTTTGCTGTGTTTGTTTTCCGGGAAATCACTTTCCAAACTTTCATGTATTTGTTTGCCGTTAGGAAAGTTGGTCAACGGAAAACACTTTCCAGTCAAAAGAAAATTTGGCTTGGTTTTCAGAAAAATGTTTTTCTGGAAAATTTGGGCGGAAAACATTTTCTGGAAGTTGTGAAAAATTTAGAAATGTTATTATATGCTGATTATATCAAATTTGATCCTTAAACTTTTAATTGTTGTATATATTTTGTTTTGAATATTTATTTTTCAATTTCATCTCTTAAAATTTAATTTTTATATTAACTTTGGTCCTTATTTTTATAATTGCTATTTGCTTTTTCCTTATCATTTTTTTATTGAAATTTTTTATCTATCAAATTTGGTCCTCATTCTTTTGATTGTTACTTATTTTATTTGAAATAATTTATGAAATGTTGATTATTATTATTTTAATTTCTTCATCTTTCATTTTTTTTAATTTTTTAGATTTGATCTCTATTATTTTAATTATTATTTATTTTATTTAAGATAATTTATGAAATTATATTTTTTTTCAATTTCATTCTCATTCAACTATTTAATTTGTAAGATTTGTTCCTTATTATTTTAATAAACTTGAGAAAAATAAAATATTAATAAGTTATTTTCCAGCTCATTTTTCATGACATAACCAAACACTGGAAACTGTTTTCCAACTTATTTTCTATTACACTATCAAATATCAAAAAATAATTCACTTTTCCGGAATTTCCCTCCCTAAACAAAATTACTTTTCAATAAAGAAACAAACGGGCTTACAGCTTCAAGATATTTATTTCTTGGTGTCAGTCAAAGTCAAATTATTCATGCAGACTGCAGAGTTCCTAAAGATTTTGCTTTTCATTGATTTGAGATTTATTAAACAGTAATGCACCCTCTTAAGCAACACCTCAATTTCCTAATTAACAATAAATTTAAATATAAGAAACCGTGTCTTGAGATTTTAATTAAATTTAGCAGCCTGAATCATGTTCCGAGAGCATTCTAATCCTAATTACTGACTCTGTGTTCATATTTAAAAAAAAAAAAAAAACAAAAACAGACCATGCTTGACAGGAGGAATTCCAGTTCAAACTCTTGGAATTCTGTTAAACGTACCATGATTAATTTTTTTACTCCTTTTCAGTCACAGAGGGCTTGCCCATGCTGTGCGTGCACTGACGTTACCTTCCAACTTCGTGCCAAAGACTTCGTTTGTTAGGTGAAACGTTAGGTCGTCTCCATTGTCCTAAGGGGGGACAACATTTCAAATCAAGAGATAGATTGATGAATTTAATGTAAATAAACTAAAAAAAAAATTATTGGGAAACTGAAAAAATAAAAAAAAATTGAGTAGGTCAAGATATGTAATAATCAAATAAGATGTTATTGGTTTTGTAAGCATTTTTTTATTATTTTTTATTAATATGAGTATTCGGACCGTTTGCATGTATCTTGATTAATCTTACGGGTCCTGAAGTTAATGATTATGTAAGTTTTCAGTGGTCTTGAAGGGACTAGAAATCATGTGACCATTAAAAAACGAATCTAAAATCTGATCAATTAAGTTACTAGCATGATTATATTAGTGAAGTGAAGTGATGGACATGAAAAAGAAAAATCTTTGCAGGATGCATGAACAGAGAAAAGGAAAAACACAGAAAAAGGAATTCCTTTCACTGGAATATCGATCGAACAGACAGGCAAGCTCGCAAACAATAGCTTCAGATTAACTTTGATCCCTTAAACAGAATGAAATCACAAACAAAATGGAATAAGAATTACAAAACAATATTTTGATGGATAGTAGTCTCGCCAACAAAAGCCTTTTCAAACATCTCTTGGGAGCCAGCAAATTTAGAAACCAATGCCTTAGTTTCTCTTGTTGAGATCAGTAGAGCTTGATCTGAAGAGAAAATACTTTTTCCCTGGAGTAGCAACTTGCAGTAAACATTGTCATATGTGGTTGTTGAAGAGGCCATTGTAGCACCTGCATTTTCAAGAAAACTATTATATATCAACCTTTTTTTCTTGAAAAAATAAAGGTGACATGTGGGATTGAAATAAAAAAAAACCCTAATTTTGTTTTAATTTTTTCAAAAATATTTTTGAAACATAAAGACGAACTTGCTCGGCTACTGGAAAAGCTGTGGGTATGAAACAAGCCATAATTTCGAGCTCCCTCCTACATAATTTCATAGCATGGAGGCACAATGAGCTCCATCAAATGGTTGCCTGAATGATTAATTTATTAAACAATAAAGCCAGCGAGCCTGCATGCATCAATATAAAAATTCCAGACATCCATTTTTTGACCAGCAATGATCCCAAAAGGTGCTTCGGAACATATCTTTGCAAATAGATGTTAATTGAACATGCCATGCTGCCGAAGATACTCTGCTGCATTGCTCTTGCAGACAAGCTATTTGCTGGTCGGCATGTCCCTTCACAGTTTGGCTTACGTTGTTCCCTTGGTCTGTAGAAATTTTCAGGCCACCTCATAAGACCACCGTGCTCTCTAGTTAAAGGTCTATTGGGGTGATCAACTGATGCTAACGAGGATGACCTTCTCCTCAAAGCACCATCTGCTTCGAATGCTGCAATGTCAAAAAATATTACTGTTGCTCTCGCCTCAACTTGATATCGGGGTCCTTGATGAGAGAAACTGGCTGCCTGGGAACCTGTAATCCATCAGTATCAGTGACCTAGTTCAAGTACCTTCTAATTGTCATAACCCCATCAACCAAAAAGAGCATGGTTGAATTAGAGTAGCTTAACACATCAATAACCTGTTTACATGATGGTTAAGTAAGTTATGATTAACAGTAAACAATTCAGGCAAGAGTGAGAAGGTGCATTTTATAACAGCCATGGAAACACCATAAATTAAAACAGTAAAAGCACGTTATCGAATTAATCTCAAGAAGCCTTTTGAGAGGCAGAAAGGAATGAAATGTTACACAGATTTCCTGCATGTAATAAAAACAAGTGCTGGTGAATGAACAAAATATTGTAGGTGGCTGGCAGGTGAAAAAATGTCAAGCATGAAATAAGAAAGCAAAGAAGATAACACGAAACAACTCGAAATGAGGCAAGAAACAAACCTTGAAAGCAACAGCAGGGGCGGCAGGAGCAGGGGAGGCCGTGAGAGCACAGAAGGATGCTTCTATAACAACCGAAAGTTTTCGCAGCAGCTTGACGGCAGGAACCCCTACTGCCAAGCAAGGTTGGAAGCATGTAAATGAAGGGAACAACAGAAATCTGAAAGAGGAAAATGCAACCAAGCAAAAAGACTGAAAGAGCATGAAAAGAAAGAATAAACGTGCCCTTCAAAGGTGGTCAAGCAAAGACAATCAGAGGGCCCCTGTCAAACACACCGAACAAAGATGAATTCACATTCAAAAGCGAAGGAAAAGAACTGAAACAGCTGCTGTTTATAAAGCAACAAAATAATTTCTCCACTTGCAGTCTAGATTAACATATACAACAGAATCAAGCTTAGCTGAGAGCCCCCCTGCCAATTGACACTGAGACTCAAAGAATCAAAAGATTGGAAGAAAAGAGGAGCTCAGCAGCAACAAAGGTTCCCAGCTAAGCTAAGCACCGAAAACAACATAAGCACCGCACAGACCAAAACAAAACCCAGCAAAAAAATCTGCAGGGAGATTCCAAGCTCCACGCATTCTGGTTCTACTCTGGATGGCTAGCAGAAGCAACCCTCCTGGCATGCAAGATATTAAGATCATGTCTGCGTTTCATTGCTGGCCAACGTATGGCCAGCATATCAACACTCCCAGCCAAATTCACAAAAACCAGAAAATAAATCTGCAGGGAGATTTCAAGCTTCACACGCACAGGCCCTAATCTGGATGGCTAACAGAGGCCACTCTCCTGGCACGCTAGACATTACAATCACGGTTGTTATCCATTGCTGGCGAACGTATGGCCAGCATATTAACACTCCCAGCTAAATCAAAAATCTTATCTAAAAAATGGCTGCACATTGCCTAAGGCCACGAAACATGCTGGCATTACACAGCCATAACCTAGAAGGGGGCTGCTACTGGGAAACTGATCAATTACATCAATTGTGGCAAAGCCACATACCATAAGGCAGGAGGAGAACCAGCCTTCGCAACAAAAGCACCAGCTAAAAAAGATGCCAATCATCAAACATCTTAACAGACAACACACATCATGCTCAGCAAAACAGGAGGAAAAAACATGAAGATAAAAAACAACTGGTGCAACAGCATAGGAAAGAATAAGAAAAGTATAGCACAGCATGAAACGATGGCCAAATAAAATAAAATGAAGCAATAAGAAAGGAAAGAACACCAGGCAGAGCAGGTCATCCACGGTAGAATCAGTTAGGCGAAAAAAAACAAATGGAACCCTGTCAACCCAGACACAATAGATGAAAGCCAAGCCTGAAAAACCATTAAGACAAAATGAAAAGGACACAGCTAACATAATGATAAAGAAAACGAAAGCTAGCATCAACTGAAACAACAGAGGAAGAGACGGCTGCAAAATCGAACCAGAAGGTGGAAAAATGTCCAAGGATCAGCAATCAAAAACAGAAAATGGAAAAGACCAAAAAAGAGAAGCTTTAGTCCATCAAAGAAAGTGAATGAAACCCAAGAATCTCAACTCACCCTGACCAAAAAGAGAAGGTGGCAAAGCATCGCAGACCAAATGACAAAAGGAGCATGCTGCCCTCTTTAAAAACTAATAAAACAGGGCTTAAAATGACAAAACGCAAGGGAAAACAAATATAATAACTATGAGCACGATATCGAGATCAAGTGTTCCAATTATTATTCCAAATCTTTCACTATTTTTTAATTTATTATGATTATTTTGAGTCCTAATTAGATAAAGAATATTGCATGTAAAAAATTATATATTTTTCGCATTAGATTCTCACTTTATTTTGGTAAATCGTATGCATTAAGTTTTCCTTACACAAACTCAATTTTTTTTTTTAAATTTTTGTAAACACTGACAGTGCCTGCACATTCTTTTTTATCATTGAAAAAACAAAATTGCTCTGTCCCACAACAGAGCACAGCTGAACTACCTAGTAAGTCTCTAACTAATATTTATTTTTAACGAGAATAAGCCTGTTCTTCCTAAGTTCGTATTCTTTGAGCTACATGCATAGATACATTCTCTTCCCAGTCATTGAAAAATATATTAAAACTAATATGCATGATAGATCTTCATTACTCAAGGGTTAAAACAATATATGAAAAATATCTTATTTTTTATTCATTGTGGAAATATATCACAAACAAATAGCCTGTATGATTTGATAAATAAAATTCTCTACTGTAAAAATATTAATTTATGACATGAAAATCTAATCTATAATGGAAAATCATCACCATTTCAACCGAGCATGTTATGTGTCAAGTGCCATTTCATCTATTAATTAGCTTCAATCTCCTTATAATTTGCGATGGAGTGGTGAAAACTTCAGGAATGGATTAAGCTTTCCATAGCTACGTTTTGGACTAAGATGATTGAGTTTGATTGTGGACTTTTATCTTTAAGTTCGATGCTTTTTACAAAACAAGGTCTTTGTTGAAACACAAAATCCTCTTATATTTAAGTTAGTAAACATAGCAGGAGGAAACATTATACAAAAAAATAAATAAAATAAAAAATATAAGAATTGTGTGTTTGTTGAATTAATTGACGTGAAGCTCTTGAAAAAACTTACATTACTTTTATGTTTTATCCGGTAAACTAAGGTATTTATAGATCTTGATCATATCAGCTTACCTCATGGATAATGATATGATGATGAAGAATACTTGAAAAGTTAAGTCCTTGTTTGTTGTGCTTATTGTGTTATTAGTGGAGAAGTTCATGTTTTTTCTCTGCCTAAAAATTTTGGTGTGTGCCACAAACACTAGAGGATGGTTTTAAGGCACACCATAAAAATTACATGTGCTAATGGATGGTTTATAACATTGCTTTGACTTATCAAAACTCAAAAAATATTGATGTATGTGAGTAGGGCAGGAATTTTGGACAACCTGTGGTAAGGGTGAGTTGGTATGGGTGAGGTCAAAACGATTTTGTTTTTAAAATTTTATGCACCATTATTTGCTCTCAGTCTTTTAAACATTTATGTTTGAAGACTTAATTAGTAAAAGTAGATGAGAAAGAAAAAACATACATGTCACATCACCTTTTCACGTCTTTTCTTAACTAGTTTACAAAAGAGATGAGAGTTTACTTGTAAGAGAGATGAAAGATTGGAGTATGGATCATTGTTATTTAGAAAAATAGAAAATTCTTTGTGATCAGAAAAAAATTGTTAAAGTATTATATAAGAAGATGTTGTATAGAGACGTGAAGATTTTTATCTGAGACATGAAAATCTTGCTGTGAAGATTTTATTAGAGACATTGCAGAATCTTTCCCTATTTATTTGGGTTACATTTCTTTCTTTATAAATTGTTGAAGTTAACACATGGATATCAATACTTCAATCTCCTTTTCTAGAACATGACATTATATAGTCTTATGATGGTGGTCGTGATGAAAGAAACAACATTTATTAGGGTTTCTTGTGTTTGTATTGTTTTTATAAACGGTGGGTATCGTATAAATTCTTTTTCTTTAATAGCGAACAATACCTCATCATGTGTGGTGGTCATATTTGTGGTTCTGAGCTTAGAAAATGCTAGTCAATTGCTAATGGATCCCTTGGTATTTCTTTTTAGATGCTTTGTGGAGCTAGGAGATTGATGCATCGGTTTCTACTATTTTATTTCTTTAAAAAACTATGACACATCATTTATTGGATCTATTTTCAGTCACCATAGAGGTGGCTGAAAAGTTAGCTTAGGGTTTTTGGACTAAAAAAATCTATTTAGAAAAGCTCACTAAATCAATTGCGAACCCCAAAACAACTATAAATCAGTTAAAAAAAACACAAAATTAAACCGAATAAAAAAAATCATTTTAAACCCTAATATACTTTTCCAGTAAAATGGAAGCTTAAAAATACCCTAGTGACAATAAGATCAGTCTTTTTGGTGCAAAAAAATATGGTTGACCGACCACTTTCTCTTCCCCTCTTTAATTTTGCCAAGGCTTTCTCTCTCATCTCAATTTTTAGGGACTGGAGTGTAAAATAAATAAAGTTAAAAACTAAAACATAAAACACTCAAAACATATGGATTAGAAATAAAAAAAATAAAAAAAACTTTAGAAACCATAATATACTTTCTGAACCTTATAAACAATAAAAAAAAAGATGCATCTTTTTTGTGTTAAATTTGATCTATGTTGTTTTATTTGTCTTAATCCACAAATTGAAATACTATTTAGCAAAATTGAGCATAATGTAACGACAAGACTTCTTTCAACATGGAAAACATGATGTACTACATAAACCAAATGGGTTTATTAGGTTTTAAACCATTCAAATATAACATGAAAATGGAGAAATAAAACAAAACAGAGGACCAAAATGAACAACAATTACAAAAGGATAAACAAAAATATTAGAGTAATATAAATCACATCTTGAACCTAACAACTTAAGCTTATGAGCTGAGATGCTTTTTTGATATGGTATTAGTGCCTTGATGATCAAATAGTCATGAGTTCGAATCTCACCATTCTTATTCTAACTAATTAAATTAATAAAATTAAGCACAATATAATTGTGTGTCTATGAAAGTTTTAAAGCCTAAAGAGATTTCACCACAAGATAATGATGAGTTTGTGCACGTTTCAAATCCAAAAAACTTTCATTTGGAGAGACATATTATAGAATAGTTTAAATTATATCTTAAAATCTCATTTAACATTTTAACCATTTAGGTTGAGATGATTCTTTAACAAATAAAAAAAAACGATTCATATGGATTAAACATACTATAACACTCCAAAATAAAAAATCACAATAAGAAATATTGTTATAGTTTATAGTGTAAGCTTAGATTGAGATGATTATTTTATTTGATAAAAAGAATAAGATGATTTAGATGTATATTAGATGTACTATAACAATGTATGATATGAGTGGATCACAAGACAATTTTGTTATAATTAGCAATCCACAATGTGCATGAATCACAAGGAAATTTTGTTATAATTAGCAATCCATAATACGCGTGTGAATCACAGGCAAGAGTTAAAGAAACAACAATAAGCAATCTTGTTATAATTTATCATATAATTTTAAATTAAAATGATTATTTGATTTGATAAAAAAAATGATTTAGACGTATAAGATGCACAATAACAATCCATTTTATACGTGAATTACAGGGAAGAGTAAAAGAAACAACAATAAACAATCTTGTTATAATTTATAATGTAATTTTAAATTGAGATAATTATCTGATTAGATAAAAAAAAGATAAGAATGATTTATACAAAAAATGATGTTTAAGTATTAAAATGAGGATAAAAAATAACATAAAAATCAGTTATGATAAATGTATAACAATGCTAATTAAGGCTAAGTCAACACGAGATATCCCGCTAAACTCTCGGTCCATATTATATGATCCTAATACTCTTGATCATAATGAATTAAAGTTTTTAGATCTAAGGGTATATGTGTAATTCTACTAAGTATTAAAAATAAAAAAATACCTATATACTCCTACAGTCCTACTCAAAACTATTAATTTTTTTTACTTCTAAAAGTATTATTATTATTTTATTATTCATTAAAATATTAAAATAATAAAAATACTTTCAGACAAACAATTAATAATTAATGCACCTCGTAAAAATATCACAATACCTCTAAATCAAAACCAAAGATAAACTAGTTTTTTTTTCTTCTCCTCAAGGACATAAACGTTATTTCACTTGTAGCGAACAGTAATCCGTGAACTCCCTTAGTTTTTTTATTTTTATTTTATGTAACGTAATATTACATTTATATCCCATTGGACAACGCGGGAGAGAGTCCCACAGCATATAATTAATTACTCATCAATGCGAGTAGCTAATGTGAACTGGAGAATTTTCAAACTGAAAGGATTTGTGTGGTGGAAAATGAACAACAGAATTAGAGACACCGCTGCTTTAGAAAACTCGAAATCTGCAAATGGGGGGCGGGCCCTTCCCATCTTCAATGCCGCTGTTTGGGCATCAAAACAAACCCTAAAGTCTAGTCTTTTCTACATCTACAGTTTGTTACATGTACCTTTGTTTATTGCCTATCGAAGGGAGTTACACAAGTATCATCTTTGTCCCTTTAAATTTATCACTGCCACCCACTCTCTGGTTACTATCATTACTATTATAGTCATTGCAGAAAACAATCTGCAACTTGAAACATCTTCTAGACTTTGGTTTCTTTGAAAATACACAAGACAGCAGCTTTACTTTAGAACAACAGATATGAAAAGCAAAATGGTCGAGGATGAAGGAGCTGCTAGTGGTAGTGAAGTTAGTGGTCCAATTCGTCAAGTTATTCTTATTTCTGCCGGTGCTAGTCACTCTGTTGCTCTTCTTTGTAAGTTTATAATTGTGGGGTTTGTTTATATTGTTTTGGTTTTTTGTTAGTTTTGGTAAAGACTGAAGCTTTTGGTTTTGATCGCTGGTTGTGATTGTTTGGCCTTTGTTTGCTCTTGAAGTTGTTTATGGGGTGATTTAATTTTTGTATTTGGCTTAGGGTGTAACCATTTGGCGGTCTGTTTTGAGAGTTTTGGTAGATTTAGTTGAACTGTGTTTTGATTTTTCTGTTGTTAGAGCTATGATGGATATGCACAACTTTGGATAGGGTAAACATTAGCGGAGGATGTTAGTTTTGAGTTTCTTTTAAGCCAGCATTGATGTATCAGTTTCTTGTTTGTGTCTTGTGCCATTTCTTGTTAAGGGAAAGTCAAGGAAACAATGGCTTGTGAGTAGAAACAGAGAGGAAACTAGCATCTAAATGCATTACCCTGTGGCACCCAAATGGTTTTTGGGCCTTATTGACCAGTCATTCTTAGCCTCTGCTATTGCAAATTTCATTTTTTACATAAAATCATCCATGAAGGAGTGATAGCCAAAGAATTTTCATGAGATTCCTGGATTCATTCCCAAAATGTGGTACTCAAGTGGCTCTCAATTGTGTGTTTTTTGGTCAAGAAATGGTAAGAAGAAGATAATCAGCTACAAAAATCACCACGATTTATCAAATCTGTAAGCTATGGCCTTGATGGAATAATATACCTTTTCAAACAATGTTGAGATTTGTAGATTCAAATCCTTTTATTTATTTTATTTATTTATTTGCTTGCAACTACTTATCTAAAAGACTCGCAACTTTCAATTATGTATGCTTGTTGACTTATTTAATCTCTTCTTTGTGGAGTATAAACTTTATCACAAGAAACTCCTATTCATTTGTAACCTGTTCTTCAATTCTATTCTCACACTTTGATTGCTTAAACTTGCATCAATTAGAGTTACAATTGTTCATAATTTACAGCTGGAAACATCGTTTGCTCCTGGGGACGAGGAGAGGATGGGCAGTTAGGCCATGGGGATGCTGAGGATAGACCCACTCCTACTCAATTGAGTACATTGGATGGCCTTGATATAATATCAATTACTTGCGGTGCTGATCATACAACTTCATATTCTGAGTCACGAATGGAGGTCTATAGTTGGGGATGGTCTGTTCTTCATTGTTTACTTCCATCTTTGATTCCTAATTTTGGTTAATTTTGAGAAGTACGGTAATTTTATTGATTGCTGTGTGTTCTTTTGAAATCTGAGAACCAAGCAGTTTAATAGTTGGCCTAAGAAAAATATAATGATGTTACACATCTGAATAACTTGATTTAAATAAATTGGATGGTTGTCTGAGTATTTATAACCGAGTCCTTATCTTATAGGCTGTTTCTAAGCGTCAATAATTCATTCTTGCAAATTTTATTCAAATAATATTTCAATTGATGGTTGAAATTTATGAATCCCCTAACTCATTTGTTTTCTCCTGGAATCTTTTGTAAGATGAAGTTAGAGATGAAAGGAATGTAGTATACGTATTCATATGTGAATCATTACTAAGTTGTCTAACCAGCAAGTCAAATCTAAAGACAATTTTCTGATAGTTTATTTCATCTTCTGAAACATTCTAACAATTCTATCATAGGTGTATACTATGGCTTATTGATTAGTAAGTTCTTAATCTCTTGTCCGGATTTGATGTGTAGCCCTCAACCATTGTGTTCCTTTTCTATCAGGGGTGATTTTGGGAGGCTAGGACATGGAAATTCTAGTGATTTGTTCACTCCTCAGCCAATTAAGGCTTTGCACAGTTTAAAGATAAGGCAAATTGCTTGTGGGGATAGCCATTGTCTGGCAGTCACCATGGACGGTGAGGTGCAAAGGTTAGCAGTCTTTCTATCTCTATCTTTTCCCAATAATTAGATTTATGGCAAGAGTAATATATCATGTTAGTGCTTCAAGGAAATTGTTGTGCATCAAAATAGTTTTTCTGGCTTCTTTCTGGTGGGGTTTTCTAGCAATTGGACTGCAGTGCCCGTGTTGATTTTTTTCCCTCATGCATCTCTTGTTGGATACCTTATTCTCCTAGGTGTACTTTCACCTTGTTTGCGTGAATGAATTTTTTTACCACCAAAAAAACCCTTAATTAAGTGTAAGTACTGGCTAGCATACTACTTCATGTGTAAAGCTGCTTTGATTCCTCAGGACCTGTCTCATTAATGATATGTTTAGGTTGAGTAGTCCAATTCAGCAATAATAATAGTATATGCCAGAACCAGTCCAATTCAGCGTTACTAATATAATATGCTAGAACATAAACTTCTTGCTTTTCCTTCTGGAAGCATCTCCTAAATGAAGTGAACAAATATCCTCGAAACTAAGGAAAACTTTAGGATGAGAGATGAGAAAACAAGTTGTTTCATAAGATTGTGAGTATTTTTTTTGGAGGATTGGTTGAACATGTTTCTCTCATTGCATTTATACAATTGTTGGTTAAACTTGCGATTATAACTTTTATCTTCTGCAGTTTGGTGCCATTGAGTTTTCAGCTCTACAATGGCATATAGTGATCATTCACAACATAATAGTGAATCATCTGTGGTCATGTTCGGTTGGAACTGGATTCTGTACTGTTGGGTTATAGCTATTCCTAACTTTAATGTTTTTGCATGAAATGCTCAATAGTAAACGTTCATCTTCTGGCTCTAGTTTTAATAGCTCTTATGCAAATTTTCTGCGTGCCAAATATCATGTAAATGGCTTATTTGCCTTAGGCAACGAGTTTACTGTATGTTTTGGGTGAAGGTTCCTCCAAACTTACATCTATGCTTCTGAAAATTGATTCTATCACGTGGGAAAACATTTTATTTATAGTGGTTTTGCTTGTAACTGTGAAGTTGGGGGCGGAATCAAAATGGTCAACTTGGTCTTGGCACCACTGAGGACTCCCTTGTGCCTCAGAAAATTCAAGCTTTTCAGGTACTTTAGATTAACTAGTTCATTGAAGATATATCCACCTATTTGTTCATTCAATTGTATTTGTCTTATGCCATTTTTTGAGGTTCAACATTTGCCTCTTGTACCTGAATAAACCCCCTTTCCCTGTCAAGTACCTTAGCAGATTCTTTATCTCTTCCAATTGATTCAGAACTAAGGCTTAGTTCATTGAGTTTATAGCTGGGCATGTGCATTGTTAACCAAATATTGTCTATCATATTGAACACATCTGCCTTTTTTGTGGATATCTTCTATTGTTAAATTGTCAATAGAGACATTATTATTGAAAATAAATGTAAAAACAAAGATTAATTATTTGGTGGAAGCACGTGGGTTTTTTGGGGGGTATTATTTATTTATTTATTTTTTGAGAGGTGTGGTTAGAGGAAGGTAGTGATGTAGTCTGTTGGTGTCACATTGGAGGTGCAAATTCAACGACCATCAGCTGAGAGATTGTAAAATCCTTGGTCAAATTGTTAAATTTCCCATGTTGTAGAGTTGGATAGTATCATATTGATGCTTCCTCTGTGGCATGCTGTAGTAAAAGAAATTTATTGTCACTATTGACATGTAATAAGTCTAGCACTGCCAGGCAGTGTATTGTGATGATTTGTGTACTGAAATCTCATCTCTGTTGTAGGGAGTCTCTATTAAAATGGTTGCTGCTGGTGCTGAACATACTGCAGCTGTCACAGAAGATGGAGAGCTCTATGGATGGGGTTGGGGCCGATATGGGAACTTGGGACTAGGTGACAGAAATGATCGCCTAGTTCCTGAAAAAGTTTCCCTTGTCAATGTATGTAACAGAAATGATTGCTTGAACTAATTGTTTCTTAAGTAGATTAAGCATAACCAGCATTGAAGATCAAGGAGTGCTGGCAAAAGTATGCAGTTACTATCATATACTTATTGAGCTTGTCTTTCTTGCTATCCTTTTCTTTCAACATATGCCAATAGTGAAAAATTTAAGGGTGAAGTTATGGACTTGAAAAAAGTCAGGTTTAGATTTTTGAATGTGGCTTTAAAGAGAGCAGGGGTTTTCTATGGCTCCAAAACTGCTGGACAGTATATAGGAGTAGCCCTGTGAATCCTACTAAAGAACTATTTTTCAGAACGAGTGTCTTCTCTTGGAATACTCACTGTTAATGTTAGAAAGCAAAATCTGAAACTGGTGATCTATTAAATGAACCAAATTTATGACCCTGCATTTTATTAACCTGGCGATTTCTCTAATAAGTTTTAATGAACCAGTCATTAAGTTTTTATCATGGGAGTTGCAGGGAGACAAGATGATAATGGTTGCATGTGGGTGGCGGCATACAATATCTGTTTCCTCTTCTGGTGGATTATACACTTATGGATGGAGCAAATATGGTCAACTGGGACATGGGGACTTTGAGGATCACCTGACTCCTCACAAGGTGGAAGCCTTGCGGGATAGTTACATTTCTATGGTGATTCTTTCTCCTTTCATTGCTGTTAAATAGTTTTTTTGTTTCATTTAATTGAAATTTTGGATCTTGCATCATTTTGAGAAGGATTCAAATGTATGGTTAAATAAGATAGGCATGTCAGGCACCTTCCACCAGTAGTTGATTTTATTTGTCTTTCAAGGACTAAATTTGTTTTATCAAGGTTGGTTGGGATGTCATTCTATTTTTTCATTGAAGTGCTTCTTGTGGGTTCACATTACAGTTTGTCTCACTGGTCACATCAATTCCTGGCCTCTGATTACTACCAGTTTCATGAGATTGTACCTACTTGATTGATGGCACCCATTTCTGAGAACAGATTTTTCTTCCACAAAGTTGTTCTCATGCAAATATTTTTCTGGAGTAACCAGGTCAGAAAAAATGCAAGTTTTCAGAATTTTATAAAATACCTCAAGAGGTTATAGGTTCTTTTTCTATGTAACTTCATTGGCCTTAGCCATTAAAGATTGTTTGTCATCACTGTTAAGTTAAATGTTGTTTTTTCCCATTTGCTAGGATCGTTCTTTCCACTTCAGCATTCAATTTGGTTTTTTGTTATCTTTTTGTAACTTGTTATGTTTTTTTCCCCTTGATCCCTCAGCTCTCAAGTAGTTTTAAAGGTAATTGAAACCCATGGCATGTTTTTGACCTCATTAGTTCTGCAAATATTTTGAAGCTTCTAATAATCAACATCAGATTTGCTCTGACTTAGCTAAGACATGCTTTAGTGTTTCTTCTAATCCAGAATCTCAAAAAAATTTCGGCTTGAATTGTTTTCCAGATATCAGGTGGCTGGAGACACACTATGGCATTGACTTCCGATGGAAACCTTTATGGCTGGGGATGGAATAAGGTTTACAATATTTAATTTCTTAATTATGATTTTACAAGTACGTATCATCTCATAGTGAGTGTAACTATTAGTTTACTTGGTGAAAGCAAGACATATTAGACAGGTAGTTTTTCCCTACTTGTGCTCAGTGGAAACAGGGTAGACAGGTAGTTTTCCCTAATTGTGCTCAGTGGAAACAGGGCCATACAAGTGTAAATTAGTTAGACATGTACAATCACAAAAATTTCTTACATGCCTATGCACGACATCTTGCATATTATTGGATTTCACTTCCCTTTGGTGTTGGAAGCTTGTAGACTGTTTCAAATTCCACTTCTTTTTTCTTTTTTTTGCCTGGCTTAATTAATTGTATCGTTACTTGTATATCCTGTTTTTGCTCTTAAAATAATGCTTATTGTTTGGTTTATCTCTTTTCTCTATGCAGTTTGGACAGGTTGGAGTTGGTGACAACATTGATCATTGCTCTCCTGTGCAAGTTAAATTTCCACATGAGCAGGCACATTCTTGTTACTGTTTCTCAGAATATTGGTTAAGATAGCCCATGACATTGATGTTTAGTTCTGTAGGGATTTTTTTCTTTTTGGTTCTTGTCTGAGAGGGTTGCCTTCTTTCTTAGTTGTTTCTGTTCTTAATCTGATTTTATGCTTTATCTGCATTTATTTGGCACTTGACAGAAAGTAGTCCAGATCTCATGTGGATGGAGGCACACACTTGCTATTACTGAACGACAAAATGTATTTTCTTGGGGAAGAGGCACAAATGGACAACTTGGTCATGGAGAGTCTATGGACCGGTAATAGCATAAACCTACATCTCTCTTTCATTAGTTGTTGCTATTTTGAGTTAATGCAGTTGATGTGAATGATATGGAGAAACCTCTCTATCCTAATGGTAGGCTAAGATTCAGAAATTTATAGTTTTAGGTGTAAAAATAAAAAGATAAAGTGAGATAATTTGCAACACAACATTGAATGAGAATATAATACATGAGGGTTAAGAAGAAAACTATTCTAGGAAAGTATTTCTACAACTGCCTTTTGACCATCAGAATACCTGCCAAACTACAAAAAGTTGCTCATAGGTCTCTACTAGTTAAAGCACTCGTAACTTCTCGTAAACGAAGTCCAAAAAAGAAGTGATTTTTTCCATATCCCAAATGACTCAACCTACTGTTAATTGCAATGGACCTGAATTGAAGTGAGTTTCAATTGCCAAATCTGAGAGTTGTGCCAAAGTAACTAGCAAGAACATGTGATTGCTGTGTCATATCTTCCCCTGGTTACTAGTTGGAAGAAACCCATCTCAAGTTTTGCACTACCAAATTATTAAGAATTCCCAAAATTTGGACATACAAATACGAAATTTTAAAACTTTTACGACTTCCTTTGAAAAAAATGGTGATACTGACAACCATTCTTCTTGCAGATAAAGATACACCGAGTCTGTTTAATTGAATCTGAATATGCAAATACATTCCACCTTAGCTTCCTTGATATAATGATACAAGCTATTATGGTGATGTGTTGAAAACCAAAATCTTTGAATTTTGCTTCCATCTCTTTATAATGAATTTAGAACATGATTCTAGGATTTCTGGCTTGCCTTTCTTTAGAAACTGATAATTGTCAGAAATGCATTTAACTTGTAGCAGATCAACACATTTAGGACCATTTTTCAATTTTTTTGACAAGTGGCGGACCATTTTCCATTATTTTGACAAGCGGAGGACCATTTTCCTTGAAAGGACAGTAAACAGGATGTATTTCTCAAAGTTATTTGAGGACGGACCAAATGGACAAGTTCTTTCTGCAATGATGGATGCACGTGCATTTGCAGATGCATTTCTCAGTTGACCTTGAGTAGTTACTTAACAGGATGGAGCAAATAATGTATGGAGTATTGAAAACGTAATTTGTCTGCAATGAAAGTTACCAATTGTATTTAATTTGGGGCCCTGCTGCCCTGGGCCTATTTAAATCATTTGGCTTACTAACCTGAGATTAACTAGTTTTTCTCATCAATTTCAGTTAATTCACACTCAAAAAGCTCGTGCTATGTTCAATAATTTTAGCTGAAATATGTTTAGTAGAATAAAATCTAGCGCACCAACATATTTTGCTCTATTTTTTCATCACTAAATTGTATTTGTTGGGCTTTCGAAGAAATCTACCGAAAATCATAGAAGTTCTGAGTGCTGATGGATCTGGTGGCCATCAGATTGAAGCTTCAACTGTTGATCCGTCATTAGGTGCTGTATTGTACTCATCACCTTTTCTTGCATTTTGACTTCATAATGGGTTTTTGTCTCTTTTTTTTCCAGTTATTTATTTGATGCCTCCACTATTTCTCTTGACAGGGAAAAGCTGGGTTTCACCATCTGATAGATACGCTATTGTTCCTGATGAATCTGTAAGTTGGCATTTCTAGAATTTCTACCATCAAAGTTGGGGTACAAAGTTGGACAGGCTTAACTTCACATTCTTTGTCACCATATTGACAACATGCATCAATTAATTATACTTCGAAGCATGGTAGTGATCATAAAATCATTGCTGTCATTTAGTATACCCAAAAGGACCTGTAGGCACAATTAGCTTTTTATATATATATATATATATATATATATATATAAATACAAGCTAGGGGTATAAATAAATAAATAAAAATAAAGTGCGAGCATATGCGTATCAAGTAAAGTTTCAAGTGATGAAATGGGACCGTCCCAAAGGAAGTTGCTTCTAGGAATGCAAGATAGATGTTGCTCTTTCGGGATCTAATTTGCATGTTAATTAACACTTGACACATAGGGCATGCATGTGTTAAGGAATGTAATTGTATAATATTTTTATAATAGAACATCTTAAGATATCCAAATTCTCATCATAATCAAAATATTTACACGGTCATTGCTTCAATAACAGATGCAATCTGTTCTTTCTTTTTCATGTTACTTTTTAGTAGTTTTATTCAAGTTCTATAGTTTTAATCATGTTTGAATTAGTTGTGATTAAGCAAGAGTGGCTATGTTGACGGGGAAGAAAGTTCAATTAAGTTATGTTGAAAGAACTTCTGAACATTCTGCATTTGAAAAGTATGTAGAGAATGTAATGTTACCTGAATCTCTATACCAAAACATGCCATAGAAACTTATAGTATTACCAAAGTAATGTCAGAGCCAGCTTAAGTTGAATTGCGGCCTTGAACAAAGTTATAAATGAGATCTTTTAAAATATTTATTAAATATTTTATTATTATTTTTTATATATGTCTGATAAGTGGGGTCTTAAGCAATCTTCATTTTGTATTTGGTGTTTTTTGTTAAGTAGAGGTAACTTTCATTTCATGAAGCATAATTAATAAATATACCTTATTTATTTTTAAAGCTTTGTCGTTAAGTAGGGGTCTTGGGTCATTGCCCAAGTTACCCATATATCCAGGCCGGCTCCGAGTAATGTCTTTGCCTAGCCTAGAAGAGGGCTATTGCTCAAGTTAGCTATATACTCTGGCCGGCGCTGAGTAATGTCTTCGCTCAACCCATAAGAGCCCAAATTTACAAACACCACCACGATGATGATAGTGGTGTACTCGGTGATTCCAAGTTATATAGTATTCACTTGCCGTGCATTGTTGGTTCAGGGGCAAGCAGTTTCAGTTGGGGGAAATGGGAATGATGCAAGTGTCCCAGAGAGTGATGTCAAACGGATAAGGATTTGATTGCTCCAGATCCACTTCCATCCCGGACTGCCAGTATCATTCTTTCTGAAGCAGGCAATGCCTGAACTGGCATATTTTGCACTCTTATTACTGCAGAATGTAAATTCTTCCTGGACAAAACATTGTTTTTGGTTTTAAGTTTGCGTAGAGGAAATACATTTGACGTTGCAAGATTCAGCTCTTTGTTCAAAATGGTAATACTGTTCATCTTGTTCAAAAGCCACCTGACCAGTCTAAAAGGGACCGTGGTTTGTTCTCCTGGTATGACTATCTATGTTGGCTGGCATGCTTCTCTATTCATAAACAAACAAGAGTACCCTTTTTCATGCAAAACTGGTTCATATGGTCCTAGATTTAACCAATTTAACCAATAATATCGGATGATTTGAGATGATTTCTTGATGTTGAATGAAATTTTTTTTAATAATATTTAAAAATAATATAAATTATATCTTGAAATTTCATCTAATAAATTTTAATCTAATAAATTTTAATTTTTTTAATAGAAATGTTTTTTTTATCATGATATTAATGATAAATACTGTGAGTCTCTCGACATAAGTTTCTAGATCAGTATTTGAATAATTTATATTATTTTTTTCTATTTTTTTCTTTAGTTTCATTTCACCAATTAAAAAAAAATACATATAATCTGAACACAGTTCCATATTAGTCATTTTGTCAAGATTCCGGCAAGAAATTGTATGAAATACGATCACGTTGATTTTACTAGGAGATTTTCATAAGATTCACTTGTCAAATTTTTTTGATAAATTAATGAGATTGTTTAGAAAGTGATCTGAGAAGGAATCTTTGACAAAATTAGCAGCATTCTAGCATTGTTATATATGAATAGTTCGTCAAGCAAATCGATTGTCAAGATTCCTTTAATGCCCTTTACAAACATCTCTTTTCTTCTCTGTATCATGTATTTGACGAATTATTCTTCTCCATAATTTGGTGGTGGGGAATGGGAGAGGCATTTTCGGTGGTGGTGGTGGTGCTGTTTATCAGTTACAATTATTACGTTTTCTTTTCTTTGATACCATCCAAAATGCCTTTCTTTTTGTAGTTTCAAGAACAATCTGAATCTCTGATGCTATTGTCTGAAAAACACAGAACAAAAAATTCTGTATATCAAGCAGCATCTTCTGATTCTGTCTGGCCTTCTCTTTTCCTAGGAAAAGCACATGCATGGCAAATTGAAAAACAAGTCAAAACTAGTTTTACTTTCCTGGGAAATCCTTTGTTGTTCAAAAGAGTTTAGTAGTAATCTAAATAAATGCAAAAGTACAATTAGTAGTAAGAACATCCAGTTGAGTTCTTAATCTGTCAAAACTAGCAAGAGCAGACTTAGCCTTGACAGGGCATATCAGTTGACACCAAGGTATCATGATCATTAAAACTAGAAAATAATTTTTTATTTATAGAAAACTACAACTTAAATCTGATAATTTGTTTCAAATTTACTCCTGTAAACTTAAAGGATTCTCAAATTTGATATATCTTGTCAAAAATTACAAATTTAAATAATTTAATACTAATTAAATACTTAGTTATTCGTTTGATTGTTGTCTTAAAACAAAAAAAGATGGAAACAACGAAAATAAATGAGGCATGTTCTCGGCAGATCTTGTTTTGAAAGGATATAAATCCACACCAAAACTATTCTGGTTTATTTTATGTCTTTGTATTTGTCCCTTTAACCAACATGTTTTTGTTCCTTGTGTTTCTATTTTTTTTTTTCTGTCGTGAAATACTTAGTTTATTTTATGCCTGCTAGTGATCATGCTAGGCCTTCGAGGATTATGAAATTTACATGTGATATTGAATTGATAATGTATAGATTGGAGGGTTTAGAATTGACAAAGTCGAATACATGAAAACCATTTCGGATTCCTTATGCATAATTACAAAGTCCTTAGACACTTGGAGGAACGAGCACTGATTAAAGTGAAATCAACATAAAATTACAAATGATGACCTACACAAACACCACCTACGTGCTAATTTTCCGACTTTTCTTTCAAGAACAATCAAGTTCAAGTACAATTCTTAGCTTTCAGCTTCCCATGGTTACTCAACAACTCATACAGCTACCAGTTCAATAGCTTGTCTTGAATGGCTTGTAAGCCTTAAGGTCAAGCACAACACCAGCAAGTGAGCCTGCAACAGCCACAAGTGAAATCACTAGGCAAGCCATGCTCAGCATTTGGAGACAAATCCATCTTGTGCTCCATTTTGGTATCTTCCTTTGTACGATGTACATCTCCACTGGAAAATAGACTGTCAAAGGCCAGAAACCAAGTGCCCCAAGAATTCCCACAACATCATTAAAGAATGGGAGCAGCATTGATATAACAGTGGTTAAGATCACAAATATTGTTCTCCAAACCAATCTAAAGAGATTCAGCTTATATAGCCCAAGGCCTGGGACTGCGATGTTGAATTCCTTGGTGATGAAGTAACTTTTAGGCCATTTTTGGTTTGCCCATTTCTCAATGAAAGCAAAGAGAGGCTGGCAAAACACTTGATATGCTCCTACTAGGTGGATTACTATGGCGGCGTTAGCAATATCAATAAGCCAATATGGGTTATAGAAACCAAAGCCAGTGAGGAGATTTCCAGGTGCTAGGTCTCCAAATGCTGCATATCCCATGCAGCCACAAAGCATATAGAAAGTTGTTGTCACTACAATGCTTATCCTGGCAGCTTTCTTCATTGTCTTCGATTCTGCTGGTGGAGATTTAACTGTGTCCTGTTACAAAAATAAACAAAAAAGTGCCGAGTTACTCAGAGCTTGTCCATATTGACCAAGAGAAAATAAGGTTTGATATTAAGTGATCGTACATACTTGAATTTCTATAAGAATGACAGAATATGAATACGCGAAGGCTATGGCACCAAGTGCTTGAAAACTCCTCCATATCTTCTCTGTTTCGGTTACGGTTCCAATGCTTATCCCAGTTAGACTACCCTTAAAAGTCCCATTAACTGCATACCAGTGAAATTAAATAGATGAGCTTAGAGTTCGATTAGTCACAGGAGACTCGTTGTGGGAGTTAGTCCCTCAATATGGTATAAAAGTTGGATTTAACTAGAATAGTTAAAGCAAATATATAAATACCTGCAACTTTGCCAATGCCCAGGCCAAGACCAATGCTAGAGTAAGTAAAAGACATGACCGCGGCAACGATAGAGAGCCACCATAGCTGATCAAAGTCTGGGATCTGAGAGAGCAGAATTTCTGTTATACCAAACATGATCATATATGGGTTGCTCGAAAGGTGACATGGGTTCTGTCCACCACTTTGATGGAAACAATTTGACCTTTTAATTGCCCTGTCAATAACCATGAACCAAGCTTATTAATCAAGGCTTTCAAGAACAAAAAAGAAGAAGAAGCAAAAGAAATTTCTGTACTAAGACCAGCTTACATCATGCTTATGGATGATGCAATGGTGTAGCCAATGGCAATACCAAATAGGCCCAGGTACTGAATAAAGCCACACAACTTGACCTTTACTCCACCTGAGAAACATTGAAGACAAGAGAATTAGCATTAGTGAAATAGAGAAGGAAGGAAACATTTCAAAATGTTGTATTAGTAGGGTTACAATATTTTGTATTTTGTGAAGAAAATTGTCTATATGATACCTAGAATGGATTCAACAGCGTCCATGTATGTATAGTTTCTTTTTCCTGTATCGGGATCGCCGGTCCGGTAACAGTCAGTGAGTAGAGATGAGGTATAGTAAGTAACAAGTGAGAACAAGAACATGACAGCAGGACCAGCAACCCATCCTAGTTGAGCTACTGCCCATGCCAAGGAAAGAACTCCTGATCCTATCACCGCTGTTATTATGTGGGCACTAGCAGTCCATAGAGTACCTGAAGGCACAAACCAACCAGCAAGAATATGAGATATTTTATACTTCTAAGTTGTAACTAAATTTTCTTCCAGAAACAAAGCAAAGACAGGGCAGAAAAGGAGCAGAAACAGGGGAAGGATGGCGAAGATTACCAGTTCTCTTAAGGCGGCCATCATCGTCAAAGCATTTGGAACCATTTTGAGGAAGCACATCAATGGAGATGTCAAAGACCTGGTGATGGTTGTGGAGGTGGTGGTTGTTGTGGCAGTTCTTTGAGGCAGCATTCTCACCCATCTTGTATTGAAGAAGGACAAAAACAGAGGAGATTTTCAGTGAGTAAAGTTGGAATGAGGCTCGTTATGAAATAAAACGAGAGCTTAAAATGGTTTAGCAAAGTATGCACAAACGGATGAAGAACAAACTTTTAGCCACCACCTAAACCTAAACTTCTTCTTGGCTATGGAAAGAAAGGTTTTTGGAATGCTATATGTTAGGTCTCAGGACTTCATGCATGGAAGATAGGAAGGGGGAAGGCAACTAGTGATATGAATGAAGTTGAGCTTGGGAAATGGGGTATATATAGTGGTATTCTGTACTGTAGCCTCTTAAACCGTTCAATGAACTGTCTTCTTTACTTCATTTTGTAGCCCCACCTTTATCAAACTTTTATTAGTCTAAAAATAGGAAGAAATAACTTTATATATATATATATATATATATATTCTGTTATTGGGTTTAAGGTTTGGGTTAAAATTGATAGGGTTAATCTACTAATTGAAAGTTAATCTAAATCTATCTAAAAAAGCACTTTAACATATTGTTGTTTTGAATAAAAAACTAAAAAGAATTCTTAAAGATAATTCGACTGGTCTCATTTGAGTTTAATCAAATTAACTTTTATTAGTCTAAAAATAAAAATAAAAAGAAATAACTTAAACCAAACTCATCCCACATAACTTTTCATATATATTAGTTATTGAATTTAAGATACAACATCGTAGATTTACAGGGTTAAGTTATAGATCGGAAGTTAATCCAGATCTATTTAAAAACACTTTAAACAATTTTTATTTTGAATAACAAATTAAAAAGAATTCTCACATATGATCTGGTTGAGTCTCACTTGGATTTGACCTGATTAACTTAGTTTGATCATGTTACTAAACATATTAAAAACTAACCCAGCCTGAGTGGGGCTAAGCGGGTGGATCCTAGTTGTTTTTGGTTTTAAGAGGTTTTTTCCTTTGTTTTCTTAACATCAAAACATGCCATCCATGCAAAACTGAATGTAAAACCCTATCTTTGATAGGGTAATGCTCCAAGATACGAGTTTCATGGTGCAACAAGCCTACAAGATTCGTTTTGACTGTAGATACTATCAACAACGTCCTGCATCTAACACATGTAGTGTGTTGGCACTGTACATATGTTGTGGGTATATATGATCCTAGTTTCTTGATTGCGAATCAACAAAAAGAAGGGAAGAACAGGAACAAGAAGGCCCATAGAGATCACAAGACAAGTACAACTGGGCGTGTGCCAATGACCTAGAATCTCAAATAACCCATCAACCATATCAAAAACACTATTTGGGTCAACTCTCTTCCTCACTCTTATCTCTCATGCAGCTAGCGACGAAAACTCAACGCTGAGAGAGAGATAAGGGCTCGATCACTTGTGACAGTGAAACACCCCAGAAGAGCTAGCAAGGTCTTCCCTTGTGTTTAGCCTTTCAAATTATCGAAAGGGTGCCCTCCTATATATATCACTTCACATGCATTCATGAATATCAGCAATTATATATTCACTCATGATTCAGTTACTATGAGCTTTCTTACTTTAGAAATCTCGTACGTAATAATATAAAATAACTTGAAGTTAAGCATGGCTTCTAGCTGGAATTGAAGGATTAAGAAGATGTGAAGAGGCTACTTGCGTGCAGAGAATAAATCGTAATGAGCTCAGTAGTAGAAGAGAGCAATTCTGAAACAAGCTTGCCTCACCGTGAGCTCAGGCTTGCATGGTTTTTTTCTTTTTTCTTTTTTTTCCTCTATCTTATGAATTACCATTGTCTCATAAGAGACAAAAATGCACCTTCCCCTTCCCAAAAGTAAGGAAAAAGGAATTGCCATAAAGACAAAAACAAATCTAGGACGTGGTTTCCACATTAATTGGCCATTTAATTCGTCTTGTAGCAGTTCCTAAGCTAAGATTAGGACACAAATTCATCTCACATAGGCACAAAAGACAAACGAATCTAGGACTGAGTGGGGGGTGGTTTCGAGCACTTAAGCAATTCGTGTGACATTCTCAGAAAAGCAAGCATTAAGAGATGATTACCTGCATTATTCTAGCAAGCCCTCCTCTCCCCTCAAACCGAGGAACTCGAATATGTACAAAAGAGGGTTTTATTAAAAACACGACAAAGATATAGATAGGTGAGATTACCGATTGCTGCGCTGTCTTTGCCTTGGATCTCCCCAGGTTTATATACATGGAGAAAGCAAAAATGGTTAAGGCAACTATATCAAATTATACCTAATATAATCTATCGATAAAGACAACTTTTGTATTGCTTTCTAACGTGTCTGCTCTCTCCTCCATCCTTTGTTCAAGAGAGGAATAAATGCTTCCTCCTCCTCCGTACCTTTGATCCAGAAACTTGATTGGGTGTTTAAGCACCGAAATTAATATACAATTATAAACATGAACATTGCGGCATTTGGCAATGGAGTGCATGATTTTGGTCCCCCCAGCTCAACTCGTGAGATGGGTTTAATGTTCTTGTGATGTCGGGTATTTAAAAATGTAGTAGCGGTTGTTATTTAAAGTGTTTTTTATTTAAAAATATATTAAAATATTATTATTTTTTAAAAAATTATTTTTAATATTAACATATAAAAAAATACAATTTCAACCCTTTTCAAATACTTTCATTATCATTAAGAGATTTTAAATCAATATAAGAGAGATCGCATGTACCGAGTGCTGCAAGAAGAGTAGTTTAAGAATTTGAATGGAATTAATGGCCGCCGTTAGGGTTTCCTTTTTATTCATAAATTAATCCCAAGGAAGGTAGTGTTCTACTTGATGTAAAGGTTAGACTCCATAACCATCAACTTGGAAGGTAATCATTACCTCCTTTAACAATTCAGCTTTCCTAAACAAGTCAAAATGAAAACAAAAACAAACTTAAATTTTACGAAGATAAATTTTAACTCAATCAACCTCCGATCAAACCATTTTTTTTAAAAAAAACAAATAAATATACACAAACATTAACCAATGCTTTCTGATTGGTCGGTGCCATGGATCCTTAGTGACACCGCGCATGTCGGTAATTTATGATCTCTCAATAAATTTATTAATAATAAATATATTAATAAATTTATAGATAGACAAATCACGTCAAGAAAAAATACTTTAATTTTACTTGAAGATTAAATTTTTTAGATGGATTCATTAAAAAAAAAATAATTTCTTATAATGCATTCATTCAAGATGAGGGTGGATATTTGATTTTTATTTTTATAAAAAAAAATTTATTTGATCTCAGGTTTGAGTCTAACTTGATGTAGAGAATATTTTTTTTATGTATGTAGGCTGATTTTGAGTTTAATGCTTAGTTGAATCTCAAAATAGTTGTAAATGGATGAATAAATTATAATTGAGCATATATATATATATATATATATATATATATATATATATATATATATACTTTCAAAATAGATTAAAAAAAAGTACTACAAAATAGATATCAGGAATTCTTTTTAGTAATTATAAGATACATATAATTTGAGATGCTAGCTAGGTAGCTAGCTAGATCACGTCTAGTCAAAGATGCTTGAAGAAGAGAAATCAGAATCAAAATTTCAATGGAACTGAAGGCAAGATACGTTTATGAATTAGGTAGATTTGATATTTTATGCTGAATTTGACAAACCCACGTAGTGAAATGATTTTCTTGGAAGCTATTTTGCAGCACCCACCATTGAAAGTGGTTTCAAGAGCTTGATCACCACCTCCCATGGTGGGTGGTGGGTTCCCTCCCTCCCTTGTAGCTAGGGATGATGAGGACACTTCTTCTAGCCTACCAAATAAATATGAGGCTGTATAACATATAACAATCAAGTGGAACTCAGGCCACTTGTTTCATTTCAACCTAGCTAGCCATAGCTTTTAATTAGGATGGTACTATACACAATTTTGCATGCTATGATGCTTCTCTTTTCTAATATAACAATAATAAAAAATAAAAAACTAAAACAGAAGGTATTTTCATTGTACATCTACACATATTTAACTCTTAACTATAATATTAGTGTAATTATTATTTTGTCATTCTAAGAAAAATCACTGGTCTTGGTGTTTGGTATTAGGGGTATTTTAGTCTTTTTATAAGGTTCATTACCAGATTGATCGGCGATATAATAATATTTTTAATTTTTTTTAATACAATGGAATGACTCAATTATTAGCTTTAAAAGCAAAAAAATTAAAAAATACAATGGAATGACTCAATTATTAGCTTTAAAAGCAAAAAAATTAAAATTGACACCTAGGGGTTTTTAGTCATTTTATTTTTTAAAACACAATAAAATGACTTAATTACCATAAGTTTTTAAGACTTGTGTTTAGGGACTTTTTCATCTTTTCATTATGGTCTTTTAATAAATATAGAATATTTGCAAATGAGAAAGTGGTTGGCATGTGCAACGCGACCGAGATCTTTTGATGGTGCATACGATGCCTCTCAAGGGCTAAAACCCTCTTTTTCGCCTTGTAATTGTAATCGTCACAGTGTCTTTTTTCTGGTGTGGTTATGCATGACTAGATGGTTTATCACCAATTGGGCTATCCTCCATTTTTTCTCTCTCATTCTCTCAAAACTTACATTGGCCATTCAAAATCTTAGGGTAGTCCTTTTAGTTATTGATATTTCAACTTCGATTCTTTTTTTATTGCTGTTTCTATTTTATTTCTTGGCTATTTTATAAATTTTTATTTGTTTTTAATTTCATCATTCAATTCTAATTTGTGATACATTATTTTTTTCAATTTGGGTCTCATTCTTTTGATTGTTTTTTTATCCTATTATTAAATTAATTTTTCTTTTTAATTTCACCCATTAATCAGAAGTTTATATTTTTTCTCTAATTTATTTTTATTTTTGATTTTTATCTTCATTCTTTTAATTGTTATTTTTGGTTTTGGATCCTTTTGTTTAATTTATTTTTTCTTCAATTTCATCCTTTAATATTTGATTGGTTGGGGAATGGACTTCGTGGTTTTTCCTGTTATAGTGCTCCCAGTCTAATGATCTAGGTAATAGATTTGAAAAGTTAACGGGGGTTGATATCATTTTTTTTTGTTTTTTACTTGTTTTCTTTTTTTTATTTCATCATTTGATTTTTTTCTATTGACCTTTGTGGTTTTCTCTATTTTTTTCCTATCGGGTTATCGCAATCTCAAGACTTGGATCACAGGTTAACCGAGATTGACTTGTCTCTTATATATCACCTAAGTTACAGGTTTGTCATGCTAACTGGGTTGACTCGGGCTGAATTTTTTGGGTCATTTTTTTTATCCAATTTCATTCTTTTATATTTATTTGGTTGAGAATTGAGTTACATTGTTTTTTCTATTTTTTTTTAAAAAAGCGGTTTTTTCCCCAAGTTATCATGATTACTTTTTTAAATTTTTTAATTTGATCCATTTATTATCGTTGTTTATTTTACTCATCATTAAAATAAAACCCACTTATTTAACCCATCTAGGTCTACAACTCGAGTGGAAAATATTTCTTCCTTCTTTAAAACCCACTTATTTAACCCATTTAGGTCTAAATAGTACAAAATGAGGTCTTATTCCATCACTAGAAAATTATCAAATAGTAACGGAATTATCAACAAAATATTTTATGTTGGTAAGTTTTTATTATAGTAGCGACGGAAACTATCTATTGAAAATTCCTTATGTAATTATTGATGGAATATTTTTCCATCGCTAATTACCGATGGAATTGTTGAGACAATAAAAATAATTAAAAAATCACGAAATATTATGTTAGTAGTTATGTCGGTAACATGACGTGTTATAATTTGTTGATGAACTTACCGATAGAAATATTATGTATTCAACTTCTATCATAAATTTGATTGGCAAATCTAAAAGTGTTATAACTGATAGCATCACCATCCCCCGTCTTTTTTTTTATGGAGAAAAAGGTTAATGAAATTGCTTGATGAAATTTCTTTTTCATTAACTTATAAAGGTTATGAAGTAAATCTTTACCCTAATCATGGTTAATCATAAAAGATAAAAATATATTTTTATTTTTTATGTCAATTTTGATCTTTGTTCTTTTGATTATTTTTTCTTCTTTTGCTAAATTGATTTTTCTTTACAATCTCACCCTTCAATCTAATATAAAGTTTATTTTGTATTTCAATTTTGATCCTTATTTTTTAATCATTATTTTTATAATTCTTTTGTATAATTGAAATTATTTTTCAGGAACTGGGCTTCATGGTTTTTTTAAATAGGGTATTTTAGGTCTAATGACTCGGGTGACTAATTTGAAAAGTTAACATGAATTCATGTATTTTTTAGGAAAAGTAGGCTTTATAATTCTCTTTATTCTTTTCTATCGTATTATTCTAATCTCATGATCTAGGTCGTAGGCTTGACGGAATATCTCGGGTTGGCTTAGCCCTGATTACCAGGATTACAAGTTTGTCATATTAACTCAAATTGACCAGGGCTGTTTTTTTTTATATATATTCATTTCTTGTATTATTTTACTCTTCTATATATATATATATATATATATATATATATATATATATGGAATGTGAATTAAGTTTCATTATTTGTTCCTTGTTGAGATTTTGCTTTTCTAAGGTTATCCTTATCACTTTTCTTTTTAAATATGACTGTCTATTGTTGTTTTTTTTTTATCTAATTAAAATAAAATTAATTTATATAACAAAGTCAGATCTATGATTCAAGCTGTAGATATAATTTTTTATACCAAAAAAAAAAAAAACCAGTAATGCCCCATAGCAAAGTGCTGGCACCAAGCCTATTTGTGTTTCTAAAGAGGGGGGGAAGCCCATCAATGCAGGCCTGTTGTTGTTGGTGCTCAGTGTGTCTAGACCCTCGAAACAAAGCTCATATCCACTCGCTTGAGCTATCTTATTTTATTTTTCTTTTCTAGGGGATGAATAACCTGGCATCCACCCCAAAATGTTTTTTTTTTTTAATAAGCGGACGACTCATGTTTGTTTTCCCAGAATCTTTCAAACATTGTAAATCATTGTTGATATCCTATGGTATTTTATCTTACAGTATCTCAAGTGCTAATAAAACAATTTTATCGTCGTTTCCTTCGACATCAGCATCCACTAGATGGGGACTTCTTTTGAAAACCTTTTTTTTTCACCGCAACATGAAATCAAATAAATGCATTTTTATCTAAGCTTTTCAACTTCCTTTTAGTTGGAACCAGCAAATTTTTTATAATTTATTGCACATAATTTTTTATTTTGATGGTAATAAAATGTTGATCCCGCAACCACCCGAGGAAAGGCTCGCATCTGAGTAGGTAGGTGGTGAGGAAATAGCTTATACAGAGAATGAACAAAAGGTCAAGTGTGCAGTCATAGTGTAGAGGCTAGAGTAGTGTGTTTCATATGATAAAGTAAAAATTCCACAGGACGAACAAATTAGCATGCTTATATATTTCTCATGACAACTGAATTTATGAATATTAGTCCAATCTAGGAGTTCACTACAATATTCTAACAACTGGGGGAATTTTTCTATCCTCCAGGGAAAGTTTTGTGGAACTTGGATTGTTCTTACAAAATTTTTATTGTCCAGTCATCGGAAACTTGGACAGCTGGTTTGCGGATGGTTACTACAGAAGATCCACGCCCCCCTTCAAGCATAAGGGGCCCGAGTTCAACTTCGACCTCCTGATTTGCCGGTTCAATGAGAGCATTCTTTGGTCCAGGAGAGTAACCTAGCAGTATAATCCTTTCGAGGATGCTCTTTGATGAAAATTGGGATTTGCTACTGCTGGAGGGGGCCAGATTTATGGATGTAAGCTTTCCATTAGCAAAGACAAAACGGCGATGGATGTAAGCCCCTTGCAAAAATTCATAGCTTTTTCCATCATCGATGTAGAGCTCGCCTTCAGCTGCTTGAGAACTGTTTAGAGCTATCACCTGTACCACCAGAGTTATGACCAATCACTCATGATTTCAACAGCATTTAAGAGTGAGTTATCAAAGGCAATTATACAAAAAATTGTAACAAAATCAGAGGGGCATCAAACCTAGATGAGTTTTTTTTTTTTTTAAAAAAAAAAATGTATTGGAATTACGTTATTTTGTTGACTTAAACAAAGTAAAAAAATCTGCCTTGACATGCATGCACATACTCGACTATATATACCATAAGAAGACGCAGCCGCAAGAATGGCAAGCAAATTCAGGTTGTGTATACCAACCACCTCAGTAGGACCAAAAGTTACATTGCAGGGGCAAGTCAAAAGAAACTCAAGAACAAAATATACTGATTCCAAAATCTAAAAAGTAAAGAGCAGTTGAGACTGCCATGTCCGAATGAGCATCAGGCTGTTAGCTACATACCAGTGTATAAGGATCATTCACCATCTGCGTGGAGCTTCGACGAAGCCGGTCTTTCCTGGGTATAATAGTTCCAGCCCTTTGAAAAGCAGGAACACTTTCCTCTTTGGCCTCCAGCTTGTGGGTTTTGCCTCCCTTGTATGCAGCTCCAGTTCTAATGTCATACCATAATTCTTTCCCAGGCAGGTAAACAGATGTGTATTTTGCTCGCTGGATGGATGAAACCACAAATTTAAATTTGTTAAACAAATGAAGAGGAGAAACTATATTAAATAAAGGGCAAACAACGAAATCCGTTGCAAAATATGTAAAAAAAATTTGGTTGCAGTAGCACCTCAGTGTAGATTCCTTGCACCAGGAGACTGCTTCCAACCATGAAAGCCTCATCATTGCTGAAAGTAATTTCATCAGAAGGAAATTCCATCCACAAGGGGCGCATGACAGGAAGGCCAGTAGTGTTTGCCTCTCTAAATAATGTGTAGAAATAAGGGAGCAACATGTACCGAACACGTATGGCCTCTCTTATTAGCCGTGTGTTTTTCTCTCTGCAATCATTTAAAGAGCATCCATTCACCAAACTTATCAGATAATGAACATAATTTAAAATGAACAGTGGAAGAATAGAATAAAAAGACAACACTGGGAGGATATAGGTTATTGCAAGAAGAATAAAAATTCATTAAGTTTCAATTTATCCCGGACTTGTAGCACATGCGACCACAATTTTTTGCAGATTTACAAAGACCAGATTTCAAAATATCATCAAACTTCTTTTCTTCACTCAGTATCTGTATAAAGTCCGGTCCTTCTGTCTGGAAACTTTTGCATGTCATACATAGGAGTTCAAGATCATCAACAGTATCACTTGAATTTATGCTCCAAGACAACTCTATTCAGAAACACTACGCTACAGCTCCCTTTATGAATCGAACCCTCCCATATAATGCAAGTGAACTATCTCATTGACATGATCTCATGCTCACAAGATCAAGGCAAAAAATATAAAAGAAAATTACTATCCTGTTAGTATAGCCAAGTGAGCATTTTCAGTTGGCAGATGTGAAAGCAGCCAGCTACACTTGTTTTACAGACAAAAGCTGGCCAGGATAGGGAAGTTAAGTGTCCACTCATCAAAGAGCATTATCAAAAGTCAGGGACCAGTATCACAAATTGTCCTCAAATTGGCTATATATTAATAGATTCTAGGGCAATTTTAACACATTTAAGACCAACAATGTCATAAAGAATACCTAATCTAGCCATCTCACCAAGATAACAATAAGAAGTAAAAAAGATGCTAAAACATATACTTAAATCCCATAGGTATGGGATAACCAAGCAAAAGCTATCATGCTGTCATTTATACTACAACCACAACCACAAGGTCAGAATAAAGTTTAATCTCTATATAGACTGGAATAATGGATATGCCTAGATTGAACAAGGGAAGAAGAGTAAGAAAAATACACAAGAACAATGTAAAACACCACTATCAATCATGAGTGCCCTTCCCTGCTCAATGCCTTCATGCCCACATATATATACAAAAAGGGCCAAACATAGTTGAATGGAATAAATAGAAAAGTTATACCCAAATAACCAAGGTTCTCGTCTTTTGGTGTCCTGATGGGCATGGGCCCTGAAGAAAGGATAGAAGGCACCAAGTTGATACCAGCGAACTAATAACTCAGGCTCTGGGTTGCCAAAGAACCCACCAACATCCGCACCTAGAAGACGGGTTTTGAAGAAATAACAAAATGATTAAATACAATCATCTGACAAAACAATACAAATGATTAGGAAAAAAAAGAATTGCATTTACCAGAGAATGAAATTCCAGAGAGACCAAGTGTCAAGATCATTGGAACTGAAACCCTCAGGTGATCCCAATCTGCTGTGTTATCTCCTGTCCAAACAGATCCGTATCTTTGACTCCCTGGGAAGAAGGCTCTTGACAAAACAAAAGGTCTGTCATTCCCACCCCCACGTTTTAGAAGACCATTAGATGTTGCCATGTGGAAGTAGTAGCCATAGGCATTATGCAACTCCCGGTGTTCAATGCCTTCATGGTGTAAAGCATCTCTTGGCATTGAGACCTGGTTACAACAGATATTGAGTTCATTAAACCCTTTTGTCTCTGTAAACATTATAAATGGTAGAATTTATTGTAAGCCCTACTTCAGAATACTCTCTGAAGAAAAAAGGGGCGGGGGGGTGTAAATCCAAGAAATTCTAAACTTCTTTGACAACCTCTGCCCAAAATCTTATCCTCTCGCCAATCATAATAGACAGAATGGGAAATGTAGCTGCGATGAAATTATTTTTTCCATCCTTTAGGTTCTCAAGTTCATAGACAAGCAGCAGTAAAATGCCTCTTACAAGAAGCTAAGCCATCAAATAAATTCCTGGTTTTCTATACAAGTATGCTACATCTTAGGGTAAGTACATTCACTCCAAGATTTAAACTTATAATCAAACCAAAATTGATTTAATCTATCAGACCATATTATATGAAGACAGAATATGCAAAAGACATCATCCAGTATTGTTAATAAACCTATCTACAAATCGCAATGGCTAATGGCTTACTTTGATTTTTACACTAGATTTCAATTCTCAACATGTCTTTATCTCATATTAGTAAATCAAGTGGAAGCTGAAATCTATCCACAAACCACGCCTGCATTCTCCTAGTGAGCACAAGGCTCGATCATCATTAACATTTAAATTCTAAGTCTTTCTGGCAAAAAATAGTAAGAACATAAAACTTGTGGCATGCTATCATCTACCAACTTATATAAGGAAATTATAAAATATAATAAATGAAAGAATAAAAAGGAAAGAAAGAAATATTATTCAGTAACCAAGAAGCATACCTCTGGACCATTGAACACAGAAGGCTCATTCATATCATTCCAAATATATAATGAAGGAGTTGAACCAACATAATTTTCATACGAGAACTTATCACCCCACCACGACCTAATCTCTGGATTAACCATATCCAAATAAGAAGATGACCCAGGCCAGCACCACCCATCAAAATCCTTTCCACTTGCATCCTTTACATAATATCCTTTCTCAGTAGCCTCCTTGTGCAACCTAAAGGAATCATCCCTCTTAATATGAGGATCCACAATAGTCACCATATGCCTCCCTTTGGCTGCCAACTTCTTTTGCATCTCCTCTGGGTTTGGAAACAACACCGGATCCCATGTAAAATACCTTTTACCATCTGTATGCTCAATATCAAGCCACAAAACATCATATGGAATATCATGCTCATCAAATTTTGCATCCACATTCTCCACATCCTCTTCATCCCTATAATTCCACCTACATTGATGATAGGCAATGGAAAACAACTGTGGCATCGAAGGTCTCCCTGTTACACTCGTATACTGTTTCACAACATCTTTTGGTTCCGGACCAACAAAGAAAAACGCATCCACAATCCCCGCCTCACTCATCCAAAACGTATCAATACTCTTCTGCTTAACCAACTCGATCCCAGACTCCGCATCCCACCCATCTCCTAACACGTCAATCTGCATTTCCGCAGCATTCAACCAAAAGAACCCCGCACTCCTCCCTTCTTTACCATGCGAAATCATCAAAGGAATCGACCCATACAATCCAAACGGAGACTCGTTCAAATACTCAAACACATCCAAATTAAACAGCCTATATGGCTCCGAATCTTTCTCAACTCCCGGCCCTCTAGTCGGCTTCAACGCCAAACTCGTTGCGTGTTCCGGAATCCCCGAAACAAATTCAGCATTATAAAATGAAACATCAAAGCTAATCGATTGTGGCCCATAAGGTCTCGTATCAGTATGAGACCTAAATCTCTCCTCCCAATTATCATCACTACCACTATCCTCATTATTATCGCTATCTTGCTTTTCTTGTTTCACTCTCAATTGCTCGAAATCAAATAACTGATGAGAGTTTAGCGAAATTAATTTCTGATTACCCGACTTCTTATCACGAATGTAGATCTCAAACGGATCGTGACGGAGAACGGCGTCGTACCCATCAGATAAGTAAACAACCGTTGATGGAGAGGATTCGCCGTCCACAGTTTCCGTTGAGAGTCGTTGGAGCCAGAGCTTGTTAGATTCGAACTCTGGAAGGACGACATCAGGGACCTGAAACCGTCGTTTAGGAACAGGTGGGTCCGGGTGGTTGTAATCTTCGTCGATTTTGAGACGTAGGATTCCATCTTGGTAGACGGAGAGGGAGAGAATCAAGGGTCGGATTTGTTCATCAGTTTTAGAGAGTAGTTTAGCGGTTAGGTCGCCGTTGGAGATGGAGATGCTGTGAGGGGTTAGAGTGCACGCGCCGGGGGAGCGAGAACGAGCGCGTTTGCAGAAGGGAGTTTGGTGGCAGTTGCGGAATTCTTCTCGTTTGAAGGAAAGGACTGTTTGGGAGGTGAGAAAGAGGAGGGAAAGGATGAGGGGAGCGAGGGGTTTCATTGGAGAGAGGGAGAGAGTGACAGAAGAGAGAGGAAAGAAGAAGAAGAAAGAAGAGGAAGAACTAATGGTAATTTCGTAAAATAAATTGTAGTTGGGTTTTGGGCTGCTGTATTTTAAACTATAGAGGATATTGTCCGGCCCGGCCCAAATTAACTACTTGATTGTTTTGCCCAAAGACTTGTTTCCGTCGGAGGGACAGCCCGATCCTCAATTACCGATTACGAGGATTGATTAAAAAACAAATCCTCTAGTTTACTTTTTTTTTTTCTTGTCTTAATTTTTTTAGAAATTATATTTTACATTATTGGTGAACCAAATTTTTTTTAAATTAGATGAAATAAGTAAATTAAATTAATTTCATATATAATAAAAAAGAAAATCAAACAAATAACAAATCGGATACTCTCTTCTTATAATTTCTCTCTCCAAACTACATTATTTCTTTGATTAATTCCAAATCAAAATAAAAATCAAGTTTATTTTACTCGATCTCTCTCTTATCGAGACATGCGTTGTTGATTCATATATACTTTATCTTGTCTTGCGTTATTATAATCCTTTTCTTTTCTCATCCGAAACATAGTAAAATATAGGTATGTTATAATTTTTTTTTTACTCAAGATATTAAAATGTTTGCTAATGTGTTTTTTTGTTGTTAATTACTATTAATTCATTACAATATATGTTATTCTACTTGATTTAACCAAACATTATAAAATAATTAATTGTTGAAAAGTTAATCTTGAACCTAGAAAAAGTTTAGAAAATTCAATATGGTTGTTTAATCCATAATATTCAGAATCTTGTATATGTTTTAACCATTGGTTAACATAATTAATCATGTTTCTTTGAAAACCATAATTTTACCCGTTATGAGTTACTATTCACAAAACTTTAATTTTTTTAATTTTTTCTTATAACATGTTTAATTTCTTCAATTGAGCCCTTCCATTGAATTGTTTAACCTAATTAGGCATGTTTTTTGAAAACCCTAAAAAACCTCAAATTGAAGTTAATGTGTTGCTATTCACATAACCTTTATTGTAATGAATAAGAAAGTGATTGATTTAATCTTGAGGGATAACTTAACTGGTTAGATCTTGGGTTAGCTCCTCAATGATCACGAGTCTTTAAGGCCACTGAAAGCTTACATGGTCGTTAACTTCAGGGCCCATGGGATTAGTCAAGATGTGCGCAAGCTGGCTTAGACACCCACGTTAATAAAAAAAAATGATTGATTTTATGGCCTATACAAAATTAGTATGCAATGCATAGTTAACTAATCTATAGTTGAGAATCTTTTAGAACATTAGGTTATATAAATACATATCTGTTCTACTATTTGTTGAAAAATAATCAATGATATTTTATTCTTAGCATTATAGGTGTAAGAGGTTTTTATGATCATATTTGTTAAGAAGTACCATTCCAATTTTTGTTCATAACCTTTTGCTAGGATTTAGTCTGCTTAAATTAGCTTCTTCCTCGAAAAGGACAGTAATGGAGTTTTAGAAATCTTGCATAAAAAAATAGTGAATTATATAGTAGTGTTTAAGCCTTGAATCCTGTACTAGAAACCTATCCAACATGAAATGAGATAGAAATTTGGCAATTGTTGCTTAAATGAATTATTAACATATCAATTTACTGTAAGCAACGTTTTATTGATATGGTTTGCTTTGTAACAAGATGTAATATAGTTGTACACTGATTGTTATCATTTAACTTGTAGTAAAAACTCAGATAACTATGGTATTAACAAAATTAAGAGGTGATAATTAGATTTTCCTTGCAGAAGGTGTTAGTAGGTCGATAAAATTGTTAAAAGACAATACCCTAATTATTGGTCTTTTAAGAGTATCATCCCTTGTATAAACATTGTTTAACATGTATGTAATATTGTATTGTACATCATATAAGATACAAAATGCCAGATATATTTGTTTATCATGAAAGTTTTTTATATGTTGAAATATAAGAATTTGCTAATTTTTATGTTACTAGAGAAGATTATGTTGAAATTTGTGTCTAGGTTTCATGATAGACTTGCTCAGGCTGTAAGATGGAAAACAAAGGTCACACCATGTGTTAGGAAATTGTTAGATAAGTCTGTTGAGAAGTCTAGGAATATGAGAATGATTTCAAGAAGTTCTAATGAATATCAAGTTTTTGAGGGCCAAACCAGATTTTGTATTGTTTTGAAGGAAAAAAAAATGGTCCTTTGCATGCATCACAAGAGAATTGAGATGGAAGATTTATGCCATGTATATTACATTGTGAAAACATTTAGGAAGACTTACAATGAGATCGTGCACCTATTGCCAAAAGTTGATATAGATCCTAAAGAAAATGATGTGATTGTTCTACCTCCAAACTTTAAAAGGAGCGTAGGGAGACCTGAAAAGAATAGACAAATAGAACAAGGAGAAGATCAACCTAGAACTATAAATAAAAAAAGCTTCCACACTTAGGTACAACATGTGCAAGTAACATAACCACAATTTCAGGACATGTCAAAGAGATAATGCTGTATAAATTAAAGAATTCAATATTGCTAAAGGATCCAGTGATACTACTAGAAGATCTAGTGGTGCCACAAGAGGAAGGAGTGGTGTTGCCTTTGGATCAAGAGGTTCTAAAGATGGGAAAGCTAGCAAATATAGAAGGAGTGGTGTTGGTTTATCCTTCTCAACCCTTAACACCAACACATGTTAGTTTTTCTAAATATATATGATAGTTCAATTAGTTTAATAATTGTTCTATTACTAATCAATATTCTTTGATTTGTAAACTTTTGTTGATATTTTCTTATCTCAACACTCTACTTAAACTAACATCCATAGTTTTGAAACCCAGTCCGGCCCGGCGGGTCAACCTGAGACCTGGCCGATCCGGGGCTGGAACCGGGCCGGGTTGATAAAAAATAGGAAAAGTCATGACCCGACGGGTTGACCCGGCAAAACCCGGTTAAAAACTTGGTTGCAACCTGTTGACTTTTTTTTTTTTACTAAAACGACGTCGTTTTGAATTTTTTTTTAAAATAGAGATTGACCCGACCGACCCGGTGACCCGGTCAAGACCTAGTGACCCAGTCAAAACCCAGAACCCGGGCCTTGGACCGGGCCGGGTTTAAAAACTATACTAACATCCATTGATTTAAGAATGTCGAAGAATCAAATTATGGATTTGTTTTAATTGTTTCAAGCAACAGGAATGTAAATATTGCAAATCATTGTGGATGTTATAACAGGTTCAAATTATGAATTTTACTGCCTTAATGTGTATGTTTTTGCTATATTTGATATTTATGTTTCACATATTTTGTAAACTAGGAAATACATGTATTTCATTTTATTTGTTTAACGCAAACAATATTGTAATTAGAAACATGAACATAACACACACTACATTAGTTACCAACAACAACTTTACACTTGAAAAAATAACATCTATATTATAGCTATTAATCCAAACTTTATGTAATTCATCTTTCATGTTCTTCATTTCATCTGAAATTCGCTCAATATCATTACCACTTCCTCCCCCTCCTATATTTAATACAATTTCATTCATAAGTTTGCACTAATGAATGAAGCTATTATTGTATAACTTATAACTGTTTTTTTATTTCAGATATCCTAACAATTGCTCTTTCCATGCACTTTTTATTCTTGAATTTAGTTCATTCAAGCTATAGCAAGTTTCTAAGCTATTAACATTAGATATAGATGGCGACAAGTTGATAATATGTGTACATATTGTTTGCAGTATATATGCTAGAAATTTTGGATTGTTGTTGCCAAATCTTATAACAGTGTGTTTGTTGTTATAGTTTATGTGATGGAAATCTTGGTTGTTGGCAATATGTGTTTTGGATTGTTGTTGCTTTGAATTTTCAGCGGTGTGCTTGTTGTTGGTTGTATTTATGCAGGGAGTTTAAAAAAATTAAACAATGGAATACAGATAAAGTGAAATAAATAAATAATTATATATTTTTTTTAATTAGCCCCTTTTATTTTATTAAAAGGATAATATTTTATTTATCAAATTGTTTCTCACCAGAATCAAGATTATTTAGATGATGGGATCAACTAAGTGACAAGATTAATGATAATCCAATTCAAAAAAAAAACCCCAGACTGGTGAAGCTCTGGATCCAACATGTCAAGATCTAATAAATATAGTTTAAACATTTTTAACATCAAACAAAATTTTTTTTATATACAGAGAAAAGATGCAAAAAAGAAATTAGTGGTCTTATGCCTCTCTTTCCCACTAGAAATATCTTGAAGCAGAAACAAATAAAAGCCGCTTCCTTAGAAGTGGAGTGTTTCATGTTTACAAAAGTTGATGCTAACTCTATGGTCATCTTTCACCCATCAGCGATTCCAGAAGAGCAGCTTCTTCTTCCTGCAAAAAAGTGTGAAGAAACTCTATTCACTGAGGAATTGGGTGGCTTGTGTAAAGAGAGAGAGCACCTACTTACCACGAGGGCATTGAATTCGGTCTCCTCGTCTATGGCACTTATGATAGCTGGGTCCTCTAAGAGATCCTGTTATAATCATCAGAGAGTATAAGAGCTAAATCAAGTGGTTATACTTAACTTTAAAAGAAGAAAATCATCACTTGATACGAAACATCAATGAAATTCTTAAACAATCTCATCAAGAAGAGCCTCCTTGTGCAGGCAATTACTCTCAAGATACAGACTGGCCACCATTATTCCTTCAAATCTTGATTCTGGTGAGAAACTCAAATCCACAACTTCCCTAACCCTATCTTGCTTTTATATCAACAACTTCAAGTAAATGCTTAGCCTACTGAGAAAGAACCTTTTATGACTAAGGGTTGGGAGCTATAAAATACACAGTCAAGTTTTTGGGAAAGGAACAAACAGGTCTAACCATGGGCGACAAAAGCAAAGGCCATGCTAAGATCCCATTATGTGCCTCTGCAATGCATGGAATTACTATTCCTGGTAAATGAGAGTGAAAAAGAACTGGACACTTCTTGAGTGATAAAATCACGGTAGCTAATTTGATCACATGTGCACGGACACAAATATTAGTAGGCAGCAGCCATGGGTATCTATGATATTTGGAAAGTGCCACCTATTTTGCATGTCTTTGCTTGCATGGCGTAAAATTGCAAATCCAATTAACCTATTCCGTTAAGGTAGGATTAGAAACCATATTGCTACATGCTACAACATACGAAAGATAAATTGCAGTTCTGG